>NC_091446.1:11540474-12278225 GCF_964237555.1 Oryctolagus cuniculus | reverse complement strand
GGGGACAAACCCACTCAGGTGGCCCTGGCCAGGGAGGGTTTCTAAGAGCCTATGCTTCTGGCTTTTCAATGGGTGCAGTCCCAGACAAATGAGGACAGGCTGGCGGCCCTGTGATGGGTCTAGCACGGGCTGTGTCCCCTGGCCTTGGAGCGAGAAGAGTGCGCAATATTCACGCCTCACACCTAGAAGCTGTGCACATTTGAGCCGGGCGGGGGCTGCAGCAGGAAGTCCAACCGGAAGCTGTCTGTTCTAGATAATTATGGGGTGGATCCAGGGTTGAGGGCCTGAAGCTTTTACAGCCTGGAGGCCCTCTTGAAGAAAGAGAAGACAAAGTTATGGAGACAAAATGCAGAGCACTCAGGGAGGAGCCTGGAGCCTGAACTTCATTTCCTTCCTAAACGTGCCTTTGTCTGAGTGATGGTCATTAGCGGTTCCCGACTCCAAACTCATTGAAGCCTTCCAGTCAGGCCAGGAGGCAGGGGTCATTCTTCCCATTTGCCAGATGAAGACACTGAGGTCTGCCAGCCAGGTCCTTGGCTCCGCTTCCTCACTCAAGAATGGAGACTGCTTCTGCCCGTCCTGGCCCCAGGTCAGTGATCCGACACCTTCGCTGGGCTTACGAGGCAAACTCCTAAGAAAGCAGCCGAGGTTAAGAACCCCTGGGAGGTTCTGGGAGGCAGGAAACTCAGAAGTAGCCTGGCGAGTCAGAAGGGAGTGGACCTTGTCCACGTGGAGCGTTTCTCCGGAGAACCCAGAGAGCGCCAATCCGCACCTCGGTATGCGTGGGGATTGCACCTGCCAAGGGGAGGCGTTGGGTTCACCCGAGGCAGCCAGCAAGACTGCGGGAGGCTGAGCCTTTCCTGGGTCTTCAGCACCACCCTTTTCCACTTCACTTCCCTCCTGGGTGCACAGCCTGTGCCAGACACGCGGCCCATCCCCCTGGGGCCACAGCCCTGCTCGGCACCCACAAAACAGGGGCAGTGAAGAGACATCCAAGAGTGTGCGCCTCGGCACCAAACCGCCTGGCTCTGTGACTTTGGACGAGCCACTAAACATCTCTGTGCCTCCGTTTCCCTATCTGCAGAGTAGGGGCAGTGGCAGTACCAATCCCTGTGTTGCTGTGAGGAGTAAATGAGTAAATACATATGCGATGCTTAAAGCAGGAACCAGTGTGCAGGAATACTGAGTTAAATATCATCATCAAATTATTATTATTATTGCCGGCAATTTCACACTTCTGTGCCGAATCCCGGCTCGGAGGACGGGCAGTCAGCCAGAGTCAAGAATGCAGCTCCAGCATTTGAATGGCCATTTCCATTTAGAGGCCACAGCGGGCTGTTCTGCAATCTCCATTCCCTCCCTCACGGCTCCTGCGCTGGGTCTGTCTGTGCAGATCCCGATTAGCCTAGAAATGGTAATGGCCCCTCTTAGGCGTCCATCAATTGCTAATTATGGCTGCATTAGCCCTAATGGGACGGGAAGCAGGACTCTCGCTTCCCCACTGTGGGTTTCCACAGGCTGAATCCTGCCACACGTGCCCCCCCCCCATCCAGGGGCCTCAGCTGGGGACCATGGCATTGACCCACGGGGGTCTCTGGGGCCCCTGGGAGCCAGAAGCTGGGCACCGGGTGAGAAGTTACACAACTTCAGAATCTGCAAACGGTGCTGACAAACAGCAATATAATACAGCCAGGACCGCCCTGCTGCCAATCAGTCACAGGTGCTGAGAATAGTTCACCTAATTACTTCATTATTTTTTGATACTCCACGGAGCAGTTTGTATTTACAATCCTGTATATGGTTCTATTACTACCACTTATTGCGACGATTCCAGCAATTCCGAGGAGTCTCCGAGGGCCTGGGCAAGCCGCATCTTGTTTTTCCTGATTTCCCCCGGGGTGGGAGGCAGGGGAGGCTGGAGAGAGGAGGAGAGAGGAGGAGAAGCCTCCACAACCGGCAGCGGCCCACCACGGCTCATCTCAGAGGAGTGATAAATGACGGGCGGCGTTTGAAAGGCTGGCGTTTTCGTACAAAACAAACATCTCCTAGCCCAGGAGCCGCAAGGCCTGCCTGCACCTGGGCGAGAAGACGCACTCGCACTGCACCCACACCGGGAAAGTGCTCAGACCCCAGCCCCGCATCGGTTTTGTCGGAAGCTGAGCTGGAGATGGTCCCCGGGGATTTGTCATCCTAATGAATACCAGGCCGCAAATTAACAAAGTGGGTTTGGAAAAACATCGCGAATTTCAGTCACTGCAGCATCGGGAGACTGCTAGCAGCCAGGGCTGCCTGTGTGTAGCTTGTTAAGATCCTGGTTGTGTACAAATTGCATTTTTCCCTTGGAAAACGTGGGCACCTCTTGGCGGCTTCTTGCCACCCATGGCTCCCTGGTCGTTGGCGGATCTCGTAGGTGCCACCTGCACTTCAGTGCGGCTGTTCCCCCCTGCTCTATCTTGCCGTTCCTCCTGTGTTTTCAAGTCGCTCTTAAACCCTGGGAAGCACTGCAGTCAGATCGGCCTGGGTTTGGCTCACCCTCGGATGTTATTATCACGGCAGACGCCTCAGGGGGTGGACACTGAGCACCACCCAGCCTCCCTGATGGGGTCCCTGGCTCCCCAGGTGGCTTCGAGGGGCTGATTTGCCCACCCCTGCTCCTCGGCACGGTCAGAGTGGAAAGGCCACGATGGCTCCTGCTACCCTCGCTGACCGTGCAGTGACCGTGTGGCTCCATGTGGGAGGTCATGCGTCCAAATCCTTCCTGCAGCTGAGACCCAGGCAGCAAGGAAGTTGCCCCGAAGCCCCCTACACAGTGGCTGGGCCAGCCAGGAGCAGAGCCAGGGCCACTGACTTCCCAGCCCAAAATGCCTCTGGGTAGCTGTTTTCCCGTTTAACTCATTGCCCTGTTTAAATGTATTCATTTGTTACCTTGGACAACTTGAATACCTTCTCCATGCCGGACAGATTTAAGGCTAAGTTGTACTAAGGCTAAGAGGCACTCAGGTTATCACGGGGTCCCACGGGTGGGTCCCGATATGGCTGGGGTCCCTGTAGAGGAGACTGGGACCCCAACAGCAGACAGAGGAATAAGCTGACCATACAGGGACACGGAGAGAAGGCAGCCAGCTGAAGCGAAAGAGAGAGGCCCGGGGAGGCGCTGCACCTGCCTTCCTGCCCGCCAGTGTGAGAACATAACTGGCAGCTGTTCCAGTACCCTCACAGACTGCCGTGGCCTTATCCCGGGGCGGGGGGGGGGGTGTCTCTGTGTCTCTGCTCTTCTTTGAAGCCACTTCCCTGCTTGAACTCATTCACTCATTCATTCATTTATTCAATCATCCATTCAGCAGGTAGCTTGGGTCTTGGTCTAACCAGACGGGTGCTGGAGCTGCGGAGATGCACTTCGGAGCCAGGGGCTCAAGGCTCGGCACGGGCTTGGGCCACGTCTCTACAGTCTCCACCCATCGGCGGGAGGCGGACCCAGGAGCCCCTCCGTGAGTTCGGGGTATCAAGCAGATGGAGGCAAGAGGACTCTGGAGCGTGCACTCAACTCCCTGGTGCACGAGACAAGGAAATCGGCATCCAGGGCACCCGAGGCCACGCAGGCGGAGGCCCTAGGGCAGAGCTGCCACGGCACGGGCTGCAGGCTTCCCCCAAGCTTTTCACTGTCTTGCAGGTTCACACATGCAGCGACTGGGGTCCATCCTGCTGATGTGCCTTGCCATGGGGTGGCAGCAGGCTTTTCATGACCTGGTCTCTTCCGACTCAGGCCCCTTATTTCATCCACACTGGAAGATGCGTGGCAACCTCCCAACTGTTTCGCTGTCCGATCGAATCGGCTTCACGTGGAGAGACGAACCTGGCACCCGAGCCCGGGCCGTCTCCAGCATGGTAGCCACAATGGTCCCTGGGCCCTGCTCTCAGCCAGCACTCCCAACAAAGTCCCTAGGCAGTCGGTTTACAGGTGAAGGGCGGGGCTCAGCCACATCCCAGCCAGAAGCCGGCTCGATGTCCGCGCAGTCTTCCCCGCTCAGCTGCTCCAGCTCCACCCACTGACCAGTCCTGATTTGCATCCAGCATTCTCCTAACCTCCCCTCCACTTTCCTTGGGTTGGCTCAACCTTGGGAAGCAAACAGGCAGAATCATTAGATGGGTTGATGTTCTGTTCCCTGGGGATGAGAGAGTGACGGTCAGCATCATTGAAATTTGGAAACAAAAATGGCTTCGTGTCCCATGGAAACATCAGCTCAAGGAACGTCTCTGTCGCCAGGACGGGAGAGCAGACTGTCTCCTGGCTGCTACTCCGGGTAAAGCAGCCCTCCCCTGCCTCCTGTGTCCACACGCACTGTGTACATTCCTTGAAGGGTCCTGACTTAATCTTACATGGTATGTTTCCCTGTGAATGAATTTCACACAGTCTATTACCATGAATTTAAGGGTAAGGAAAAAAAAAGATGCTTTTTGCTTTCATGGCTGAAGGAGTTCCATGGAGATCTTCGGTTGCAAATCACCCACTTTAAACACAACCTAGGCGTTGTCCCGCTGGGGGTACCTCACTCCGCCAACCAGGGTGCCCAGGGTGCTGGGACCTGCCTGCTGGGATAGGAGGAGTTAATTAAATTACCTTATATTTAGTGTTAATTTTGTCCTGGGCTTGTCGGGTAATAGATCCCAAGCCTGGACTTGCCTGGGAAGAGCAGCTGGGTATGAGTGCTGTCCCTTGGGTATTTCTATTGGCAGATTAATTGAGTTGACATCTTGGTTGCGATTAACTACAAATGTGGTTGCAATATTATTTCAACAGGTGTCAATGTAGGGGCTATGGGCAGAATCACACAGCGTGGGAAGCGAGGGTGGCAGCGCTGCGCTCTGTTCCATCCCTTGGGTGCCGCTTGTGAGGCTGGGAGAGGGGAAGGGGCTGTTGGGGGGTGTTTCTCAAGACCATCACCTGCCAAAGAGTTCAAGAGCTAAGTAAGGTCAGATGCCAGCTTGGCACGCATGGTCACTGGGTCCAGCTTGGAGCAGGGAAGTCTCTGGCTAACAGAAGTGAGCACTGGGAATTCTTCCTGCATTAGGAGTGGACACTTTTGTTTGTTTTTCAAAGATTTATTTATTTATTTGAAAGTCACAACTTTCACAAACTCACAGAGAGAGAAGGACAGGCAGAGAAAGAGAGAGAGAGGTCTTTGATCCGCTGGTTCACTCCGCAGTTGGCCACAACAGCCAGAGCTGCACCAGTCCGAACCAGGAGCCAGGAGCTTCTTCCGGGTCTCCCACGTGGGTTTAGGGGCCCAAGGACTTGGGTCATCTTCTACTCTTTCCCAGGCCACAGCAGAGAGCTGGATCAGAAGTAGAGCAACTGGGACTCGAACCAGCGCCCATATGGGATGCAGGCACTGCAGGCAGCGGCTTTACCCACTACCCCACAGTGCCGACCCCAGGAGTAAACACTTTTGACTACTGATTAAAATTTGCACCACTGATACAAATCTGAACTTTCCAGGAAAGAAGTCAAGAACCGGGAGTGGTGTGGAATAACTCCCAGGGATGGCCCCACAGACCCCCAGGACCACAAGCACCCAGGCAAGGGAGTGTTTGGAAGGTCCGTGTGACTGTGAGGACTTGGATGTTATGTGCCCACCTCACTCCCAAGCCCTGACAACCACTTTCGCGCCATCACTCAACTGAGAAAGACTCCCAAGGCTCCCTCCCACCCAGACCCCCCCACCCCGGGGCTCGGCTTTGAGAACTGAGCTGGACACAAGGCAGGACCAGCAAAGTCCTTCTTCAACTGTGGGAACTCCAGCCACACCCCCCCACCTCCTAAGGAAAGGGCACCGGTGCTCGGGAAGAGGCCGCTAACCACGGGACACAACCTCCCCATCCGAGAGCGAGGAGGAGGGGGCCTCGGCGTGGACTTCGGGTTCCCACGCAGCATTGTTATGGTTCCCAGGTGCGTGCTGTCTGGTAAGGAACTTTCTGGACAAAGACCCCTTCCCTCCCAAGCACCCAGGGTCAGCGCCTCCTCCAGGTGTGCTTCAGAGTGTTTGTTGTCTGTTACCTGCTAAGACAGGAGGGACTTAACACAAAGTGTAACTCGCTGGTTTAACTCTTCCCAGCTCACAGATCAAACAGCAGGGCCATCACAGAATGCCTTGGTAGAGAAAAACCTTGCAGAATTGACCAGAGCTGCAAGAGACAGGGGTCTATTCAAGAGCCTGTGGCTGCACCACCGATTTCAGGCTCCATCTGGCCACAGAGGAGCAGACGTGGGCACACACAGGCAGTGAGCAGTGAGGACGTGAAGCTGGCATGCGGGGTGAGGCCCCGAGCAAGATCTCAGGAGCCCCAGGGCCCTGCCCACAGCTCAGGCAGAGCCATGTCCCAGCAGCCACTGCAAGCTCAGGGCAGTTGGCAGCAGCGGGCGGCCGGGGAGGGGAGGCCTGGTGAGTGAATTCCTGTCCGGCACCCCACCCCTCTGCGGGTGCCTCAGCAATCAGGCCTGCCAAGGAGCAAACAATTACGGTGGAACACCTGGTTTTGCTATAGCTGTGCATACCTGCCACAGGCACTTTGGACAACACACAGAATCACATGTTGGGTGGAGGGTGGAAAACCAGCTGAAAACGTATCTATTCATCATCGCAAGACAGGGGTGGGGGAGCAGGACGTGGTCCCTCCCATTTGGAAGAGCTGAGCTCGGGTCCCGGTCTCCAGAAACAAAATGCCATAAAATACAAAGACTGAGGGGTGACAGGTGGCTCCATTAGGAAAGAATTCCCCAAGCTTCATGTCTGATAATTACTTGGAAACGGAAATATAGTGATCCCATTTATTCCATCAGCAAGAGTCGTCGTGGTGCTGTTGTGGGAAGAATGAGCCTCTGCCCTCTGGAAAGTCTAGGTGAACTTTCGGTTTTCGCAGGCTGTTTGGTATAGCTTCCACATGGTAATTGCCCAGTGAGGAACTTTTTGAGCAAAGATCTCTTTTCCCTCCCACGCACATCGTGGCTGCTGTCACTTCTCTGAATTGTCCACATTTGTTGTCTATTACTTGATAAGCCAAGGATGAAATTAACATGAGCTAGAGTGGGTTTATTCAACTCTTCCTAGCTCGTCGCTCAAACAAATCACTGATGGAAATGGGGCCATCACAGAACAAAGGCCTTGGTAGAGAAAAACCTTCAAATCATGCGTGTTTTCTGCCTAATGAGTGATATTCTTAGCTAAGACCTTGCTGCTCTCAGCTCATCTGTAACACAAATGTTCTTTATACATAATCCACACATTGACAGCAGAAGCGGTATATCTTTAAATACAAGACCATTCTGTCCCAAAATATCCCGAAGCCAGATCTGTATAGGTGAATCACTTGCCCAGCTTATCATTGACAAAATATATTTGGGCAAGATTTTAACTCTTGTCATTGAATATTCCGTTGTACGTTGAGCCACTAACCCCAGTGAGGATCCAGTGAGGGAGTGGGGGGTGGGGAATGAGCACTGGGTTTCCCCCCGTTGGTTGGCTCTGGGGAGTGCCAGTCTCCACTCCGAGGGACCTTCCGTAGAGCGTGGCAGCCATGCCCCACACCCACTTCCTTTTCCCTCAACTTTCCAACTGAATCTGTAGACATTTTCTAACAGCCGAACATGGCTTACAAAATCACTATTTGAGAAGTATTTAATGATATTCCCTGAAGTTACTTGGCCAAATATGACGGAATCTTTATAACACAGAGAGAAAACAAAATTATTTACTCATTCAGTATTTATTAGTTTGGAAAGGGGCACAGCGTCCCTAGGACGCGATGAGCCAGTGTTTGCTCTCCCCGGCACCTGCCTCGGCTCCTGCCGGAGACTCGCTGAACAGACACAGTTCCCAGGCGGCTGTTGACTCTTTGTAGCACAATTCTTTACATTTTAAGGAGTAATTAATTCTGATAATTGCTGTTGGTACAACATGGATCTTCAATGATTTATGATCAAGTTTTCTGCCTCAAGATGAGCATGCCTGGAAGGAGCCTGGCCCATCACTGCTGTACCCTGGGAAAGCCAGAGATGGAGGAGACCTGGGAGCAGACATCTTGGGCCCAGGGGCCACAGGTGCTAACCTGGGCCACCCCAGCCGTGCTCAGGCCCAGAGCTACAAGCGCAGACACGAGGTAGGTCAGAGCTGGAGCTTCAGGTACCAAGCTGGGGAAAGGAGCGGCCCCCGAGCCTGAAAGGGGGCTTTGGCTGTGACAGCTTTTGGGCTCATGGTTCTGGGGCCAACCAGGCCAGGGAGGTGTCCACCTGCCCCAAGTACTGACCCCGATGGCCATCGCTACACTGCCTCTTGGGGTTCTAAGTGCTGTAGGAGTTTTTAGTCAAAGCACGAAGGCCCCAGGCCAGCCCTGTGGCATAGCTGGCTAAGCCTCCACCTGCAGAGTCAGCATCCCTCATGGGCGCTGGTTCTAGTCCCGGCTGCTCCATTTCCCATCCAGATCTCTGCTGTGGACTGGAAAAGCAGTAGAACGGGGCCCCAGCACCTGCGTGGGAGACCTGGAAGAAGCTCCTGGCTCCTGGCTTTGGATCGGCGCAGCTCTGGCCATTGAGGCCATTTGGGGAGTGAAGCAACTGATGGAAGACCTCTCTCTCTCTCTCTCTCTCTCTCTCTCTCTGTTTCTCCCTCTCACTGTCTGTAACTCTACCTCTCAAATAAATAAAATCTTTAAAAAACACACACACAGAGTCCCAGGGCTGGTGCAGTCTGAAGTCCTGCTCCATTGGTGAAGTTGAGACCCCACTCAGTGTTCACTGAGCTCTGCAGAGGATTAGGAATGGGACACGAAGCAGATGACAAAACAGGCTCTGATAGGGGAGCCGGGGACATTAGTTGTGTGCCTACTGTGTGCAAGGTACTGTGCTAGTTCCTTCACATATGAGGGTACATCAGTTTGTGGAGAATGGAAGTAAGGATAAGTCTATTTTGGTACAAAACATTTTTGAAATCCATCCATAGAGGGGTCTTTCAAAGTCTTATGAAGAATGCATATTGTGAAAAAACTGTGCACGGATTTCAATATTTTTTGCAGCACAAAAACTTATCTTTTAAGTGCATTTTCCATGAACTTTCTGAAGAACCCTATATCTGTTATTTCTACATCCCTGTAAAAACATTAAAAAAAAAAAAAAAACGAGTCTCTTCTCCCCATTTATCGATGAGGAACCGGGGCTAAAGGGGCCGGGTAACCTGCTGGTCACGTGGCTACAGAGCGGGCAGCTGGCACTTCCTCCTGGCGCTGCCTGGTGCGCTTCCTCCACGAGGGCATGGGATACTCCCGAGACACGCCTGGCACTTCTCTGGGGTCTACCCTGGACCTCCTCCCCAGGGGGCCTGAAGATGAGGGAGCTGTGGACTGACTCCCAGCAGGGGAGCCCAGAGAAATGTTGGGGGCCTGGTTTCCTCCCCACGTCTCCACCCACCTCTCCTAAACAGTTAAGTAAGCCAAAGTAAAGGGAGCTTGCTCAGCGAGCCCCGCCCCCCGCGTGGGACCCCTCGCCTCTCGGCCCCTCCTTCAGTCTGCACAACGCTGCCTCCATGTCCCTTCAGCTGGGTGCTCCCCACAGGAAGGAATTGTGTCCGCTGGGCTGCGGGCTGCATCTCATTGGCCGTGCACGGAGCCGGACCTGAACCATCTCCTGATAATTGCCGCTGCCCTCAACCGACCCGTGCCTTCTTCCCTTCTAGAATTCGGGTCCCTGCAGGGCCTGTGTCATCCTTAGCCCACCGGACATCGCCACAGCGAGTCAACCCCGAGCGCCAAGGGGACAGGACAGGCCCGGGGAGGGCCGATGTCACCTGAACTCGGCAAACCGGGAAGCGTGCGCGTGCAAACACAGGACCGGGGAGCTTGAAGGTCTGGGTAAAGAACTCCAAGAAGCCGCAGAGGCCTGGGACTGAAGGCGGCCGACCATAATTTACGCCTTATCTGACTCCGCGCTGTCTTGGACAGACTGAAGTCATTAGCCGGGCAGGCTCCGGCGGGAGGAGCGGCTCAGGTGCCTGGCACAGGGAGGCCGGAAGGAGCAGGCGCCCACACGGTCGGTCAGATGCTGGATCTATGAAATGAAATTACGAGGGCAGAAACATCTCGACACATTCAGCGCCGTCCTGCCCTCCCACTTCCGCGGAGCAACACGTGCCCTTCGTGGGGAAAAAAAAAGGGCCCTGATAAAATCACATCCATTTACTGCAGTGTCTTTTCCATAGTGGACAAAGGAAGGCTTGATCAGCCCCGGAATGAGATCTGTGATTTTTGTGAATGACATGTATAATAATTAGACTGCAAAGATGTGCAGTTAATCCATTTAAAGGTGGAAAGAAGTCCATTTAATGAACATTATAGTCACATTAGACTTGGAAACATCCAACTCTTTTGTTGAATAAAAAGAAGTTCAATGAGATTAACTTCTCTTAGTTGGTTTTAAAGAATAATCAAACATGTCCCCTTGCGCTAGTGACTGTGCCTTGTCACATGGGCTCTGCGTACCCACGTCTTCCAGCTCAGAAGGCCGAGAGCGAGGCCGCCAGACCTCACGTTGCAGTCAAATAATTGCAAATTACAGAGGCTCACTCCTACTCTCCATACTCTCTCTCTCTAAGTGCTAAGAGGCTGAACACCTTGAACTTGTAATTATGTAACAGAAATGGCCATGTGCGGCTTGGTGTTCCCTCCAGTGCAAGAAATGTGTTGTCACAATGGTCAGGTCTACTGCTTGCCCCAAGGATATTCCTACGGGAGACCCACTGTGTGATCCCATCAGATGTTGACCGTAGCAGGATGATGGACGGATTCTATTTTCATCTCCGGGTGAGGCTCCCTGTGCTGGGCAATGGACTGAGACCAGTGTCCAGCACCCGTGCTGTGCACTCGCTGGAAAGAATCCAGGTGTCCACATCAGCTCCCGGGGCTGTTACAACACTCTTTTAAGCAGAAAGGGGCATGTTTGGAATAATCCTACATTTTTTGACAGGCAGAGTGGACAGTGAGAGAGAGAGACAGAGAGAAAGGTCTTCCTTTGCCACTGGTTCACCCTCCAATGGCCGCTGCTAATCCAAAGCCAGGAGCCATTTTCAAAGATTCATTTATTTATCTGGGAGGCAGAGAAATGAGAGGTGGGATGTGACAGAGAGAAAGAGAAAGAGAGAAAGAAAGAGGTCTTCCATCCATTGGTTCACTCCTCAAACGGCCACAGGAGCCAGGAGCTCCACCCTGGTCTCCCACACGGGGCCATCTTTTGCCGCCCTCCCCGGGCTCATTAGCAGGGAGCTGGTTCAGAAGCAAAGTAGCTGAGACTCAAACCGGTGATCTGATATGGGATGCCGGCCCCTGAATAACTCCACCCTGATGCAGAAGAGGCTAAGTCCCAGCTGCCCGGCGGGCTGCACCCTTTCTGCTGAGAATTCTTGCTGCTCCCGTGGAGTGTACCCAGTGAACCCCCAAACTCGGGGATGGGCGGGGTCCATCCCCCAGTTAGTCTCCTTGTCCTCACACATCTGGCTTACTGCCCTTGCTTTGGCTCAAGCGCATATATATTGTACCTTAGACATTTACTTCCTCCTTATCTATAGTTAACAAAGAATTTTAAAAGCAAGCCATCAAGCTGATCTATGTAGCCTATTGCACAGGGCTTTAGAAGGCATTGAGTTTAGATTTCTTTTTATTAAACACACAATTGAAAAACAAGGAGAAGAGCCCTCCAGTGGAGAGGAAGTCCCAGCCCGAGAAGGCTGGCGGAGATGGAAGGCTCAGCACCCCGTCTCCTAGCGGTGAGCCTGACGCCGCCCGCTAACTGGTGACAGTGATGGATGGCTATGGAGGTTGTCTAAGCCAAACTGCTCGCCAGCACGGTGTTAGATCTTTGTGTAGTTTGGGAAATGAAGCTGATAAGATCAAGAGGTAACATCATCCTGGCTGGCGGAGTATGATCTGTCTTGTAGAGCATAATTGGGCATCGTGCAGCCACAGGCCTTGACCCCGCGCGCTGTTTGTAGGGTGGCAAGGAAGGAAAACTCACTTCAGCTTCAAAGAGGCTCGCTTCAAAGATGACCGGGGGAGGAGGATGAGGATGATGATAGTGATGTGACCTGCCTTCCGGAGGAAGGACGCGGCCAGGGAGGGTCTGTGCTTGCTCAGCTGGGCCGAACTGGAGACCCACCAAGCATCTACGTTCACTCGCTCACCTCTGCTGCCCCAGGTTCGGTTGTCATTCCCGGGCCCCAGAATGTCCTAGAAGGATGACACCGGAAGTTGTCCAGAGGCTCCCGTTGGATCAGGGCCTTTGGACAGCTGCTCAGCCCTGACCTTCACGAAGGTGCCCAGGGGAATGAGGCCTTGGGAGGTTGTGCTGTTTGTCACCGATGCGTCTGTTTCCCGAGGCTCTTTTCGTTACGTGTTTATAGCGCACGCCCCCGGGGGACGGACAGGCACTACGTGCGTGCTGCAATCGCGCTAACTGGGCAAAGCAGGGGAAACCGGGGGTGCAGTTCTGGACCGGACTGCCCGTGTGCCATGGGCGCCATGCTCTGTGTGGGCCTGAATCCGTGTGCAAACAGATGGAGATGTCGCGGTAGCCCCGGGGGTGCCCGTCACGGGGAAGGTTGCTAATAAACTTTGAAGCGCTTTGGTGACTGCTTTTGATGGAGCTGAAATGTAAAATGACACTTGAGTGAAGGATAGCTACAAGATCCTTCAAACACAGAGGAACCTATTCCTATTCAGAACATGCGCCCAGACGGTTTTATCTCAGCTTCTGAGCAACAAGTCCTCTCCTTTACCGAAAGCATTATTTACATGCGAATCTGGGTTTTTTTGGTGGGGGTGGGGGTGGGGGTGGGATGCGGCGATTAGATTGCGTTCAGATTGCACACAGAATTACAACACTTGGTTCAGATCAGAACCCGCACTCGATGGCCTTCTTGTGGGATAAGAATCTTACGAAAAGCAGCACACGCCGAGGAGAGGAAAATGAGTTTGTCCCCGGGCTGCCCCGCCAACCTGCCCGCAGAGAATGCTCATTGCCCGCGGATCCATGTTTGAGGTCGGCTTGAATGCGGTTTTGTGGAAAAGAGAAAAGTTATTCTCCGCAAAGGAACTAAGTAGCACCCAGAAATCACTATCATGGCTGGGAGTGAACTAATCCCCTTATCTTCAGGCCTGAACACATTCATGTACCTCCTCATTCTTCACCTAATTAGAGGGAAACGCGGAGCTGTCCTGGTCAGGGAGGTACGGATTAGGGTTAAGAAAACACTTGTATTTGCAGCCCCCTGCCTCCCCTGGTCAGTGTGAAAGAGTCTCAAAGCAGCTCCCAGCCCAGCTAATCCATGACCCTCAGCAGGGAGGAAGTGTTAACAATTTAGTTTAAAACTCACACTCGCAGACAAATGCATCAAAAACGGCTTTTCTCCTTTGATTTGTAGGTATTAGTTGTTTTCCAGGCCCATTAAGGAGTCCTCATCCTGTACTGAGAGAAGCATTAAGCTCTGGCAAGTTAAACTTGTTCCCAGCTCGCTCGGTGTTATTCAAAGGCAATTTACACTAATTATTCGAGTCCACAGCGTTCCGCACATTAGCGGAATGAACCAGCTCAGCAGGTAAGAAGTACTTTTGAAATGTTAATTTATTACTAAGGTATAAAAAAAAAAAAGTCCTGGAATTAAAATAAAGTTGAAAAACAAAAAGGAGTCATTTTAAAGGATGGGACTGCCCTACCCTTTATTTATTTATTTTGCACCAAATGCCTTCTTTCTTGATTTTTAAAAATCACAACAATAAGTTGTTGGGAAGATGAAGGCGCATGCTCCGAGGGTCACTACAGAGACCCCCACCCAGCCAAACAAATCCGCCGGCCGCGTTCACAAGCAGAGGTGTGGTTTTTTGCCTCAAAGCATCCGCACCTAGACGTCGCACGCGGATTTCGGCTGTGGACACGTCTGAAAGCCTCTTTCCGACGCCACCGCTTGTTGTAGAACCGACTCTGGTCCAGAGCCGCCGGGCAGCGCCCACGGTTTGTCCAGCAGCATCTCCGTGGCCATCCAGCCAGGCGTCCGCGCCGGGGCTCCCCCGCCGCACAGGCTCCCATGGTGCAGTCGGAGGCCCTGGCTCGCCTGCTGGACGCGGCCGCGCTGCCTCCCCCAGGACAGTGCGCGCGTGGGAGGAGGGAGGCAATGTTGGGAGAAAACCTGCTGCTCCGAGTTCCAGGAAGCTCCAACAGCGGCCCCTCCTGGTGACCCAGGCGAGGCGCAGGGTGCAAAGCCCGCGTCCCGCGGTCGATGGACACTGCTTGGAGTTCACTCTCTCCTTTATTCCTTCTCCCAGGGTTTATACACAAATGCGTAAGAAACAAGCTGTCCGCTCCAGCTGATCAGAAGTGGGATAAACAGAGTGGGGGGGAGGGGGCGGCCCATGGACTGAGCAAGCATGCCTCCTAACAAGTGCAGGAAACAGTTTCCGAAAGTGAAGATTCATAAAGCAGAGAGAAGGGGGACCCAAGGTAGCAGGAGCAAAGGCCCTGAGGCACACAGCAGCCTAGCACATTCGGAGACCCCAGAGCTGTGTGTGCAGCAGCCACACCGTCCAGGGCTACAGGATCAGGAAGGGAAGACGTGGAAGGCATCTCAGGAGAGGAGGGCACAGCCTAGGTCTCCCAGCAAATGAATGCTGTGTGTCTTCTCACACATTTTTGTGATCACAAACGATTGGCTGTCCCCATGGAGCCCTGGACAGCCCATGTTCTGTCCCAGAGAGTCTCCCCTGCGTCCCAGGCAGGCGTCGGTGCCTCCCCTTCTCCATGGACCAGACACCTGGTCATTTGCGAAGCAGTCTCACCCAGTGAGGTCAGAAGAGCTGAAGGGCAGTAACAGCAGAAACCAAGTCAGTCCTGGCCAGTGGCTCAGCAGACGTGACCCCACAGCCCACGTGGCCTCGGCCACGCAGGAACCCTAGTCCCGCACCGCATAACGTCTCCCCTCCCCTTCTCGGAGTGAACGCGTTCGTGACCCATGAGTCAACACACACAACACACAAACGATAGATTCTAGAGCCTAGAACATGGCCAGAGCTACAATAGGAGCACTCACAGGTCCAGGGAATATCAACACTAATATTAATCACTTGATAGTGAACAGTAACAAGTTGTTATTGTTGATAATCCATCCATCATGAGTTGTAGCATAACCTGAAGGTTACGGAGATCACAATGGGTCCAGAAACTAATTTATACTCTCTAGTTGTCTACCAAATGCGTGTTTCCATAGATTCTTTACCAGGCCCCCCAAGATACAACCCCCCCCACATGCACACACACACACACACACACACACCTTAACTTTAATTACTACCCTAGCAGTTCTAGAGGGATTAGGAACACGTATTGGACGCCCACAAGATACATGATAGATAACTACTGCCGGAAGCTATGAATAATAGCAACTGCTCTTTTTGCAAAACTTTGCTCTAGTTAGGTTATTGGAAACAGCGCGTTACTTCAGATTCTAAAAGTGGATAATAGGGTTAAGATGCCTTGTGCTGCCACAGCTCATCCACCCATTCATCCATCTGCTGCGCCATCCGACAAATTTGTTTTAAGATTTTATTTATATTTATTTGAGTGGTAGAGTAACAGACACTGAGAGGGCGAGACAGAGAGAGAGAGGTCTTCCATCTGCTGGTTCACTCCCCAAATGGCCACAATTGAGCTGATCCAAAGCCAGGAGCCAGGAGCCAGGAGCTTCTTCCGGGTCTCCCACCATGGGTGCAGGGACCCAAGTGCTTGGGCCATCTTCTACTGCTTTCCCAGGCCATAGCAGAGAGGTTGATATGAAGAGGAGCAGCCGGGACTCAGACTGGCACCCACATGGGATGCCAGCACCACAGGCAGAAAATTAACCTACTGAGCCACAGCACCGGCCCCTCAACAAATATTTACTATTGTTGAATACCTCCTGTGTGTTGCACATCCATCCAGTTGGGAGGGACACATTTTCACATGGTATTAAATGTTGCTTAGCAGTCAGTGGTAGGTGATAAAGACCTCACATGGTTATGCAAACAAATGGTACTTCAGATAGACACCTAATTTTCACACCAGGTATTCAAAATGTCTTTTTTGAATCAAACTGTCAGATTACATCCGTGTCTTCTCAGAGCATATGGTAAAAATCTTAGTTATTTGGAAATGGCAATAACCCAGATGCTATCTGAAGTAGGCTTCCATTTTCTTAGAAATGCTGTTTCTGTTACTTTATAGATAGTATAAATAAATAGCACACAAATTAGGAAAGCGGGTAGAAGGAGAATGTTGAGAATAAAGATCAGATGGCTTCCAACAGTTTTGTGCTATGCTCTTGCCTGTGAAATAACGGATCTGGAATCACAAACCAGTAGATTTAATCGTGAGCCCTAAAGACCTTCAGAGTCATAACCCAGCTTTAATTACAGGAGATCCACAGAATAAGACTAGCAGATTCCCATAAAAATTCTATGGTTCAAAGTATTCGCTAGTTAATCTGGCTGCCCCTTCACCACCACCACCATTTAGTTTGAATTAATGAGGATAGATTCACCGGTGAAAGCCAAGAATTTTCTTCATTCTGGCGAGACAATGCAGTCGTGGGGAGTAGCTCTCTCAGATGGTTTCCGTGGCAGAGGCTGGATGTGCTAACGGTGAAGGTGCCTGGCTCAAGGCTTCCGATCAGAAGGTGCTGAAATTAAGTAGGAACTGTGAGGTTGCTTTTTTTTTTTTTTTCATTTTCAAAAGCATAAAGAAGCAGTACTTTCTCATGCTGAAGGAAGCATTGAAAAATGTACCGTGAAATTAAAGTCCTGAACATCTTCGGGAATCTTTCATTATCTTTGGACCGATGCAAAAATAAAAACTTTGCATATGCATGGCTCAAAATACTTGCACACAAAATAGAAGTTTGTCCATAAAGATTGTTATAAAATACCACGCCTTTTATATGTGCACATCTTGACAATGGCGGCCTCCATCTCATCTGTAACCTCATAGATTATCAAACTGTATGAAGTGAGTGTAGTCCTGCTCTCAGTATCTTAAGATTTCATTCACAGAGAGAGACAGTCTGTTGGGTCAACAAAGCACTAGGTGTGAAACTTGGAGGCTCAGACCCCAGGCCCAGTTCCACCAAGAGCCACAAAAGCAACAGCGGGCAAGTCACTTAACACATCCGCCTTCGGAGAGCCTCACAGGAAAATAAAATGTTGGATTGGCTTGGCCCTGCCAAGCATTAAAATTGTCCAACACCACACAGGAAGCATTTGATATAGCCATCAGGGGAAAGCTGTATGGGAAAAAAAAAAAGTGTTTCCAAAAATAGACCTACCTAGGATTTTTAAAATTTGGATTGGAAAAGGGAAAACAGTTTTGTTTAAAGCATGTGCACACACACACAAACATATGCACATGGGAACACACACACAGGCTTAACTGGTGTCCAATTTTTTAAGACCCAGCAGTGGTGTCTTCCCCGGCTGAATAATGTGGCTTTGCAAGCATGCAGATCACATTGCATTTGTGAATTTCTGCACGAGGCTGTGGGCTCTCACCAGCCCTTCATTCTAATTAATACAAGTCCAGCCGAATCAGAGGCGAAGGAAGAAAGGCTGGAAATGAAGAAAGAAAATGAGGCGTGCGTTCGTAGGAATGCGTCCTGCACTGTGGAGATCTATTCATCTGCATACATTAATGATAACAAATATGCAAACAGATGTTTCTCTCATTAAACTGTATATGCAAATACTACTGGAAGAAGTGGTAGTGTTGTCTTGGGGTTGAGAGATCGTTGAGGGTAATTAAAGGTTAATCCAGTTTTCAGTTCACAGACTATATGACAAGCGTGGTATATAAAGAAAAATTGTCACTTAACCTTCAATTCATTACCAATGGCACATGGATTTCCAACTAAAATAACATAAGCGGATGTGGGCTAATCGTCACCCCCACCTCTGCAATGGGTGACTACTAGCCACCATCAGCGAAGACTTGATGCAAGTTGAGTGTTGTCATGTGCAGTGTTGATAAGAAAAATTCTACTGCAGTGAAAGGTGTTTAGAATTCATCCAGAGTCTTAAGTTTTCATTTCTGGTGGGAGAACAATCCCAAGTACTTACATCACTACTCCGAATACAATTAAAGGCATGTTAAGCACAGAACAGGAGTCACTGGAGGCCCCAGTGACTTGACCAAGGTTGCACGGATGTCCTTGCCGGCGGAACTCAGAGTCGTCAGTGGTTTGGGGTATTTTTTGATGGTAATGTTTAACTCACCACCTGAGGTCTTTCTGCTGCCCATTTAGAGGGGAAAACAAAACTCCGATGACCAAGGCAAGAGATGTTCAAATCGAAGCAAGTTGTGTAAGTAGAAACGCAAGGCCTGTCTACAGAGGGCGTTTGCAGGAATGGTCGCAGCAAAGGTTTCCCTGCATCTGCGGGATGACAAGAGGGGATTTATTTCCTGATCGATATTAACACAGAGCTTACCTCTGCTTTAGTGGGAATCGGGGTTCTGAAAGGGTAATCTCTTCTCGCCCCGTCTTTCCCCTTGATTCTACAACAAATGTGCAACTCTTCAAAGCCAGCGAGCAGACTGGCGGGAGTCGCCACGCTCCTGGAAATCAAAGTGTACCTTCTGCTCCACCATTCACCAATCAGGACAAGACCGAATGTGTCCTGAGCGGGCACATCCCTCCCATCTAACCCTCATTCTACGTAGAGGAATTTTAGCTCGATCCAAATTTAATTTTAGCTCTCATGGCATCAGAAAGCCCCGAGCTCCTTTCAGAGTTGCAAGTCTACATTAAATCAGCATCAGCTCCTGGAAATAAAACTGGCGGTCTTGTGTGGAAACGGTGCTTCTTTAAGATGTTCAAGTCTTGCCTTGGGAAAGAGTCTGCGTCTCGGGAAAATGGCAATGTTTAACTTGCCCAAGGCGTCACTTCCTGACAACACTCACTTCTCAGCAAGCCCCAGACAGATTTTTACGATTCAGTTTTTCTGTTTGGGCCGACCAGTACCCCACAATTCAACATCATTTTCCCCCTGGGGACTTAATTTACTGATTATTTTTTCTCCCTACTTTTGTTCTCACTCTTTGAAAGCTGCTCTTTGCTCTCTAACCGGGAGGCCAGACCCGGTTATAGAGTTGTCGGACTTGTCCCTGCCCACCACTGGACAGAGCGGGGACAGGACTGAAGCTTCTGCCTGTGTGTCCAGCCGCCTTCAGCAGGGGTGAAAGGGTGACCTGAGCTACGAGCCTTGTCCCTTGGGCACCTGTTAGAAGATCTGATGGCCTGGGTCCTGTGTTTCTCTTTGTTAAGTCATTGAGAGGTAAAGGTGACTATTGCGTTCAGGAAGCCACCAATCCGCAGAACACCAGGCAGCCCCTATTAGAGGTGTCCCTGCTGAGAACGGCATACAGGGGGTATGGAGGCTGAATTGGGGGGGAGGGTGCAAGAGGGATGCTGGACTTGGGTTAGAAAACTTCAGACAGGGCCAGTTTATGTTGCTAAATGCCACAGAAGCACCTTCCCGGAGCGCAGAGGCCCTGGAGCCTGGGGGACACAAGGGGTGTTTGTGAAGGTTGAGGGCGTCCCTCACCTGAACCTCCTCCTGTCTCATTCTCAACCACTATCTCAGGTTCGCCAAGGCCGTGGCTTGGCAGGAGAGGAGGAGTCGGACGTGTCTGGAGCCCCACTGAGCAGGAAGACAGCAACGCAGCTAAATCCACAGCGACCCCACTGGGAGTCCAGCAAGGATCCACCACCACCACCACCACCAGGCCACAGGGCACAGGAGACGCCACGTGCAACGGCCACTGGGACTTCCAGGACAGTCACTCAACTGCCCCGAGCTGCAAGGTCGTCTTCTGCAAGGTGGGAAAGCAATCAGTGCCCAGGAAGTGGTGGAGTTGCTTCAACATCAAATCACTATGAAGCGCTAAGCAGCCAAGCCCAAGTCAGCAAAAACTGTGGTGATCCTAAGGCTGGACCTCAGTGGAGAAGTGGTGTGCCAGGCCTGTGGGGACACACTCACCCAAGGGACTCCGCCAGATGTTCCTAAGGCGGCTGCCGCTAATCTTTCGGAATAGGCTTGGGTTCCCACCCATGTGCCTCATCAGATTCCAGGGGCAGCCCCCAAACACCTCGCTCAACAGCTCCTTAGTGGCCCCTTGGGAGCCCCGGGCTTGCGTGATGACTAGACACTGCGGCCAGGTCAGATCTCTACGCCCTCAGGGACATCACCTTCGAGCCGGTCGTGCTGGACGGGCTCTGAGCAGTCACATTAGAAGGCAGTGAGAGCTGCGTGTGCCCCAAACCAAGCCACGTGTGCAGCCTCATGCTCAAACCAAACGTTCTCTGGGGCGGCCAGGGCTGGGAGTCCCCAGATCCACAAGCAAATGCCCCTCCCTAGCTCTGGGTTGGTGTGTCCCTTCCTGCTCCAAGCCTCAGTGTTCTCATCTGTAAAATGGCAGCTTCAGGCCCCACCTCAGAGAGCTGATGCATGCATTGCACAGCAGTGTGGGGGAGACCCTTGGTCACGTGTCCCGACAGCGTTGGCAGCAGACGGTTGGCGCTGCACACCTCATCCTGGTGTCCAGTGTGGGTCACGGGACACACACACACACACACCCCCCCCCGCATCCACATCGCCACCCTTAACCCTAACATTTTGTTGATTTAGCTCAGTAAGGGCTCTTAGCACTTGAAAGGGTATTTAAAAACACAAACAAACAATTAGCCCTTGGGGACCAAAGAATACATGCAAGCATAATATATCACTTCTCCAGGCTCCACAAACAGTATTTGGACGTGTTAATGGCCCCTGGTGAAGGCAGTAATTTTCTGTTGAACAAAGCAAGCCCCAGTCCAAAAGTGGACTGTCCAACAGCCACAGCCCAGCCTTCCCCGGGAGAAAGCCGGGACACACATTAATCCAGTATCACGTGTAAGCAATCCAGCCACGCAGTACTCTGTGTCATACAAAATGTGCCTGCGAGAGACCCATGGCGCGAAGTGGAGAAGTTAGGAGCTCTGCCTTGGAGCCATAGACCAGGGGTTGGGTCCAGCCCAGCCTTTGACCCCCACTAGCTCTGGGAACTCAGAAAACGCGGTCAATGCTATGAAACAGCACGGGCAGCAACCACAACGGATTCTACCCTCTCTGAGCCTCAGGCTTCTACTCTGTGTAATGGGGGCAAGGGTATTTGCTGCCCACCTCACAGGGTGGGAGGAACGTGGTTTAATCAATTAGTCTTGCTGGGACGTGACCATAGGAACAGAGCCTGTGTACATCCAGGGAGACAGGGGACCTCAACGGGGAAGAGGAGACTGGACAAAGACATGTGTCAAGCAAACATGCTTCTCACAATCTTTTACCATTGTGGTTAAACATACACAATATAAAGCTGACTGAAGTGTTTGATTCAGTGGCATGTAGTGCATTCAAAGTGTGCGTCATCATCACTTCCGCCTCCTTCTAGAACCTTCCATCATCCCCCGGGGGAAGCCTGAACGTCGCTCTCCAGGCTCCTTCCTCCCTGCCCCTGGATAATTCTGCTCTGCTTTCTGTCCCCATGAGTTTGTCTCTCCTGGACAGCTCCTATTAATGGAATCCCACAACACAAGTTGGTGATCTTTGGAGTGTGACATTTGTCACTTAGAGTATAACATCTTCACGACTCCTCATGTCACAGCACGCACCAGTACCCCTGACACAACTGTAAACCTAATGTCTGTAAGCTGGGTCTGCACAATGCATAGCTACCGGAAGTGACCGCCTACCATTTCTGAGCTTTGCATATGTGATCAACCAAGAGCCTTCTCAGACAGGAAGTATGAACACCTTCACTCTGCACATGCAAAAGCCAAAACGCACAAAGATTGGCTTGTCCAAAACCACACAGCCACACAGCCACTCAGTGGCTACGACTTCTTTGTCAGATTCCAAAGCTCTTGCTTTTCATCATTATATTTGGTATTTGCACAGCCCTAGAAGAGCTAGAGGGCGGCCTGGTGGCCCACCACGGGGCCTCAGTGAGCTCAGAGAAGCCCAGCATCAGCAGATACCCGGGCCCCCTCCCCGTGCTGCAAGCTCCGTCCTGGCTGGGAGCCGGACCGGGACGCAAAGGCTCCAGCGCCCTCTCGCTGAACAGGGCGCGCTGCACAGTGGCTGCTTCACCAACGTTCCCAGAGACCCTCTGTGGTCTGACCCCCGGCTGGGCTGACGACGCCTGGTCCTGGGAAAGTGTTCTCTCTCTTTGCTTCTTGTGCATCACACAAACACCAAGGCCTGGCAGAGGGGAGAACAGGCCGAACTGTGCGACTTGACTACGGGTATCAAATCCAGCCAGTGGGGGGCGCTCAGGGGCTCCAGGGGAGGCCTCAGCTGCAGACGGACTGGGGGGTCACCAAAAAGAAATTAGCATCCAGTGCTCGGCTTTCTTTCGGTGAAGACCCCGAGCGGCTTCCAGTCCTCTGCCGGTTGGTGGTGGACTCACAGGAGAGACAGCATCCTCTTAGCCAGTGTCTTGCCATTTTCCAATCCACCCAACTGTAATGAGTTTAAGTGACGGTGACATTAAGGATACTGAATGTGAAGAGTATGGAATTCAAGTGAAAAGGAGCACAGTGCGAGTCCTGGTTCTACTACCAAGTAAAGGCAGAGGGACCGTGGATAACTCGTTTACCTTCTTGGCGGATTCCTCACCTCCAAAATGGGCTTGAGAACGGGACTTGGGGCTGTCCGTGGCACCTGTGTTCCAAGACTGTAGCGCCAGGCTTCCAGAACCTTTTGTTCCAGAGCAAGCAAGACCATTTCGTTGCTGAATGTGTGCCCACATCGACTGTTGGAGCGCAGTGTGGAATGCTGGGAGGACACAGCGGCTTCCTCCCATGCTCCCTGGGCCCAAGCACACTGGGCTGCCCCACCCCCCGGGAGCTGCAAGGTGCCTCTGAGAAGCAGGAACCCCGAGCCCCGCTGCCTGCGCTGCCGGAGGACTGGGGACACGGGGAGCAGCTACTCAAGAAAGGTCAGCTCTGGCCCCTGCTAGAGGGTTCAAAAAGAAAAGCATCTTCATTTTTTAAAAAGATTGAGTTACAGAGGCAGAGAGAGAGCACGCGAGAGATCTTCCATCTGCTTTCACTCCCCAAACGACCACGATAGCCGGCACTGCGCCGATCCAAAGCCAGGAGCTTGGAGCGTCTTCCGAGTCTTCCACATGGGTGCAGGGGCCCAAGGACTTCGGCCATCTTCCACTGGTTTCCCAGGCCACAGCAGAGAGCTGGATCAGAAGTGGAGCAGCCAGGACTAGAACTGGTGCCCGTATGGGATGCCAGCACTGGAGGCTGCAGTTTTACCTGCTATGCCACAGCACTGGCCCCATCTCTTCAATTTTTTAAGATATCAGCTCTTTCCTATCATAAAATAAATAAATAAATATTTATTCGAAAGGCAGAGTCACAGAGAAAGAGGGACAGACAGGCAGAGCTCCTCCATCCACTGGTTCACATCCCAAAGGTCACAACAAGCGGGGTTGGGACAGGCTGAAGCCAGGAGACAGGAGCTTCTTCCCGGTCTCCCTCATGGGTGCAGGGGCCCAAGGACTTGGGCCATCTTCCACTGGTTTCCAAGGCACATTAGCAGGGAGCTGGATCAGAAGTGGAGCAGCAGCAACTAGAACCACCGCCAATACGGGCTGTTGGTGTCACAGGCATTGGTTTGAATGCTGCACAATGACGCTGGCCCTGAAAAAGCCTATCTTATTATTTCATGCAGTCCAACCAAAGCATAATGAATGATTTAAAGAACTCTCTCTCCCTCTCTCTCTCTCTCTCTCTCTCTCTCACACACACACACACACACATCAGTATCAGCAATTTGTATACCATGGGCCCCCCATTTTTTTTTTGACAGGCAGAGTGGACAGTGAGAGAGAGAGAGAGAAAGGTCTTCCTTTGCCGTTGGTTCACCCTCCAATGGCCGCTGCGGCCGGCGCGCTGCGGCTGGCGCGCTGCGGCCGGCGCACCGCGCTGATCCGATGGCAGGAGCCAGGAGCCAGGTGCTTTTCCTGGTCTCCCATGGGGTGCAGGGCCCAAGCACCTGGGCCATCCTCCACTGCACTCCCTGGCCACAGCAGAGAGCTGGCCTGGAAGAGGGGCAACCAGGACAGAATCCGGCGCCCCAACCGGGACTAGAACCCGGTGTACCGGCGCCGCTAGGCAGAGGATTAGCCTAGTGAGCCCATGGGCCCCCCATTTCTGAACTCTAGTCGGGGGTAGCGGGAGGTGGTATCGGCACCTGCTAGTATTAGCAGCTGAAAGTATGGGGGAGAGATGCTCCGTTTCAGTGACGTTTCACTAAGTTAAGTTGCCTTCTTTACATGGAAAAAAAAACAGAAAGACGTGCCCGTGGAGAGCTTGTGTAGTCTGCCTTACTCCCAGGGTTTATTTCTAAGAGCACAATTGATTGAAGGGCATTGATTTGTGGCTAACTAATGTCCTAGTTCTGCGGGCATTCAAGAAAGCTACATGTCCAACTTTGAAGCACGACCTGTAATTTTCTACTACTTCCTAGACTGAATTTGAGTTGTGGATTTCAACTTCAATGCTGCTTTCCACGCAAATCTGCAGGAAGTTAGGAGCAGCTGGTGGGAAGAGACTGGCGGCTGGATTAAGACCGTCTGGGTTTGGATCTTGGCTTCCCTCGTTTGCTTACAGCCTGTGTGACTTGAATACATCGCTGAACTGCTCTGAGGCTTAGTTTTTTCACCTGTAAAGTGGGGACAGAACCTCAAGGTTACTTAGGGTTCAAAGGAGGGAAGAGATGTGCCAGTTCCGTGTTGAAAGCCATGCCCCCCAGGAGTTCCTGAGCCCCCCTCTCGCTGGGGTGAGAGGCAGCAGCACAAGACGGGGAGTGGGAGTGCATGGAGCAGAATTTGGTGGCTCAGGAGTTTTTCAGTTGTCCAAAAAGACATTGTTATCAGAACCGTTTGCCCAAAAATGGTATGTGGGGTGTGTGTGTATGTGTGTGTGTGTGTGTGTTCTAAGGTGGATGAAACTTGTTTAACAAAGTCTCTCCTAACAGTGGAACTTTTGCCCATCTAATTGCAGAATTTTCCCAAACAGTACAGTCTCTCGCCCACTTGCAGGCGTATCCGAGGGGATTAATTTGCCACTCTCCAAAAACAACTCTTTGGAGGGCTCCCCTCTTTGATTCCCTATCCTCGTGTTAATTAGCAGTGGAAGGAGCCAAGCACACACCGCGTATGGGAGAAACTAGGAGAAGTAGACCTGGCAGCCAGCCCCGGCCGGAGAGAAGCAGGGAGAGAGCCAGGATTGGGGGCCACAGCCACGGCAGGGAGTAGGGTTCCTCTCCCCATCACAGGGACAGTCCAGTGCCACAGACTTTTTAAGCACAAGCCCCAGGAAGGCAGAGACATGGTTGGTGTATCCCTCCCTGGTGATTCTGGGTGAAGTAGCAAGGAAACAAACTCCGTATAAGATTCTAGAATTCGCAGTTACTATTGAGGGCAAACATTGATAGTCGTCTGTACTTTCAATAACCGCCCGATTGATTTTTCCTGATCAAAGTCTTTATCTGCAGGCATCTCTTTTTCATGGATTATTTTTAGGCGTATATTTGCCTCTATCATTTTGTGTTGGTCAATTACAAGTGATTTTCCTTTAGAACGTTTAAGCGAGTCATATAGTTTTATCTTTCAAAAAATCCAAGTAATGCCGCAATATAAGAAGAAGCTGTGTTTTACTGGCTGGAGAGAGCACCGTTGTCACTAAGTTGGGTACTGGCCACCTTTGGAAGGTGGACGAGTCCCTCCATGACGGCCCCAGTAAGCAGAGACGGGGAGGGCTGAGGGTAGCCGGGGCGGCCCGGGGTCCCCCATCTTTCCGGGTGCCCCTACTGAGGGCCTCTGTTGCCCCCTGGTTTAAGGTCCTCGTGCCATGTGCTTCCTCGCCGCTGCTCCTGCTGACGCGGAAAACACTCCACCCTGTGCTGCCCATGAGAATAAAGCAAAACAAGAAAAAAAAATCTGGAACATAAACACCATTTTTTTTCTCTTTGCATTCAAAGGCTCAGGGTGAGTTTGAGAATAATAAACCCAAGTTGGTAATCAAGCTAATAAGTATGAAGTTGCTGTGGGGAGAGACGCCTCCGGAGCTGGGCGCTGGGGGGTGCCGGGGCCTTTTGTTCCTCTGTTGGTAAATAACAGCCCTTTGTTTACATACAGTTGTTCGCCTTTCAAAAGATATTCACAGGCCGGGGAGTTTGTGCGGTTGCTTTACAGGGAAAGTAATATATATGTGAGTTTTTAAAGAACCTTCGCCCTAATTAAATCGGTGCCGGCCCTGGGCTCCGGGGAGAAAGAGGCGCATGTGATTAGCCGGCCAGGCCCGGCCAGTAAAAGGGGGCGCTTGTTTCTGCAGTCGGAATCACCCGGGGCCGGCCTGCGTCTGCAGCCCTTGCTCCTAGGGCCAGGCGCCTTTGGGTTTAAGACGAGAACTTTGAACTTAAAAAAAAAAAAATTACAACGCCGGAATTTCTCCTCCTCCTGGTTAGGCAAGCGCCGGCCCCATTCAAACGCCCCGACGGTCAGCGCTTCCACGTTAAGCTCGCAGCAATGAAAGTCTCCGGTAATGAGTTCGCTGCCCCAGATCCAAGTGCCGGATCCAATTTGCACGCAGGCCCGGCCGGCTGAAATGGTTTATAAGCCTGCGAGTTTATAAGGGGGGACACGTCCAGGAATTCTGTGGCGGGGGGCCTGAAGGGCTGTCGTTGAGATCTTTATTTACGTGGGGAGAAAGAGCGAAAACATGACCTCAGAATGCAAGATTACAACATCAGGCGGAGGGAAAGAAATCTCTCGCAGGGAGACAGCAGAAACCCATAATCCTTTCTCAAAGCCCTTTTGTTATTTTAATGTCCAACAAATTATGCTTTTTTAAGAAAAGAGGAAAAACACTTAGATTGGAGAGGTTCCTTTGGCTCTAGCAAAAGTAATTGCACGAACTCAAAAACTATGCATTTTCCTTACCCAGGCCTTGGCTGTGCCGGCCGAGCTCACTCACCAGGCTAGGGTGATTCTCACGGAATGGGGCAGCACAAAGTGACCACAGGCGTGGCCTCCCGTTGCCATGGCAACAGAAGCCCCAAAATGTCCTGAAGTTAAGCTGGGCATCTGGGCTCGCTCATCTGGTACTTTTGCCATTAGGGTTGTTTTTGTTGCTTGGAGCTTTTTGAGTGGATGTTCACGGATGCAGACTTGTGCAACTTATACTGTGTTTTTTCGCTTTTTCTGTCACTCCCAGCCTAGGGACCCCGGCTGATTACCTTACAAATGACTTTGCGAAGGGTCCTCTAAGAAATACAGAAGTGAACAACACTGGACACATGGCAAAATAATTAATAATAATAATAGCAATAAACCAGGTTTTCTGGAGAAGCTCTTTTGGGGGAAACTGGCTTGGGCAGGGCAAGAGAAGCCACCAGGAAGGATACAACTCCCCTGGGCCCCGTCCTGGCTTGGAGCAGAGAAGTGAAGAGGAGCAGGTGCACTCCCCAGGGTTCGAGTGATGAACAGGTGCACGTGACACAGTGTGAGCAGGGTGAGACGCAAAGACGTGACACAAGGTGACCAAGGATGGCCGGCGCCGCAGCTCACTAGGCTAATCCTCTGCCTGTGGCGCTGGCATCCTGGGTTCTAGTCCTGGTTGGGGCGCCGGGTTCTAGTCCCGGTTGGGGTGCTGGATTCTGTCCCAGTTGCTCCTCTTCCAGTCCAGCTCTCTGCTGTGGCCTGGGAAGGCAGTGGAGGATGGCCCAGGTGCTTGGGTCCCTGTGCCCGCACGGGAGACTGGGAGGAAGCACCTGGCTCCTGGTTTCTGATTGGCGCAGCTCCAGCCATAGCGGCCATTAGGGGAGTGAACCAATGAACGGAAGACCTTTCTCTCTGTCTCTCTCTCACTGTCTATAATTCTACCTGTCAAATAAAAATAGTAAAAAAAAGGTGACCAAGGATGAGACGCCAAGTTTTCACTGAGTGCTCTATTTTCAAAGCACAGTAACTGCCATCGGGCCTGGCCGATATAGAGGGATATAGAGGGAAAGAAGACGGATGGCAGAGAGAAGACAGAGTCAGATACGGTAGACGTGGAGAGGTAAGATAGATAGAGGGATGTCAGGTCATAACCACTGGGGAGCAAAACAGAGATGGCGTTCCAGGAGCCAAACTAGAATACAATTTATTTATGTATTTAATTTGTAAGGCAGAGTTACAGAAACAGAGAGAGAGAGAGAGAGAGCGCGCTTCCATCCGCTGGTTCACCTCCCAAGTGGCCACAACGGCCAGAGCTGGGCCAGACTGAAGCCAGGAGCCAGGAGCTTCTTCCAGGTCTCCCATGTGGGTGCAGGGCCCAAGCTCTTGGGCCACCTTCCTTCCACTGCTTTCCCAGGCACATTAGCAGGGAGTTGCATGGGAAGTAGAGCAGTCAGGAATTGAATCAGCACCCACATGGGCGCCGCAGGCAGCGGCTTCACCACAGCGCCGGCTCCTGGGATACAGTTTAGAACACAGTGGTCAAGGCCGGCCTCGCGGGAAGCAGGAGAACCTGCAGAGACAGAGGCGGGTGCGGCGGCGGGGAGCGGCGGGACGGCGAGTACAGAGCCCTCAGCTGCAGAGACCTTTGTGACTCTTGGCTGTTCATCGCTGTATCCTGAAAAGCAGCCCACCGCAGGGTCTAGGACGTTGCTAAGTTTTTGTGCAAGTTTCGTGCCCCCACTAAATGGCCCCAGGCTCCGATGCACAAATCCCCGACTCTCTCGTCTCTTTCCTCCAGGTCAGTGTCTGGTCTTCAGGACTCCGCCTCGCCCCAGAAGTCACCCTTCCCTCCTTCTCATGGGTCAGTTGGGAAGTCCTGGGATTAGGAGGACGGACGAGCAGAACTGTGAGATTCGGGTCTAAGTGAGATAGCAGTGCTCTGGCCAGGGTGTGTGCCACGAGGCAGCACGTGGCTCCGACACACTGTGTGTCTTTTACACCAAGGTGCTCTTCCAGTCGAATGGCGGCCACGTGCTGTCACAGCTGTAAGCCCTAATCCCCAGCCACTGGTGGCGCATAGATCAGCAGCTTAAGAAGACATCCTGGGGCCGGTGATGTGGTGTAGCAGGTGGAGCCGCCGCCTGCAGTGCCAGCAACCCATATGGGCGCTGGTTTAAGTCCCGGCTGCTCCACTTCCGATCTAGCTCTCTGCTAATGGCCTGGGAAGGCAGTGAAAGATGACCCAAGTCCTTGGGCCCCTGCACCCACGTGGGAGGCCAGAAAGAAGCTCCTGGCTCCTGGTTTTGACCTGGTCCAGCCCTGGCTATTGTAGCCATTTGGGGAGTGAACCAGCAGATGGAAGATCTCTCTCTCTCTCTCTCTGTAAATGTCTTTCAAATAATTAAAATAAATCTTAAAAAAAATGCCCTACTAATGCGGGAGTCAGCTTAGGGACACCTGCCTTGTCTACGCCGATGCCTTTTCTCTTCCTTCCTGGTCTCATCACTTGGGGACGTCAGAGGAAGGAGTGGTGAACCGGGTACGAGCCTGCATTTTCACCAGAGCGCTTCCCAGCCCATGACCTCACCTGGATTCCGGCGGCCCTCTGCTCTGTTCAGAGGGAGTGCTGCTAAACCTCCATTTACGGGTGGGCACCCGCTCAAGAGAAGCTAAGTACTCACAGCACCGTGGGAGGCGGACGCCAGCAGGTCTGTGGCCTCACCCGAACCACACGTGGCCAGGGGCACTCTTCGGAATGGACAGGGACAGCTGGGACAGCACAGGCTTGGGATTACCCCGGAAACACCTGGCCAGAGAGCAAGCTGAGGTAGATGGAAGTTACAAGAGTTACCCCAGGAGTCAGCCCGATAGGTGAGGCATGCAGGAAAGTGTGTCTGAAATCGAAGGCCACGGGGCATGGGAGCTGAGAGCCCTGTTTGTTTTTTTTGTTTTTTTGGGTTTTTTTTTTTTTTTGACAGGCAGAGTGGACAGTGAGAGAGAGAGACAGAGAGAAAGGTCCCCCCCTTGCCGCTGGTTCACCCTCCAATGGCCGCGGCGACCGGCACGCTGTGGCCGGCGCACCGCTCTGATCCGATAGCAGGAGCCAGGTACTTCTCCTGGTCTCCCATGGGGTGCAGGGCCCAAGCACTTGGGCCATCCTCCACTGCACTCCCTGGCCACAGCAGAGAGCTGGCCTGGAAGAGGGGCACCCGGGACAGAACCAGCGACCCGACCGGGACTCAAACCCGGTGTGCTGGCACCGCAAGGTGGAGGATTAGCCTAGTGAGCCGCGGCGCCGGCCGGGAGCCCTGGTCTTGATGTGGCCACCAGCATGCTCCCGGGCACAGCAGTCCCCTCTCTGAGCCTCTGCTCGCTCAGCAGTGAGGAGAGCACTGGCTGAACTCAGCTTTCTCAGAGCATACGGGCAAGCAAGACGATTTCCGAGTTCCCAGAACATCACCAAAGTGTGGAAGAAAGTACAGTCTCAGGGCCGGCGCTGTGCCATAGGGAGTAAATCCGCTGCCTGCAGTGCCAGCATCCCCTATGGGTGCCAGTTCGAGTCCCGGCTGCTCCACTTCCAATCCAACTCTCTGCTATGGCCTGAGAAAGCAGTGGAAGATGACCCAAGTCCTTGGGCCTCTGCACCCGCATGGGAGACTCAGAAGAAGTTCCTGCCTCCTGACTGCAGATCGCACAGCTCGGGCTGTTGTGGCCATTTGGGGAGTGAACCATCGGATGGGAGACCTCTCTCTCTCTCTCTCTCTCTCTCCCCCTCTCTGTACCTCTGTCTTACAAATAAATATTTTTTTAAAAAAAGAAAGTACCGTCTCCTGGTTCTGCATCCATGAACTAGCAATTATGGATCAAAGATATTCAGAAAAAAGTCACATTCCACAGACTTCCTCTCTTGTCATTCTTCCCTAAATAATACAGCATGACAAGTATTTACCGAGATTCACGTTCTGCTGGGTATTACAGATAACCTAGGGATGACCTGCAGGACACAGGAGGGTGTGTGTAGGATACACACAAACACAACACCACTTTGTATTTGGACTTGGACATCTGTGTATTTTGGTTTCCACTGGGGCCCTAGAGCCAGTTGCTCACAGATCCTGAGGGGCAGCCCTGCTGAGAATGGGACTCCCTTCTCTGTTCTCATTCACCCAAATTCCAAGAGTGCAGGGCAGAAGAAGTTGGTCGCACTGTTTTCACTGAGTTGATTTTTACATGGCCCGTTGGTGACCAATGCTGAGTTTTCTTCCGCAGCAGGATATGGAGAATCTTTTTCAAATAAGTGGATTTGGTAAACACAGTGATTGATTGTAAAGAGAAATACCCAATGTTTCAGTAACATGGTGGGTGGAAAGGTGGCTGCGGCGACGCTAGGAGTGTGCGAACCACGGGCAGACCTGGCAGATGACCGTGGAGGCTCTGACCCTGGGAGCGGTGGGACTGGTGGGTATGAGCCAGGCCCCAGGTGTGTTTTGGTCTCTGACATTTACACGGCTGGGACTTAATCTGTCTTGCCCCACTCTCCTCATCTGTAAAATGGGGATGGTAGGGCACCTGCTTCCGAAGATTGCTATGTGCCACCCCTAGAGGGGTGCCTGGCTCAGTGGAAGTGCTAAATGATGTCACCTGCAGTTATGACCTTCCAACGCCCTGCGTCAGACCACAGACCAAGGGACTTTGGAATACAGGGCCCCAGCGGCCACGGCCATACTTCTTGGCTCACCAGAACCCACTTGCTCACGCTCACCACTTCCCCCCCACAAACACAGAATCCCAGCATCCCTCCCTCCCCCCCACCCCTTGTTGGAAAGTGCATGAAGTCTTCCATACATGGGAGAGAAGCCATCTGGCCCATCCCCTACTGTGCAGAATGATAAAGAGGTGCCCAGGTGCCCCCTGTCTTCGCATCGTTTGTCTGAGATCCTGCAAGGGCAGCTGCGAGCCACATGTGACAGCATCTCCCGAGCAAAAAGAAAGAAAGGAGAGGGCTTATGAAGCCGGAGCAGGAAAAATGGCAGCTTCCCCCCCACTCCACACCGCGCCCTGCACGCAGCCCTCCTCTGTGTTCTTTTGGACAAACCCTGTTGGTTTTCCCCTCCGAAGTTGTCAAAGCAGCATTTTCTGAGACAGCCAAACTCGAGCGAAGCCCCAGGAGGAAGCAGCCTGGCCCTGCAGGTGGCCTTGTGCACAACTTCCATGGTGTGTCCGTCTATAACAGGTCACCCTCAGCCCAGCTCTGCTTTGAGGGCATGAGGTGAATTCGGGGTGCTCCCGGGACATCCGGCTTGCTTCCTTTTGGTACAAGTTGATATCCTCCTGGGGTCCAACACACAGAGGGGGGCTCCTCCTGAGCAGGCTGGGTGTTCATTTATAATTCACTGCCCAACACTCACCAAACAGAGAAGAATGGGATCCCCGCCCCCACCTGCACTCCCTGGTGGCAGATAGCAGATCCCTGCTAACAGACCTGCTTGGGAAACTTCATCGTATTCTTTTCCAGGGAGGTGGGAAGGTGCTCCGGGAGCTTGGGTGAAGCACATACACATGGCCTTGAGCCCTCCTGAGTTTGTTCCTGTGCAGTTATGGGCAACAGGAAGCAGCCGCCATCCGCGTGACGTGCAGAGGGTCACTGTGTGTGTCGTGGTCTTCTCAACAGCACCGAGAATGTGCTATTCTTAGCACACTGGCAAACAAACCACCTGCTCTTCCCTGGATGTTTTCCTTTCCTAGATATTTTCTTTCCCACCCCCACAAAACAGCTGCAAACCAAGCCATGGGGGAAAGATAATCCAGTATTTACAAGTGAGGCTTCAGAAGTTTGACAACCTCCATTTCAATCTTAGGTCTTCTTATATTTCATTTCTTACTAATTTTATTTGCAAGGCAGAGATAGGTAACAGACAGATAGACAGACATCTTCCACCCCCACCCCAACCCCACAACTGCCCTCAACATCCAGTGCTGGTCCAGACTGAAGCCAGGAGCCCAGAACTCAATCTGGGTCTCCCACATGGGTGGCAGGGACCCAGGAACTTAGAGCGTCACCTGCCGCCTCTCAGGTCGCATGTTAGCAGGACGTGGAATCAGAAGCCTCTAGAGCCAGAACTCAAACTCAGACACACTGATCTGGAATTCAGGTGATCCAAGTGGCACCTTAACTACTGTACCCAATGCCTGCCCCTAATTTCGGATTTCCCCCATAGTAAGTGAAGGACATTGGGAAAATTATTTAAACTGAGTGCTTCTGTTTCCTCATCTATACAGTGGGGGAAATATGACTTACTGCATACTGTTGTTGGAAGTTTGAATGAACTTTGAACAGTGCCTGTAACACAACAAATATGAGCTCAATGTTAGCAATTTTTTTGACTGGAAAAATTCTTCCACAAGGCAAATATCTCAGACGCTGAGTAGAGTAGCCAGCCTCCACGATGGCTCCCATGATTCTCGTCTGCTGTCATCCACAACAAGAAGCATGTCCTAATGTCCTAACATCACCACCTAATGTCCTAATATCAGCCACCTGGTGCTGCCTAGGAGGACTTACTTTGCTCAACTCATTGGCTGCCATGTTGTGAGGACACTCAGGCAACCCCATAACAAGATCCTTGAGGGAGGACCTGGCCCCCTCAAACAACCAGCATTAACTCACCAGCCATAGGAATGAGCAATCTGGGAAGTGGATCTGCCAGCCTCGGTCAATGCAGTCATCGGTCTGCAGTTAGCGGTCAAATGATTGCAGCCCTGGCTGACATCCTAATAGCAATCTCTTGGGAGCCCTTGAGCCAGAAGCACCAAGCCAATAGCTATAGATATGTTGGGCTTTTTGCAATTGAGGGGTGAGGGCCAGAGCCAGGGCAGGGCTTAGCAGGGATGGTTTTGTGAAGATGGTATTTGTGGGATCTCTGCCACCCACGGATGTGTAGACAGGTTCTTGAGTGGACACCCCAGCGGGATGCTGAAGTGGGAGGCAGGGTGAAGTTCAAGGAAAATCCACACTGGACACTTTCTGTTTTGCCCCTCACCCTTCCTATTCCTTCGTCTCTCAGCTCCTCTGGCACCCTCTGTAGAAAGGCATCTCTGGAGGGTAGAACAGAGAAGGGGCAGACAGCACTGTGGGCCCACTGGGTGTGGCCTTTTGGAGACTTAGATGAGTACCTGAGAGACCAGGAAATGGGAGCCCTGTGGACTCAAAAAGGTGTGTGTTGGGCTGTAGCACAAGCAGGGATGTAGGTGGAAGGACGGAACCGAGAATGCAACAGGCACTCAGCCTGACCATGGCATCCAGAGTGGCTGGTTTTCAACAGTGGTTCAGAGGTCGTGAGCTGACAGGAGAGGAGTCAGGGCCATGCCCACTGATGTTAGAGAAACCGAGTGACTCTTGTGCAACTGAGGCACTGCAGCCCAGAGCGAGAGACACGTTAAGAAGGCAGGCAGCCGGCGCTGCAGCTCAACAGGCTAATCCTCCGCCTTGTGGTGCTGACACACCGGGTTCTAGTCCCGGTCGGGGCGCCAGATTCTGTCCCGGTTGCCCCTTTTCCAGGCCAGCTCTCTGCTGTGGCCAGGGAGTGCAGTGGAGGATGGCCCAAGTGCTAGGGCCCTGCACCTCATGGGAGACCAGGAGGAAGCACCTGGCTCCTGCCTTCGGATCAGCGCAGTGCGCCAGCCGCGGCGGTCATTGGAGGGTGAACCAACGGCAAAGGAAGACCTTTCTCTCTGTCTCTGTCTCTCTCTCTCACTGTCCACTCTGCCTGTCAAAAAAAAAAAAAGAAGGCAGGCAATTGTCGGCTGCTTTTCTGTACTTCCACCCCCTTGATTTTGGAACTTGGCTCTTTCTACACCTGGGACCCCCACGCCCACTCCCTGCTCGTCCTCCTGCTGAATCCTACTGCCTTCTTGGAGGTACTCTGGAAGCTTCGTCTGAATTCCCAGATGAGAAAGCAGCTGTGCTGAGGCCTCTCCAAGACCACTCGGGGAAAGCTCATCAGAGACGACAGCATCACGCCTGGACGTAGACCCCTCAGGGTCAAACAGCCCTGCTTAAGTCTGCACCCCACAGGCTCGGAGAGTCCTTTCTGCTTGGTGAATGTGCCGGGGTATGGGGCAGGTGATGACCATATCACCAAGATGCCTTGGTTGCCTTGTTCCTTTGGTCGGGGGCTCTTGTCCCAGGTCACCCAGCTCACAACTCCATTGCCTGGGATGGAGCAGAGACCTGAGCTCTGTCGCGTCCCCACCTCCACTGCCTCTTAACTGTGCAGGTGACACCAGGCCCCCGGCTTCTGGGGACCATGGGGATGCTAAGGAGGGGCTTTCCCTGTGTTTCTGCTGTGCCCAGGCGGCCATGAGACTTTGTCACAGAGGGGCAGAACAGGATGTCATGAGGGCCAGGCCCGCCTTCCAAGAGGCCCCGCCCTCCAGAGCACGGCAGCTTGGGGGACTGGCTTGAGCAGAGGGCACAGGAGCTGTGAGGGGCGGGGAGGGTGGAGTGTGGTGGATTCTGCATGCACATCGGCGGGGAAGGAAGATGTTTTCAGACCCTTCTGATCACGCGGTGACTGCTCCATTTCCGAACCTTGAAAGTCCCTAGGGTCTTAAATTTCATCACAAATATCAGCAGAAACTATCTAAAAACTTTTTGTTTCCACAGGTCAATCTTTTTTCAAAATAGTGTTTCTCTTCCACCTCTTTAGGCTGCATTCTCCTCTCTTAAGCTGTAGGCCCATCTGTTGTCTTTTCTTTTTCATCAATTGCTCCATATTCTCCCTTCTCCCTACCTTCCTTACCTCTTCTCCTCCTTCCTCCCCCTTTTCCATCCTCCTCTCCTTTATCCGTGCATGAAGGCAGGCTCCAGCCATATACACGTAGGAGGAGGGCTTTCTCTGGCCCCACCCACCACGTAACAGTGCCTTGCTTTTGGGTTAACCCTTTCTTCCAGAGCTTGTGGGACATGGCTCTCAGCTGTGTAGCAAATCCCCTGAGTTTCAATGATTTATTCTTGCTTACATGCTGGGCCGGCTGGAATTTCGCTGACTTAGGCTGGGCTCTACTGAGGGCCCTGCAGCACACACCTTGGCAGCTCTGTCTCTGTGTGGGTGTGTCGGCTGGTCAGCGCAATCTACTCTCTGTGCTGCACTTCCCCCCGGAGCCATGGGCTAGCCTGAACACCTCGATCTTATCTGGAGGACAGAGGCACAAAAGGACAAGTGGAAACCTGAGCTTGGGTTCAAAGTGGCACACTCTCACCTTCTCCCATGTATCTTCAGCCAAAACGAGTCATGTGGCAAGCCCAAATTCAAGGCACATGAAGCGCTCTCTGCCCCTCTGCCCATGGATATAGTGGGAGAGCTACAAAATGAATAGGAGACGTAAAGGTTTGGGGCCAGGAGCCAGCACTGTGGCCTAGCCGGTAAAGACCATATAGACGCCGGTTTGATTCTCAGCTGCTCCACTTCCCAACCAGCTTCCTGCTAATGAGCCTGGGAGAGCAGCGGAAGATGGCCCAAGTGCTTGGGCCCCTGCACCCATGTGGAAGACCTGGAAGAAGCTCCTGGCTCCTGTTGTGAGCATCTGGGGAGTGAACTAGCAGGTGGAAGATCACCCCCCCCCCCCGCATCTCCCCCCACCCCGGCCCTCTTAACTCTGCCTCTCAAATAAATAAATACATAAGTCTTTAAAAAAAAAAAAGTACTGGAGGCAAACACACAATCACCCACAGTGGTTCAAAGGGAAATAAGAGATCTGCTGACTCGGAGCCTGCCTGGAAGCATCAAGAGGAAGAGGGGGAGGGAGAAGAGCGCCAGGCAGAAGGTGACAGCCCCGCCCAGCACACCTGCTCCCTTCGCCTTGCTCCACCCACCTGCCACAAGCTGCTGGCCCCAGCCTACTGGCTCTCTTCTGCTCGCTCCCAGCTCCCTCGTCAGACCCTCCCAGGCCTGCCCAGGACCCTCTACTGTCAGAGATGCTCATGGAGCGAGCCTGGTTCCGAGCTTCCCGTTCTTGCTTTCCCCTAGAGTCTTGCAAAACAAATCCACGCAGCGTTGTTGATTTCTTTTTTGGTGTTTTTTTGTTTTTTGTTTTTTGTTTTTTGTTTTTTTTTTTTTGTTTTTGTTTTTGTTTTGTTTTGTTTTGTTTTGTTTTGTTTTTGACAGGCAGAGTGGACAGTGAGAGAGAGAGAGACAGAGAGAAAGGTCTTCCTTTGCCGTTGGTTCACCCTCCAATGGCCACCGCAGCCAGCGGGCTGCAGCCAGCGCACTGCGCTGATCCGATGGCAGGAGCCAGGTGCTTCTCCTGGTCTCCCATGGGGTGCAGGGCCCAAGCACTTGGGCCATCCTCCACTGCACTCCCTGGCCACAGCAGAGAGCTGGCCTGGAAGAGGGGCAACCGGGACAGAATCTGGCACCCCGACCAGGACTAGAACCCCATGTGCTGGCGCCGCAAGGTGGAGGATTAGCTTATTGAGCCGCGGCGCCGGCAACGTTGTTGATTTCTAAGCTACCCCAGCACGACAGGTAGACCTCCCAGTCTGCCTGTGGATCATCTCTTAACACAGCTGCGCCCCTTTGTCCACTGTGAGCCCCGGGAAGTTTCCTTGGTTTAATTGCAGGTACAAGCTCACCAACCAGTATGCACCAGTAAAGCCCTAATGGGTTTCATTACAGCAATGAGCAGAACTTCTGGTATAGAATAAAAATACTTTCTCCAAAGGACAGAGCCCAGCCTACTTTCTGTATTCCAAGGGCTTGGTCTCCAGTCCCAATAGCTTTCACTGTCTCCTGAAGACCCAAAGTTGCTATGGGAATTTTATGACAAAAGGAAAAATGAGAGTTTATCTGTCAGCGAGTGGCAAACTTTCCTGTAAAGGGCCAGATACTAAGGGTGTCCAGCTGCCTGGGCCATACAGCCCCTTGCAAGGATCCATTCTGGTGGCATATCTTGCAAACAGCTATAGACAATCCGTAAACAAATGAGTGAGACTTGCTTCAATAAATCTGTTTACAAAAATACATGACAGGCCAAACTTGATCCATTGACTGACTCTGCTCTAATCTAACCTCCCATTCTACAGATGCATAAACTGAGACCTTTGGGATGCCTTCTCCTGCCATCCTGGAACCTTGCACATGCCTGCACCATGGCAATGGTCTTGTATCCTGCTTCCCTGCAGGGCTCTCCTTAGCTGGCTTGCCCCATTATGAGCGGTGGATTCCCAGGCCTCGTGCTTGCTAAATATTTTAAATAACTCCTCTGCTTGCTTATTTATATTCAAGGCTTCCTGTAAGCCTGGGAGCTCCTTGAGGCTGCAGATCTTGAGTTATCCATTTTGTAACCCCAGTGACTTCCCAGCTCAGCCTCTAGTACACAGGAAGGGTGCAGCCAAAATGAGGAAATGAGGCCCAGAGAGCAGCAGTGACTTCACGGCCACATAGTCTGACTGGCAGCGACGGAACCCACGGCAGCCTCGGTGCTAGGTCAAGGTCATCTGCCGTGGGTTGAATATAAAACTGGTGAAGGCTGGGGGAACTGCCAGACCTTAGCCAATGCACCCACAAACTCCTCCCAAGAGGGCCTGCACACTGGGCGCCCTCAGCCGGATGTCGCAGGTGGGAAAGGCTTTCCTTCGGTGAAGTTGAAGTTCAAGGGGTGATGCACACGCAAGCAGCTCAAAACCTGGTGCTCACGTTTAGGTATTGAATAGATTCTGGAAGAATATGTTCTCCCTGCATTAGCTCCCCCCTGCATACGTAATCACATACACACACACACACACACACACACACACCCCGATGGCAAGATTGTTAATAACATGTAATGTTGGCCAGCACTGTGGCTCAATAGGCTAATCCTCCACCTGCGGCGCCGGCACACCGGGTTCTAGTCCCGGTTGGGGTGCCAGATTCTGTCCCGGTTGCTCCTCCTCCAGTCCAGCTCTCTGCTGTAGCCAGGGAGTGCAGTGGAGGATGGTCCAAGTGCTTGGGCCCTGCACCCCATGGGAGACCAGGAGAAGCACCTGGCTCCTGGCTTCGGATCAGTGCGGTGCGCCGGCCACGCTGGCGCGCCGGCCGTGGCAGCCATTGGGGGGTGAACCAACGGTAAAGGAAGACCTTTCTCTCTGTCTCTCTCACTGTCCACTCTGCCTGTCAAAAAAAAAAAAAAATCTAATGTCTAGTCCAGCATTCTTGTCCTAGACTTTCTGAAATAATCTTTCTCAGACTCCAGGCTTTTCCAGGTCTTCCTTAAATCACAATTCCTTCCTTCAGACTTGGAATACACGTTTATGGAGCATGCGTAGGCAACTTGACTTGAAGCGAGTGCTAGAGACACAGCCGTGGACGACACAGAGCTGCAGTCCTGCCATCCTGGACCTGGCAGGTGGTGCTGGAGCAGACACTGAGTGAGGAATTAAGACAGGAGATGCCGAGCTTGGTGAGAGAGGGGGTGCGGCACTGTGTGGGGACACCTGTGGGATGCAGAGTCGGGGAGGGCTGGAGGGAGGGCATCTAATCCCGGGTCCGGAGGAGGAGGAGGGGTCAGCCGAGTCCCCCGTCATCCCAGACTTCTCATTAAGGAGAGGAGAGAGAGCTCAGCAGGCAATGAGGCAACAGAGCCTGGGCTCACAGCAGGGAGGTCTGGGCGTCAAAGCGTGGACGAGGGAAACAGAGCCATCTCCCTGAGCAAGGCCTTCCCGGGGCCTGCCTGACCACGGAGCTGCTTCTGCTCATCTGGAGGCTGGGCTGGCCCTCTCCAGGGCTGGGGGCAGGCGTGGGACCCAGAAATCTCCCCTTGTTCCTCCATCGCCTGCCTACCCAGTCCCAGGGTGTCTGCTCCCACAGTGTCTCTGGAATTATACCCAAGAGCTTCACAGCTGGGGGCAGAGCCCTTCTAAGGCGCCCACATAGAATCCAACCACAGCTTCAGGCACTCTGGAGGGCCCATAGCCACCCAGGGAGCCCCAGGGAGCATCTGTCCCACCTGCCAGCCCCCCACAGTCATCACTGCCCCACACTGCTCGTCCCAAGCCACTGGGGCCCTGGTGCCACGCTGTCTTCTGGGGTGCACACAGGTTGGTGCCATGATGCCGGCGGGACACTGGCCTCAGACGACAGCCACAGAGCCAAGCCACGTGGGACCAGGCTCTGGAAACCCTGGCAAGCCTGCTGCCTGAGTGGGGATTTCGTCTTGTTGGGGGAAGATGGGAGCATCGGCCTCCAGCAGCCAGACGAGAAGCAGCTCGGCCACCGCCACGTGCGGACAGTGAGGAGCCGGTGACAGCCCTTTCCTTGGGGTAACTCTGGCCTCAAGAGACACAGAGCTAAAACGAAGACAGCTGGGGAAAACTGGCCTGGCCGGGGAAGCGAGAGGAAATGCTTTGTTGGATCCTTTCTAGAAAATCTGCCAGAAACCTAATAAATACACTTAAAAAGACAAATCGGTCTGTGAGCAGCATAGGAGTCGTCTTAATGTAATTCACGCTGTGGCCAGAGGAGCTGGAGTCCTATGAGGCCGTGTTTTGAGAATTCACTTTTTAAAGTTGGACATGAGCCCGCGATGGCAATTTGTGGGGACCCCGCTGAGGGCACCGAGGCTTTCCGCATTAACAGCCTGTTCGGGAGAGCCCCAACTCCCAGAGTCGGTGCTTAGCGGAACATCACAGCTTCACTTTGGCCTCCTGTTTGCCTTGGGCCCCAGCACCTGGGCCAGCTTGCCCTGCACGGAACTGGAATGGCCTCGTCCATAGCGAGGACCCCTGGGCTGCCTGGTGGAGGCGGCCTCTCCTAAATGAAGAACTGGGAGCCCCCAGAGCCCACCAGGGGCTGCCATCATCCACCCTGGAACCTGGGCCACCGCTCTCCAAGAGAACAAGGCTCTCTACAGACCGGAGCGGAGAGGAGACATTTCCTGAAATGCTTTGTAAAAGACACTGGGGACAGAAAATCAGAGTGGGGCTGTCGCCCTCCACTCCACGCCCTGTCTTTCCAAGTTTTCCAACAAGCACTTTTTTTCTCGCGTATTCAAGTACGTCAGCTAGAAACGCCGGCCAGCCCTGCCTCCGGCCCAGGAAGGTGGGTTTACCCCAGCAACAAGCGCTCTGGGCGGCAGACGGTGCTGTGACTTCCAGGAGCGCACCCAGAGCCCTCGTCCTCTGACTTCCTGCTCCTCTGGTCCCGTGTGACAACACGGGCATCGCTGTGACGACAGGGCTACAGAGGTTCCCACACCGGCACAGACGCGCGGGAGGAGAGGGAGGAAGGGCACAGGGCCAGAGACTTCTCCTCCCACAGCCTGCATCATTTCCTTCCATCTTCTTTTGACCGTTTGAACACATGTAGCAGAGTTGAGCGTATTTTACAGGAAATGGTCACGTACTCCATACCTCAATTCTATCATCACTCTTGCTTTATCACACATCTAGCCAGCTAACCAGCCCTCTGTCCATCCACAGAGTCATATTTTTGCTCTCTGGGACATTTGTAGACATTGGTACACTGTCCCCCACATCTTCCCGCACCCCTACGAGTGTCGCTAGACCCACGAGGCTTCCATGTCATTGGTCAGAAAAGTATCCCACAGGCCGGTGCCGCGGCTCACTAGGCTAATCCTCCGCCTGCAGCGCTGGCATCCCGGGTTCTAGTCCCGGTTGGGGCGCCGGGTACTAGTCCTGGTTGCTCCTCTTCCAGTCTAGCTCTCTGCTGTGGCCCGGGAAGGCAGTGGAGGATGGCCCAAGTGCTTGGGCCCTGCACCCACATGGGAGACCAGGAGAAGCACCTGGCTCCTGGCTTCCGATTGGCACAGCGCACCGGCCATAGCAGCCATTTGGAGGGTGAACCAACGGAAGGAAGACCTTTCTCTCTGTCTCTCTCTCACTGTCTAACTCTGCGTGTTTAAAAAAAAAAAAAAAGTATCCCACAGCCATCTTGCACCAGGGAACCCTGGGAGAGTGTGTGTTTTAAGTGATCTCAGTCCTGGAAATAAAATCAGGTGGTAAGGAAGGAAGCCTTGTGATGCAGGCAGGATCTGCGCACAGGAACCGCGCTCTGCGAAGCGTGGTCTCGTTGGAATGCCTCATGCTCTCACCAGAAAACTGCGCCAGAGCTGAGAACTGCCGTGGACGAGCTGACGTGGGGGGCTTGTGGCTGAGCCCACAACTTTGCCACGCCTCGCCTGTGGCTCACCTCCTAGCTCCGGCTTTCGGGACCACGCAGACGAGGAAATAGGCAGTTCCCCTGTGGCCAGCTGCTGGTGCAGTTCTCAGCCGCGCTGCCTAACAGCGCAGCTGAAGACAACCTCCGCCGCCGTGAGTGTTTACACAGCACAATCTCCTCGTCTGAGGGCGATGCTTCCAGAAACCCGGCCGCTCAGAATGTAGGCTTACGCCTGAGTAAAACTGGGCACTTGGCTTCTGGTCTCAGTTCTGCTGCTAACTGGTATCAGCTCACTGGTTTCTGGGCCTTCTCTTCACTGCTTAGGACGTGATCTACTCAAACTGACAAACAGCTCTCCTGGATGAGCGAGTGCCACACCCTCCCCTCCGTTAAGACCTGAACAAACCTCATTCTCTACCCGCAGGACCTCACACTGGTGAGTCACCTGAGGCAGCAGTGGGCCTGCAGGGAGAACTGACAGTCTAAAGGGAAGGAAATAAAAGCACAAAAGCTCTGCTGTGTGGGGTCACTTCATGCAGAGGTAAAAGCTATGCACGCGTGGGGCCGGCACTGTAGCACTGGCATCCCATATGAGCACCGGTTCAAGTCCCGGCTGCTCTACTTCCAATCCAGCTTCCTGCTATGGCCTGGGAAAGCAGTAGAGGATGACCTTGGGCCCCTGCACCCACGTGGGAGATCCGGAAGAGGCTCCTGGCTTTGGATTGGTGCAACTCCGGCTGCTGCGGCCATTTGGGGAGCGAACCAGCCGATGGAAGACTCTCTGTCTCTATCTCTGTCTATAACCCTGCCTTTCAAATGAATAAAAAAATAATTAATAAGCTGTGCACACACAACTGCCCCGGGGCTTCCCTGCACTACAATGGAAACCTGTCAGTGATGAATATAGTAACCTCCCTGACCTACTACATGGCATAAATTTGGGTGAGCAGAGGGGGAAGATGCCTCTTGGAATGCCTGGCTTGTGTCCCAGCTACTCTGCTTCTGATCCAGCTTCCTGCTAAAATACCTGGGAGGCATCAGATGGCAGCCACAGTACTCAGGTCCCCACCACCTGCGTGGGAAACCTGAATGGAGTTCCTGCCTCCTGGCTTAGGTCTGGCCCAGCCCTGGCTGCTGCCTGAGTTTGGGGAGTAAACCAGCAGATGGAAGATCGATCTCTCTCTCTCTCTCTCTCTGTGTCACTCCATGTTTCAAATAAATAAATAAATAACTTTTTTTATTTAATGAATGCATTTTAAATAGATACAACTTCAGGAATACAGTGGTTCTTTTCCCCCATGCCCCCCACCCCGCTCCCATCTTACCTCCCATTCCCTCTCCCATCTCCTTCTTCATTGTGGATCATTTTTAGTATGACTATATACAGAGGACCAACTCTACGCTAATCACAGATTTCAACAAATTGCCCCCAGGCCCACACACAACATATATAGCACAGTATGGGGGGAGAATTTGCAGTCGATTCTCACATTGCAATTCAATGGGGACAGAAGTCCTACCTGGGGAGCAAGTGCACAGTGACTACTGTTGTTCCTTTAACAATTAACACTCTTTTTTATGACGTCAGTGATCATCCGAGGCTCTTGCCGTGGGCTGCCAGGGCTATGGAAGCCTTTTGTGACCATAGACTCCATCGGTATTTGGACACGGCCATAAACAAAGTGGATGTTCTCTTCTCCCTTAAGAGAAGAGTGTCTCCTTTGATGACCCTTCCTTTCCTCTGAGGCCTCGCAAAGATCCTCCGTGTAGGGTTTTTTTTCCCCCACAGTCTTGTCCTTCCATGCCTGAGATGCTCTTGAAGGCCTTTCAGCCCTACCAGGAAGCCTTATGGGTTGATTCTGAGGTCAGAGTGTTAATAAATAACTTTTTAAAAGTAGAAATTCTGTTCAGTTAAATTTGGTTAAGAAGGCACAGGCATTTATAGTTCATTTTAGAAATAGTTCTTGGGACCAGAGGCATAGAGATAAAGCCACCACTTGCAGCGTTGGCATCCCATATGGGCACTGGTTCCAGCCCCGGCTGCTCCAATTCCAATCCAGCTCTCTGCTATGGCCAGGAAAAGCAGTGGAAGATGGCCCAAGTCCCTGAGGCCCTGCACCCATGTGGGAGACCCAGAAGAAGGTCTTGGCTCCTGGCTCTGGATCGGCACAGCTCTGGCGTTGCAGCCATTTGGGAAGTGAACCAGCGGATGGAAGTTCTCTGTCTGTCTGTCTCTCTGTGTATCTCCCTTTTTCTGTAACTCTGCCTTTCAAATACATAAATATTTTAAAAACAGAAGTATTTCTATAAGACGGCTTACTATTGTGAGTGCTATTCCATTTGAATTCATCTGAATACTCACTTATTTTCTGTTTCAGCGACACAGGTTGATATAGTGAAATAGGACTTGGCCCCGAAATGCATGCAGACATTCAAACACCAAAGTCTTATGTTCATAACTGATGGGTGAAGACTTGATCTAGCTGTGGCATCTGAGAGGTGCACTTGGTGGGAACCTTCCCGCCTAAATTGTTCGTCAGGTGTTTTAGTTAAAGCCATGAAAAGCTGACCGATAAACAGGCTAAGCCACATCCCGCTGAGGTGTCCTGCACACATCAGGCAGGCAGCAGTGCCTGTGGATGCAAAGCGCTAGGAATGTTTGAGCGGCACAGGAATGGCCACAGGGAACCAAAGGAGTGGCCACAGCACACTCGCGTCTCAGGCAGGAGCTGACCGCTCTTCCCCAACCATGGGGGCCCCAGAGCATGCGCTGCACAGGACGAAGGAAAGCTTCCCCGGAAGCACAGGGGGAGGCCCCAGGGCAGAAAAGTGTAGCAGGTGCATCCAGAGAGGACAGAGCTTGGTGTGGACAGAGGAAGGTTCTCCAGGGCAGGGTAGGGGTGACATGGAAAGATCCGTGCTGGGTCCGGCACCATGGCTCACTTGGTTAATCCTCCGCCTGTGGTGCAGGCATCCCATATGGGTGCCAGTTCTAGTCCTGGTTGCTCCTCTTCCAGTCCAGCTCTCTGCTGTGGCCTGGGAGTACAGTGGAGGATGGCCCAGGTGCTTGGGTCCCTGCACCCGCATGGAAGACCAGGAAGAAGCTCCTGGCTCCTGGCTTCAGATCGGTGCAGCACTGACCATAGCAGCCATTTGGGGAGTGAACCAACAGAAGGAAGACCTTTCTCTGTCTCTCTCTCTCTCACTGTCTATAACTCTACCTGTCAAATAAATAAATAAATAAATATCCATTCTGGAAGTTCTTGAGCTATGGGCCAGGACTCCACCCTCCAAGGAGGGCTGGTAAAGTCTTTGGAGGATTTGACCAGTCTTAAAGGAAGGGCCTAAAATATTGTCATCAACACTTTCCCAGCTTACAACCCACTTAGAGCAACACATCACAGAGAAGGCAAAGTGTTCAGGCTCCACCAGGGCTCTCAGAAATCTAACTCAACATTTCATCCCCCCACTGTAAATATGACTAGACAGCCAAAGATTACAATGCACGAGCTAGAAAATTAAACAAACGAACATAAAAAGGCAGTTTGGTAGGGACATAGAGTGTGCAGTTAGAAGTAAGCTTCCAAGAGATGAGATGCTACAGTCACAAAAGAGAAGAGATTACTAGAATAAGAAATATGAGAATTACCAGAAAGAGCTCTAAGAATTTAGACTGTGATAGAAATGACAGCTGCGGTTGAAAACCTGAAAGATGAATTGAGACTATTACCTAAATTCTTTCTAAAGAGGGAAAAACAGCAATAAAATATTTCCAAAAAAAAGAATTAAAAGTTGTTCAAGTAATTGAAAGATGGTATTTGGCGTGCTGGAAGGGCCCACTAAGTACTGAGTGTTATGAATGGGAAAGACCTGGCAAACACACATCAGTACGAGTTTCCAGAACACAGTCAGAGAGAAGTTATTACGAGCTAGAAGGAGGAGGAGGAGAAGGCGAGGGGAAGGGGAAGGGGAAGGAGAGGAGAAAAAAAAGAGGAAGAAAAAGGAGGAGGGGGAGGAGAAAACAGCCAAGAGCAGACCACACATGAGGGATCTGGAACCGTGGCGCCTTCGGATTTCTCGAGGTCAGTGAGAAGCTAGAAAGCACTGAAGCAAGACATTCAACATTTACAAGGAAAATTAACTCCAACCTGGAATTCTAAACTCAGCCTACCGTCAATTAGAGGGTAGACTATGGCAATCTCAACTGGGTGCGCGCCCCAGATAACGGTCTCCTCTGTTCTCTCTCTCTCAGGAGGCTCTGGAAGATTCACGTCACTGAGACAAGAAGCTAAAGAGAGTAGAAGATGTGGAATCAGGGGACAAGAAAGAGATCAATACAGGAGGGTAGGGAATTCCCAGGAAGAGCCCAGAATGGTGGCTACGAATAGTTGCTGTGCTACTGGGAGCTGGTCACGATGACATCTTTGTTTATTACAGAGAGAGGAAAAAGGCTATCTTACCCACCGAGGCAGAATCTTTAAACATCGTGTGTATGTGTGTGTGTGCGCATGCAAAAGAACTACCCACAGACATTTTAAATGCTGATTCTGTTGCTCCCATTCCAAGAGATTCTGTTTCGGGGTCTCGGTGGGGCCCAGAAGCATGCATTTTGATCAGTTACCTCTGGTGATCCACTGTAGGTGGCTTACAAACCGTATCTGGCAAACATGACTGCAAGCACTGGTATCAATAGCTGGGTAAAAGTAAGAACAAGCCTGCAGCTGGTGCTGTGGCTCACTAGGCTAATCCTCTGCCTGTGGCACCGGCACCCCGAGTTCTAGTCCCGGTTGGGGCGCCGGATTCTGCCCCGGTTGCTCTTCTTCTAGTCCAGCTCTCTGCCCAGCTCTCTGCTGTGGCCCAGGAGGGCAGTGGAGGATGGCCCAAGTGCTTCGGCCCTGCACCCGCATGGGAGACCAGGAGGAGGCACCTGGCTCCTGGCTTCAGATTGGCGCAGCACACCAGCCGTGGCAGCCATTTCGGGGGTGAACCAACGGAAGGAAGGCCTTTCTCTCTCTCTCTCTCTCTCTCTCTCTCTCTCTCTCTCTCTCACTAATTCTGCCTGCAAAAAAAAAAAAAAAAAAAAAAAAAAAAAAAAAAAAAGTCTGCAAACATTTGCTCTTGTTACAACTGGGATAGAATTCCCATACCATAAAATTCACCATTTTAAAGTATAAAATTCGGTGGTTTTTAGTTGTGCCGCTAGCTCCAGGACATTTTCATCATCCCCAAAGGAAGCCCTCTACCCGTTAGTAATTGCTTCCCTGACCACACACCCCCGTCATCACGGATCTGTCCATCCTGAACATTCCCTCTAAATGGAATCAGACACTACACGGCCTTGGTAGCCAGCTTCTTCCACGTAGCACGATCTGTTCTAGGCTCATCAGTGCTGCTGTGTGTATCAGTACTTAGTCTCCACCTTTTGTGGCTACTGTAAATAAGATGGCCATGAACACGTATGTATAAGTACAATGCTTGCTTTAACTCTCTTGGGTGTGTGTCCAGGAGTGGAATTACTGGTCATATGGTAACTTCATATTTAACTTTTTGAGGAACTACTGAACTATTGGTGGCTACATCATTTTATGTTCCCACCACCAATGGATGAGGGTTCCAGTATCTTGATGCTCTTCCGTCTTCACCAGTGCCTATGATTTTCCTTCATCATCTTCATCATCATCATTGTTAATCATGGACATTCTGCTAGGGATGAGCAGTGTACTATCACTGTGGGTTTGATCTGCACTCCCCTTATGACTTGCCAAGATTTATTCTTGAACCTGCGAGCCTCATTCACCCTCCCAGTGTTTGACTGTCATATAATACATGGTCAGGCAGAAGGCTGTAGCGTGTTAACTTCCTCAATGCTCTCTATCTGAATTAGAGTTGGTGCAACAGGGTACCAGTGAGGGCACCTCCACACCTGACCACTACCACCAAGAACTGGATAACGGGTTATTCTCAGAGGATTAAATTAAAACCCCATGCTTAAAAGATGGGGGTATAGACATGCAAACCCACTTCAGAAGGGCCTACAGGAGAGGAACCTGACAGGAAGTATTGACATAGCCAAAGGAAGAGGGCACCCATCAGAACGGTGGTGATGTTGGTGGGGAGTGGGTAGCCGGGCCAGGCCTAGAAGTGTTAAACAGGGAGTCGATGTGGCTAAGGAGGGCAGATTGTGCCTTCAACAACCTGTGTCCTTTTCTTACAAAGAGACTGCCAACTATGGCTCCCTTGGTGGTTTTGAATCTTATTGCAGATCAATAAATTGGCATCTGGTCCACGTAAGTCCGGCTCTTGTGAGTTAAGTAAGCACAAGTCCACTGTCCTGCGTGGAAACACTTCCGAGACATTGCCAAGGCCAGATTGCTTGGCCTGTGCCCCCGAGGGCCAGGCCTGAACCCCGGAGACCCCCCAAAACCTGGCCCCCCAGGGAAACCTCTTGGCGGCTGTGACTGCTCATTCTTGGTGTCAACTTGCTGCTTCCGGAACACTAGAGAACTGGCACAGTGCTGCTATGTGTCTGTGGGGATCTCCCAGAGGAGATGGCCTGGGTGGGCGCCACCCGACCAGCTGAACAGAAACAGAGGAAGGCTGACATGGTCTCTGTCCTAGAGCCGCAAGGCACTTCCTCTGCCCTTGACCATCGTCACCCCAGACGCTGACCTTGGGACTGCAGGACTTACATCAGTGCTCCCCCACCCCACCCTCTGGTGCTCAGGCCCTCAGGCTTGGACAAGGCCACATTGGCAGCGCCCCTGGGTCTCCAGCTTGCCAAGACCCTCGTGGGACTTCTCAGCTTCTGTAATGAGGTGAGACACCTCCATCGTCCAACTATCTGTCACCCCTCTATGATCTATCTGCATTTATCATCTGTCTATCATCTATCTATCCTATTGGTTTGGTGTCTCTGCAGAACCCTGGCCAACACAACAGCCAAATAGGCAGACCTGGTATGGTTCACCCTGGCCCCATGGGCCTTGCTGGGCAGTGGGGGCACTGGTGCTCTGCCGTGGGGACCCAGAGGGTGTGTGTGCTCCATCCGGATGTGAGCACACAGCTGGGTAAGCCCGGTGGCTGCGACTCTCTGGGCACACAGCAGGTGAGCCAGGCTTGCTCTGTGCTGCAGCCTGGCCCCGGCAGCTCCAGTCATTTGTCCTTCCAGGATGCCCTTGGAGGCCGACTTCCCAGGTGTCAAGATGGTGTTTGTGACAGTTCAAGAATCTGGCCTTTAATTCCCCTCAAATTCTCCAGATCAAAAACACTTACACTTTGTTAACAAAGAATAGCGATTTAATGGGATTATGATGACAATGTGACAATTCCAAAGTTGTAATAAACAAAACAATGAGGCGGGATTTGTGTTCAGACGTTTTCCATAACGATGACTTGTTGGTGAAAAATGGAAAGCGGAGAAAAATCCCAGCTCTTGTGCAAACGGTGCTGTACCCATGACCTCAGGGCTTTAGCACAGACACACAACAGTTTCCGGTATTTGCTAACTAACATCACACTACTATAAAATAATTTTGCTAATGAATCGCTGACTGAATCAGGCTTATAAAAGAAGGACTCAGGAACATTCCAGAACCGTCGTTTTAAGTAAATGATGATAAAAACATGTAAACGGTGATGATAACGGAGGTTATTGCCCACTGAGTTCTACTCATGGCCTCCTAAAGGGTCACACGTCTGAGTGGCACCAAAGGCCACTGACCCCTCAGCCTTGCAGAGCGCATGGGGAGGCACTCCCGAGAGTGGAAGGGAAGCCTGCGTGGACGGCCAGCACTCAAGTCGCCACATTGCTGGGGACGGCTTCACCTGGTGCGGCCTCTCTTGGGAGCACAGTCCCCTTTGAGGCCGGGACATAGTGACAGAGGGCCAGACGGCAGCAGGTGGAGACTGAGAATACAGTGCAGCTGCCCACCGAGAGGAGCAGGGGCCGGGGGCTGCAGGTGCTGGCCCCTGCCCCAGCGGCCGTGGGTACTGCGAGGCTTCACAAACATTAGTGATGGGCCAAGTGCTCTGTGCCGCCTCCGTCTGTGCCTGGCCCCTCCCTCTCCCGGGACCTTGGCGGAGACTGCAGCCTCTTCCACACCTTCCTGTTCATGTTCGCTCCTTCTCCCTTCCTGCAGCTGAGCCCCTCTCAGCCACTCACGCCGCGGCCGCCGCGGCCACAGCCAGTCCTGGCACCTGGCTCCCCTGGGGCACTTAGCCCAGGTAGGCTGTGCATCTGTCCGGGCAAGACTGGGACCGAGTCCGTTCCCTGCACTGGGTCTTGAGTTGCAGGGGAAACCACCTGCGAGAAGGAAGACCATGTTTTGTGTTTTTGGTTTTTAAACGCACCAGTCCAGCCCCACGACTGGCACAGAGTCCCAAGTGTCTGCTCCACGAGTCAACAGCTGGGGCGTTTCTCCTCGCTTTGCTCCACGCAGACACCAGATTCCTCTGGTTCCAACTTCTCCACTTCTCCTGGTCTCTGTGCACTCATCTACTTATCCCCGCCCCTAGCCAACCACAGAGTTTGAGCGCCCATCACGTGAGAGTGTCTCCTAACACCTCTCACCTTGTGAGCGGATAACCTGAGCTAGCTGTGTGGGGGATCGCACCATAGTTACGTCTCTGCTATCGCTACCGTCACGTGCACGGGCGGGGGTCTCCATCGTCCTACACCTTGTTGGCCTGCAGGAAGAAGGTAAGACCTTAACTTCCGTGCAGCGGTGCGGCTGCTGGGTCTTCTTTCCCCCTGATCGTCAGATGGCCCGCCTCCTCGAGGCCAGGGTCATATGTTAATCCGGGGCTTTGAGCCTGGATTTTGTCACTGACCTGGGTTTGGTCTTGGGCAGATTCTGTAACTTTTCTGCACTCCCTCATATCAAATAGAGCATCCACATCACAGGGACAGTGCATGGTGCTGTGTTGGTATCACAGGAAAGAACCTCAAAATGACGCTGCATCCAGCACAGGTGAGGCCGGGCACTGACACCTGTCACAGCAGGGTCCAGCACCCCGGCTGGCATCATGACATTGCCCGCGGGGCATCAGTTACTCCCTAGGCCAGGTATCCAATGGCACAGCCAGGCCTAAACTTCCATGTTAAAGGGTCCCAAGCAATATATAACACACTCTTCATATCCAGCTAAAATTGTCCTCAGCGGAGCAGAGGCAGCCGGTGAGGACAGGCATCTGAAAGGGACGGCCCGGGCCGGGTTTCTCCAGCTGCAGAGGAGCAGAAGGAGCAGGTGGGTGCGGCGATGACAGCAACAATAAGGTCAGAAGAACAAGGGTGACTGCCAGGGACCAGCTGTTACGCTGTTGCATTACCACGACCTCTGACACAGCCATCTTCCCCTCACTTACTGATGAAGAACCCAAGAAAGCTGCCCAAGATGTGAGAGGGAGACCTGGAACTGGAACCCAGTTATCTGCACAACCCATTTATCTGGGTGGGGGAGGGGTGGTAGGGAGGGAGCTAACTCTGTGTGGGGGTTGGGGTGGTAGGGAGGGAGCTAACTCTGTGTGTGCGGGGTGGGGGGTGGTAGGGAGGGAGCTAACTCTCTGTGTGCGGGGTGGGGGGTGGTAGGGAGGGAGCTCTCTGTGTGCAGGGTAGGGGGTGGTAGGGAAGGAGCTAACTCTCTGTGTGCAGGGTGGGGGTGGTAGGGAGGAAGCTAACTCTCTGTGTGTGCAGGGTGGGGGTGGTAGGAGGGAGCTAACTCTCTGTGTGTGGCCCTAAGGGCCTGAGCCCCACCAGTCCATGGACCCAACTCTTCTGCTTTCCCTGAATCCCCTCTGGACAGGTACCCTGAGGCAGGCTGGGGGCCTGGTGCAGGACAGGCTGGCAGTAATTTTTTTTTTTTTAAAGACTTAGCTATTTATTTGAAAGGCAGTTACAGAGTGGCAGAGAGAGAGAGAGGGGAAGGTCTTCCATCTGCTGGTTCACTCCCCAAATGGCCACAACGGCCGGAGCTGTGCCCATCCAAAGCCAGGAGCCAGGAGCTTCTTCCAGGTTGCCCACCCTGGTGCAGGGGCCCAAGGACTTGGGCCATCTTCCACTGCTTTCCCATGCCATAGCAGAGAGCTGGATCAGAAGAGGAGCAACCAGGACTTGAACCGGCACCCACAGGGATGCCGGCGTTGTAGGCAGTGGCTTTGCCCGCTGAGCCACAGCGCCAGTCCCTGGCGGTAATTCGTGCTGCCTACTTCCATAGCGTCTTGTGAAAGTCACCAGTCTGTCTCTAAATCTCGAATGCAAACGTCTTCCTGATTGCAGAAGCTTCCTCAGCCCTGTTTTCACTGTTGCAGGCCAGAGTATTCCCTACACAGACAGGTGTTTCCACGCGTTTCTGCTCGGTTTCCTTGGATAATAAGCTTGTAGCCGTCTGCAGAGCTGGCCAGAGCCAGCACCCCTTTTACCATTCTTGGCTGGTAGGAGCTGCTTTCGGACGAGCTCCGGCTCGGGGCAGGTCATAGTGGAGGATGGAGGAGATTTTTCCAACGGGATCAGTGGAAAGCTCGCAGGCCTTGTCGTCCAGTGTTGTTTTCGGCCTCAGGACTCAGGAGGACAGGTGAGGAAGCGTCCCTGCCTTCCTCATCCCACCCAAGAGTCCTCTAACCCTGCCTTCGCCCATCTGGGAACCTCAAATGCATTCTCCCCGTGAGGTTGCACCGATAATTCGCTGTCGCATTACCTTCCGCGGTTAAAAAATAAATTAAAACAATCTAAGGCAGATAATGTTTAATGGAAAAGGGCAGCGGTGGGCTAACGGTTGCCTAGCAACCACGAGCCGCGGTGGTGCTGCCTCACTCCAGAGAAGCCAAGATGGCGGCTGTACTCCTCCCACGGCCCCTGGACAGTGCATGCTGAGTGACGGCTCCCTCTGGGCCCACAGCATCTTCTTTGTGCCGGGCAGCAGATCCTGCCATTTTCAGCTTCCAGATGGGGAAAGCTCACCGCCTCATTGCCGACGACGCCAGTGCCTACACTGGCACCTTCTCAGGCTCTTCCATCCATCACTACCCCCACTGCATAGTTCTCTGAGGTCAAGCAGGCCCTTGCTAGCCTTCAGCTGTGACAAGTCTCTCCTACTCCTCCTACTGTCCTCAAAGGCAAAGCAAGACTGGTAACTCTGACAATCGGGCTTTCTCCCCTCCAGACGATGGTGGGGAGGATTGTAAGCACCAGCAGTAAGACTGAATGAACCTGCTTTCACCAAGAGCATTTCCAAGAGGTTAACTTGAAACCACAGATCTACCATGAGGAACTCAAAACACCTGAATTGCTTTAACCCTTCGCTGACCCTAAGTAACAAGTAGATCGGAAGTGAGTCTTGCGTGGCTTTAACGAGAGGAACAAGATAGTAACGGTTGACTGCCCATGTGGCTAGCAGATTTGGGACAGATACATGGGGTGTGATTTCCTGGCCATCTCAGCGGGCTGGCCATCCCAGAATGGGTGTGTTCAAGCAGGGTCCTCTCAATGGGGAAGTTAGAGGAAGTCTGAGACACAGGGAAACGCTGTGGGAAAGGCAGCGTTGACGGTCACGTGTCCATCTTCCTGGAGAGGGGTCTGTGGCCTTCGGCGGCTTAGAAACCAGTGACGTGCGGGAGGTGAGGAAATGAGTTTTGTGAGCTCTGCTTTCAGAAAAATACATTGAGGACAAGTCAGCGCAGAAGTCTCTCCAAAGTAACGATGAAAGAATTGATTACTTCTTTTTCATTCAACTCAATTTGGTCAACAAATTTCATTGAACACCCAGTGCGTGAGTCATTGAGAAAGATCCTGGGGCGGGGGGTGGGGGGGGTGGGGGAGGGAGCCATGGCACATTGGGTTAAAGCCCCAACCTGCAGCGTCTGCATCCCATACAGGTGCCGGTGTGAGTCCCGGCTGCTCCACTTCTGATCCAGTGCCCTGCTAGGATGCCTGGGAAAGCAGCAGATTATGGTCTAAGTGCTTGGGCCCCTGCACGCTCGTGGGAGACCTGGAAGAAGCTCCAGGCTCCTGGCTTTGGATTGGCTCAGCTCCAGCCATTGCGGCCATTTGGGGAGTGAACTAGCAGATAGAAGACCTCTCTCTCTCTGTCTCTACTTTTCCCTGTAACTCTTTCAAATAAGCAAAATAATTTTTTTTTTTTTTTTTAAGAGAAAGGTCCTGGGGTTACAGTCACGAGAAAGAAGCAGCCCAGGAAGCCACGGGCTGGCAGCCGAGGGCACCCAGCACAGCACTGGCCGAACATACCTTGTATCCTTCAATAAAATCCGCACAGGCAACCTTGTGAAATCTCAGCTGTTACATCGTGGTATTCAGCCTCAGGTCCCTGAGAACGCAGAGCTGTCCGACTGCAAGGCCAGCCCTTTGCCCACCCCACCACCCGGAGCTCAGCTCTGGCGAGTCCTTTAGGAGAATCAAGATGTCTGTGGGGTGCAGGTGGTTCTGAGAAAGGCAGCTTCTGCTTGGAGTGTGCTGCGGCCTTGGGCCTTTCCTTCCCTGAAGGTCCGGGGAGAAGATGGCAAACACGCGGGCCACATCCCAGACACAAAAGAAATACAGCAACGCCAGGGCTGGTGACTAAGTGCCCGCTCCATCCCTGGCGCCCTGCTAAACCCTGCAGACGCATTATCTCCGGGATCACAGCCACTCTGCACAGGCAGCATTATGATGACCACCACTTGACCAACACGAAGCAGAGGGCTGGAGGGTTCCCACAGCTGCTGAGTGTGCAGGCTCGGATTCAAACCTGTTTGCTTTCCTACCCCCGTGTGTGTCTGGTCACGTTTATGTGATTCTCAACCTCCTTGGCTCCTCTGGGAATTCTCTGAAGGCCAGTGCCACGGTTCTACTTTGATTTCTTCCAGAAAACTGGCACAGAGTGGAGTGTTAAGCACAATACTACCACCCACCACTCACAGGCACACACAGCACCACGCAGAACTGTGGCGCGTCCTCCTCCTTGCAAGTTAGCAACTGGCCGCCGCTGTCTCGTGGATGTTTGTAGAAGACACCAAATGCCTGGGTCGGAAACAGGACCGCTTACAGCTCAGGGCAACAGCAGTAGCCGCGGTCTCAGCGTTTCTGCCTACAGTGTGACACTGAGAGGGCTGGATGACGCCTCTACACGGCACGGCTTGTGCTTTAGGAGCCAATTCCGAGTTTAGGGAACTGAACTATTTGCAATGGGAGTGAGGCCATGCCTCAAGTCCCCAAGGCTGCTTATATACAGACATCCTTGCTCCCAAGTACCTGCACCAGGATCCAGTCTAAGCACTTACATATTCATTAACCCTTCACTCCCCACAGTCCCATCAGATGGGGACCACTATTAGCTCCGCTTCTCAGGAGAACCCAAGACTCAGTGAGTTAGAAACCTGCCTGAGGCTACAGAGCCCTCTGGAGCAGGGCTGGGGTTCAAGCCCGGGCTGCTCCGGGCGCGGGGCGTGTAGCGTCTTCCCTGTTTTGGCATTTGCTGCTGTCAGCAACACGCCCTCCCGGCCATCTTTTCCTCCATGGATCACCCTAGGGGAGCCCAGTCCCAGAGTTGCATCAGAACCCCCTGTGGGTCTCCTTGCAACAGTTTCTGACTCAGGTCTGGCTGGAGCCCAGGGCTTGCGTGTCTCCATTTCCGGAGCGGTGCTGGTGCTGCAGCACAGGACGTCACTTTGGGGCCCGCCGTGACTTTCTGATTGTGTCTGCAGCGTGAGCTCCGGGAAGCTCAGGACCAAGTCTGCTCAGCACTGTGTTCTCGGTGCTGGCTGTGGGGCCAGGCGCATCTCAAGGCTTCAGTTCACTCGTAGTGAGAATAAGGACAGAAGGCAAGGGAGTATTAACTAGTTCTGGGTTCTTAACAAAGAAAAGAGATGTACAGAGCTCACAGCTTTGGAAGCACAGTCCAAACGGCAGGGGGACGGTCTGCCAACTGCGACCGTATGGTACATGGCACCAGGTAGGAGCCTACATAGGAGGAAGGGTTTACACAGGAGACAGGAAGCCAGAGTGGGAGGAGCTAATCTTGTGACCTCTGCCCTTTTAGGTTCCACTACCTATTAACATGGCCACACTAAGGACCAAGCTCCCAACCCAAGCACCTTTGGGGGACATGCTCAAAGCAGATCCATACCACAGCAGAGGGAAAATCCACTTCTCCCAGACCCTGCTATGGGATCTTAACTTTGGAAAGCTCCGTGAGCAATCCTCACGGCCAGCGGGTTACAGGGAAGGGACACCCAGTCAGAAGGCAGCTTGCTCTTGACGGAGCTGCACAACTACGAGGTTTCCGACTCCAAGAATGGTTGGAGCCGCTTCTGGTAGTCTATGACTTTGATAAAAACACCATCCAAGGTGCACAGAAACATCGAGGACTCTAGCCCCCACCGTCGGGAAGGAACCTCACCATCCGTGCACCTCAGATTTCTTCTGTTTCTGAGCACTGTTGGCAAGGAAGCAAGTGCCAAGCAAGGATTCCGACTGGGGTCTCTGCCATGGAACTGTTTTCATTTTCAATGAAGCAGTTCACTGAGTAGAGTTAGACTGGGTGTAGAAGCAGTTACGCTACTGGGGTTTCTCCATGCTATACGGTCTGTGATGACATGTGCTAGCTCTGCTGCCTTGTCTCTCTTCCCCTTTCCAGCTTCCCCATGAGGAAGGAAGGGCCACTCCAAGGCGGGAATTCTCTCTCAGCAGGCACTAGTCACACAGCTTATTAGAATGCAGGCTCTCAGGCCCGGGCCCCAGAGAGGGAGCCTGGAGTTCACGTTTTCAACAAGTGATTTGCCTGCAGGTGGATACGGACTACACTTTGAGCACTGGAGAGGAGGAAGGACAAGCGCCCGGCCTGGCCATGAATCCAGACCTTTTTATGCTAGAACGGCGGCCTGTTTCCCTCTACAAATCTCGTACAGTACAACACGCCCGGCCTCCCGGGAGGGACGGTGTGACAGCACTGCATGGGAACAGTCCCAACAATCTTGGTTCTTTGTCTCCATTCATTCATATTATGTATGAAGAACTAAGGCGTCTCTCTAAGGCAGAAGCATATATATAACAAGGAATTCTCAAGGTGCTGAAAAGAAATTTTAAGAGAAAAATAATAGTCGTTCTAAAGCTTCTGTTATTCTCCAGGAGTCAGTAGCACTTATTACAGACACCCAAACAAGACCTCAAACAGCTAAACTGGAAGGAACAGGTGCATATATCCACCCACCCACCCATCCATCCATTCACCCACCCACCCATCCATCCACCCAGCCAGCCAGCCAGCCAGCCAGCCAGTGTAGAAGGCCTGCAATCCTGTGCCAGGTGCTGCATGAGAATCACCTGTGAGCTTCAAAACAAAGCAAGACAGATCCAGATCACATGTTCGGAGATCCAGTTTGCCCGTCTGGGTTGGGCTCAGAAATCTCCATAGTATACATTCTGAGGTGTGAGTTCCATGGGCGGGGGGGCAGCAGTGGAGTGGAACTGAATGTCAAGGGAAAGTTAGGAACAAGGCGATTTAAAATGAGCTGCAAATACTTCATCTATTCTTGGGTCAGTACTCCCATCTGGTTTCAGAGACAGCACACTATGTCCAGCACGATCTGTTCTGTGCCTCACTCACTCACGACAAGCAGGCACAGAGTGGGTCAGGGAACCCTCAGACTTCAACCACCACTCGTGCTACTTGTCAGTGCAGACCCTGACCCAGGAGCCGTGGTGAGGGCTGCTGGCCCCCTCACTATCAGCCATCGGGAGCAGTGGTCAACACTCATCCTCCAGCGCCGGGGCAGCTGCCAACAGTTCCCACCGAGCCCTTTCTGGAGAATTCCCCTGTGCTGGGAGGGGCCTCCAGGCCAGGGGCTCCCTTGCCAGGGCAGGGGTGCCCCCGCCCCAGGCACTGATGGGCTGACGCAGGGGGCCAAGGTGAACTCCCTTGCTGCAAGCAGGGCTCACAGAGCCTTCGCCTGGGCAGCCGGCCAAGGCTTTTCCCTGGGCAGCGACTTCGCGGCTCGCTGGCTTTGCTCCCTCCTTACAGACTTTCCCTGAGGGCGCATCCTCACAGATCCCTCTCAGGAGCTCAGGGCTCTGCTTGTAGGACACCCGGCCTGAGCCAGCGTCTACTGCGATGTGAGCTCGGCCGTCGGCTCCGACCATGCTCACCATCGCCATCTGAGGCCACCTCTTGGCCCTGTGGAGCTGCACAGCTCAGCAGGACTTGTTCTGTCGAAAGGCCTCTTCTCTCAGCCTGTCTTCTGCCCGACAGTCCTCTAGGACCCCCCCCCCCCCACACACACACACCGGTCCACCTGACATTCTAGGGTGTTCCACAGTGCCTTGACACAGCAAGTCAAAACGTTCTCCCCTAAATCCTAACGAGGCATCACACGTCATCCCAAACTTGCATGGCAATTGCCTTTCTCCCGGGGGCATCACCCCACGGCCACCCACCCTTCCCACGCCAGCCCAAACTTCCCGGCAGGACTAAGAGCTGGGTGTGTCGGCCGCCTTTCCCTACTCCCATAGCCCCCACGCGAATGCCCGGCTGCTCCCTCTGCCTGGAAGCTCTCGTGCCGGCATCTACCTGGCGAGCTCCCATCAGCCCCGCAGGACTCCGGCTCTGATCCTGAGCAGAGGTGTGGCAGCAGGAGTGGCTATTCTAACTCAGCTCTGTCAACACATCCGAGCAAAAACAACTCCATCAAATCACAAACAGCGTGTGTGCTATTTAACATCAGCAAAACCTCAGCATGTCACTTCAAGGTCATATGTGGCAGACAATGCTGGCTAAGTACTGAGATTTATTTCCACCTCCTCCTGGGAAACAGCCAGTCTACCTTTCCCAGCCTCTCGCACAGGGAGGTGTAAGGAAGGAACCAAGTTCCAGCCAGTGCAGTGAGCAGACACAACGCGCTCCAGTTCCCAGCCAGGCCCGCATCTTCCCGGGAGTGCTCCGTCCCCTGCCAGCCACCGGCGTGGTGCCACACAGGATTAGGAGGGACAAGGCAGAGCTGCTGTCACCCTGGCTCTCTGAATGGCTGCGTGTGGCAGAGTCCTCCGTTCACAGGAACATGCTCCTTTGTTCCAGGAACAAAAAAGAAACTACTGCACTTGAGTCATTTCATTTTGGGGACACATCTGTTGCAGCAGTTACTAGCAACACCCTATCGTGAGCAGGCCCTGGGACACAGGCATTCTAACATAAAGGATAAATTGACACAGTTTAAGAAAAACTCCTAAGCTTGACATTACCCCATGGGGCGAGTATTTGACCTAGTGGTTAAGACATCTAAATTCCACGTTAGAGTGCCTGGGTTTTGGTATTAGCTCCACTCCAACTCCAGCCCCCTCCCGATGCAGACCCTGGAGGCAGAAGTGATGGTTCCGGTAGGTAGTGCATCACCATATGGGAGATACAGATTCAGTTTCTGGATCCACTTCAGACTGGTTCAGTCCTCACCATTGCAGGATTTGGGGAGTGAACAGTGAATGGGAGCTCTCAAAAAAAAAAATATATATATATATATTTATTTATTTATTTTATACATATAAATGGGGCCGGCATTGTGGTGTAGCATTAAGCTGTCACCTGAGATGTCAGCATCCCATATGGGCAACTGATTTGAGTTCTGGTTGCTCCACTTCCAAACCACCTCCCTGCCAATGTGCCTGGGAAAGCAGTGGAGGATGGTCCAAGTCCTTGGGCCCTGCACTTAGATGGGAGACCCAGAGGAAGCTCCTGGCTTTGGTCTGGCCCAGCCCTAGCTGTGCTGGCCATTTGGGGAGTGAGCCAGTGACGGATGTCCTCTCTCTCTTCTGCCAACGCCACCCCGTAACTCTGCCTTTCAAATAAATAAATATATATGCATCTATATTTTTAAAGAGAAAAACTTTACCAATGCAACAGAACAGACAGAGGCATTCATTCCCAAGTGCCTGCCACCTGTCGAGCGAGCACAGGTAACGAGTCAGGGCAGCCAGGCCATCACTGCGCTGTGGGCATGGGGGGCCCGGCCTCCAGCTGACCGCCCAGCTGGGAAATCCGACAGAAGATTACATCCAGGCAACTGGAATTTTAAAGTCTGGATTATTTCATTTATTACATGTAGATTACTTCTTTGTACTAAATAAAGAAAAGTCACTATTTTTTTAAGAGCTCACCTGAAATTCGACTTGTCTAAAACACGGTTCCCGCAGCTTCCGCAGCCTGCGCCTATCAGCCATCTCGGCAACTGCCAGGTAGTTTAGTACCTGCCATAGGGGTGTTCAGTAAATATTTCTTAGATTTTCATGTAGGGAGGAATTCAAAGAAATGCAAAGCTTCTTTGTTTCCCAACTGCTTGTGACATTCATAATTACTTCTTCAGGGATCACTCATCCTACAAACGAAAACAACTTTTCATTTTGGGCAGCCATAATTGTATGCTATCCATCAAGCAATAAAACCTTGATAGCTGCGGCACATTCAGCCTGAACATCAAGTGATATATTAACTTCTTGATCAAATGCCAGAACGTACAGAAGAATACGAAGCAGACATCAATAATTACAGCTTGTACTGGAGCTGTTGGTTTCTAGACCTTTCAGTTCGACGGACAAGTAATAACTGGACAGACACACCCTTCAGAAATGAGAGGTGGGAGAGGATTACCTCATTCCATACCTGTCACAGAGCAGGCCCCCTGCAGCAGTTGTGCAAGCGGAAGCCCAGGGGCCGAGGGGGCAGTGTGGGCTGCAGGTGCTGGGACGGTGCCAACGAGCAGGCACAGGAGGACACCTGGCAGGGGAGCTCTCAGGAGCTCGGGCTTCGCTATCCTCCCTTCCCCCGGGACCTGGGTATGCTGAGTCTCCTTAAACAACCCGGTCTGCTCACAAAATAAGATGGCGACCAACTACAAATAAAGGAGAACACATACACCATGTAAACCTAGGACCAGCTGCCTCTCACTGCCTACATGCGCTGTCTTAGCTCTGCAATTAATTTATAATCTTAAATTTTTACTGTAAAAGATAGTTCCCTGTGGATCTAAGCCAAGATCATGGGCAATCTTTTTCAATGTGCTGGTGATGGGATGCAAGGGGAAAATTTTATATTAAACATGAACTGGCAGCTGCTAAAATTATAGAGAAGAAATTGAAGGCTGGCGCCGCGGCTCACTAGGCTAATCCTCCGCCTAGCGGCGCCGGCACACCGGGTTCTAGTCCCGGTCGGGGCGCCAGATTCTGTCCCAGTTGCCCCTCTTCCAGGCCAGCTCTCTGCTGTGGCCAGGGAGTGCAGTGGAGGATGGCCCAAGTGCTTGGGCCCTGCACCCCATGGGAGACCAGAAGCACCTGGCTCCTGGCTCCTGCCATCGGATCAGCATGGTGCGCCGGCCGCAGCGCGCCAGCCGCGGCGGCCATTGGAGGGTGAACCAACGGCAAAGGAAGACCTTTCTCTCTGTCTCTCTCTCTTTCACTGTCCACTCTGCCTGTTAAAAAATTAAAAAAAAAAAAAAAAAAAAGAAAAGAAAGAAATTGAAGACAGAGCAGTGAATCCCTGAAACTGACCTAATCAGTTGATTGTTGGTGACTGCCTGGGAAGCTTTTAAGAAGTTTTTCCAGGTCCTGCTGCAGACTTGCTGGGTTGGAATCCTGTGGGCAGGAGCCCAGAGATCCGCATCTTTAAAACACTCCCTAGGTGAGTCTGATGCCAGTGTAGTTATGATACTACTCCTGTATTTATATATACGGAAGATATAGATCTCCTGTATTCCAGTGAATAGTGATGACAGTATAGTTGCTAAAGTAATAGTTTCCACCTATTTCAAGGTCAGATTTCTGGACTCCAGGAGAGAGAAACTGAGTCAAGGCATGGTGCGATCAGAAGTGTGATTAGAAGACAGATAACCAGGGTCAGAATCATAAATGCGTTAAGTATTGACAAAGAATGCCTATTTTCTAAAATCCAGATTTTTTTTTCTTTAACCAGGGAAAAGTCAACTTAGATTTATGATGACAATCCTTTGCATCCATGTGGCAATTTGTAGTTTACAAATACTTTGATGTATTATGGTCGCTCTGTTGGTCTTCAAGGCAGCTAGCAGGTGCACCACCCTCATTTTCACAGAGCCTGGTCCAAAGTTGCATAGCATTAGAGCGAGAGCCAAAAGTAGGAGGCTTTGTTGTTAGTCGTATCTTATCTTCTTCTTTTTTTTTTTTTTTTTTTTTTGGACAGGCAGAGTGGACAGTGAGAGAGAGAGACAGAGAGAAAGGTCTTCCTTTGCCGTTGGTTCACCCTCCAATGGCCGCCGCGGCCGGCGCGCTGCGGCCGGCGCACCGCGCTGATCCGATGGCAGGAGCCAGGAGCCAGGTGCTTTTCCTGGCCTCCCATGGGGTGCAGGGCCCAAGCACCTGGGCCATCCTCCACTGCACTCCCTGGCCACAGCAGAGGGCTGGCCTGGAAGAGGGGCAACCGGGACAGAATCCGGCGCCCCGACCGGGACTAGAACCCGGTGTGCCGGCGCTGCTAGGCGGAGGATTAGCCTAGTGAGCCGCGGCGCCGGCCCGTATCTTATCTTCTTTTAAGGTGACAGACAGATACCTTGAAAATAAGTTTTAAAGTAAAAATCTAAACATTGAAAGAACAGCATGCACTTACATGGGAGAACTGTGTTTATCTGGAAAATAACACCGAGTGAAACACTTCTTGAGCACACAGGTTAACGATTCTACATAAACCTGTAGGCTGGGAGGGCTGTCAAAGGGCACGCGGTCTACTGCCCTCAGTGAAGACACGAGGACCAGGAAGCTCAGGAGGTATCCTTTGCTTAGGGCTTCTTACACCTGCGAATCTGACCAAATGTTGGAAAGGCATCTTACATAAACTACTGTTCCTCAATTATGAACTCTTTGAAAAACAACAGAATATACTGATTTATATTAGTTTGACATGTTACAATTTTTTAGCTTTAAATTAAGCTTGTAGTGATGAAATTTTTACTCTTATGAATCAAAATGTTCACTTTCTTTCCTAAATAAGACATTTGTAATGACTAACTTAAACCTGACATTTTTACTTACAAAATACTTCCCCCTCCAAGAAAGTTTTTCTCTCTTAAGAGCTAAGACATGATGTTAGCAAAGGAAAACTGAAATTATTTTGTTAGTTTTTTTTTTTTTTTTAAGTATAACAGCTTTATACTTTGTTATTGTGGTAACAGACAGAAAATTACATGCAAAGTATTCTGGTATGACTTTCACCAGTTGGTATAAAGCCATTTGAGCTACCTGAGAGGTTTTTGAGATTCTTAGCTGCTTTGAGCACCAGGATTAATATGATGCAGTATGGATATAAAATGTCTCAAGGGCTGGCGCTGCGGCTCAATAGGCTAATACTCTGCCTAGCGGCGCCGGCACACCAGGTTCTAGTCCCGGTCAGGGCGCTGGATTCTTTCCCAGGTGCCCCTCTTCCAGGCCAGCTCTCTGCTGTGGCCCGGGAAGGCAGTGGAGGATGGCCCAAGTGCTTGGGCCCTGCACCCCATGGGAGACCAGGAGAAGCACCTGGCTCCTGCCTTCGGATCAGCGCGGTGCGCCGGCCACAGTGGCCATTGGAGGGTGAACCAACGGCAAAGAAGACCTTTCTCTCTGCCTTTCTCTCTCACTGTCCACTCTGCCTGTCAAAAAAAAAAAAAAAAAAAGAGAAGAAAAAGTTTCAAGGGACAGGAAGTGGACACTAATTTTAGAGCCCAAGCAAGTAATTTGTCAACATTTTTAACAAAGTGATAGAGGCCGGTGCCACAGCTCACTAGGCTAATCCTTCACCTGTGGCGCTGGCACCCCGGGTTCTAGTCCCGGTCGGGGCACCGGATTCTGTCCTAGTTGCCCCTCTTCCAGGCCAGCTCTCTGCTGTGGCCCAGGAGTGCAGTGGAGGATGGCCCAAGTGCTTGGGCCCTGCACCCCATGGGAGACCAGGAGAAGCACCTCGCTCCTGGCTTTGGATCGGCGGAGTGCGCTAGCCGCAACACGCTGGCTGTAGCGGCCACTTGGGGGGTAAACCAACAGAAAAAGGAAGACCTTTCTCTCTGTCTCTCTCTCTCACTATCCAACTCTGTCAAAAAAAAAAAAAAGTGATAGAAAAAATTTCTGTGCTATATACTAAAGTACTGGTTGGCTTTTGATGTCTTCATACTTAAAAGTAATCATGGTCTTGCACTGTAGAATTTTTACATGAAGATATTAAAGGGGACGTCTACCTTCTTATTTTGTAAAATGTCTTCTATAAGGCAATAAACAAAGTGTGGACCAGCTCCCCACCCCCCACCCCCAAAAAAATGTGCAATACTTAAGGTTCCATTTCCTAAGAATGCCATCTCACTTGGAAGAAAGTTTTCTATTTGAACCCGATGAACTACCTAATGAAAAGGTAGTTTCCCCAGCGAATTCCTGACCTTGCCAGCACCCTCCCCCCAACACACAGCCTCTGCGTGGCACTCCACAAGCTGTTCCCCCAGATGCCTACAGCTGTGTTCCTGAGATTGTGGCCACGCAAACCAGCGTGGAGGAAGCTACTCGGAGGGCGGGGCTGTACCTGAGGACGAGTCCAGTGGAGCACAGTGAACACCCACCACCAGGGCTCTCCCACGTGAGCCCACGGAGGTGCTACTGAACAGTCAACACACTCTGTTCTAACGCCGCAGCGACACGGTGTGACTGCTTCCCAGTTCTTCTCGGCAACCGTGATCTGCCATGCGCCGCCCCGGTCTTCACTGCCATGGAGCCCCTTCCCCAGCAGGTCTTGGTGCTGATGACCGCCCAACACCGAGCGATGGGGGAGAGGGGGCCGCGCCCAGGGATGGTGAAGTAATCAGGACTGAAGACACGGTGGTGCTCATCTAATAAGAAACTACAGAGCACTTCAACCTCAAAAATGGAAAATGGATTTCAATGCCTAAGTATAATAGAAAGTCAAGAATGAGCTACGAGGGTACTTCATAAAGTTCCTGGAAAATGGAATTAAAAGAAATTTAGGGGCAAGTGTTTGGCCTCATAGTTAAATGGCTGCTTAATCCGCCCACATACAACATTGACGTGGCTGAGTTAGAATTCCGGCTCACTCCTGACTCGTTTCTGACAAATGCACACCTCAGGAGGCAGCAAGTGATGGCTCTAGAGGTTGGGTCCCTGCTAGCCTGGTGGGAGACAAACACTGAGTTCCTTGCTCCTGGCTGCAGTCTGGCCCAGCCCCAACCATCACAGGCATTTAGGGGCGTGAACCAGTGGATGGGGATTCTCTTTGCCTCTCAAATAAAATTTTTTAAAAAAACCTAAGTTCATGGGGCTGGCACTCTGGTGTAGTGGCTTAAGCCACCACCTGCAGTGCCGGCATCCCATATGGGCACCAGTTTGAGACCCCGCTGCCCCACTTCTGATCCAGCTCTCTGCTATGGCCTGGGAAAGCAGTAGATGTCCCAAGTCCTTGGGCCCCTGCACCCACGTGGGAGACCTGGAAGAAGCTCCTGGCTCCTGGCTTCGGATCGGCACAGCTCCGGCCACTGAAGCCAACTGAGGAGTGAACCAGCAGATGAAAGATCTCTCTCTCTCTCTGTCTCTCTCTGTCTCTCTCTGCCTCTCCTTCTCTGTGTAACTCTGACTTTCAAATAAATAATTAAATCTTTAAAAAAACAGAAGTTCATTTAGGTGCAAAAATTTTGAAATCCATGCATCTAGAGCTCTTAAAAAACTTCATGAAAAATATGTGTTATGGAAAAAATTTGCATGAATTTCAATTCTTTACACCAAAATAAATATCTTCAATTCAATCTTCCATGAACTTTCTGAAGTAGCCTTGTATACACTGATAAAACGTCATGACAATTCACCGAAACTTACTGTAACACACAGTCTAGCATGAAGCCTCCATTCTTTTCAGTTTGAAAACCTAGAAAGATGCTCTTTTACTGCATAATGATATCCTTGCCAGGAGCTGGTACTGTCTGAGACTTCTCAGAGTACTTTCAGATCCATGACAGTGTTAAGATGGTGCTGGTACAACAAATTCAAATCTATATTCGGTTTTGGAAAAAGATTTTCATGTACAAATATTACTATTTGTTTCATGAAAGTCAGAGCTAAGACTTTAGCAGAGTGTAAATTTTAAGCCAATGAATAAACAGTTGGCCTGAAAAAATATTAAATTGACATGCAAAGCATTTGTAGCTCTGCCAGAAACTAAAAATAAAAGCAACTTCTGCCAATGCAGAGAAACTTGGGTTGTTTCAGTGGTTCTCACTTGGCTGCCTCGTTTTACCAAGTCAACCTTCCGAAACGAGGACTGACATAACATCAGTTTCCCCAAACTTCGTTCATTTATGATCTCTTTCCAAAAACAAGACACCTGCACACTTGACATCTTAAACTTCAACCTCATTTATATATATATATTTTTAAATCTCAAGATAGATGAAAGTATTTTGGAAAGTTCATGGGAAAAAACTGGAGTTGAAAGGTAAGCTTATTTTGGCACAAAAAATTTGGAAACTCATGCAGTTTTTTCATAATATGCATTTTCCATGAACCTTCCGAAGTACTCGCATATATTTCCAAAAAGTTGTTATTTTTGCCTAACAAATGAAAATTTTTACATCCGGCAAACTGTATTTCCATACCTTAAGAATTAAACCCAAACTTCTCTTACTAGTTATTAATAAGCAAGTTATTAAGATATTTGAAAGATAACATTTTAGACAAAAGGTCTAAGAGAAATCAGGAGATTTTAAATGTACGGTTCTCAGCTGTTACCTGCAGTTCGGATAACATTTTATTCCTGTTCCTGGCCTACCCTCCCTTAGCTGTCTACCTAAATAAATAAGCGTTTAAAATAGGGAGAAAGAGATTTACAATCAGCTGCAGAAACCTGCTTAACTGCTGATTTACAATCTTGGCCGAGGTATTTAACTCTGTCATCAGAACTAATTATAGCAAGCCTGAAATTACATATTCAAGTTCTACTTCTGGTGAAAGAAATAGAATGTTCTCTGAGAATCAGAAACATCCTGAGGGCTCCCAAACAGAAATGCACCCCCAAACTCACTGCTCAGAACCAGTGCTGTAAAGCTCAAAATTACTGCTCCTCAGTACACTGTCCTACCCTGAAGGACTTAAACAGTAAATCAGTTACATTAATGTCAGACCGATGGCCCGAAACATAGTAATCTCAGTTAACAACAACTGACATTTACATCGCTAATCTAACTCAAGCATTCTGCCGGCAGTAAATACACATGCTGAGGCTTCAGGAACTGAAGTTATTACCAACCCAGAAAGAACCTCTATTTTGCTGGGACCAGAATGAAGAGGACAAATGACGGCCCCCTCTGGGCAACACAGGCACTCTAGAAATAGCGTTCCCATTTACTGCTTTTATCAGGAAAACGTCTAATTCATATTAAAGCTGATCAGATAAAACGGGTCCCACAAGACATGCCAGCAGGGCCAACCCCAGACAGCCAGGCCCTTCCTCTCCCCAACCATTCCCTCCCCACCCCCTCTTCTGCTGGATCGTAAGGTTCTGGAGCTTCCACAACTCGTGTCCCCATCAGAGGAGGGGTTTAGGCGATGTGGCTTCCTTTATCAAATGAATCCGCCGCTCCATTTGGTCCCCCCCACACTGGCTCCCGCTCAGTTAACGTACAGAGCACCCCGAGGACAGCACCCAGAGAGCTGCACGGGTTAGGTGGCTGGGTTTCAGGTCAGAGGCTCCCAGGTCAGACCCCAAGGGGGAGAGGCGTCACTCTGGGAAGGTCTCAGCATGAAAAGAAGAGTGAACCATGCCTACAGCGGCACCGAAGGCTCTAAGGACAGGGGAGATATCCGTGTGCTGGCTCCCCAGCCGAGAACACCCACGGCACCGGCCTGCTCAGCAACAGCATTTTTAATGTTTCAGGCAAAACCACTGCACTGTGGAGCAGGTACTTCTCCCACCATGGATTTTTAGAATAGGATGCTGTAGGTAAGCAGTCCATGATAACGTCTACAGAATGGAACAAGGAATATTAAATCATAAAATGCAAGATTTGCCAATATTTGGCTTGGACTCCTTTCCATGATGAATTAGTTAGATGCTCTATCTCCTCAAATCTTCCCCCTATGCTGGCTTTTCTCGATGACATGGAAGCAAGCTATGGCTTCTGGGCTCTTAAATAGCAGCTAGTTATTCATCTACTCCAGAATACAGAAAAAAAATTAAGTATGTCACCAGGAATTAATACAATTTTTGTTAAACCTCTGAGAAGGCTAAGGAGAATAGATGGACTCACCAGACCAACAATAACCAGTTATTCAGCTCCACAGAGATCTGAGTAGGGAAAAAGGCACCAAAACACCGAAGGCCCAGCTCAAATTGCAGCATAAACTTTGGTCTTGCTAACCCACTCGTCATCCCACATCTCCAGGCTTCCTGGCCAACCCTTTAGAAGTGAAATACACCTCTAATGCAAACTACATACCATGCACCATTCCTCTCCTTAGCCACATTAATGCCTTCAATCTTCCAAGGAGTAACAGGGAAAAGGAGTGAAAACTAAATCAGTTCTCAGATGGTTCGAAGTTGTATTATCCTGAGTCATAATTGTCTGCTTAGTACAATTACACCATTTTCTGTTCTAAGAATCATCCCATAATTTAAAGAATGACATGACTGTGAGAGATACTTAGGAAGACATTTCTAGGCAGCACTGAATTTAAATCAGCCTCCAAATACGACAGTCTGTCCATTTTTTATTGTAATATTTGACCTGAAAGTACACAAAATTAATCAATTGCTTTTACTATGTGACTATGGAATATCACTCTACTTTTGCCAATAAAGAATCAGTAATTACTTTTACATGACTAAGGTAATTAAAGTCATTTTAAAGACAGTATCAATTGAGACTTTTTGAACTTACAACCAATCCATTATAAACAAATTCCAATCTTAAAAACACGATTCCAGTTACACCAAATACAGATAAGAAAGTACAAGAAGCTCATTGGTTATGCTATACCAAACAGATGAAAAGCAAAATTGATTTTCTACTGTAGACTTATATAAATAAATAAATACAGCCCTACCCTTTTTTCCAATATGTATGCTCAGATTTCTTATACAAATAGCATTTCTTGTAACAAATGGTTCACTTCATTCACTTCAATAACATGAACTCCTTAGAAAAAAAGATTGAAAAGGGCTGATAACCAACTCCCAAATTTTATGCTTATTTTTTCCTACTTTTCTCAATTTCCTGACACATTAACACGAGCAGGAGGTGTTCTCAGGAATTGGGCACAGAGTCCACAGGCATCTTGCAGCAGCGCCAAGTCACATATATCCCATGTTGCTTTTGGTTTCCCATCTCTTCTTGGCTTCAAACCTAGAGTGAAGAAGATAAAAATTTCAATTTCTGTCTAAAATAAAATAAATACTTTGCTGGAATAACATGTATACAAAGTGACCAAAGAAAAACAAACTTAAAAACTGTTTAGCACACTCCAGATTATAAAATAAACATTAAACAGGATGAAGAAATGCCTCCATACTTAGAATCTGATCAATACTCAGCAAGGACACAGCTGCCACAGTGAATCCCAACCATACACAAAATGCACTCCTAAACTGCACCTGCAGGACTCCTGCAGCCCCTGCGAAGTCAGGAGAATACCTACTAAAAATTTAAAGCCAACTTACCCCCATGCAAGCTTCTTCTTTTTTCGAGCAGCCTGTGAATTCTCAGCCTCCTTTTTGGCTTTTACAAACTTGTGGCAGGCAATTGCTTTGGCAATTTTCACACCAAGCTAATAATTACAAAGAGAAAAATAGAAAAAAGAGAAAATAAATATTCCAGCTAATACAAGATGTATAGTAAATAACGGAGGAGTGGTGGGTAAGAAAGCCATGTCTAGAAATGAGAAATGCTATGCTCAGGCCTCCCTGAACCAAGTATAACAAATGCACAGACAAGGGCCACCTTCCCTTGCCTCCTTACCTCCCAGCAGACCCTTTATCCGAGTTGAACAGTCTCCTGGATGGAAATCCTTCCCAAACCGAGGCCCCTCGAGGGCCCACAAAGGTAGTAATGAGGATCCGAAAGCTATTTCAGCATTTCAGTAGGCTGAACAGGAATCTACCCCTGATAAGGCTGCACAGACTGACAGAGACATCAAGTTTCTTTGCTCTGGGCTAGAATTACAGCACTCAGTATGGTCACACCAGTTATCTCTGGCTGATCAGAAATTCTGATTGGCAGTCATAGATGTGATTAATAAAACATGGGAAAGCTAATTACTACTTCATAAATACAGCTTGCATGATGGGCAACAGCTTTCAATTCACCGAGAGAGCAAAGAGTAAGAGGGGGAAAGGCTGGGCACCAGGCCCCTGGAACCCAGATGTTCCCAGCGCAGGGCCTCTGCTCCCGGCCCTGAAGTCCTCTGCCGGTGCCACAGTCCTCACCCTGAAGGCCCCTCCACCCCGTCGGAAGCAGTCCTGTTTCTATGCTGCTTCAGCCCTCCCTCAGCTCCCCATTCCTTTCTCCAGCCTCTCCCAAAGTGCATAACCATTTGCCAGCATATACAAGGATGCTGGTACCTTTTACTTCTAGTGAGCCTTTTTTTTTTTTTTTTAATTTATTTGAGTAGGGGGGGAGAGAGAGCGGAGTGAGCTAGCTAGCTCTCATCTGCTGATATACTCCCCAAGGGCCTGCAAACAGCCTGGACAGGGCAGGGCTCGTGCCAGAGCTGGGAACTCAATCCAGGTGTCCCACAGGGGTAGCAGGGACCCAATTACTTGGACCATCATTGCTGCCTCCCAAGATCCTCATTAGCAGGAGTAGTCAGGCATGGAACCCCGACACTCTGATACAGCACACAGGCATCTTAACCACTTGGCAGAACGCCCGCCTTCAGTGCTCTTATTTTAAAAGTGTCCCCACTGGCCGGCACCACGGCTCACTAGGCTAATCCTCCGCCTGCGGTGCCAACACCCCGGGTTCTAGTCCCGGTTGGGGCACTGGATTCTGTCCCGGCTGCTCCTCTTCCAGTCCAGCTCTCTGCTGTGGCCCAGGAAGGCAGTGGAGGATGGCCCAAGTGCTTGGGTCCTGCACCCGCATGGGAGACCAGGAGGAAGCACCTGGCTCCTGGCTTTGGATCAGCACGGCACAGCGCACCAGCCATAGTGGCCATTTAGGGGGTGAACCAATGGAAGGAAGACCTTTCTCTCTCTCTCACTGTCTAATTTTGTCCAAAAAAATTAAAAAAAAAAAAAGTGTCCACTGTGGCACAGCAGGTTAAGTCACTGCCTGAGATGCTGGCATGCCGTATGGGTGCCAGTTTGAGTCCTGGCTGCTCCACTTCTAATCCAGCTCCCTGCTGATGCACCTGGGAAAGCAACAGAGGACAGCTCGAGTCCTTGGGCCCCTGCCACCCACGTGGGACACCTAGAGAAAGCTTCTGGCTCTTGGCTTCACCCGGACCCAGTCCTGGCTGCTGCACCCATTTTGGGGAGTGAGCCAGTGGCTAGAAGATCTTTTTCTGTAACTCTTTCAAATAAACACACAAATCTTTAAAGACATCAACCACAGACACTAAAAAACTATCCACTTGTAATCCACTACTACTCACATGTGTAAAAAATTCGCATCTTCAGGTTACACTGTCAGCACCATAGTATCAAACAAATCCCCAAATCGCACTGGTTGGACTTTGATTTCTTGCTTCAATGAGTCCCTATGGAGGAGCAGGGCTCTCACCCTGTGGTGCCAGCCTCTCAACGGGGCTCTCAGGTTTACCGTGGCAGAAGGGCTGGAGGGTCTCAGGCTGGTTCTTAAATGCTTTAGTCCAGAAACAACACTCATTTCTGCTCCTAGTCCACTGGTCTGAACCACTCAGGTATACCAGCTAAATGCAAGGGCGCTGGGAAATAGGATGGTACCATGGGATACCAGGAGATCCATCAACGCACCTCACAAACTGTCTTCTGCCATAAAACACAGCTTGCTACCTATGTTTGAGATGCACAACGGGTCTTTCCACATGCATGTGGACGATTTAATCTCTTTGCTGTATTACATATCCAAAAGGCAAAACACAAGACATCTGCATTTTTCAAATAACTCCATTCTATGTATTATATATCAATGTAAATTTTTTAAGATTTATTTATTTATGTGAAAGGCAGAGTTACAAAGAAGCAGAGGGAGAGGCAGAGACAGAGAGAGTTCCTCCATCCACTGGTTCACTCCCCAAATGGCTGCAACACCTGGAACTGAAGCCAAGGACTTGGGCCATCTTCTATTGCCTTCTCAGGCCATGGCAGAGAGCTGGATGGGAAGTGCAGCAGCCGGGACTCAAACCAGAGCCCGTATGGGATGCCGGCACTGCAGGCAGTGGCAGCAGCTTCACCTGTTACCCCACAGCGCCAGGTCCATCAACGTAAATTTGATATAGCTTTGCCAAGTCCACTCCCCCCAAAAAGACCCATTCAACTATTACCTTGTATTTAAACTAAGCCTATACCTTGGGTGAAAAACAAAAGTGATGTGAATCATATTTGCAGGCAGCATTAACAGTATGAGAAAATTCTATAACGGTTGCAATTAAGATATAGCTTGTGTTTTTAACTTATTGAAATTTCCCAATTGGAAATTTGGGCTTCCTGGATTTAGGACGCACAGCCCGAAGAGCACCTCAGTGTGTCTGGCCATGCACCACGTGACTTCAATGGACTCCTCACCTTGACTCCACGGCTGTGAAAGCCTTCCGTATTCCTGCAATGCCATGGCCAAACCCAGCACAATCAGCACCAGAGCAAAGACTCGGGGCAAAGGCTCCGTGAGACTTGTAGAAAGGAATTCGTGAGAACGCATGAAGCAAGGATTCACACGAGAGGGCACCGTTATTTTGTGAACTAAATGAACATAATAAATGATTAGATGCACAGGCAACACTTTCAAAATGACTCGTTCCTGTCAATGGTGTTTTTCTAACTGTATTTTACCTTGGGTTAGGTTAAATGGGATGTTCTTCAATGGATAAGCATAAAAGGAGAAGAAGACTTTCTATGGAAGAGCTGGTTAAGGAGGAACACCGTTTCCCCGTCAAGATGACTGACCCGTGTTCCAGAATATAAAAGAATATCACGCCACGTTTCAGTATTACAAACAAACAAAACAGGCCGACAAGAATCCCCCTTTCGCGTCTATAAAAAGAAAAATGCATCTCCATGCCCAAGGTAAACACCACAAAAGCTTGGTCAATGGTTTTTATATTAAAAACTGTGTTGGGTCATCAGATAACTCCGGCAACACAAAGTGGGAAGACATTTTTTTAAATGAATAAAAATATATACAGAATTTCTCGTATGTGTAGCCAAAGAATCAGCATTTTCCATATAGAACATCCAATATTTTGCTGCATTTTAATTAAGGTGTCTAAACATTATCACAAAGAACTGCAAATTGGTCAGAGCATGCGGTAAGGAAAATTAAGCTCTAAAGGCTTTTTATCACCATATTTCAGGAACCAAGGGTGTAAAATGTTCTAATTTGGGATATATTAAAAGCCATAAAAGGTCTTTCAAAAAGATTAATGGTACTTTGCTTGGATTTAAGATAAGGGCTTTAGCTGGTTGGGAAAGCAGGGCCCCGGCTGGACCCTTGAGGCATTCATCTCTGCAGCCACTTGGAAGATTTGTAAAAGCGTCTGCATAACCTCAAGCGAATGCACGGCGACATTTTTTTAATTCCTTTCCATTTTACAGGTTTAGCGTGTGTAAATCATATTGGGCTGTAAAATAGATATAATGGCACATCCTCAGAGTAGAGATTTTTAAAAGACAAACTTCAAAATAGTTAGTTTTTCTCGCAAAATCTTGTCATTATAAAGTTTGCTGATAATCATTTGAAGCATTTGACTCAAACAGCTTAATCCAGCATAACTGTAAACTTCTTATCCATTTCATAAAATATTTTACTCATCTCAAAATTACTAGCTTGTAACAGATTTATGAAGTTTTCCCCCCTTTTGAACACTTTCAAGGCACTTACTTAAAAATACCAATTATCATACTTTAACTTTTTATGGAATAATAGGTCTCTATGAAAAATATTTATGCCATTCTCTTTTGTTCTTTAATTAAATGAAAACAGCTGTTTTCTGAAGTAAAGCGGAACCATTGCTGGAGCACTTAAAGCGTTAAGGTCTTTAATTTTTCTATCAGTTTGGTCGACAATTCCTGATTGTCTTTACTCAAGCTCAACATTAATGTCAAGCAAGTTACCTAGGAGACGAAAGAGATCAAAGAGACAAAAACCCCTCCAATGTCTGATTAATCAAGCCTGCAAACAGCTTATTTCTTTTAGCCTGCATGCAAGTATGAAAATGAGATTCTGGGAGCCGAACATTGTGCAGATTTGTTCATTCTTATCAGAACAAAGCCAGCGGCAGCTTATTTCATGGATCATTGGCACTGTCATCAGTGCTACACAGAACGGGTGACAGCTCCTCATTTTGAGGCTTGAACAAAATTAGCAAAAAGTCGGCACAAATTAGCCTCTCATCTTTTTAGTAATATGACATTATTCATTTACTTTTTATCCAATTTTTAATTTTTTCCTTGTCAGCTATCCCTTCCTAGTGTCTCTTGCATGGCATCATAAAATGCCTTCTAAAAAACAAGCAAAGAAGTAGCCAAAGTTGAAATAACATGCAAAGTTCAAGAAGCAAATAAGAAAAAGCACTTCCACTGACTGGTAATGCTGTGCGGTTTTTTTGTAACTCTCAAAACTTTCCACTAATAGCAACAAAAAAATAGCTCAGATCGCCACACAGCTAAGGGGTTTTATGAAGCCAGTGGTATATTTCAATAAAGAATAGAATGTGGCTAATGTGTTTCACTCAAACCACAATTTCATATGGTACGTGCAATAGTAAATTCCGGATGTCTACATCTGGACTGGTACCTTTCGCTCCATGGTCACACCTGAGATGCCAAAGCTCTGATGACAGCAACTAAGCTATACCAGACTCTAAATCAAGTCACTTTCTCTCTGCTGCAAGAGATACCCTAATTTTACTGTTATCCTGAAGTGTGCATGTACATATGTGTGCATGTTTGTATATTACATATATCTATATGCATAGATAATTGTACACACATCTATTTATGTTTACACCAACTTCATATCATTTCAAAGCAAAATCCAGCAACCCCAGTTTTTAAAGCACAAACGACTTATACACAAATCTTTTAACATATATGTGCACAACTGTACATACACAAACATTTGCAGATATGATTAATACACTCAACTTTGATACCACAGTGAAATAGTTTACTTAACACCTGTTTTAATGATGACTATTAAGGCTTCAAATTATATGTAGATTACAGTATTCCAAAGGAGGGAGAAAAGATGTTATTCCGTTGAAATTATCCCCAAACATAGACATTTATATTCAAGCAACTTACTTCATTCATAAGGGGGAAAAAAGCATTAAAAAATGAACCATAAGCTGTTAGATGCTTTACACAGCCCCCATAAGAGACAGTTTTTTAAAAGAACTGTAGTACTGTTTTCAGCAATTTCTTTATCTCTGTTCTTCTAAGTAAGAAAGCCTATTAACAAGCTTTGAACTTAAAATCACATTTACAATAATGTGCCATCAACAGTTTTATAAGCTAATTAGAAAAAGATTAATTAATGACTGGCTGCTAATAAAATGGCAATCATGAAGAAAGAAACCAAGGGTGCTAAGCTTCAACTACCACCAATTAAGAGCTAATTACAAACAAATTATATATGTGTTTTGCTGTGGGCTTTAATTTACTAAAATGGTTTTAATTAAAAGAGAAAACATGCTGATTAATTGAACTGCAGAAAAAATCTACAGTATAAACTGTGCTTTGTCTGTCTCTTTAATTAGACTTGTAACATCTGAAATCTTTTTTTAAGGTTAGTTAAAAGCACAGATAAACATAATTAAAAGAGAGCATAAGGAACACCATTTGAGGTGAGCACCCAGTCAGGCCCCAAAGGTTGAAAGAAAACATCCCCACTCCAGGGAGATGTGAGTACACACACCTAAAACCACACGGGGAACCCACCACTGAGCACCAAAACAGTTTCTCCTGTTAAAATGCTCCAACTTCAAGGGTAGACACGATTTCTGGGTGGATGAGCCTATCTTTAAACTGGATGTATAGGAATTCGTCTAGGCCCTCCCTTACTTGGACAAACATAGCTTATTTCCCACACATCATGATGTGTTCATCTGCACGGAACAACTGAATGCTTTACAAGAACTTGTCATTCTTTGAGAACAAGGCTTGCAAGAACTAAAATAAGCATTTAACAAGCCCCACAGACTATGCCCACACCATGAAACAAGAGACGACCAAAGTTAAGGACAGGGAATTCATTCTGAAATGGCCCTCTCAAAGGCAGAGTCTCCCACCTGCCCTCCTGGCCAATACCCCTTCAGTGATTGGAGGTATTCCTCCCCAGTGTCTCACCCTCCCCTTCTTGGCTAATCAGTGGTCCTAAACTCCACTGCCTAACCAGAAAGAGACAAAAATGAATAAATAAAAGAAAAGGGAAGGAATCAAAGAGTATTAAAATATGAAAGCAAGGTGAGAGCTTGCAGATATTAGGTGACTCTGGATGAAATGACCGTGAAAGGAAAAATTTAACTACTGGATTTTAGAGCAAGACCTACAGTTACATTGCATTTATCATATACAACCCCTACTAGTGGCAAAATAATTCCCTTTCCACAAAAATAAGATGTTGAGGTGGAGACATTAGATTCAAATTCTCGATATATACAAGTAAACAATAATCGCTGCATTCTTCCTGTGTTTACCAATCTTCAGTGATTGGAATTCACAGTAATTAAGACAATACAGAGGACCTGTCCTCCTGCAGCAGGGTCCAGGTCCCAGGGATGTGTCCTTATAATGGCTGGTTGCAATATACTATTCAGCTGTGTTTCTGAGCAGGTTGTTTTGCCTTAGAAACACGGTTGAGATATTTCTACATAAAGAAAGTATTCATGAAAATAGGGAGAAAACAATTCCCCTCTGGATTACAGAATAAAGGATTCAGAACCAAAACATTTGTTTCACTGTAATAGGTCTTTCAATTCAGCTATTTCTGGCTTTATTTTTGATACAAACATAATAGCACTGACTAGGAGCAACGTTAAGTGTGATAGTATCTCTAGTTAAAAATTTAAACAAATGCTTCCATTTTGAGCTAAGGAGATGTTAACAACCAGGTAGTCTGACAGGTAATCTGTCAAAATAGTATTCTTTGGGAGTGCTGCTTTTGGCCAGGGGCAGGAAGCTTCAAACTTGAGACAACACAGCACTGCCATCCACTTAAAATTAACAACCAAATGAAACCAAGCCTCACAATAAAGTGACCTGGAAAATACGCACACTAGACCAAGTGCTGCAGCACCAGAGCCTTTATTTTCTAGAAGTTAACATAAATTGCAGAAATGGTCTCCTCAAATGTTCACAGACAGCCTTTTAATGAGTATGCTTTCCAACTTCCCAGGAAACTACTCTGAAAACAGAGCTTAGGCTACAACTAACAGACCAAATTCAGAGCGCTTTTAATTCACATAGCTAAGAAAGAAAACAACTCAACTGGGTCAAACTTTGGTACTTGGAACAAGGCCATTCTGACCTTCTTTATTTAAATATTAACAAACAAGTCATACTTTGATATTATTAATGTATAATTTGCAAACCAAAAATATAAACAGTTCACCTTATAATAAAATTAAAATTAAATCCCTGGCATAATGCATCTTACCAATATAATACTTAAAATGAAATACACTCTGATATATATATTTTTACCATTTCTACTTGTGATAACTTGGTTAGATTTCTAAATAAATATGCTCAACAGCAAGTCACTGTCTTAGATTTTTCATTTATAAATTCAAGAAAAGGAGCTTTAAAATAGGAAAACATTTTACGGTATCCTTATTCTAAATTGAAGGGTTTTGGCCTCAGCAAAGAGGATAGGGGTTGTAACCAAAGTATCTCAGATGTGAATATGAATACCTTGCAAATCCTCAGACATAACTTCTCATTCTAGCTTGCATGAAAGTGTTTCAATGTTACAACCTGAAGTACTGGTGTTGTCAAGGAGTCAAGTGTAGTGACCCTTTCAATTACTTACAGAAAAAGTTTAATCTTTAAAAGCATAAGTCACACAAAGTTCAAATAAAATTTATAGGTAGCTTCTCTTCCCTACTCATTTCTGCCCTGACACTGTACAGTCATAACTGAAGCTGACCCGAGCCATCTATCTAGGTAACGTAGGGATGACTTATGAGATGGTGGGAACACACTGTTCCGTTGCCAAAACACTAATACAATGATGCCTACAGTAAAACCTTGTTCCTAAAATATGAGAGTCAATCTAACTGCTGCCTACTTAGTTAGACCCAGGCTTTAGAATTTAATTTCAAAATACTTGTTTCTTCTGATTTCTATACACTGGTATGATCTAGATGATAATGAAGACAAAGTGTCAGGAAGACTGGACAGAAGGATGGAATTTGTAAGGGTCATTATCAGTGATTAGCAAGTAACCAAGCCTGAGGTTAATAAGTCACAAGTAGGCTCAAATACCTCTTCTGCACAACAAATGTCGTAAAGCACTATTTTTCCCACGATAAAAGCCCAGCTACACATTCCCACTTCACCTCTCCTCCCAGACTATTAACAACCTAGTCACCAACGGGAGGCAGTCTCCAAACAACACCAACTGCAGCACACTGGCTTCACACATGTGAACAGGAGTCATCCCCTGCAGCCCGATCGCACGTCCTAACGTCATCATTAATTCACAGCAAAGGTTCTGGGGAAACGCGGGCTTGCTGTGCCACAGGACGACGCGCCAGCAGCCTTATTTCTGGCATGCTGTTTTCTGGAGGAACTGCTTTCAAGGCCTATTCTCAAACATGGTTCTACTTTGGCTTCATTTTTCTCTCTACTGACGCTGCCCTATTGGTTTCACAGGCTTATAAATGTTAAACATCAAAAATTAGTTTCACTTATTATGGCTGGAAAAGGCTTTCGGAACTCTGGAATCTGTGCCTCTGAGCAAAGGCTTTATCAGCAGGTCCCAGTCACTGCTTCGTGAAAAAAGAAAATGTGACTGATTGAAAACCAATATACCTGATTTCCTAAAGAACACCGCCGTGCATGTACACATTTAATCCAGAAGGGCTTCTGGCCCAAACTCACACAGCCTCTCAAAATCCCATCTCTCACATCTGTGGTGATTGGCACTTGGGGGAAATACAAAAAATGAAATTTCACAAACTCAACCATCCATTCAAGAGTTCCATCTTGACTGGTTCCTCTTTACTAGTCCTTAACTAGTGGTGGCATCAATTAGTTTCCCATTGTTTGTGTCGACACAGCAAATATCTAGATGTTTTCCCACTTACACACAGAAGAAAACAGGATCTGAACTTCTTTCTTTCAATCAGAATTCTATAATCCCACACTAAATAAATGTATTTTATGAGGACAAAGCATTTGTCTGGAAATAAAAAGAATACTTGAGAAAAATATCTACTCTCCTTACCAGTGCTGAAAACCTTGGGTGGGTTAAATGTCAGTGACCCCATCCCAGCCAGGTGCATTGTTTAGGAAAACTATATTCAATTGTCCAGTTTTACCAAAGATTTAAAATACAGAAAAGATTCTATAATCCAAATCTCACTGAAGCCAAATTTTAGATTTGGATTGCCAGGTAAAGACAGAATATAATCAGATCACTTTCTAGGGGCCAGTGCTGTGCATAGATGGTTAAGGCTCCACCTGCAGTGTTGGTATCCCAAATATATGGCACTGTTTCGAGTCCTAGTTGCTCCACTTCCAACCCAGCTCCCTGCTAATGCACCCGGGAAAGCAGTGGAAGATGGCCCAAGTTCTTGGACCCCACACCCACGTGGATGACCGGAAGAAGCTCCTGGCTCCTGGCTTCAGCCTGGCCCTGCCCTGACTGTTGCTGCCATTGGGGAGTAAAATCAGTGGATGGAACATCAATCGATCTCTCTCTCTCTTTCTCCCCCTTCTCTCTGTATCTCTGCCTTGCAAATAAACAATAAACTTCAAAAGAAAAAAAAAAAACACTTGCTAAAAATCTAAAGTCATTTCATAATCGCCATAATATTAACTGTCCCAAGCAAAATCAGAAAAAAAAATATAAGCAGTGGATGCTAACACTAGCAATCTGAAAGTATGAGAGACAGAATGTTTATAGGGTCTCACATTACTCCCCATGTCCCCTAAGATACTCATCTGTTACAAAGGGGAAAACAGTAACATCACAATAGAGAAACAGAAACACTAGTTTAATCAAATGCTCAAAGTAACCCATCAATAAATGGAGCGAACAGATAGCTCATGGCCCAGGGTAGCCTGCCCTGAAGATACACCATCACTTTTATGATTTCTTCTGACAAAAAAAGCATAGCTGAAATTAATTATGAAGAAAAATCAGATAAGCCAAACTTGAGAGCCATGCTAAAAAATAACTGACCTCTATCTATCCTTCAAAAAAGTTAAGGTCATGAGAAACATAGACTGAGGAATAAAGACCAAAGAAACCTGGCAACAAAATACAGTGGGAAAACAAAATTTTTTTTTGTTATAAGGGAAATTAGTGGTATAATTAGAAAATTTAAATAAAAGTGCATAGATTAGAAACAATGAAAGCAGATGTTGTAAAATACTGACATTTCAGGTACCTGGATGAAGGGTAAATAGGAAACTCTCAAAAGTACCTTATTTATTTTTTAACAGTAAAATGTGTTCAAATCACAGAATCAGAGCTGGTGTGTAGCCTAACAGTTAACATGCTTGAGTCCCACACGGTCCCAGCTCCAAATGCTGACTCCGGCTTCCCCCAGTACAGATCCTCCACGACAGTGGTGATGGTTCCTGCCACCCACCTGCACTGAGTTCCCAGCTTCTGGCTCCAGCCCCCACCCCCCATTATGAGAGTGACCCAGTGGCCAGGAGTTCTGTCAGCTTCCCAAATAAATACCAAAATTAAAAGTGCAACGCGCGGCCGGCAGTGGGCACGCAGAGCCCTCACTTCAGTGCCGACGACCAGGCTTGCAGTACGCTCTCCTCCTGAGCAAGGCCGAGCCAGAGACTCGCTGACCCGGGGCTCCGCTGCTCACAGCCACTCTTGTATTTAGAAGAGATCAGAACATACATAACTATCAAGGCTTCCCAAAGGAACACTGGACAAGCACAGAGACCAGTGGAAAGACAGAAGCCCACAGCAACCCTAAAATCAACAGGGAGCCACAGTCCACAGTCCTGCTGGTACTTCTTACGTGCCAGCCTTCTCCAGAGCTACTCAGTACACTGTCTGCCACCGCAGCCAGTAACATGGTCCTGGAATCCTAAAGGGGTTCAGGAGATACTTGTTCAACACATGGCACTACCTCACCACCAGGGAGGCATTAAGCACCAGCTGTCTAGAAAGGTTTGAACCTGATCCAAGTGAGGTAGGCATTCAGACCAGGCAGCCCCCGCTTCTGCAGCCCCCACTCCAGCGAGATCCACACCAGTGACAGGGGCCTGCTGCCCTGCCTGCTTTCCAGGCTCTGAAAGCCCTCAGATCTCAAACCAAGCCCCACCCCAACACAACATCTCACTGGACTGTCGTTAGAGCCACGAGAGGCGACAGGCAAGCACTGTCTTCCATCCTTTCAAGCTAGCCAAGAAATTAAACCACTATTTCTACAGCGCTTTGATGAACATGTAAGTTCTAAGTGCCAGTTACTTATTAACAAGCCACAGATGCTACATTCGCTGAAGAGAATTCTAGAAGTGACCTTTGGCACAGCTCCCCACCTATGGATATGCACCTTTCACACTGAAGAAGCCAGCGAAACGGCTTACAGTGAAACCCTAGTCTGAGGCACCATTCAACACTTTCAAATTCATTTTATAAACATGTAATACCAGTATCTTTCTGTTCGAAAATAAGAGCAATAAAATACCATTATCTATAATAAAAGCTTTACTCAGTGAATAAAAATATAGTTACTTTGGAGACAAAATAGTGTCACGCTGTAAACACAGAAGTACTGTAAGATGGGAAGGGGAGAACGGTATCTTATAAGAAAATGCAAGCAAAGTGCGGCAATTCCACTTCTCGTACAGACTCACAAGAAGTGAAACCAAGGATGCAGAGGACGGTCTGAATACCCATGTTTGTCCCAGCATTGTTCACCACAGGCAAAAGGTGGAAGCAACTCAAAAGTGTCCACCTATAGACCGAAATATACACAAAATGTAACAATACGAGAATCTAGCACATGCATGCAATGGAGTATTATTCAGTTTTAGGCAGACAGTTCTGATTCATTCAACACCTATGAATCCCAAAAACCTTACACTAAGTGAAACACATCAGACAATAAATGACAAATATTACAGGATCCACTTAAGAGGGACCTACAGAAGTCAGATTCACAGGGACACAGGTGGTTGTGAAGGGGAAAAGAGGGAGCTACTGTCTGATGGGCATAGAGTTTCAGTCCTGCAAGACGAACAGAGCTCTGAAGATGGACGATGCTGGTGGCTACCCAACAACACAAATGTGCTCATTAGCACTGGGGAATCGCGTGAAAGCGGTTGAAACCATAAATCCTATGTTAAATGTAGTATACATTTTATTTTTTGAAAGGTCATATAACTGCTTTTTTTTTTTTTTTTTTTTTTTGACAGGCAGAGTGGACAGTGAGAGAGAGAGACAGAGAGAAAGGTCTTCCTTTGCCGTTGGTTCACCCTCCAATGGCCGCCGCGGCCGGCGCGCTGCGGCCGGCGCACCGCACTGATCCGATGGCAGGAGCCAGGAGCCAGGTGCTTTTCCTGGTCTCCCATGGGGTGCAGGGCCCAAGCACCTGGGCCATCCTCCACTGCACTCCCTGGCCACAGCAGAGAGCTGGCCTGGAAGAGGGGCAACCGGGACAGAATCCGGCGCCCTGACCGGGACTAGAACCCGGTGTGCCGGCGCCGCTAGGCGGAGGATTAGCCTAGTGAGCCGCGGCGCCGGCCCATATAACTGCTATTTATGCTACTTCTTGCCTACGCCCTAGCTAACATCCAAGACTATGGTATTCTTTATATTAGCCATCAATACACACACACATACACTCACATATTATACACAGAAGTACTTAGTGGCACAATTGATTTTAAAAGGCTTCAGAAAAGATAATTTCAGAACCCCTAAGCCCCTCTTCTGAACATGTTTTTTCCCTATATAAAAATATAAAAGTCACAAGATACTGAAGTTCTGCAGGCAAAAATAGAGGAGGAAGAGATGCAAGTCACAGATTTTGTGACATCTGGCGATGAAAGAGCACAACAGTACGTCTACAGACGAGTCTATGAAACAGCAAGTTCATTTCCAGTTTAGTTTGGAAAAAGTTCACCTGCAAGTAAGAACACTGAGCAGCAGCTTACACAAGTAACACAGCAAGTACTAACTACGGCTTAAGAATGAGGCAAAGCAGAGAAGGATCCAGGCCTGAGACGCAGATGCCATGGTCTGGAGATTTTTTCCTAGAAAGGACCGAAAGGGATCACAGAACATTGACAACAGCACACATGTAGCAATGTGAGCTCTTCACACTGGCACATTCTCAGCTGGGGAGGTCAGGGACCTGAGAGTCTTCTAGGGCCTTCTGTAGTTGGAAAAAGAATATTCAATGTATCTACCAGGTTTTATCAAAGGAAGGAAAGGCTGAAAATTGCCTGGAAGACAGGAGGATGTGCAGAGTGTGCAGTAAAAAAAGCATCTTGGCAAGAGTCAAGGGAAGGTGAGGGATGTGACCTCAGAGCATAAAGCTGCTCCAGGCTGAGTTAGAGATGCAAAGTGAAAAAGAAAACTGCCATTTAGTCAGACCTGAACAACTTTAGATCTAGGGAAAATCTAAGGGTTATCCCCAGCATAAGTTTTAGACCAGAATAATTTAAAGACACTGAAGACAATAATGAAATCTTGAATTTAAAAAATACGTGGCATGAGTCAGCGCTGTGGCATAGCAGGTAAAGCCGCCGCCTGCAGTACCGCCATCCCATATGGATGCCAGTTCGAGGCCCAGCTGCCACCCTTCCCATCCATCTCTCTGCTACGGCCTGGGAAAGCAGAAGATGGCCAAGGGCTTGGGCTCCTGCACCCAGGGAGGGGCCCGGAAGAAGTTCCTGGCTTCAGATCAGCCCAACTCAAGCCATGGCAGCCATTTGGGGCGTGAACCAACAAATGGAAAATCTCTCTGTCTCTCTCTCTGCCTCTGCCTCTCTGTAACTGTGCCTTTCAAAAAAATAAATCTAAAAAAAATTTAAAAAAATAAATGCAGAACAAGAGGGAAGAAAATGGACAAGAAGAAATGCCTCAGGTCACACACTTAGCAGTGAATTTACTAACGGTAACAAAAGAACCCGCATGCATCTCGGACAACTCGGGAGCACAGACAAAGGCATCTCGGCTGACTCACCTCGCGCGTAGCCAGCTGGTTGCTGAGCTCCTCGGCCTTCTCAACATCCCACTCCTCCACAGCCTGGTCGATCCTCTTCTCGAGGCCTGACTAGAAAAGGAGGAAAGTTACAAATCAAGGGCAGGAAACAAAGGCAGACATTTGCCAGCCAAATCCATCACATGACCTCGTACACATCACTCACAAAGACCACTGAATCCTCACACTAACCCAGGAAGGTGGCTGGCACTATTTCCAGGAACGAATGGAAGTCTCACATATATTACAAGGTTTTTCTCAAGGTCAAATAACTTCTTGAACTAATTAAAAAGAGATGCAAATGCAGATTTTTGTGAATCCAAAGTCTATGTTTTCCCTTAATAACAACGAGGCTAATGAGAATACAGTTATCGGGACCAGCATCGTGGTACAGAAGACTAAGCCACCATCTGCAATGCTAGCATCCCATACGGGTACGGGTTCAAGTCCCAGTTGCTCCACTTCCCACCCAGCTCCTTGATAACGTGCTGGGAAAGCAATGGAAGACGGCCCACGTACTTGGACCCCTACCATCTACTCCAGAGAACTGCATGGAGTTCTAAGCTCCTGGCTTCTGTCTGACCCAGCTCCAGATAATGAGATCATCTGAAGAGTGAACCACCAGATAGAACACCGATCTGCCTCCCTTTCTCTCCCTCTCTGTAACTCTGCCTTTCAAATAAATGAATCCTAAAAAAAAAAAGTCATGTGCCACATTTGAGGTTTTGGTCAACGACGGACTGCATATACAAGGTGTTCCTTGTACTGTATCACCACTGTATCACCCAGTGTCGCTGCAGCCATCTTAGTTTGTGTGATGTCTCATGAAGATGAATGTGTCTTCAGTTGCTAAGTGACACAGGACTATAATAGTTACAAAAATTATAGATATAATTCCAGGACTCAGAACTGTAAGAATGTTGATTTAATCCTCCTAACACTGTTACCTTGTTTTAAAGATGAGGAAACACTCTTATATATTACACGGCCACCATACATATAAATTGGCCAGAGGCGCAGTGTGTCAGCAGGACAACCATCCCACAGACCCAGGCTTGCTCGGAGCCCATGTCCTCAACCACAACCTTCGGCTTCTTTTCTCTACTGCCCATTCCTACAGCTAAGACTTTGATTCAACAGCCCATCAGTCTGTGACTGTGGCCATGTCACTGAATATTAAACATGAGAGGAAAATTATCTGCACTAATCATTTTGTTTTCCTATGGAAATTTTTTTTTAAAAGTTCATCTTTCTAAAAGGAAGAGTTGGGGAGAGGTGGATATCATCCAATTGCTGCTTTATATCCCAACTTCCCAAAACAGAGCTAAGTCAGGCAGAAGCCAGGAACCAGGAACTCCATCTGGGTCTCACGTGTGAGTGCAGGGGTCCAAGCACTTGAGACATCATCTGCTCCCTCCCAGGATTCATTAGCAGAAAGCTGGATTAGAAGTGGAGTAGCCAGGACTCGAACTGGCACTCCAATATGGTATCCGCGCATCCTAAGTAGCAGCTTAACCCACTGCTCCACAATGCACACCCCTGTAAAATGAATAATCACTGGTTACTCAGGAAATTGTCACTAGGTAGGACTTATTATATACTTATGGGAAATCTTAAACATAAACTGAGTTCTGGCTTGTGAAAACAATTACAGCAAGAATATTTTAGCTGGTTTAATACTTGCCTCTTCTAAGAAATGTTACCCTAACAATGGCTTATCTCCTGTGTCCTTTAACCTGCATCTTCAGTTTATAGAGTGTCTCACCTAGGCCTCTCCTGCCCTACCTAGTAACAGAAGTCCTAAGGATGTCTCCCCCATCACTGTATTTCTTCATTATACCAGTCAACTGAGAGAAATTTTGTTACTGAAAAAATAACCACAACATAATTTGTCTAAAAAGATAATGGAATCAAAACCAGTGAGGCGGTCACTGATGTCTGTTAGGTGGGCACTGTTTATTCTCACAAACCCCAGCGAAGGGCTTGGAAGGTCAATTATCTTACTCGCCTGCTCCTCAGTGTAGCTGGAAGCCACAGGCCACACGGCTCTAGTGCCTTCTCCTCGTCCTTGCCCTGTGGTCATCTACCAGTCTTCAGGAGTTTCCCTTCCTTGTGTTTCTGCAGAACTCCCCTAATTCAAACAACACCCTGGACTCACTTCCCCACCATCCTGCATCTTCAGGGAGCTCCAACTCTACACTTCACACCAGGACCACTCCAACGGTGGCCTGTGTATCCACTCTGGCCTGTGAACAGTGTCAACCCATGAACTGCTTATTCTGTCCATGCAAAGGGAAGGAGCTGTGCCAGAATGCACATCAACTCCATGACTAGGCACAGCTTTGTCCAGATGACTTGGTAAGAGAGGGGGACCATGAGACCTTCCTCAAGGAAGGAAGCAGCACACTGGGTTGCATTAGGCTCCGTCTCATCTCCTGTAGAAGAGTATTTTGGAACTGGACTGCTGTGGGTCACGGTAGAGACCTGGGAGCTCCACCACGCGGAAGGCTGCTCTCTGAATACAACTCTCCACTCGTCCCAACTCCTCACCCACAGAACCTGCTCTGTCCTCACCTGGAGGTTCATTCCCTGGAGCTCCTACATGTACTCTCACAGTCTACCTGTCCCTTCCTGATTCTCCTGTCCTTCCTCTCTAACTTGCAACTAAGATCACCCTTGCCCAACTGGATCCAAGACAACGTTCTCAAAGTGTGAGTTCTAGACTAGCAGTGGGAACTTGTTAGAACTGCAAAGTCTCTGAATTAGAAACTCTGGGATACAGTCCAGCAATTCATGACTTGATTCCAATGTGAGCTAAAATTTATGACAACTGTATCCTCATTCTTTTTTAAACTTTATTTATTTATTTTCACTTTTTATTTGAAAGGTAGAGACAGAAGATAGGTAGATCTTCCAGCTGGTTTACTCCCCAAATGCCTCCAACAACCAGGACTGGGCCAGGTCAAAACTATGAGCTTGGAAGTCCAACCAAGTCTCCCCCATGGGTGGCCAGGATCCAAGCACTTTAGCTACCACCTGCTGCCTCTCAAGTGCTTCAGCAGGCAGCTGAATTGGAACTGGAGTAGCAAGGACTTGAACCAGGCACTCTGATAAGGGATCCAGGCATCCTAAGCAGGGACTTAACTGCTGCACCACACAGACATCTATGCTGCATCCTCATTCGTAAATGATCTACCACGTCCTCATGTTGCCCTAGTCACAGTGTCCTCAAGGTCATACGATCAGCTTCCTCTCCCTCTCACTCTTCACCTTCCCCAGTGATCTACTCAGTCCTAGGACTCTGATGTGCTTAATTACATCTCTAGATAATTCAAACACCTGGCTTCTCCCCATCCTAAGATCGACACCTCCAGCCACTTGTTAGTCATTTTCACATTGAAGGCCTCAAAGGCGGGGTCTTTGATTTTATTGTCTACAACGTGCTTACCCCTTTCTGACCTACCTCTCTCCTACCTCGCTGCCCTTGACAAATCCTTAGCTGTCTTCAGTGTCTCCAATCTCTTGCTCCTGACTGCACTTTATTTTTTGCAGTTTCTTGTTCTTCCCTCTGTGCTTCTTCCAAGCCTCATTATTCCATATTTGGGATTTTATAAACATCTCCAAACTGGTCCTTTCTAAAACAGTCATTATGTCACTGCCCTGCTCAAACACCTATTTCTTTACTCCCTCTGAACAGCATCCAACCCCCTCACAAGAGGGTCCCCACGTGACTTTCAGCCCCACCTTTAGCAACACTATGCTTCCGAATCTCTGGCCACATTCACCATTTTCCTCATGGTCCCTGTGACTCCTATGAGCATCCCTTTGAAAAGTCTTCAGTGTTCTTTGAGGCTCACATTAAATGTCACTTTCTCCATTTAGGCGTGTCCCCTCGGCCCTGCACAGCTACTCTGCCACTCCCCTGCCCCCAGCACTCTCTGCTGCCACAGCCCCTCCCGTCTCCACCAGCCAGACACACACCACAGTGAGTGGTGTGGCTGCCTCCCCTCCTGTGTTCCACCTCGGGAAGGGCAGACTCCAGGTCCACCAGCACGGTGCATCCCAGGATGCAGCCCAGCGCCCCCCGCAGGAGGCCCCAGCCGGGTTATGTGCTGTCGAGGAGGTGTTCACAGCACAGTGACCCACGCCTGCCTTGTGCTCAAAGGACCCCACCCAGACTGGGACCATCCACTACACATCCACTGCGAGGGGAAGTTCCCAAGGGAATTCTACTACCCAGGTGGCAGTACTCCTACTGTGAAGGAAGGGCCACACGCTGCTGTACTTGTTCACACGTGGATCGACCCCAACACTCGGAAACACATTCCTTGAAGACATGGAGAACATCACCTCCATCTTGGCTCCCGGAGCTACCTACAGGTGCAACTTAGTACTCACTATTCAGTATGCACTGGAAGAAGTGATCTTATTTAGAAAACATTAATAACCCCTCCTTCCTGTGCAGAATATGTGGTATCTCCTCGGATGCCACTGAAATACACGAAACAATTCATTAATAGAAAACATCAATTTTCCTTGAGAATTACAAATTCTGGGGTACCTGGTACCTCAACTCTGACCTTATCTGCTCCTAGCCAATGAATCAAGCAGCTCAGCTCTGCTCCAATCTTTCACCTAAGCCACCTGGTCACTAATGAGCCTGTCCTGCTTGGTCCACACAGCGGCTCTGCTCCCTTCTGATTACCCAGGCTTCCTGGGAGGACAGAAGACCTGGGTGTGGCTATTCCTCTACACCAGCACCTAGAAGTATCATGGGTCAGTGACAGGAGAAAACCAACACACAAACAAAAAACACCACTTTATTTTTTCTAGCAACTCCCATGAACAATCTGGAGGATGGGGGGTCAGCTGATCAGCAACTTGCTAATCTTCCTCTCATTACCATGGAGCCACAGCTTAAAGATTCATTTCACAAAGGGGAGAAAGAACACTGCCTCTTTCTAGAAACCTATGGCTCACTGAGCTCAAAGGTATAATTTTCATGTGGAAATAAATCAGTTGAAACTACAAATGCATCTTCTCAGCACCAACCAACTCCCAGTGCCCCAGCCATTATGAGCAGCATCTCAGGCTGTAGGCAGAGCAAAGCAGAGAGGATGCTGGGCTGGCAGTCAGGAAACGTGGCCACTGCAGCGGGTGAGAGGGCACTGACTCGCAAGCCTCAGTGTCCTCAAAGACAATGAGTGGATTGGCTTGGGCAACCAAAATTCCCTCCCAGAAATAAAATCCTAGCTTTACACTTTCTTTTCAACGTTGTTGTTAGCTCTTCTAAAAGTTGTTAAAAATTTCAACAGTAATAGTTAGATATAATTATTTATAAAATATTTATAATTTATAATATAAACTAGATATAATTCTTTTTCTCCCTCCCTTCTTTCTTTTTGGCAATTTAAGTAAAATGTAATCACTTCTTTGGTTCTAAGAAATTTCTAGTTCCATGTCTATACCTAAACTTCCTATTTCTTTAAGAACATACTAACATCTCATGTGCGTTAAAAACACTTACCTTATTTAAAAAAAAATTCTTCTGTGTAACATTTCCACCTTCTTAAGACCCTAAGTCCCTAACAGATTCCAGGAGCACAGGTGGGGAGGCTAGACAGGCTCAAACCCCAGCTCTCCTACTCAGCAACTAAGCAAGCACCCTGGTGAGATTCTACAACTCCATGGGCTGCAACTGCCTAGGAGCAATAAAATGAGAGTAAAGCTATGTTTTCTGCGAGGTTACATTAAGAGTCAAGGAAAATATACCTAAAATACTTACCCAGGTTTTTAGAATATAGCCGTCATTCGGTAAATGATCAGCCGTTGCTATTATTCTATCTAAATATCAGAACACCACTAATGCAAAGAACAAGGTTCATCTTTACAGTTACAGACCACAGCAGAGCTCTTCAAGGCTCAGACTAAGAACAAACGCAAGAATTCAAATCTGAGTCAGTAAATGGTCTCATAACTCAGATTCCATTAATTAGTTTAAGTCTGAAGCTGAACCCAAGAGCAGCCTTGCTTGACTTCTCCAGGACATCTCCCAAGCCCCAGGAGAGGCAGGAGGCACCAGGCACTGCTGATCAGCTGCCACGCCATGGTGGACTTCTAAGCTGCCTTGTGGCTAGAACCACATTTAGCCAAAGATAATCCAGCACCAACAATGAGCTTATAGATGGTGATGTGGCCACAGGTGGAGAATTCCTCTAAGCACAGTGCCTCAGAAGTTCCCAACAGGCAACAACTAACCTCTAATGAACAGTTTTGCTAAGCTTGTCAGGAAGTCATGACTACAATTATCTAAGAAACCTTTGGCACCAGGTTTAATATTATGGACTAGCCATCCATGTGTATACATACAGAATATCTTTTAACAATACATTCATTGGGGCCAGCGCTGTGGTACAAGTTAACACCCTGGCCTGAAGTGCTGGCATCCCATATGGGCGCCCGTTTGAGACCCGGCTGCTCCACTTCCGATCCAGCTCTCTGCTATGGCCCAGGAAAGCAGTAGAAGATGGCTCAATTCCTTGGGCCCCTGCACCCACGTGGGAGACCCAGAAAAAGTTCCTGGTTCCTGGCTTCAGATCAGCGCAGCTCCAGCCATTGCAGCCAATTGTAGAGTGAACCATCAGATGGAAGACCTCTCTATCTCTTTCTTTCTCTGTCTCTCCTCTCTCTGTATAACTCTTTCAAATACATAAATAAATCTTAAAACAAAACAAAAAAAACTGCTGTTAAAAAAAGTACTATTACCTACAAATTAAAAAAAAAAATCATTGATTAAAGGCCTTTAAGCCAATATGACAGAAGTTCTGCTACTACACCTTTTACTTAGATAACACAATCAATGTTTAAATCTTAATACAAATGAATTATCCACTGAAGCTTTCTTTACTGTGACAGGACAAAATAGGGGTAAAAAGGCTGCAATTTCTCCATAAAGAAGGGGGGAACTATTCTTATGTACTAACTCATATATTAATTTATGATCTGTCACCTCCATACCTATGCAAGTCTCACCCACTTAGATCATTTAAGCCCAGTATGTAAGAAACCAAGTTCAGCTACTGAGAAACATCTACCTTTGGAAGCAAATGACTTAGGCTCACAGTGTCATTTCACTGCTGAGCTGCTGTCTGTCTGGACAAATTGTGCTCAGCTTCAGTTCTTTCGTCTGTATCATGAGAACACTAGTGGCCCACCCCACCCACCCACATGGATTACTTGGGGATCCAAGGAGAACACTTCGTAACTGACACTAGGGAAAATTCCCAGGACCACCAGAAGCCTCCCCCGACCAATGCCTCCTTCCCAATAGCACACCCGTACACCTCCTGTATACAAGGCAGCCAGCACTTTACTTAAACATGTATTGGAGTGGTTGGAAAAAGCACTCTGCTACAAAAAAGCCACACAATACAACAGCAGTTTCCTCTCACCAACAACTTTTAAAAACCACCAGACACTGTACAATTACTCTAAAAATTAATGAAAGTACAGCTAGTTTTTCAATTCAAAAAGCATCTAGTAGGTAAGCATAAAACTACTTCAAAAATGACTACTGACTAATCAAATTGATTCAACTAAAGAACACTTGAGACATTTAGTGAAGTTAATGAGTAAAATTTATTCTAGGAGCCAGCACTGTGGCATAGTGGGTAAAGCCGCCATCTGCAGTGCCAGCATCCCAGTTGGGCGCCGGTTTGAGTCCCAGCTGCTCCACTTCCAATCCAGATCTCTGCCGTGGCCTGGGAAAGCAGCAGAAGATGGCCCAAGTCTGTGGGCTCCTGCACCCGCATGGGAGACCCAGCAGAAACTCCTGGCTCCAGGCTTCAGACGGGCACAGCTCCAGCCATTGCGGCCAGTTGGGGGGCGAACCAACAGATGGAAGAACTCTCGCTCTCTCTGCCTTTCCTTCTCTCTGTGTAACTCTGCCTTTCAAATAAATAAATAAATCTTTTTTAAAAAGTCTATTCTAAATAAATTCCCACATAGATTCAAGATAATTATTTTATGATCTCAGAATTATTAGTAAGTCCCAGAACTGCTGCCAGAAACACAGTATTATAGCTATATTTAATACAAAGAACATAAAACCAGCTTTGGATATTACGATGACTATATTTAAAAACACAAGTCTCTCAGTGTGCTCTGGAAGCCAGCGACAGCAGTGCTGTAAACAGACATTCTTGGCAGCTTTCCAAACAAAAAGACTGCACAACAGACAAGATTAAGAAGTTTGCTTTGTTTTACCATTCTTGAGGGCTGCATGAATACAAAATAAAACGGCTCTGGTAGAGAGACAAGGGAGCAGACCTGCCTCTGCGCCAGATAAGTAAGATAACGGACTGAAAATCCACAAAATTTCATGATCCTCTCTAGATGGTGAGGGCAGGGGCTACTATCTGCTGGACTCAATACCTACTCTTAGCTTTTATCCTTGTGCCTCGAATGTGGACATTCTTCGAAGTTTATTCACTGTGGATTCACAGTAGGGACTTTACCACAACAGCAAAAAAGGGTGATCCCAGAAAAATGAATGAACCTGGAGCATGCAATTACACGGAACTTCACGAGAAGAAATAATCGGGCTCCACTAAATCCTCCCTTCCCTCTTCGCTTGCATTCATTTGTTGAATATTAAGTGCTGGCAAAACTCTGGACAGATAGAAGCCTGGCCAGCATCGGTTTCCTTGTTCAGAAACAGCCACAACTTCTTATCCAGGTACCATTTAAAGACAGGAACAACCACTGTTAGGAAAACATAGTTTTCATAACATAGATCTCATAACATAGATCTCATAACATAGATCAGGGGTGATTACAAAAGAACTTAAAAGAGGTCTTACATTTTCCCTTAAACAAAGATCTCTTTTTAAAATGTTGCTTAAGACTTAAAATTTTATTCTAGAATTCATCAAATGCATAATGTGAAACAGAACACTGGCTCCTAAAAGGAGTTGCTTTAAAAGATTATGCACAAAGAATCCTAGCATCCTATATTAAATTAACTCCACACAAATTCCAAGTTCTAGACAATGAAGAAGTTACCCATACTTAACCAGTATCAAGAAGATACAGTTTCATAAGTTCAGTAATATTGAAATTCTAACAAAGACACATGGTACAAAATTCAATTCTCCTTAGAAAGGCTAAAATTGTTCATTTCATGGCTTTGATTTCACTAAGAAACAACTGAGACAGTCTAAAGTCAACAATGTTATAAGAAAACATACACATTCTGCAAACAGCTGAAAACCAAAAACTATCTCACTCACAAGTAAAAGTTTACAAATACCTCCTACAGAACCACTATTCAACCACTCACTCTGGGAGAGAGTAACCTGGACAGTGGCTGCGACCCTACAGCAGGTCGCCGGAGAAGGCACAGGGGACGCAGCGTCGCCTCCCTGGTGGTCTAGAGCGGACTGGACAGACAAGCGCAGCCACTCCCGCGGCCGGGCCCCTCCTCTCAGCCCACCAGAACTGCAAAGGGAACACGGCAATCACACTTTCAAATGGCTACCACCCCTTCTGCAGCGCGGCCAGGAAACCCAGATTGTGGTCCTGAAACCAGAGTTTTCATTCCAGCTTTACCAGTGACCTTTCTTTGTAGGAACTGCCCCCCTTGGACATGTGCAGGAAGGAGACTGCTCCACAGCAGGGACTAGCTGCCACAGAAAGTGATCCTGCTTCCAATTCCTCAGTGTTCTAGGGACTATTTCTGGGCAAGAATTCTTTGCAAAATTGAAATAAAAAAATTTACATACAGAATTTTGTTGTGACAGCATCCATCCCAAGAAGAATTTAAAAGGAAAGGTTTCTTGTGAGAAATAGCAACTGATTAGAACACAGCAAAGGTTTCTAAATACACACAACGAACTGTGAGTCAAGGAGTGTCCCTCCATACACACAGAATACAATACACTGAGCTTCACCTAGCCCCATGCACCCTTGCCAGACCACTCGCATCTGATTTCCAGGTTCCCGGAAACTGTGGACACTGTCCATGCACTGCAGCCTTTACTGAGTTCTACAGACGGAGAGCTCCCCACGTCCACAAGTGCCAAGCTCACACTCACCCTGAGCCCCTATCTCATTACACCAGCCACCCACTCTGAACCTGTTCTCCAGGCAACACACCCATGCTCCAAAACAAAATGCAGACAGGCTCCACTCTAAATCTTCCCCTCCCAAACCAGCATCACGCTGCGCACTACTGCCCAAGGCACAACTCTGCACACTCAGTCTTCCTCCTTAATGCTGCAAGCCCTCCCCACCACCTTACATGCAACCCAGAGGCAAACACTGCTAATTCTATTTCTCTACTACGCCTCAGATCCATCCATTGTTCTTAATTTTCAGTAGCACCATGTTTGTTTGGTCTACCATCTATCTCGCGCCTAAAACAGTCTCCTATCCATTCTCTTACCTACTTTCGTCCCACCTGCCATCATTCCCCATATAACGGGATGATTTTTTCAAACATAAATCAAACCACTCCCTTGACTTAAAACCTTTTAATGATGCTCTTTGAATAAATAATGATACACTTTGAATAAAACTCACTTCCTTCCTACACCATTTGACTTCTTCACACCTTGGTCCCTGCCTACCCATCCCCTGCCCTGCTGACTCCATTCCAGCCAGGCTGGTTTCTTACTCTAATGTTGCAGAACGAACCTGCCCAAGGATGCTGCCCGTGTTACCAACTCTGCACTGGCGTTCTCTACAAACAGGGCTTTCTGCACATCCTACAGGTCTCAGTGAGATGGTGACTCCTAAGGCCTTCTCTGGGCAGCTGCCATTGCAGTACAGCAGCTAAAGCTGCCACCTGCAAAGCCCACATCCCATATGGGTGCCGGTTCATGTCCCGGCTGCTCCACTTCCCATCCAACTCCCTACTAATGGCCTGAGAAGGCAGCAGAAGATGGCCCAGATGTTTGGGACACTATACCCACGTGGGAGACCAGGATGAAGCTCTTGGATCCCGGCTCTGGCATAGTCTGGCCCTGGCCACTGCAGCCGCTGGGGAGTGAACCAACAGCTGGAGGATCAGGATCTCCCCCCGACCTTGTAACTCTGCCTTTCAAATAAATAAATCTTAAAAAGAAAAAAAGAAAGGCCTTCTCTGAGCACCCAAACTAAAGGAAGGTTCCCACGTTTTCATAACAAACTGTTTGTTCTTTTGCTTCATAACATTTTAAAATGACGTGTAACTAAGAATTTACTTATCACGTCTTTTCTGAGACACAATCAACATTTTAACTTTTCAACTGAATGAACTGATGAGGACAAGTACTTTAGGCAAGACTCCTATGAGGTAACATAAGATCCAATAAAAAAGATCTTACTTTTTCAACTTTTTTCTTTTTAACAGGGGGTTCAAATCGATCATTGACTCCAAAATACTGAGTAAGCTCCTTCCACTGGGTTTCATTTGAGGACTGTTCACTGCAGAGACAGAATTAAATTTGCTTTGTTTTACACAAAATGTACTCATTTTAATTGGTTACTACAATTATATTACAATACTAGTTGTCATGTCTAATCAGCTCAAAAAAAAGTAGCTCAACAATTTGGACAAGTCCTATAACATAGCCTAGGATAGACAACTATTAAATTCTACCTACCCATGAGATTCTTTTTCATTCTTCAATTTATCTGAAAAGAATTCACAAAGTGTCAATACTTCAGTATTCAACCATTACTTCAAAAGTATGTTTTTAAAAAATTACTGAACTCAGTTATACATTAGTATTAACACTACTAATCACCTGGATTAAAACAAAATACCTTTTCTGGAGCGTTTCCTTTTTTTCCCTCTAAATTTTGAGGTTGAGATTTTCTGTTCAGAATGTTTTTTATGCAATTCTTGAAATTTCTATGTAAAAGTAAAAAAAAAAGTTGAGAGGCAAACACACATTGAAGAAAAATATGCATTTAAAAATAACAAATGGGGACCAGCAGTTAAGCTGCCATTTGCCATTTTCAAATCCTGGCTGCTTTGCTTTCAATCCAGCTTCCTGCTAATGTACCTGTAAAGGCAGTGGAAGATGGCCCAAGTGTTTGGGCCTCTGCCACACACATGGGAGACCAGGATGAAGTTCCTGGCTCCTGACTTCAGCCTGGGGCTGCTGGGGCCACTGGAAATAAACCATCAGATGTCTGTGTCTCTGCCTGTCACTCAGCCTTTCAAATAAATAAATTCTAAAATAAAAATAACACATCTGTTAAGCAATAAAATTATAGTCTGGTATTTATAAAGTATCAATTTAATTAAAGTGGTTGAGTTCTTGAGATTCTGTTCTTCAAGTTCTTACAACCTAAGTTTTGTTATTCACTGGTTTTGAAATAAATTATTTGATAATCTAAGTGATACCCAATGACTCAGATAGATAAAGACAAAAATGAGGATACAAACTCCTCATGTATCATGGTAGGCAAAACAGCTAACCATATGTACTGATTTTTTTTCCTTTTTCTTTTTATGAAAAATAAAACTAAAAGCAAGAATCTAAGTGGCCAATGACTCATAAAATAGTAAAAGTATTCTGAGTCCATCTTCCCTAACTGTTATATCCCAAGAAAACACATACATACACACACACACACACAGGCTTTAATAAGGATAGCGTCAGGGAAAACCTACATTCCACATGTTTAAGGGAATTCCAGAAGGACACGTCTCATATGCATTTACAATCGTCTCTGTTTCAGCTTTTGGTCCATCTGTGGGTAAATCTGAGATTTCTGTGTTCCTAATAGTCCCATCCTCTTCACCGTCTTGGGAGTTAAGTCCAGAGTTATCTGGTGTGGTTTCATCTTCAGAATTTGACTCAACATCACTTTCATTTAGGCCAGGAGGCAGCAGCCCACTCCACATCTTTTCTTCTACAGGAAAAAGATGAATTTAGACATATATATTACATGAGTAGCCATGAAAATGATTTTAAAACCATTAAAAGACACCCAGGAGCCTAATAATTACACCAATGACTTGAAAACAGGTACCTGAACTTCCTTCTAAAAAAACCTAAAAACAGAGTAAAACTTTCATATTAACATATTTAAAATCTTGTATAAGTAAAAAAAAGTTTTACAGCAGTTTAACAAGCTTTTTAGAGCACACACCTACAGATAAGTAAGGAAATTAGGATTTGATTGTCTAATAAAGATAACTGTCTAAAAAAGTGAAATTCAGTTAAACATTCTCAAGAATGTTAACAGTCTAACAATAAACTCTACAGAAAATTTAAAAATTAAAATATTACACTTCACGCTGTATCAATCAGAGAGTAAAAGAAAGTGACCGTTTCACTGCAAATGAATGCAGAGAACTTTCAGGGGAACTTATTTTCTAAGGAGCTGGAAAACAATTACTTCAAATATTTTGAAGCTACATAAATAGTAGTAAGAAAGACGTCTTGGTTCTAAATTTTATACTATTTGCTAAAATAATACCAAACAAAATACAGTACTTACAATTTAACAAACATGCACTGCTTTGGTTCTGGGTTGTTTTGTTTTGTTTTGTTTTTTGAGTGATAACACTATAGTTAAGAAACCAATGCTAAAAGTTCAGGGCTCACTGTTAGAACAATTAACCATTGTTAAGTTGATGAAAGTGATTTAAGAAATGAGAGTTGTACTCATCTGCTACAATTATGAAAGCTCAGTGCATTTTAGCATACATGCTGAACCAGCACTATATCCTTCAAAAGATGTCTACAATCCAATCCAAAGTTGGTTGTCCTGCCCATGATTTACTACCATAAGGAGTGAGACAGGAGCGCAATGTGTTTTCGGTGTTGTGTCCCACACTGTGATTAACCCAGGGAGCAAAGATCACCCTTCTCGCAGAGACAAAGGCACCAGGGGGCTTGCACCACGCTGAATAACAGATTCCTGTTCTTTTTTAAGGACTCCTTGCCAGGTCCAAGGAATGAGGTCTTACTTCTGTGGTACTGGCTCAGCCTCATCAGCGGTTGCTTCTCTGAAATAACCTCAGCAAGTTACTCTCTTGGCTTTTTCAGGAGTCTGGCATCTCACCACTCCACAGACTACCAGTGAGGAAATCACTTCAGATCTCCGATCTGCAGCGTCTTTATCTGAATTCAAGGATCATTACATTGCTTGTAGAGTTTTCTGAGGATTAAATGAGGTAAGCGACGCAAGAAAGTGTTTAGGAGGTCCAAGGGGCTTAATAAATGTCAGGTGCTTTTTGCTCTGTTTCTCTGACCACAGCGCATGCTTTCACTTCTATTATGGGTGGCAGTGTTCAGAAGATAGCTTAGAAGTTTCTATTATTTGTGCTGCATTCACCTAGCAATTGACACAAATCATTTACTTCCTTGGTTTCCATGAAGTTTCTATAAAAAAAAATTTGGTATTGATTTTCTGAGTGGAGTAATAAAATGAGAGACAAATTAAAATAATGGAGCTTAAGCTTCCAGGCTCCTCATCTGCACAGTTTCTTTCAAAGCTCGGAACCTAATTTTCTACTCAGAATTTGCATTCCTTTTTTTTCTTTAAAGAAAATTACATAAGCTCCAGCACCCAAAAAACCTCGACGCATTCCTAAACAAGGCCTGTGGATTTTAAAGGTTGCAACAGAGGTAGTCCTGAGATACTCTAACAACATGAAGGACATCCTGTAAAAATAAGCCAATATTGGAAAACAGAAGTGATACTATTAACAAAAATATTTCTACTCTTCTGAGTAGAACCACTCCTTTACTATAGTCAACTACAACAGGACTTTGCCATTGACATCCCTGTAGGCTCATCGTCCATTAAGAACTTAAGAACAGCAACAAACCGCATGTTTTAGCATTGCTGGGATCCGTCAGGAATCACTGTTTCCTTCCTTGTCCCAGAACCTTCTACATGCCTGCTGTGTACCAGGCACTCTTCAAGACCTTGCGGTCAGAAGCACATACAACAAAAATCCTTAGCCTCATGGAAGGACGCATACCCACACACAGCAAATTTATGTCGGTAGTCAGCCTAGACCTTAGGTGTGAGTGTTCATGAGATGCACGTGCCCCAAGGGTCTCCTGCTGCGCACTGCTTCAGCCTCTCTGCAGGGCAGTCGCCCACGCAATGGGCACCCAAACGTGCTTCCCTCTGCGGAGCTGTCTCGCGGCCCCCCAGGCTTCCTCATCAGCCTCGAGCAGTTACCACTTCTGATGCTTTTTGGACTCTCAAATTTATCCACTTTTAACTCTGCTGATGAAGACCTGTCCTCAGTATAGCATCTGCCTAGTATAATCTACAGAGAAAAGTGGAATCCACTTCCAAATCCAGGAAATAAGGCAAAATTCAAATAAGGTTGTTCTGAACTCATTTCTTGGAAATCTCTCAAGCCATGTGTCACTTTCCTGTGACTTAGGAAAGAAATAAGACGACTCTGTAGGCGCCGATGACAGCAGGTAACGGCTGCCACTCACAGAGTTGTCCGTCAACCGTAAATCACGACGTACGAGTGGCTGCTTGGCCACTGCACTTGGGGTTCCTGTTTGCAGTGTCTCCTACAGCACGCACGTCGGTCACACACTCTGCCCCGGTACCACATCAGGCCTCTTGTTAGTCCTGTTCCGGTTGCTCTTAAGGATGAATCTCCATTTCTTCCAAAAGTCTCTTACCCATGCCTTTTAGACTGTATCTTTTAATTTTTTTTTTACCTCTTTATTTTAAAGCAGATAATCCCACATTGCCCATTAACTGTGAAAATCCACTCAGCCATTCTCAAGGGATATGGAATACCAGAGAAATAGAAACTTAACATATTTAAGTGTAGCTATAGCCAAATGCATTTAACAACCGATATAGTAACTCATAAGCTTTCATTTTTCATCCTGCAACTCAAATAACTGCAAATGTAATCATTTTAGCTCTGAGGAAAATGTAAATGATTCAGAATCCCCCTTTCTCTCTGGTTTTGAATATCACTTCTCCATCTCATAGCCCCTCCATCCACCTCCAGAGATAGGACTTATTCCATCCCACAACTGCTCTAAAGAAACATCCTGCAAGCGCTATGCACAACACACCTTTAGTCCTGGGCTCACAGAGTTTTCCACGCACTGGAAATATTCATGTACCATCCCAGTCTCACTAGCTAGGCTCTTTTATGCACTGGAAAACCAACCATAGCCGTTATTTAGCACACTTGGGCAGAAAACAATGCACAGCACAGGGCACAGTTCAGGGTTCCTAATCTAAGGTCTCTACCAAGCCCTATAAAGACAGTAATGGTGTCTAAGCTAATGTCAACATTCAAAGCGCCCAACATGTTTTACTCCTCCTCCCAGTGAAACATCACCTTTAGCTGAGGAGCCCCAAAGTCGGCGAGGCAGTCCGCATTCTTCTCCACGTGCTCACCACAGGCTCGGATTAGGAGCTGTGGCCTGATTTTCACAGGAGAGGCAACTGACCGACACGTTTAGTCAACACATCTCTCAAAGTACAGAATCCACCGGGATAGCAAATGATAAGAAAGGGGCTCTGGGCTGCGCCAGGACTGAGAGGTCCTGGGTAGAGGAGACACTGGGTCTTGAAAGCCAGGAGATGGTTTCCAGTCCTGGGCAACAGGATTAGGGACAAGCAGTTGTATCTGTCTGGCTCTCCACTCAGAGGCTACAAAACAAAAGTTTAATCAGGAGATTTGTGAGATGTCTCTCAGCTCTAAACTGTTTCTTGATGATCTTAATATTCTAAGTGCCCAAATACCCAGAGTAGCCACACTCCATTCTCTCCCAGCCAGATGCAACCCTGATGAACCTCCCCTACTCAGGGGATAAGGTCTGTGTCTGGCCAGCAAGCTGGCCGAGATTCTGCACCTCGGGACACCGAGGTGGGGGTGGGGGGAGCTCAGGCACAGTAAGACACGGAACTAGAAAGAGAAAAAGGAGCAGAGCACTGGCTCACCACTAACCCTCCTGACAACCCGCACTAGGAACTACTACCTTACACCCTTTCTGTGGATGAGGCAACTGACGTGCCTAATACATTGCCATCCACTGATCCTTAAAAAAAAAAAAAAAAAAAGTAGAACTCTATGGCTTTAAATCATTCACTTTTAGAGGGCAGAGCTTTCAGCGGTAACATATTTTTGGAGACAAAAATTTGAGAAGAGTGATTCTAGCCTGTAACGAGGGCCTTGTTAAAATTTGGTTAAGCACACTTTCGTCTGTACTTATACAAGATGTTATACTAGATTGCATGCATCAAAGTGACATTCAGGCGCTTGAATTTAATCTCATATCTTCTGGAATACCAGGCAACCTCTGATCGCCAAAACCCATAAAGCATAATCTAATTAGCTCAATGGGTAAATGTTTCCTGGCTTTAATATTCTAGAACTTAAATTCCATTTTCATCAAGCTGAATTATCTTCTTTCTCAAATTCTGTATTCAGTTAGAAATGACCACCGAAATCTGAATCTTGTCTGATCTAAACTTAACCTCACCTGTCCAGTTATCAGAAACCACCACTCACCAAGATCTGATGATCTTGTTAAATAATTTACACAAAAATCAGTTTTTCTGATTTGGAACTGGCTACATAAAGATTTTTCTTTTCTTTCAAGCATCTTACATCAACATGAACGCGGATGTCCCACCTGCTTTTAGGAGATGCGTTCCCTTTTGTTAACAAGTTACGGAGAGCACACCTGAACCACAGGCCCGGGCGCGGATTTCAGCTGCCGGCCTGCTCACGCAGACGCCCCATTCGTTGGGCAGGACCGTGCACGCAGGCGGAATGCTTCCACTGGACTGCTTCGTGCAGGCTTGGCCCCCGACCTTGCTCGGAAAGACAAGTCGCCAGTGGCCTTTCAGGGCTCGTTCGACGTCCATGCCGCTAAGCACTCACAAGGTCCGGGGGCGCCAGAGGGCGGCTCCGCGAAGGGACCCCTCCGCCGCCGCCTGCACCCCCGAGCTCCGCAGGCTCCCGGCGCCAGCGCCCGCGGCGGCCGCAAGCCGCGGGACTCCGCCTCGCGCCTCGGACGGCGGCGCTCCGCCCGCACCGGAGCTGGTTCCCGCGGCACAGCAAGGAAACGCCAGCGCGTCTCCGCCGGCCGCAGCCTCCTCATCCCCCTCACTCTGGCCGCGGTGAGGCGGACGAACGGACCCTCTGCCGCGACGCCCCGTCCACACAGCGGAGGCCACCTCCGCTGTCGCTTCCCTGGGCCCAGGCCGCAGTTTTCCTAGCCCGCTCCGGGCAGCTCGGCCGAGGAACGGACACTACCCACGCTGGCTTCCTCAGCTGCCCTCCTGGGGCCTCCCGGACCCGTCACGTCGAAGCCCGCGCCCGCCGGGAACCGGCCCCGCAGTAACCCATACTCACCGGTCAGGAAGCGGCCGACTGGCAGCCATCTTAACACCCCGTCAACATTGCGCCTTCTCATTGGCTCCGGCCTCTCAGCCAATGGGCGGCGGCCGCTCTGGCCCCAGGGTCGCCATGGCAACCGGCCTCCCCCGGCCTGGCTTTCCAGTGGGACCAGAAGAAGTGGTTTCTTTCTTCTGCCTCCTCCTCCTCCTCCCTTCTTCGCACCGTTTATCTGGTGCTTCCGAAGGCTTTTGAAGGCTTTGTTCTCTTCAGTCCCTGCGGTGCGGCCGAGGGAGGAAAGTGCCGACTCCGTCCGTCGCTGCGGACGCTCTCCGGGCCCTTGGGCTCCTTCTCATCCATCTTCCCCCCGGCCTCCTTGTTTTCTCTCTGCGCCCATTTCCGGAGCGCCGGCTCGGTCCCAGGCCCCGCAGGTGCTCGCCTGGCGCTGGGGTCCCCAAGTTGTCCCGCCGTGGGATGGTCCTTCTTCGGCAGCGCGTCCGCTTTCTGGAACAGTGCCCTGCCACTTGTGAAAGTAAAACCTCAAAAAAATAAAATTTAGCAGCGTTTATTTGAGAAGAGGACTCACGAGTGGAATAGCACCCTGAACCAGTAGAGGCTCAGAGACCAACAGCGCTGCTCAGGCGGCGCTGATGGAAGTGGTGATGTCCCTGCGCCCCCTTCATGCCTAAATCCTACAAACCTGGTCACGGAAGCAAAGCTGAATGACCTAAGGGACTGTCTGAACTCTGGTCAGATCTGTCCAGCTTCTCCATAGGTTTCCTTGGATCCAAATCTTTAAGGGAAGAGTGTGTGGAAGCAACAAGCATTGGGCCTCCTAGGTGCTGTAAAATTAGTGTAGTTGGGCTGCCAGACGAGACACCTCAGACTGTGAATTAAACAACAAATTGACTGCAAGGGAGGTTCATTCCAAGATCTCCCCTGGTAGCTGCCACCTCGCTGTGTGTTCAAACCGTTGTGGGTCTCGGGCCCTGGGCTGGGCTACTCCAGGCTCTGCCCTCCACAAGTGGAAGAATTCAAGGTGGAGGCGTATAGGTATGCAGAGGGCAGCAGCAAAACACAAGTGCACATTGGAGGATTGCATGCAGGAAAGCTTCACAGAGAAAGAGAACAAAAAGCCAAAACACAAAGACCCCCAACAAGTTGGGAAAGAGAGAGACAAGGAGGGAGAGAGAATGAACAAACAAGAACACAAAATACAAAAACTCTGAACAAGTTATCCCCTGCCCTTTTATGGGGGTGTAGTGGTGCGCCCCGCGGCGGCAGCAGCGACAGTATTTGGGGTGGGGCTTCATTGAATTTTAAAAAAGCAGACTTTGGGGAGGGGCTTTGGTACCACTCAAGTCCGGTCCCTTTTCGGAAATGGCGGGAAGTGCCATGGCATCAGGTGTAGGATGGGGGGTGGGAGTGGCGGCCATGAGGATCTTATTGCTGACACTGGAATGACCTACAGCTCATTGCAGGGACACATGCTGCAGCTGTACTGGTCATTTCCAGCTGGAGTGAGTTCTACATGTGCAACCTTATGGAACTTGCGGTGTTGCTACATGGAAATGTGAGGGGGCTCCGTGCTACATGCAAGGCCGCCTGCGAGGGGGCACAGAGAGGGAATCTGCGTGGTACAGACCCAACAGGCTGCCATGTGGGCTGGCGTGGCCACAGCTGCTTGTGCCAGACAGGACCAATGCACAGGTCGCCTGCGCCTGGGGCTGTCATGCAGCAGGTTGACCAAAGCTATGGAACCGTGAGTTGGCTGTCAAGCCGTGGCTGGAGCTGCTGCACACGGCAGTGCGGACTGCAGAACCTCAGCTCCTTTCTCGAATGCTACCCACCTCCCCGCAGAAGCATGACCTCTTCATGTGTACAGGTTGCAGGAGCTCCCTGGCATCTCTCTCTCTCTCCCTCTCTCTCTCTCTTTTTTTTTTTTTTAAGATTTTATTTATTTATTAGGTAGAGTTACAGACAGAGGCAGAGACAGAGAGAAAGGTCTTCCATCCTCTGGTTCACTCCCCAAATGGCTGCAACGGCCGGAGATGCACCAATCTGAAGCCAGGAGCCAGGAGCTTCTTCCAGGTCTCCCATATGGGTGCAGGACTTGAGCCATCTTCCACTGCTTTCCCAGGCCATAGCAGAGAGCTGGATTGGAAGTGGAATGGCCGGGACTCAAACCAGTGTCCATATGGGATGCCAGCGCCCCGGGCAGAGGATTAACCTACCGCACCATGGCACCAGCCCCTCTGACATCTCTTCTTAAGAGGACACTAATCCTATTGGATAGGGCCCCACCCTTTTGACTTTTTTTTTTAACCTAATGTACTTCCTTAGAGGCCCAGATCCAAATACACCCTCACTGTGGGTTCTGACTTCACCATATGAAAGTTGGAGGTCTATAACCATTCAGTCCATAACAATTGCTGATGGTGGAAGTGTGAACAGAATGGAGAAAGAAAGGGCAGAAGAGGAGGAACTGAGGTATGGAGTAGGAAGGACCACTGGCATCCTTAAGAACTATCACTACTGTTTCTATGTATGCTGCATTAAAGAATGCTCGCTACATTCTTTAGTGCCTAGAAATGTGCAAGGGCTAGGGGGAGAATATAATTGTAAGTACTCTAATGAATTAAAAACTCATGTCAAAATTTTTGGAAAGTCCTACTGCAAAAATTAGTATTTTAAAATTTGGTATTCTTAAAATAAATATTTGGAAATTAAACTGAGAATGCTCAAATACCTGTTCGCTGGATAACATTATTGGATTCCCATGATGCATGTAAAGAATAGCCCAGACTTTCCTTCTGGCTCCAGTGGAGAGGTCTTCAGTTTCTGAGTATTTCTGTTTTGGCCGTTTTGTGGGAGGAATGTCAGTCATGTGATTTATTCTAATCAATAAATTCACCTTCCTTCTAGCAAATGCCTGCCCTGGAAACCTGCCAAGCCATGCATTTTGTGAATGAAATACTTGTGTTTGTGAGCGTTCTATAGAATTGTTGAATACCTTTTAGTACATCGCAGTGAAATACCTGGTGCAGTTGTGAGTCGTGCCTGGATTGTGTTGCATCTGGCACTAATTTCAGGCATGTATGTTTCATTTAAATTCTCAACCATATCTTTAAAAACACAAAGCGGTTTTTCTTTCCCGAGGAACATAATCGCTTGTGAATAGTTTTTCCTTATATTTAATAATTCTTTTAGTGTAGAGATTATAAGTCACACCCATGTTATAAAAGATTAATTGTGGAGATCTTTTTGGTGGCCGTTAAATCTCTGATTGATGAAAAATCTCTCCAAATATAATGAAACCCCTTAAATACACATTTCTCTGTTGGGAAAAGTGAATACAACTTTGTTGGGCATATAATAAATGTACTTCTTGCTGAAACTGAGAAAGAGAATAATTAATTTCCCTCTGTACAAAATGCCTCTTTTTTAGCATTGAAGGAAAAAGAGGTCTAGTGATTTGGACAAAAAAAATCAAAACCAGAGATTTCTGAATTTTAGAAATTGTGTTGATATCTTTCATGACTAACGGAACAGTAATTTCTCTATCTGGATTTATTCTTTGAGTTTGAAGACTGAAACATCTATAAACAATATTAGTCTTCCAAGAATATATTGAACAACTAATACTATGACATCAACAAGAATTGATATTTGAGGAAACAAAATTTGTGTTATAAAGGATGTTGCCAGAGAAAGTCACGTTTTCTTTATTGGTTATTCCTCAGGTGTAATAGGTGGTCCCTAGGGAGAGATGAGAGGGGGCACAAGAAGAGGCTTATGGAACATGTCTGCTAGTTATTTTGCACTGACTCTCTTATAGGACCCTTTGAAGTAGTTTTTACCACATCCATTTTACAGATAAGGTAATGAAGACTCCCAGAGTTGAAGAGGGGCTGGTGTTGTGGCAGAGCAGGCTAGGCCTTCTCCTGTAGCACTGACTTCTCATACAGGCGCCGGTTCAAGTCCTGCTGCTCCTCTTCCAATCCAGCTCCCTGCTGATGGCCTGGTGGTCCAGCTCTGGCCGTTGTGGAGATTTGGGGAGTAACAGTGGATGGAAGACCTCTCTCTCTGTTTTTCTCTCTTTCTGTCTGTAACTCTGTGTTTCAAATAAATAAAATCTTAAAGGGGGCCAGCGCTGTGCCATAGTAGCATTCATTTTACAGATGCTGTGGCACCAGCATCCCATATGGGTGCCAGTTCTAGTCCCTGCTGCTCCTCTTCCAATCCAGCTCTCTGCCATGGCCTGGGAAAGCAGTAGAAGATGGCCCAAGTGCTTAGGCCCCTGCACCTGTGAGTGAGATCCAGAAGAAGCTCCTGGCTCCTGGCTTTAGATCGGCCCAGTCATTTAGAAGCTCCAGCCATTGCCATTTGGGAAGTGAACCAATGGAAAGAAGATCTGTCCCTCTGTCTCTCCCCCTCTCTGTCTGTAACTCTACCTCTCAAATAAATAAATAGATAAATAAACCTTTGAAAAAAATCTTAGCAACAAAAGAATTGAAGGAAGTTGCCTGTGATCACACAGCAAAGAACGTGCAGAATCAAGGTCGGAGAGTTTCACTGGGCTCTGAAGCTCGTGCTGCCCTCGGCATCCCACACTGCTGCTTTTAAGAGGAGTGCCCCGATACATCCCAGCGCAGGGCAGACGACAGACTGGAGACATCGTCACTGCCTCGTGGGCCTGCGTGTCTGGTGGGAGCTCAGGAGAAGAGCGAGGCTTCAGCATGACGTCTCTTCTCCCGCCTCCTCTCAGTACCTAGCGAGTGGGCCACAGAGGCATCCTGTGCCGTCTACCTGGTTTCCTCATTGAAGTCCTTGTTGGTCTCCCTTTTCTGAAGGCCTTCGTCTTCCAAAACACCCCACCGCCTGATTAATCTCTCAATGAAGGAACGATTGTAACGCCTTAACGCAGAGCCTGGCATGTAGCCGGTGGCTAATAAACCTGTGTTTCCTTCCTTCACTTGTAAAAGCCAAGGAGCGTATGAATGGTGAGAGATCGGCAGATTCAGCTGTCAGTATCTTCACGCCCTTCCGCTGTGTGTGCTGCACTCAGCGCCATGCGAAGATCTGAGGAGCTAAGGACTGGCCCTTCCAGAGGGTTTTAGTCAGAGACATCATGAAAGATTCTACACCATAATTACCAAACTGACGAGATTCTGATATAAACTGAATTGTGGAAGTCCTAAGGTGGGAAAGCAAGGTAGATGGAATCTAGCACTCGCTCTTTCCTTTGCCTGGAAGGCCTTTCTATTTTATACCTGCTGAACTATTTTTATGGCTTATTTTATTATTTGAAAGGCAGAATCTCACACACACACACACACACACACACAGCAGTCTTCCATCCACTGATTCACTCCCCCCCAAATGCCCACAACAACCAAGGCTGAACCAGGGGGAAGCCAGAAGCCAAGAGCTCCATCTGAGTCTCCCACGTGGCTGACAAGGACCCAAGTACTTGACCGTCGTTCACTGCCTTCCAGGCACATCAGCAGGAAGCTGGACTAGAAGCAGAATAGCCTAGACTCAAATCAGCACTCCCATGTGGGACACAGACACCCCCAAGCCGCACTGCACCGCAACACCTGCCCCATCTGTGGCGCTATTTGCATCCTCCATATATTGCTTCCTGAGTTACGCACTTCCTGACTCCTGCAGTTCACGCGTTCCTCCTCTGCCTTCATAGTGGCTGCCGCAGAGCACAGCTAAGGTTGTATCAGGTTGGTCTCCTCCAAGGTTGTGAGCTCCCGCATGACACTGCTTGTGTGTAGCAGGTGCTGAGCCGATGGTTGTGAAGAGGCTAGAAAGATGGCCGACATGGAGATGGCATTGCATGGGATGAACAGGAACGGGGAAGGTGGATTAGGGGCATCATGTGAACAAATGCAGAGTGGCAGGATTGGGATGGGTTAGGAAAGACTTAAGAAACCAACTTGGGCTAGACTGACGGAGCCTCCCCCAAGGCAGACAGTAAGTTCTGACCTGATAGAATAACTTGAATTACAGGATTCTGATCCAGAGGTGACACAGGGAAGCAAGTGCTCAGGGAGATTAGTGTTTCAGTCTGTGAACATGAAAGATGATTTGGAGGTTTTTGAACCAACATGAAAGGCTCCTGGGTAGCGGGCTGTTACGGAGCCAGTGATTAGTATCTGAAGAAAGGCAATGAGGAGAGGATAAGGGACAGTACTAACTATCAAGTCTGATATTTTCCCCTCATTCATCCAGTGCTTCCCATTTCAGCTTTCATGCCTCTGCTCTTATTATTGCCACCAGCTTTCTACCCATTCATATTGTTTGTTTAGTTTTATGAAACCAACCTAGCCTGTAGGGATACCTCCTGTATTGTAAAACATCTTCAATTAAATCTGACTTACAGACAAACTGTTGTCCATCAGTGGTTCCCTCCTTTCCATCCCCACCATGTCTTCAATTTATTCCAAACGACAGAGCTGTCCCAGTGAGTGGTGGTCCTGTAGGCGGCCTCCTGGTGGTACTCTTGGGAATTGACCCAACACACTTTCTTCTTGGTCTAGATAGAACCTAAAAAGAGCTCTCTGCCTCTTCTTTGATTCTTCTTGTCCAGAGTATGGCATTTCCGTGGTCAGCCAGCCACTTACACATAGATGCAGGTGCAAAGAACAGGCACAACACCCCGAAGCCTCTTCTCCATTTGTAGCTAAGTAACTTCAGTGTGTTCTTCTCATCTCTTTTGTGACCCACGAAACACTGAGCCCCACACAGTAATCGTAACTGCCAAGCACAAGGTGATGATGTGCTTTTGCAGAAAAAAAAAAAAAAGAACTGTAAGTCTAAAGTGAAGAAACTAATTAAAGAATCAGCGTCTCACTTTGCATGTGGCCAGAAGAATCTGCTCCAAAGTTTCCATCCTTCAAAGCAAAGCCTCTCTTTTAGTGCTGTTATTTATTGTGTTTGGTTTGTGTTGCAACACAGCATCATCTTCCATAGCATCATCTAATCCCAGTCAGAACATGGTCACTAATGAATAATCTTTTTAGATTTGCTATACTTCTTAGAAATAGACACTTAGAAGCCGTGTATTTGCTAAACTGAGGACATCCTAAATGATCCACCACACACAATCTTCCCTGTGGGGAGCAACTCGGACTAGACTGTTACTGGAATTAAGACTTATTCTATGCATCTGCTCTCCCACAATATGGTGCTGGGAGAGGAGGAAACAGCTTCTACACAGCTGCCTCCAGTTCAACCAATAAGCAGCAGGACCTGCTCCTGATTGGAGGAGAGCAGCGTACTCAGCGTGTGGGTAGCAGAGTTGGGATTGGTGGAAGAGGACTATAAAGGAGGAGAGAGACAACATGCACCAGGAACATCTAAAGGGAACACCTGAGCAGCCCCCGAGAGAGCTGGCCAGCGGTGTGCTGCTCCCCCGCGGAAGTGGGGAAAGTGGCAGGGGGAACCGCCCTTCCACGGAGGTGGAAGGGTCGGTAGCCAACCCGGGAAGAACCAGCAGCAAACCCGGGGAGGGCCGAGCAGACAAAAGAACAGCGCAGGGTCCTGTGTCGTTCCTCCACGAAGACGGGGAGCGACATAATGGTGCCGTGACTCGGATCTGAAGCCTAGGCAGGGTTTAGTGTCGTTCCTCCGTGAAGAGGGGGAGCGACACTTCCCCTCACTGTTTTGTCTAAAATTATTCATATTGCTTTGTATCTTTGAACTTTAGGCAAGTTTAATTGTTATTTAATTCCAGTTAGGAAGAGCAGGATCTGTTCTATGGTCTTGGAATTGTACACATCTTCTCTGCCTACCCAACCAAACCAGCCACACAGACCTGCTCACGGCCTGCCCACACCAATGGCAATGTCCACTTCCCAAGCTCACTTGCAGGTCCTTTCTAGAATTTCTTTCTACTTTACACTTTGGCTTTTTATCTTTACCTCTCAGTCTTATTGTTATGGTAACTCGAGGGCTTGCAGTATCTATCTTCAAGTTTTCATGGACTATTAAAGTTAGTTATTTTAACAGTTTGCGTAAAATTAGAAACCTTGGAACTGTACAGGACCCAAGCCTTGTATTATCCTGTGTCCTACATCTACATATGTTGTAAGTCTCACAGTGAATTATATTTTTTGCTTTAATTCAAATGATTTTAATGGAATAAAGTGGGAAAATGGATGTTTACCTTTATCCACGTATTTAATATTTCTGATGATCGCCATTCCATCCTATATATCTGAGTTTACATCTGCTTTCACTTACTGTCTTTCTAAAGAATCTTCTTTGGCTTGTCTTGTAGGTTTGCTGCGATATATTTTCTTAGTTTTCTTTTACTTGATAAATATATTTTGCCTTCATTCTTTTTTTAAGTCAGAGTTATTGAGGTGTAATTTACATAGAATCTAATTTATATGCAAACCAAATTCACCCTTATAATGTGTTCACTATGAGATTTGACAAATACAAATAGTCATGTAAACACTATCAAAATTACTATCTACAATATTGCCATCAACTCAAGTTCCTTCATGCCACTGTGGACTATGCATTTACATGTATCTATGCATTTACATTTAAAATTTGTTTCTTCTAAACAATCCATTTGTAGACCTTGCTTTTTTATCCTGCCAATCTCTTCTAACTGTTGTAGCCAGAGCATTTATATTTAATGTAATTATGGGCATGATCAAATTTAAGTTAACAGCTTTCCAGACATTTTCTCTTTTCCTCATTCCTTCTCTGCTCCCTGCTTTCCTCGGGCGAGCCAGTGCTCCCGCCTCATCTGCCCCTGAAGGAGCCCGTTCTCCCTGGTCTGCAGCTGCGGGTTTTCCCTGTGCATTATTGTCCTGTGGGTTCAAGGAGAGCTATAATTTTGCCATTTACACACAATTATGAACAATGCTCTTTATAGCTTTCTCATCAGAAAAACTTATTTATTTATTGCAAAGTCAGAGAGAGAGAGAGAGAGAGAGAGAGATCTTCCATTTGCCACTTCACTCCCCAAATGCCCAGAACTACCAGGTGTGGGCCAGGCTGTCACTGGGAGCCAGGAGTGCATCCAGGTTGCTCACATGTTTGGCAGGGTCCAAGCCCTTGGGCCATCTTCCTCTGCCTTTCCAGGTGCATTAGCAGGAAGCTGGATCAAGAGGAGCAGCCAGGACTTGAACTGGAACTCTGATATGCATCACAAGAGTGACTTGACCGGCTGCATCTCAACACTGGCCCCTCTTCCTGGCTTATCATCTCCTCGGAAGTGGAATCACCTTCATTCTTGAAGCATCTTCTTCTGGATAGAGGCTGCTTCTTTCATCCCTGTACAGCTGTTCTGCCACTGTCTTTTGGTCTCTGTTGTTTCTGCTACAGCTCCTTTGGGTCACTGCTCTCAGTATGAACTGTATCATTTCCCTGCGGCTTCTTGCAAGATTGTTCTTGTTTTTTCAGTAGTTTGACTGTAATGTTTCTACATGTGCTAGTCGTGTTTTAAATAATTTGCTTCAAGTTCACTGAATTTCTCGAACTGTAAAATTTATGTCTTTACAAAATTTAGGAGATTTTCAGTCACTGTTTCTTCAAATGTTTTTCTAGCTCATTCTCTTATTACTTTACTCCAGTATTAGATCTCTTGTTATTTACTTATGGGCTACTGAGGTGCTGGTCATTTTTCAAGGTAATATTTCCTCTGTTCTTCAAAGTATATGATTTTTATTTGCCTATTTTCAAGTTCTGAGATTCTTCCTGCTGTCAAATACATTCTAATTTCAAGCTATCTATTGAAATTTTTATTTTATTAATCTGTTCTATAATTTTCATTTAGTTCTTTTTTGAGGTTTCTTACCTTTTCATTATTGTATTTCCCTTTCCTGCTTACACATAACTACTTTGAAATTCTTGGGGCTGGCATTGTGGTATTGCAGGTTAAGCCACTACCTGCAATGCCAGCATCTCAGATGGGCACCAGTTCATGTCTGAACTGCTCCACTTCCCATCCAGCTCCTTGCTAATATGCCTGGGAAAACAGCAGAAAATGGTAGTGCTTGGGTCCCTGCCACCCATGAAGGAGATCCAGATGGAGTTCCTGGCTCTTAGCTTTGGCTTGGCTCAGCCCTGGCTGTTGCAGTCATTTGGAAAGTGACCCAGTGAATGGAAGATCTCTGTCTCTCCCCACCTCTCTCTCTGTCACTCTGCCTTTCAAATAAATAGATACATCTTTAAAAAATTTTTTTATCTTTTTATTCCAACATTGGGGTCATTTTGGGATTCTTTTCTATTGAATTTTCTTTCTTGAAAATGGTTCATGTTTCCCTGTTTCTTTATATCACAAGTAATTTTGGATTTTATTCTGGAAATTGTGAACAATATATTATAGAAACTCTGCATTTTATTATGTTCCCTAAAGAATATTGATTTATGAAAAAATTAGGCAGTTAACTTGGCTGAGCCTGAAGCACAAGTCAGTCTCCCCAGAAATAGGAGGCAGCGCACATCTGAGTTCTGTTTGCAGCCTTCGGGGCCTCTGAGGAGTCTGTCCCACACTTGCATAGTTCCAGTGTCATCCAGGGACTACAGCCTTGTGTATATGTAGAGTCTTCTCTGCCTCTCTCCTTTCCAACATTCCTCTTTATTTTTCTAGCAGTTGCAATTGACCCAAACTCTTTCCCATCTAAGACGAGGTTTCTATTCAATTTTCAGTCTCTCTTCACAGTGCTGGCTGTGACCCAGTCTTAGGACAAAAAGTGAAAAACAATGATAAACTCACCCCAGCAGCCCTCTCCTTCCAAGTATCTGGCCTTTCCAGGACCCACTTGCTTTTATGTCTTTCCAGTGCCTTCAAGTCGTTATTGCACATTCCAGAATCTATAGCCAATATCTGCGGAAAGGTGGATCAGGCGGATCTTACTTCTCCATGACCTGAAGTGTGTCGCTCCCCCTCTTCGTGGAGGAGCAACACTGAACCCTGCGCTGTTCTTTCGTCTGCTCGGCCCTCCCCGGGTTTGCTGCTGGTTCTTCCCGGGTTGGCTACTATCCCTTCCACCTCCGTGGAAGGGCAGTTCCCCCTGGCCGCATTCCCCACTTCCGCAGGGGAGCGGCACACCGCCGGCCGGTTCTCTCGGGGGCTGCACGGGTTCCCTTAGATGTTCCCCATAGATGTTCCCGGTGCATGCCGTCTCTCTCCTCCTTTATAGTCCTCTTCCGCCAATCCTAACTCGGCTGCCCACACGCCAAGTACGCTGCTCTCCAATCAGGAGCAAGTCCTACAGTTAATTGGTTGAACTGGAGGCAGCTGTGCGGAAGCTGTTTACTTCTCTCCCAGCGCCATATTGTGGGAGAGCAGATGCATAGAATAAGTCTTAATTCCAGTAACAGTCTAGTCCGAGCTGCTCCCCACAGAAGTGGGCGTTGACATTTGCATTAACTACCGTGCTAGACAGTGGGATTCTGGCAAATATTTAAGTGATAAGTAATGAGTACACTTGGCATAAATGTTCCTTATCTATTATTTTGTCTTATTGAGAAATATTTTTCTTTTTGAGAAAAATTATTCTATACAGTAACAGCTAGTTAATAATTGCCATTAGAACTGAGAAAAAAACACTTTAATTTCTTACAAAATCATGGAATCTCACTTTATTCTCTTTAAAATGGAATTTGAATTCGATTTATGTAGTATGAGAAACACTGAATGTTTTAGGATAAAAGGGAAGGATGATTAAATAAGACAGATAAGACATGGTTCCTGGCATCCAAGACAGACAGATGTAAATAACCCTAATGTAAAGCAGACAATGTTATGTGCCATGACTGTAGCAAGTGGAAAGAAACGGAATCAGACTGGGATTCCAGGAGAGCTGCTTGATAACAGTAGAATCTGCACTTGTCTTAAGAGGATTTAAGGAACGTGTTACATGTATGCAATAGGGAAATTCATTTTAGGAAAACTTGAGGGATTATATGCCATATTTAGGTTTGAAAAGTAGCATGACTTAATGACGGGGCCTCGCTGTGCAGTCACAGACGTGTGTGACCATGCTCAACTGTTCAAGCTTCCCTGAACCTGAATTTCCCCAGAAAAATGGGGAAGTTTAACCATCTAGTTGTGTAGACCCTTAAATGCCAGGCTCATGGAACCATCTAGATTTAGAGAAGCTCATCAGTTGGTTGTAGCAATAAACTAGAGGAAAAAAACTGGCAATAGAACTGAATACAAAAACAAAAGACTATACTCTCAGTTTCAACCACAGACCCTGGAAAAAATTTTAGAAGGGGATTAATATAAAGCGTTTGCGAACTGACTCCATGGAGGAAGAAAAGAAGCAAAACTGGAGAGTATGATGGATAGGACTAGAACAATTTTTAAAAGTTAAAACAACTTTTAAAGAAGCATATTCTGAGCTATCATTGCAAAGTAGATTGTATGTTATTATTTTAGTATGGAATATAGAGGATTCATTTTTTCTGATGTAAAGGCAACTATCTAATATTTTATAACAATATTATCGTAAACTTTTTCAAATTAGTAATAGGACTTAAAAGATGCTGAGAAAAAAATTTCAGTTGTCTATATTTTCAGATAAATAGAAACTCAAAGACTTACCTCCATAATTTTACCCAATAGTAGGATTTCTGTATTTTCTTTTTTCTAGCTATTAAATTCATTAAATCTTATTAGCATGTATTACATATTTTCCGAGTATGAAATGCATTTTTATGGCAACAATCCACTCACTAGCATCTCCTTAGAACATCACTGGGATGTCTCCTCTGTCTAGTACTATTGTGTTTTTATTTGTTTTAGATAGTAGGAAAATGTTTGCATAAAAGAAATTATATTTATGGTTCATAAACCTGGAAACTCTATTTAAATTCAAACAAGCTAACATTCATATTTAGTTAAGTGACAGTAAGAGGCAATTTAATATTTAGAAAATTGTGCTGTAGAATTTAAATGTTTTCATGCCTTTTACCTTTATTAGTATTAATAAAAGTCCACTAATGTGTGTCTGTCAGGCACAGAACATCTTGATAAACATAACACATACGTTATCGCACTCTGTGTTTACAGCAGTTAGAGAGACTTTTATTATCCTTATTTTCTACAAAAGGAAGTCAAAGTTCAGAGAGGTGAACACTCACAGTCACAGAGCTGGCAAGTGCCAGAGTCCAGAGCCGAGGCCAGGATCACCGGACTCCCGAGCCCATGTGCTTTCTTCTGTCCCAAGGTTCCTCTCCCGGGAAGAATGGGAGGAGGAAGACAAGGAGGAGAATCGAGAATCTTTCTAACCTGAACTGAGCACGTCCTTAATGTCAGCACCATTCCAAGTGCTTGCACACATGCTGGCCCATTCATTTCTTGTTATCCCCTTTGCAGGTAAGTAAGCCATTTCCCTGAAAGAATGAGTTGTCACGTCAACTGGGAACAGTCCCCAGCTCTCCCACACGGCATCCAGCTATTCTTCCACTAAAATGTCCACAACCACAGAGAACCTTGAGCTGCATCCCATCATTTGATGGTCATTGGGAACATTTTCATGGCCCCTAAATACCATCTGCAGAATTTCTCCCAGTCAACAGAAATTGGTCCTGAGAGTAAACACATAACACCGTCAGTCCAGTGCATGTCAGTGTGACCACCTGACCAGCCAGGTTCCAGAGAGGTGGCTTTAACCAGGGGCAGGAAGAGCAGGTGGTCGCAGGCCACTGAGAAGGCCCAGCTAGACGAGAAGGTGGGGATGCTCTGGAGGACGGCCGAGCACAGAGAGCCCGCCACATCCGTGTCATACATCTCTGGGTTTGGCCTTGCTGGAGTCAAACTGCCCTTGGAGGTTCCCACGGGGGATGAGGCCCTGGGGACACCCGCGTGTTCCAGGGCACATGCTGAGTCTTCAGGAATTTCCTTCATGGAAGAACAGACCACACGTGCAGAAAGATGCCCTGTTAGGCGCTGCCATCGGGCTCTGCCGAGCTTTAGCTCATGGGAACTGTAGGCTGCTCAATCCTTCGTGCACTTGATGACTTCAGATTTTAAAATGATGTTAAATTGTTCCTCAAAGTCCAAGTTACTGCCACACGCCATACCACACATGAGTCGCCATCCTCACTGCATGTGTGTGTGAGCCTGTGTCTGGCTAAGAGGCAAAGCAGACGGAAGGGCTCGGGCGGGGCCCTAACTGTGCTGCTCCCAGAAGTGATGTTGAATCAATTTCCTCTGTGGGCATTTTCGTAACCACAGATTGGGGGGGAAATTCATTCTCAAGAGCTTGTTTCAACTTATATAAAAAAGATTTGTTTTTATTCATTTGAAAGGCAGAATGTCAGAGAGAGAGGGAGCAAAAGAGGGAAAGAGATCGTCCTTCCTGTAGTTCACTCCCCAAATGGCCACAATGGCCAGGCCAGGTCAGGCCGGAGCCAGGAGCTCCATCTGTGTCTCCCACATGGGTGACAGAGACCCAAGCATTGGGCCATCCTCACTGCTTTCCCAGGAGCATTAGCAGGGAGCTGGATCAGAAGCGGAGCAGCCGGGTCTCTAACCGTTCTCTAACATGGGATGCTACTGTTGGCAAGCAGCAGCTTAACCTGCTGCACCACAACACCGGTCTGTTATTTTGACTTTTAAGTAGAGGGTCCTCTACAAGGTAGACTATTTGAAGCTGTCTGGAAGCAAAATGTTTGCTGTATGTAAATAGCCTTCTCCAGATGGTGAATAATTAAGGAAGCTCAAAGTAAACTAGTCTATGAAGCTTTGAATTTCTAACCAAAAAGTTTTCCAAAGATTTACCTTTGGAAATGATGTGTCTTCCAGTAGAAACACTGAAAATGCACCAATGCCCTCCATGCCCAAGTCCTAAGTGACAATTAAGGGCAACAATTAAAAATGAGAAGCATCGTGTTAAGAAGTCGCAAAGACCTGGGCGCTAATCATGTCCCCACAGGTTATGGAAGCCTCTGGACCTGCCGAGTTCCCTTCCGTTCTCCACCGGCCAAGGTTCTGAAGCTCAAATGCGGGGCCAGCCAGGCACTGAGGCACTTCCCAAACCTGTCAATCACTCCGCGCGCGCGTCGGGAATGAGGAGGCCCGTATGAGGAGCCTGCCTCGCGACAGCGCCTTCCGCTCTGCCTTGCTGTGGTGTCTGTGAAAACTGACTTCAGAAAGCGGGAATTACAGGTGCGTTGGAGCTAAAGCAGCAGGAGAACTTGCTCAAATGTTCTGCTGATGACAGGCGAGTGCAGCCCGAAGGCTTAGCACCTGCAACTCTAGGGATCACTCCACTTTAGAGAAGACAGCAAATAACATGCCTTGATTTTTTTTTTACATTTATTTTATTTGAGAGAGAGAGCAATCTTCCACCTGCTGGCTCACTTCCCAAATGCCTGCAACAGCCAGGGCTGGGCCGGGTGGAAACCAGGAGCCAAGAACTCCATCTGGGTCCCCAGCACGAGTGGCAGGGACAAGTACTTCAGCTGTCATTTGCTGCCTCCCAGGACGCACGTTAGCAGGAAGCTGAATCAGAAGCATAAGAGACAGGACTCAAACAAGACACTCCACTGCAGGGTACCTCTGTCTCAAGCAGCGTCTTAATCGCTGTGCGAGAAACCCATCCCAGCAAGTAACATTCTTCAGATGGGTTAAGGTGGAGGCTTCCGGGAAAATAGGGCAGGCACCCTGTGGTAGGACCTCTGGCTGGAATGGGAAGGGGACGTGACAAGACTGGCGATTTTCTTGTCATCTTCAGAGGGTTTCTAAGTAGAAAATCTGTAAAAACAGACACTAGATTCCGGTTGTGGCCATCAGTGGGTGGTGAGACTACTTGTGGGAATACGTGTGATTTTTATCCTTTTTGTTTACATTTTCTAGTTCTTCCATAAAGAGACGAATTATTTCCTCCATAAAAATGTTATTCATTTAAAGCCTAGACACATATAGATTGTAAATTTCACATTCTACGTTGCAAGAAGAACCCAGCCCATCACTCCACAGGTAACTGCATCGATGGACACCTTGCTTCCTGCTTCCAGGATGTTGTTGATAACCAGTCCTTCCACTGCCAGTTGGTAGACCCGCAACCCTACTACTAGACTTGGGGCCTGGGGATCTCAGAGCGGGATTGGCTGGGCAAAGGGGTGTGGCACAAGGAACTCCCCGGGGAATCCAGGCCACAGAGCGATTGAGGAGCCCCAAGGAGAGAAAGACCTGCCCGTGGGGGACGAGTCCTCTTCCCTGTGCCACGGCCCTGAGGGCACATGACCTGGGAATGTGCAGCCAAAGATAATACTACCTTCAGAGAAGCGTACTTATAGGTAAGTAACTCCCCTTTATAGGAGGTATCTTTGTGTGGCAGACTGTTTATGGGACCAATTTGAATTGAACTTTAAATGAAAAAGGCATATCTCTGTAAGTGGTAATAATTTTAGTCATCTCGCTGTGGCTAGGGGTTGTGGAATTCATTAGCACAGATTAACATATAAAGTGGGTGAGATATCTAATAGCAAACGGAGAGGTTTAGGGGCCTTAATTCATCACTGAATGAACAGCGTGTACAGTATTAGGGACTATGAAATTTTTAATTTACACAAAGTGTCCAAGAATATAGGGAATAAATTTAAACCCAAAACAGATAATGGAGCTATGCCCTGCCTGGCTGGCAAGTTGAATTGTTTTTACACTGAGTGAAGAAAGCTAATTATCCCAAGCACAAGGAGACTGCTAAAAATAATAAGATTATAAGGAATAATTTGCTGATATAATTACAACAAAATTGGGTACACACAATCGTCAGATACATGTATTGCTTGACCTGGGTGAGAAAGTGAAATAAATCCTTCTTCTATAGCCTTCGTAAATTTGTTTTTATCATCTCCAAGTGGTGTTTGCACAGGCAGCACAATTTGCATGTGTAATGTGGCTGTACAAATTGACAACAAGTAAATTATTCAAGGAAATAGGCTGGTCGCGGGTCTGAACTATCTCACAGAGCCTGTTCATTTTGAAGAATCACTGAGACGTGAAGCTCATACATCAGCCGTTTTCTGACAATCCTCAGACTTATTGTCTCCTAAAATGTCATTATGGCTATTATTTATGAAGCTAATTCATTTATTAATATATATTTAACTCTGACTTGTCATGCACCTTAGCAGACATTCTGTGCACTGCATATTTTTGAATAGATGAAAGACTTGTGCATGCTTTAATGATTACTGTAAGCTGCTATAGATTTATAGAATGCAGCTTTATTATCTACTTGCATTAATACCTTTTTATAACTTTTTTTTGCTTAAGGCCATCAAATATAAATGGCAAATGACATATTCAAAAGATCCTGTGGAATAAGATTTTCCGAGAGTTTGTTGAATTTTAGAACAAAATGGGTTATCTGTCAGTGAAGGCCTAATTCACCTAAAAAGATGGGTATACACCAATTATGCTGAATTTTCCTGCAAAATATGAGCTACAGCTGTTCCAGAAAAAGGAAAAGATGCATGATTCATCGCACTCTTTCCTTCTGAGAAGACAGCCACCCTTTTATGTGCTAAAGGTGGACAGCAGTCCCCGAGGGAGCAGAGTTTCAGCCGTCCATTATCCCATGGGGCCTTGCATTGTGCCCTTCACACTGTCACTCACTGACCAATGTGTTATGAGTGAATGAATAAATGACTTTGTTTTTTTTTTTAGATTTTTATTTATTTATTTGCAAGTAGAATTACAGACAGTGAGAGAGAGAGAGAGAGAGAAAGGTCTTCCTTCCGTTGGTTCACTCCCCAAATGGCCGCAACGAACAGAGCTGTGCCGACCCAAAACCAGGAGCCAGGAGCTTCTTCCGAGTCTCCCATGTGGGTGCATGGGTCAACGCATTTATGCCATCCTCTACTGCTTTCCCAGGCCATAGCAGAGAGCTGTACTGGGAGAGGAGCAGCCAGGACTAGAACCGGTGCCCATATGGGATGCCAGCACCACAGGTGGAGGATCAGCCTAGTGTGCCACAGTGCTGGCCCCAACTGTGGGTTTTTTAATAATGCCATGAATGAGATCAGTAGAACCAAGCAGCATCTACCTAGAACACTATTTTATATATTTCTGCTTTAGCATTTCTAGCCTCTAGAAGATCTCTTGTGATTTGAAAATAAACCATATGCATATGCAAAACATACAACACATGCTATTTTTACAGAACGCATAAAAATATGTCAATACTGGACATGGATTTCTGTTTCTTGTCACTGCAGAAAGTCTGCCCACTAAATGTGACCATGCCTACTGTGTGTGTGTGTGTGTGTGTGTGTGTGTGTGTGTTGGTGAGAGAGAAGGAGCTGGAGAAGAAGAAGGAGGGTTGAAACCGTGGCCTGCATGGAGCTGCTGTTCTGAGTAAGTTTCAAGCTGACTTACATATTCACCATCTTTCTTACTTAGCATTTCTGCATTTATGGAGGCATAAATATAAAACTCCCGTAGAACCAACCAAGTAGAAAAGGAACACAGGCAAACCTAACGTATGCAGTTTACCAGTGGATTTGAAATAACTGTAAACCTGTTATATTATTTTGAAAATAAAAATTCTAACATGAAAAATGGCCGGAGTTTCGGGTCAATGGCCATATTAAATGTATTCATTTTAATGAAATGATAAAACCACCAAAACTTTGAGATAATTGAAATTTGTTTTCTAAATGCTCCTTAATCAGTGGAGACAGAAATAAGATTAGTGGTTGACCAGGACTGTAGGGTGAAGAGAATGAGGAGTGGCTACTGATGGGCACAGGATCTCTTTTTGGGGTGATAAAAATGTGATAGTTGCACAACTTGTGAATAGATTTCAAAGTAAGCATTTGGCCCAATGGTTAAGGCACTGCTTGGGACACCCATGTCCCATGTTGGTGTGCTTGGGTTCGAGTCTTGGCTCTGCTTCCAATTCCAGCTTCCTGCAAGTGTGCACCCTTGGAGGTGGCAGGTGATTACTCATGTACTTGGCTTCCCATCTCTCACATGGGAGACCTGGATGGAGTTTCCATCCCCCAGTTTGGCCTGACTCAGCCCTGGCCATTGCAGGCATTGGGAAGTGAACTAGTGGATGGAAGACAGTCTCTCTCTCTCTTTCTCTCTCTCTCCCTCCCTTCCTCCCTCCCATTCAAATAAAAACAAAGAAGTAAATAAAAATTTAAAAGCTATTAAATTATGTACTTTGAAATGGATGACCTGGAGCTGATGTGACTGTGCAGCAGGTTAAGCTGCCGCCTGCGACACTGGCATCCACTATGAGCATCTGTTCTGGTACTGGCTTCACTTTCGATCCAGCTCCCTGCTAATGTGCCTGGGAAAGCAGCTGATGTGTGGGTCCCTGCCACTCATGTAGGGGACCAGGATGGAGTTCCTAATTCCATGGCCCAGACCAGCCATGGCCATTTTGGCCATTTGAGGAGTGGACCAGTGGAAGGAAAACCTCTCTGTCACTCTGCCTTTCAAATAAATAAAATAAATAAATCTTTTCAAAAATGATGAGCTGGGGCCAGTGCAGTGGTATAGCAGGTAAAGCTGCCGTCTGCAGTGCCAGCATCCCATATGAGTGCCAGTTTGAGTCCTGGCTGCTCCACTTCTGATCCAGCTTTCTGCTATGGCCTGGGAAAGCAGTGGAAGATGGCCCAAGTCCTTGGGCCCCTGCTCCCACATGGGATACCTGGAAGAAGTTCCAAGCTCCTGGCTTCGGATCAGTGCAGCTCTGACCGTTGCAGCCATTTGGGGAGTGAACCAGCAGATGGAAGATCTCTCTGTCTCTCTGCCTCTGCCTCTCTGTAACTCTACCTTTCAACTAAATAAAACGATCTTTAAAACAAAATGGATGAGCTATATGGTATGTGATTATTTCTCAATAAAGCCATTTAGAAAATCCTGCTTGGCCTATCCCAAAATTAAATATGTATTAAGATATCCAAATGCCAACACCAGACACCTTTGCTTAGTAGCATAAGGAGCTGACTACTTCACTACTAAATTAAAATATAAATGAGTTACCTATCCACAAAAGTACAGGTAGGCGGCTCACTTTCTAGAAATTAAGGCTTCAAACAAGAATAGTATTCATGTTGCCTGATCTGATAAGAGAAAGCATAGTCCCTGTGTCCCCAGTACTGATACAAGCTAACAAATGTAGTCAAGCAAAAATCTTTAGTTAACCCATAGAAAGATAGCGGCTTTTATTTATAATTATTGTGTAAAAACAACAAAGCATCATGAATCTATTTGTAAAAGTAATTTTCTATTTGAAACAGTCTCTCAAAAATGTCCTATTGCTATGGAAACCCAACCACACACTCACATTGGAAATGTCTTTCTGACTGTGTCACCTTGGCAGCGAAGGCTGATGACATTTTTATTAGTCATATTAATCACAAGCTTAAAGGGAAAAACGTCTCACTTTTCCAGGAACCATAATATTTACCTATTTACACCTTTTAAAATTTCAATAACTCCAACTTAGAACCCTTAACCTCCATAACCTTCAAAAAACAAGTAAAATGAAAATTAATAAATGCTCCCTAGTGTGCAATGAACCATTAATTGTACAGACTGAAAAGCTTTGGCCTAATAAGAACCATGCCTGCAGCAGGAATGCACGTCACCTGATGCTATGATTGGATGACAAAAACGTGCACTCAATCTTCAATGACGTTACGACCTCTAACCCGGGAATATTTTAGCTCATCAATTCTTGCAGAATACCTGAGGAACTCTGAAAGGTGAACAACCTGAAGTCCTGAAATGCTCTCAGCATGAATTAAATAATTCATCGCTAAAGTGGTTTGTTCCGAAGGTGGAGGCAGTAGAATTTCCAGCAATAACCAATGGTCAGAGACAGATTTGGCCTGACATTCGAAGAAAGCACAAGCGCTTCATTAATCCCACCACATAATAATTTTATTGGTAATTTCTTTAGAGTATTATGAAATTAGCAAGAAAGGCATGGTAATAACATCGTTGACCATAAATCTCACATACATTTTTAAAAATCTCTACATTTAGCTATAAAAAGTCCTCAGCATAATTCATTCGTTCAGATAAATACTTATTCATTTCTCACTATGATCCGAGCCTCAGGTAGACACGCCGGCGCTAAAGGGAGCAGATCTGGGCGAGATAGAAGGATGGATAAAACCCGTCCTGTGCTTGAGGAACTTGAAACCATGAGAGGGCTGTGATGTGTCTGCAAAAACCTGGACATTATTGTTTTGAGTTATTCACAGTAAGCAATGTTGGATTTTTACAATCCTGAGAGCATTAAGGTGGATTTCTCAAGGCACTCAAGAGAAAGGCCACCAAGGAACATTTTCGAGGCAGACTTCGGCATGGGAGCGGGGCCTGAGCTGACAGCCAGTATTGTGATGGTCTGTGCTGCAGAGGCCATCTGGGGGTAGGGAGGAAACTGGGAGAATCGAACACTGGGAAGTGGAAGCAGCACCGAGCAGCACAGTAGGGCTGCAGGTGGGGGTGCACATGCAGCAGAAAAAACTAGAATATCGTGGTAGGGCTTAACCACAGAAGGCCTCCGCTGTCACACTCAGGAGTTCAGATGCAACTCATCAGGTCAAGGATGCACTGGGTGAGGCTGAAGTTCTGAGTGTGTAGGAGCCGTCCCCGTTGCTGGTCCAGATCTCAGAAGGAGCTGGAACAGTGCAAGAGCTCGGAGTCCTCCATTCTGTCACCCAGGCAGGCTCCAGATGAGCGCTCTGCAATGGTCCGGGGGCACCGTTCACTTTGAGGTTGCCCTTGACCATCTCCATCCAGCCCTGACCCCTCAGAGCCACGCACTGACTAACCTGAAAGTCCCTTCAATGCAAATGCCATGTCCTCCTCTGTAGCTTTGTTCCCAAGGCCTTAGACCCCATTCTAGGTGTGCAGGAAAATGCTTCCTGAACTGTCTCCAGCTGGATGTGAGTACTCTTGGATGAATGAATAAGCTGATAGCCTAGCCAGCCTACGGTTTCACTCCTGGATTTTGTCATCAAGGGGTATTCCGATTTCTGGGTCGGCCGGGTCCCCAAATGAGCCACTGTCCTGAGAGATCCTTGCGTGTGACCCAGATGTCAGCATCTTCTCAGTTCTCCTCCCACCACACCTACCCTGATTGGGATATTATGAGGGAAATACGCCTTGTGCAGTGTCCAGCATCATGCCGGGGGCACACGAACATTTGCTGTGTGTGCTCTTTCTCCTGACCAGAATTCCCAACTTTTCCACGCCTTGGCTAGGAAATGGTAAGCCATGTGGCATAGCATTCTGGAGGTTAAAGAAAGAAAAGAAGCCTCTTTATGATTTTCTTCTGAATGTCTTCTTTAAGCACTGTTACCGGGCAGGAGAGCAGAAGAGTTCTCAGCTTTAATGTCATTCTCTGTCATCCTGCAGGCAGGGGAGCCTAGTGGTTATGGGCCAACTCCAACCCACTACCCATTTTTACAAGTAAAGTTGTATTGGAACACAACCATGCCCATTCATGGGCACATTGTCTGTGGCAGCTTTTACCCTGTAATGGCAACAGAGACCAAATGTCCACCAAAGCCTAAGATATTTATCTCTGGCCCTTTACAGAATATGTTGGCTGACCCTTGGCTAAGAATAATGGTTTTGGCTGGCACCACGGCTCACTTGGCTAATCCTCTGCTTGCAGCGCCGGCACCCCGGGTTCTAGTCCCTGTTGGGGTGCCGGATTCTGTCTCAGTTGCCCCTCTCCCAGTCCAGCTCTCTGCTGTGGCCTGGGAAGGCAGTGGAGGATGGCCCAGGTCCTTGGGCTCTGCACCCACATGGGAGACCAGGAGAAGCATCTGGCTCCTGGCTTCGGCACGGCACAGTGCGCCGGTCGTAGCAGCCATTTGGAGGGTGAACCAACAGAAGGAAGACCTTTCTCTCTGTCTCTCTCTCTCTCTCTCTCACTGTCTAGTTCTGCCTGTCAAAAAAAAAAAAAAAAAAAAGAATAATGGTTTTATCAGACAGAACTGAATCTAAATCCTAGTTCCAACTTAGATGAGTTAACCTCTTTACACCTTAGTTTTTCTCATATGTAAATAAAGCAATGATCGTTATCTACTTTGTAGGGTTATTATGAGAATGAAATGCCTCAAAATATTTAGCACAATACCTGGGCCGTAGGAAGCCTATGAAATGTGAGTGATGAGGACCTTTACAGAGAACACCACGTCTCAACAAAGTTTTAGAAGTGTGTCTTAAGATGGACCTGCGATTTATTTCAATCAAGTACACTAAGATACATGGACACAGCAATGCGTGTTATGAAAAAGGAAGTTACTACACTCACAGATCCCTAGAAACAGGAAGCAGGGTGCACAGTGCAGGCCACGCAGAGAACCGCGAGGGTCCGCAGGAGGCAGAGCAAGGAGGGAATGTGGGCAGGACCTTGGCTGAAGTTTCTGTGGGAAAGACAGGCAGAGCCAGCCCCTTGAGGAACGACCGGTCTAAATCATTCCAGCAGGTTCTGGGAGAGCCAGGATTGTCTGATAAGTGGCCCCGACGTGATTAGGGCAGGGGGATCATAGCCCAGGGACATAACCACGAAGGGGCGTCTGGGTTACAGCCTCTGGATCGGCTGGTTTCCATATGAAAGATGCACTCCAGGGAGGATCTTAGTGACTCTAGGAATGAACCAGCCCCGGGAGGGCCAGGAGCTACTAGAAAAGAGAAGCCATGCGATGTGGACAAATTCAAAAAGGAAATGCAATGGGCTTCTGGCTTCTGCAATGCTCCTGCACATACAACAACTGCAAACTTCAGGCCCAACGTAAGAACAGCTGCCCGCGTGCCCTGGAGAGCAACCGATAGAGGCAGAAGATGGAGGGAAAGGAATGGCAGTGCAGTTTTCCTGGAAAGCAGAACCCAATCTATACCAAAGGAAAGGAAAACTTAGAAAATCTGTGTTCTTACTGGCATGAAGAGCCACGAGATAATGTTCAAGGTGGTTACAGCGAGTGGGAAGTGATGTGGGAGAGAGAGGGAGAGGGAGAGAGAGGTGGGGATGGGAGAGCGAGAGAGGTGTTCCATGGATAAACTGTCCCAGACGTTGTCTGACTCGAGAGCTGTGTGTGCGAATAGCTCAGCTAAGGCTAAAACAACTGCCTAGAGATTTCTGCTGCTGCTACTCACGCAGGAAAGACAGTTTGGAGCTTGAAGTTAGTTAAGTTAGCTGCTTGCATACCTCAAAATCACTGTTCTTACTGGCAACACAACATAACAGAATCCAGAGGCTTGACAACATATCATTCACAATGTCTTGGTTACTATTCAATTTATATGAAGAATAAAAGAAAATGTTGTATGGGTGCCAGTTCGAATCCCAGCTGTTCCACTTCCGATCCAGCTCTCTGCTATGGCCTGGGAAAGCAGTGGAAGATGGCCCAAGTCCTTAGGCTCCTGCACTCACACGGGAGACCTGGAAGAAGCTCCTGGCTCCTGGCTTCAGATCAGCACAGCTCTGGTCATTGAGACCAACTGGGGAGTGAACCAATGGATGAAAAACTTCTCTCTCTCTCCCTCTCTCCCTCTCTCCCTCCCTCTGCCTCTCCTTCTCTCTGTGTTTAACTCTTTCAAATAAATAAATATTTTTGAAAAGAAAAGATTAATAAATGCAAAATATCAGTGAATTAGAAACTATATAAAAATAACCAAATGGAGATTCTACCACCAAAATATACAATGTTTGAAATACACTTTGCTAAATGAACCTAATAGAAACAGAAATGACTGAAGAATGAGTCTATTTGAAGACCATATAGGAAAAAGATACTGGGAAAAATGAGCAAGCTTCAGGGAATGTGTGGAAAAATATCAAAAGATCAAACATGCATAAAGTCGAGTTTAGGAAGGAGAAGAGAAAATGAAATAGGAAAACACTGAGATGTGGCACATGTCGATGTGATACACGTGATACCTGCCCTGGCAGGGACGGGCTGTACATGTTGCACCAGGAAGACATGACAGGTAGACTATACATACAGCACATCTGGAAGACACAGCCGTGCAAACACGTGTGTCCCACACAGTGCTCCAAATGCAGTTTTTACAAATTGACAAAGTGTGCCAGGTATTTGGCACAGCAGTTAAGACGCCACTGGGGCACCTACTTCCCACATCACTGTGCTGGGTTTCGGGCCTGACTCCATTTCCAATTCTAGCTTCCAACTGGTGGGCGTCCTGGGAGGGAGCAGGTGACAGTGCTAGGACCTGGATCCCTGTCACCCTCATGGAAGACCTGGACTGAATTCCAGGCTCCTGGCTTTGACCTAGCCCTGACTAGCTGTTGTGGGCATTTGGAGAATGAACCCAAAAGTGAAAAACCTCTGTTGATTAGTCTGTTTCTGTGTCTCTGCTTTTCAACTAAAAATAAAAAAAAAAAACAATTTGAAAAGGCAAATCTGATTATTTTGTGTATCCTTAAAAAATAAATACCTGATGAAAGGGGGGAAACAGACAGATGCACAATTATATTTGGAAATTTTAAGACTCCTTTCTTCACCACTGATTTCAAAACTAAACAAAATTTCAACAGGTATGCAGGTGTCAAAGACTTCAGCCCCATCAATGCTTAGAGAATTATGCACCCTAATTTGGCAGCACATACATTCTTCCCAAGTGCACATAGAACATTTGGCAACGAAGACCCTGTTTGGGTTACCCAACATGTCTCAATAAAAATGAACGGATGGAAGGCCGTGTATGTCCTCCAACTACAATAAAAGTGAACTAGAAATCCACAGCAAAGATATACCTGGCTACCCACTAAGTAATTAAAAATGAAATGACACTTCTACGCAATTCATAAAGAATGAAGCATAAGTGGAATTAGAATATATATTAAAGATTTATTTATTTGAAGGCAGAGTGATAGAAAGAGAAGGAGAGAAAGAAACAGATCTTCCATCTACTTGGTTCACTTCCTAAATGGCTGCAACAGTGGGGGCTGGGCTGGGCTGAAGCAAAGAGCCAAGACCTCCATCCCATCTCCCATCTGGGAGGCAAGGGACTCACGTATGCAGGACATCATCTGCTTCCCAGGCACATTCGCAGGGAGCTGGATTGGAAACACAGCAGTCCCGGCTCGGCAGCACACTGGTGTGGAACACAGACATCCCAGGCAGCTCACCCTGTTTTGCCACCAGGGCTGCCCCTAAAAAACATGTTGAACTGAATGGCAGTTAAAACACCATCGCAAAATCTGAGGGATGTAGCTAACAGAGCACTCTGAAAGAGACTTCTATCTTAAAATCTTAGGTTAGAAAAAAAGAGCATGGACTCAAACTAACGGCGGAGGGTCTGGATATTAAAAGCAAAGTAAATCCAAGTTAATTAAATGAAAGAAAAGGAAAAAAAGAGCAGAAATAAATACAGTTGGAGGTCAATTTCATCTCAAAACTACACTGTGTGAAGGAGTTCTTAAAAAAAAGAGCACACATTACATGACCCCACTAACAGGGAGTTGAGAGCAGGCTATGCTGACTGTAGGAAGATCTGTGTTGAAAGGGAGCTGGGTCAGAAGCAGAGCAGCCATATCTCTACGTGGCTCTCCAGTGTGGGATGCCAGCGGCAAAGGGGAGGCCCAACCAGCTGCACCACAACACCCACCTCCCTTTAACTTCTTTAGTATTAGTGAACTTATTGTTAAATGATATATTTGATTCTATGTGTATTTGTTAATTCAAAATAAGCATATTTTACTTGATATTTTCTTCTGTAACTTGTGTGTTTTTTAAAGATGTAATTATTTATTTGAAAGGCAGAGTCAGAGAGAGGCAGAGGCAGAGAGAGACAGAGAGAGAGAGAGAGAGAGAGAGAGAGAGAGAGAGGTCTTCTATCCGATGGTTCACTCCCCAAAGGGCCGCAAAGGGCTGCAATGGCCGGAGCTGTGCAGATCTGAAACTAGGAGCCAGGAACTTCTTCCAGGTCTCCCACACAGGTGCAGGGGTCCAAGGACTTGGGTCATCTTCTACTGGCTATAGCAGAGGCTGGATTGGAAGTGGAGCAGCTGGGACTCGAACCAGCGCCCATATGGGATGCCAGCACTGCAGACGGAAGCTTTACCCAGTGCATCACAGTGCTGGCCCTGCAACTGGTGTTTTCTTTCTTCTTTCAAATCCAGCGTGTGCTTTCTAATACTCATTCAGGCTGATGACTGCCATGGTTTGAATGTACTCTTCAGCCCAAGGCAACAGTGCTGGGAGGCGAGAGATTCCACAAGTGATGAAAGGGCGGGGCACTTGGGGATGAATTAATGTTGTCATCACGGGAATGGGTTTGGTCTAAAAGTGAGTTTGGCCCCGTTTTGCTCACTCATGCTCTGTCTGTTGCTGTTTGTTTCTCTCTAACTCTTGCTGTCTCTCTCTCTCTCTCTCTCTCTCTCTCTCTCTCTCTCTTTCTGAATTATATAAGAAGAGACACAGAGACATACAGACATACAGACATTCTCTGTTTCACTCCCCAAATGCCTGAAATCCAGGCCAAAGTCAGAAGCTAGGAACTCAGTCCATGTCTCCCGCATGGGTGGCAGGGACCCAGCCAGTCAAACCACCATTGCTGCCTTCCGGGCTCTGCATGAGCAGGAAGCTGGAATCAGGCCCTGGAGCCCGGCACTTGGGAATGGAACGCAGGCGTCTTAACCCTTCAGGCAAGCGCTGGATCCTCACCAACACTCTCCTGCCCTTCACCTTCACCATGGGATGACGCAGCAGGAAGGGCCCCTGCCAGGCTGGTCCCTTGGTCCTGGTCTCCCCAGCCTCTAGCACCCTCAGAAATAAACCCGACCTGTGTCAGTTCCCTGGCTTGTGGTGTTGTGCTACGGCAGCACCAAATGGACCGAGACGATGCGTGCTGCTGCTCACCCATCCTTACTGTGCTACGATAGTTAACATGCACATCGAAATTTACTTTACTTTTCCTTCCGTGAATATTTGGGTTTCTATGTGATTTGTGGATATTTTTATCTTACTTAAGAAATTCTTTCCTACCTTGAGGTAATAGAGATAATCTCCTTTATTTTCTTCCACAACTCTTAACATTTTGCTTTCTTATTTAGGTCTCGAATCCACATTGACTTTATTTGCATGATGTGAGGCAAAAACTCACGTTTTTCCCCATATGGATAACTAATCGTCCCAGCTGAAGAGAATATGTGTATTTTAAGGAGGAAAACTGACATCTTTATAATACTGGCTCTTCCTATTACTATTCACCTAGTCCATTATTTTTGTTGTTTTTTAAATGTATTTCAGTGAAGTTTAAAACGTTTGGTAAATTTATTTTAAATTTTTTATGCTTTCACCTTTTCCAAATGAGTTTGTATTTTTCCAAATGTTTATTGCTGGAGTAGAAAAACATAATTGCTTTGTGTCTGATGATCTTCTAGCCAGCAGTTTTGCTTAATTTAAAAACCTCAGAAGCTTAGATTCAGGAAATGAGTGATGAGAAAGATGGCATCCAACATGCAAAATCTCTTGTCTTCCATGAAAAAAAAAAAAGCAACAAATCTATTGCTTTTATCAGATACATTTAAAATTATAAAGATACTGTTGTATAGGCATTTGACGGGTAAAAAAATTATAGGTACTGGCATTCCTAATCACTTTTAACAATCAAAAGGAGATGGGCCCAGTGCTGTGGCATAGTAGGGTAAGGCTCTGCCTGCAGCCCTGGGTGTCAGTTCGTGTCCTGGCTGCTCTACTTGTGATCCAGTTCTCTGCTAATGGCTTGGGAAAGCAATGGCAGATGGCCCAAGTGCTTGGGCTCCTGAGCCCACATGGGAGACCTGGAAGAAGCTCCCGGCTCCTGGCTTCGGATGGGCCCAGCTCCGGCAGTTGCGGCCATCTGGGGAGTGAACCAGCGGATAGAAGACCTTTCTCTCTCTCTCTCTCTCTTTCTGCCTCTGCCTTTCTGTAACTCTGCCTTTCAAATAAATAAATAAATCTTTAAAAAAAAAAGACCTTCCTCTCTGTCTCTCCCTATTTCTGTAACTCTACCTCTCAAATAAATAAATAAAAAAAATCAAAAGGAGACTACTGTTCTTGCTAAAATGTGCAGGGAGAATGAATAAGAAAGAAGTGTTTAAAAAAGAAAACAATCTCATGTAATGATTATAATGAATATAGTTATATAAATTATCATAGGCTCAAAGGGGGTAAAAATAACTTTAATAATCACCCACTTGACAAAATGTTTAAAACCAAAGCACTGCAAACATGATTAAAAATAGAACGATGATTATTCCATATACATAAAGAGTTTCATTAGGGAAATGCTTCTAACGAGCTTTGCTTTGTGTGAGATAGGTTTACTGTCAATGACAAGGAAGTTTCTAGAACTCGTTTGCGTTCCTTATCCCACACTCCTGCAGCACTGACCATGTGCCAATGATTAAGTGCTTCACAAAGAGGAGCTCATTCTGTAAGGCAGGATCCTGGCAAAAAACAGATGGCATGCTCAAATTGGAGAATTTGAAGGAAACTGAGTAAAACGAATATTTACAGAGGTGTGAGCAGGCTTTGGAAAATGCAACAGGGGATTGCGCAACACCCCGGCTCCCAGCAGCAGGAAGACTATGCCACCCTCAGGGTGCAGAAGGGCACAGAGAGGGATTGGTCAGGTACCCAGACAGACCCCTTGCTAGAGACTCCTTGGTATGATCGTGGGTTGGGGACAGTTCATGGTGACTTGGCAAGGAGGGGAAAAGGGAGTTTAACACCTGATCTCATGTCTTCCTACCTCCAGTTCTGTCGGTTCCTTGCATTTGAAAAGCTCAACAGAAAGCCAGAGAGCAAAGAGCACCTTGATGTCACCTGTTTGTGTGCAGAAGCAGAGTGGAAAGAGGTTGGAGGTGGAGCTAGCTGAAGGGGCAAAGAAAAGATACTCTGCATATTCATAAGACCCTGCGGAGTGGGTAGTATTGCTGTGTGCACTTTACAGAAACCAGTGCCTGAGTGGTTATATCACTGGCCCAAGGTCACACAGCCCCTAAGTGTAATAGATCCAGCGTTTGAACCCAGACACTTGACATCTCTCTTATCATATCATCATACTATAAGCTTATGTGCCGTGTAGACATCCTCTAACGTCTTGGTATATCCTTGGTTGATATCCTGAGAATCAAAGGGATTTTTAAAAAGCCATCATAAGAGTCCTGAGCTCTTTCTACCCCCTGTGTAAGGGAGGGGAGGCATTTCCATTTGTTGTGGGCACTTAGCCTCCCGTTTGAGTCAGATCATATTGAAAATTGAGCAATTTTTGTGATAGGCCTGCTTCCCAGCAGCTTCTTACTAGGATCTGGGAGGTTATAGTTAAAGGAAACCCAGGAGGTGAAAATCTGGTCTCCTTTGTAAGCGTTCAGTTGTTAATGTGGATTGCAGTTTCATTAAATTTGCACACTTGAAGTCTTCTAATCTTCCAGTAGAATTATAGGAATCTGTCACTTGTTAATAATCAAGACACAGATCTTTGCTAGAGATTTTTTTTTGTAATTATTTTTAGGTACTAAAAGGAACAAGCCTTGCATTCAGCATAAAATAAGTGTGTTCCATAAACTAGGTTGTGAAACATATTTCTAGAGACAAAATCCTATTTCCTTGTTGACGTCCATCATTGACAATCTGTCAAATACGCCAGCTACTAGAAGGCTCAGAAACAGGGACGAGTACAAGAATTTCCCCCGCACAACCCCCTCCTGTCCCCTCTTACAGCTGCGCTTTCTCCCCGTAGTCTCTGCTAGTCTGCCATATTCCCCACACCCCAGCAGACTACTCACCTCCCACTTCCCCGAGCTTGCCTCTTCACGCTTCCAGGCCTTTTCATTTGCTCTTCCTTCCGCCTTGCGAACTTCTCTCGTCTGCTTGGTAACCTCTGCTCTTCAATGGCAGAACCAAATCCTGCCTTTCGTAAAGGAATTTTCCTGCCTCTAGGATTTTGTAAGACTTTCGCAGTCCTTACCTTATTCTGCTAACTTCGGGTGTATCTCTATTTATCACATTGAACCATGACTTGTTGAGGCTAGGATCACAAACTGCTCAAGAGTTTTCAAAAAGCTTTTGGTTGAACAACTAAGGAGAATTAGCTCTATGATGTTTCACCATCTTACAGGAACCAGAAGCTCCTTCAAGGTTCTGCTTATGCTTTTCTGTGTCTGCCACCTACAGGAAGAGATTCAGAGGCCAACCTATTGCCTGAGAAATCCTATCCGCCCTGTCGTGCATTTTGCTAACAGGAGGCTCTGAAGTAAAATGCATGCCCGCTGCAGTTCTTCAGCAGGTAGACCTAGCATTTTATGCATGAACCAGAACATACAATTATTAGTGGTTCCCTTTAGCATTAGGCTTCTTATAATGATACCCTCAATAAATGCATTCAGTATATGAAAAATTATATTCACACTGAAAACATTAAAACTACCTACTACCTATGTATGGTTACCAATTCCCTTCCTCTAAATAAAAGTATTGAAATTGGATATGAATTAGGCTTATGTTATCATGTTTAGGGATGAAATTTTGATTTTAAAAATACTCTTTACTTTGACTATGACCGTGTCTAAACAAGATAAGAGTCGGAGAACTCAAGGGGCTTCCATAGCCTTGGAAACTCATGACTGGTGCATAGGGAGATTACTGATGCCATAAACAGGAGTGTCAATTTGTAAAGTCAACAACAGGAGTCACTGTGCACTTACTCCTCATGTAGGATCTCTGTCCTTAATGTGCTGTTCACTGAGGCTTAATGCTATAACGAGTACTCAAACAGTATATTTCACTTTGTGTTTCTATGGGGGTGCAAACGATTGAAATCTTTACTTAATGCACACTAAACTGATCTTCTGTAAAAAAAAAAAAAAAAGAAATTATCAATTCCCAACTTGACTCTCACTGGGATTAAACATGACAATAGGTCTGATCTGATTTCATCATCATATAAAAAAATCATCTATTATTTTTCACTTTATGTTTCTGTGTGGGAGCAAACTGTTGAAATCCTTACTTAAGGTATACTAAGCTGATCTTCTGTATATTAAGATAATCGAAAATGAATCTTGATGTGAATGGAAGGGGAGAGGGAGTGGGAAAGGGGAGGGTTGTGGGTGGGAGGGACGGTATGGGGGGGGAAGCCATTGTAACCCATGAGTCGTACTTTGGAAATTTATATTCATTAAATAAAAGATAAAAAAAATACTCTTTAGGGTTAGGCATTTGGAGCAGCGATTAAGATGCCTCTGGGGATGCCGGCATCCCATTTCAGAGTGCCCTCCACCTCTGATCTGTTTCCTGCCAATGTGCATTCTGGAAAGTAATAGGTGATGGCTCAGGTACTGGGGTCCTTGCATCCCTGCTGGAGACTCGTACCGAGTTCCTGGCTCCAGGCTTCAACTTTAGGCTCTTGGGCCCAGGCCCAGGCCCACCCATTATAGGCATTTGTGGAGTTAACTAGTGAATGAAAGTTCTCTCTTGGCCCTTCTGTCTTTCAATAAACTGAATAAAGACTCAATGAAAATACTCTTCCTCCATACCATGAGCATCGCAACACAGCGTCTTTGTTTTGAATGTGCATATAAGGGTCAGTCTCTCTCAGAGTGAGTGAGCGTCTCTCTGGGTCTCCTTTTGAGGCCCGGGTGCCTTCATCACGAGGGGTTATTTCAAACTGCCCCATCCTGACATCCTGAGCTTTCTCATTTCCATCCACACCGAGTTTCTGCAAGTGCTCATCACCCACATTGCTTGTTTTAAATTCAATTTATGGTGAAATATTATTCATTTTCTTTTATCCCCTCTGCACTGCCCCCTGACCATCCCTTCCTCTACCTATTCGAGCAGGGGGAAAACACACTCTTGAATCATGGAGTTTGGGCATGAAGTGCTGGACCTGAGCAGGTAACAGCAAAGCAGCAGTCTGCACCGTCACCCAAGGTGACCGTCCAAGGCTAATACGCAGGTACTCCCATGATTGCTATGAAAAGCTATGCATGGATTTCCAGAAATTTCTGCACCAAAGCAAGCTTATCTTCTCCGTCCACGTCACCCTCACATTACACTCTCGGTAGTTAGCGTATCACCCTTGTCCCTGTGGTTTAGTTTAGTGAGTGCTATTCCCCGAGACCGTCTTTAAGGTTCCTCTTTCTCAGCAGCCCATCATGTCAGCAGCACTGTCTCTCAGGTAAGATGCTGGATGTGCAAGTTCAAGTTAAACAAAGATGCAGTATGTAGTGGGAAAACACTACCCCTGCCGAAACTGTGAGCAGGGCGTTTGTTCATGTTTCTAGGGCAATCATCCATGCATCTTAAAGAAAAGTGTTCCATTCAGAGACCTCGATATACAATTTGAGAACTTAAAACTCAGTAATATATTTCAGGATTTTCAGAGCTGCTTTCCTATTTACTGACAGTTTGTGGCTTAAAAAGTATTATCTAAAGCCTCACTTAAGTTGGCTCATGACTTAAAATTTTTTTTCTAAGTCATTCATTTGATATTCTAGTATTTTCTGTCACTAATCTTCCATAGGACATAAATTCATTTTTAACATTAATGTGAATTAAAATTAATTTAGTTTGAAGAATTTGGAAGAATTTCATAGAGTTCTTTTAGGTAGTTGGAAATGCCCTGGAGTGGAACAAACTAGGGTTGGAAAACAGTAATCTTGATTACATTAATAGGTTACCATGCATGATTAATCATGTTTCTGCACTTTCTGTCACAAAGTAGAGTGCTACAAATGGCAGAGTTGGACATAACAGTTAATCCTGAGGCACTGAAAAATAATATTTCATTCTTCAATACTTTTCCTGGAGTTAATGCTCACAATGCAACCATGATTCATTTCTTCTTTTGGTTTACTCTTGTTTGGAAGTTAATGGTAAATGAGTTATGGCTCATTTGGTAGCTTTCAAATTATAGCAGAAATATAGCTCAGGATCTGTTCAAATGAACAGCCATAAGATTTTAAACAAGTAATTTATGACTAAAAATTTATAGCAAGATCAGTTTTACCAGTAAAGAAACGCATGATGGGTTTAAATGTTGAGCGGAGTAACTGCCCGGTGCTTTTCTTTATCCTTAGCATGCTGGCAATTCCTATGAACAACCCTGGCTTCAGTGCAGCACATTTCGTGTTGAGTATTAAAGTACTCTAGAAATATTTGTTATTCTTCACAGCATTCCAGGTCTGTGGGTGCTCTATTTTGGAAGAAGAGCGTTTCGTTCAGAGGTAGAAGTAGGTTAGGGACCTAATGGAAGTTCTTTTGGAGGGAAGATAAAGATCATGTAAAATTTCAGTGGGGTCTCCTGTACCAGCTCAGTGGAAACACTTCTCCTTGAGACTTAAGGTAAAGGAAGCAAAAATTTCCCTTTCCTTACTGCTTGGAATGACGTCAATCATTCTCCCATATCCAGATCCTCAAATATGTCCAGCAAGGAGTCTAGGCTGGGTCAGCATGTGGACTGGGAGTTGGAAATTGTTGCTCAATGAGTCGTACCCTGCAAGTTCTCTGTCCTTCTGATTCTTCCAATCCTCCTCCCTAGTAGTTCTGCTTTGTCTTGTTTTCCTGCTGATAACTCATGTTCTCCGAGCAGTAATTTTCTGCTGAGAAATCTTTGGGACCACCATCACCTCTGCTTGGGGGAGAGTTCTTTGAAGGCTGAGATTTCCTACTTGGTGGAAATGCTCACACACACGCACATGCACACGCGTGCACACACACGTGTGTGCACACACTCACATTGACACACACTGGATACTAATTGACTCAATGAATGCATATGAGTAGAGCCACAGAGACAGTTAGCATCTTAAACTCTACGACACACCTTTGTATCTACAAAGTGTGGCAACACACAAAACCTGGGCTAGATGCTCCTTCTTCTTACAATGGTAAGGAGTGGCAGTCCTGGTAGTCTCCAACAGTGTCTCCAATTTTCTTTTACATGTATTTAAACCTCTGCAAGATAGGGATCCACTTTATTCAAGCCACAGCCACAATGTGCATATTCTTGTTTAGTCTTTAGTTTGGGTTCAGCAAACAAAGATTATCAATACTTTCTTAGTCCTCCTAAATATCAGTGCACTTCCAAGAGTTCACAGAAAACTGAATTAAAAGATTTATTTTGGTAGAAAAACATTTTGAAATCCATGCATATGGAGGACATTCAAGAAGTTCTTGGAATTGCAAATTATGATGATACTATACAAAGCTTTCACAGGTTTTCACCAAAATAACTTATCTTTAAATTCTATCTTTCCAGAAACTTTTTGAAATACCCTGACAGTCAACAGGTCTAGCAATTTTGTGGCTTTCCAACGGCCTTGACAGATACTGACAAAATGCTTTAGATAGATCTAGTTTTGTGGCTACAGATGATCTTGTCATTGCTAGTGATATCTTCTGAAAACTTCAGGTATGTTGAAGATCAAGGATACAGGTACAGATGGAATGAAATGGAGGGTAGGGGTGACTGCACAATTTTGCCACTGGAATAGCTACTTTCCAGGTTCTATTGTACTTTGTGGGCACCCAACAAAATTTAAAATGAAAACCTGCTCTTGCTTATTTAATTTGTCCCTGATTACTTAACAGAAACATTGCTCTTCCAAATATCCAGGTTAATCTTTAATTTTATAATTACATTAGTAATTAGTGTAAATTAGCATAATTAATTGAGAAGTAATTAGCACACATAATGGAGAATTAGTTATTTAGGAATGTTGAATGTTGTGGTGTTCTATATAAATAAGTTGAAGACGCTGATCAGATCTGAAGTATCACAAACTTCAGAAACCATTTGCCTTGGATCTATGAAAACTTTTATCTTTTATTTCTTTAAGAAGAAACAGTAGAGGTTATTTTCTAGCATTATTTTGTCACTCTAAGTCTGTATTTGCTTCCTGGATTACATTAGTAATGGATGAACATTAGTGATTAGAAGCATAGCTAAAGATATTTCAACTAAAAATACATAGAAATGGTAGACACTGTTTCCATTAACTCAAGAAAAGGGGATTAAAGATGCCTCCTCTTGACTGGAGCATAACTCTTGTGTCTGGAATTTCCCATCTAATTCATGTTTAGGTTTAGGGTGTAAATAAGGATGCAACATAGGAATCACAGGAATGACAACACAGTAAGCCATCTGATCTCACTTAGACTTTCTGCATGCCCCAAATCAAATACAATTTATTTAGTCCCTTCAGTCTGGCTGTGAAAACCATCATTTATTAACATGACTCCTATATAACTGAACGTTTTGTTTCCTAGATTACAGGACAAACATTAGTGATGTACAGAGATCTTCAAAGGTTCCTGAAAGATGTATATTATGAAAAAATGACACATGATTTCAATTTCTTGGCACCAAAATGAGCGTCTTTTAATTCCATTTTTCCATGAACTTTTAGAAGTACCCTTGTCTATAAGCACACTCTAGGACTGCATTTAGCAACCCTGAAATCTAGACAAGGAATCCATTCCCTGTTTTGGCTCATTTTAAAAAATGGAAGAGGCATTGAAAGTACTGACAGCTGAGGCTGATTTTTCTCTGACTAGATTTACCCAAGAAAATCTGTAAGCATCCAGAGAATAATTTGGGAACTAGAAACCATGTAGGGGAGTTTATAGAGAAAAAAACTACAGCAGTGAGAGCTTTGCCTTTCACCACAAAGGCTGATCAGGAGGGCTAAGAAAATGAACTGGGTGGAAGTTCTGGTTGCATGCTTCTCCCCTGACACACCTTTAAATGGGAGTTGATCACTGGAGGCATCCAGACCTGGATGAGTTGGAGCAAGCGCAATAGGGAAATTCCAAAGAGGCTCTGAGTTTCTACAGATCCACATAAAGCCATCCAGGAGACTCACTCCCAGGAGCCAAGGCTTCAGATCCCATTTTCCAGGTTTCCTAACAGGATTGGAGGGTCAAGGGCAAGAGTCAGGGAGAAGAGAATGGCTCAGGCTTGTACAGCTGTTTCCAACAAGCCTACCAGCTTGGGTGTAGGACTGGGCTGTGGATTCCAGCCCTGCCACGTACCCACCATGCAATTTAACTTCCTTAAGGATGAGTTTGATCATCCGTTAAATGAGGATAAAGATAGCACGCTCTTAACTCTTAAGAGTTCTCAGACTAAAAGTAACAATATCTAATATTTACTAACCATTTGCTGAGGATCTGGCATTGCACTAATCTCCTCATATTTATTATCTGTCTTGATTCTATTTTGAGTCTCATTTTGAGAGGAGGAAACCAGGGCGTGGAAAGATTGAATACCTTGCCCCAAGCCACTCTCAGTAAGAGATACCAAGGTCTTCACTAAGTGATCATATCCATGTCATACATGTTACAGTGCAAACATCAGTAAACATGCAAGAAATACTAGTTATGATTGTTCCCATGGTCTATGGAAAAGTGCTGTGCCATCAACTTAATATGGCAGGAGTTGGGAGCAGCACGATCGTGCCGTGTACCTGGGGTTGACCAGCTGGCAACTTTCAGTGGCCAAGGTAGACGCCAGCAATGTACAGGGCTGTGGGAAATCAGTCCATTTGCCTCCTTCAACACATGTCTCAGGTCTGTGACTCCTGTTCTGATAAAGAAAGCCCTCGCCTAGAAATGAGAAAAATCGTGTTCTGCCCCTAGTGGACTACACTTTGATAGTAGACCCAGCATACCACAGCCATGTGACACCCTGGGAGAGCAACACTCAAGGGCACATTGCTACCTGACTAATCTCAGTGGTGACATCACTGATTAGACAACTGTGCTCCACCTAGGACAGGTCGTAGGTGGACACAGGACAGGACAGAGGTCATTTGGCTCTCCCTTAGGCAAACACACTATTGGAACAGGTACACACACAAAAGGTAAAACCAATACTATTTATCTGACTTGGAAGCTCTCTTCATTCCTTAATGAAATTGGGATCATAACCAATAACAGAAACATTTGGTGACTAAAAGCCATAGCTTTTATAAGTTGAAACTGTTCTAAGCAAAGAAATTCTAGAATGCTACATTTCCCAGGATCCTACCTTGGCTGTCATTTCTGCTTCAGTGGCTGAACCCAGGAATTTAAATAGAAAATAGTCTATACCTATACTTAGATCTATAGATACAGATATTCCCACAAGGTGGCTCATCTCATATTTTAAGCAAAATCACTTCAACCCTTCTCTGAACTAGTCAATGGATAAGCCTTCCACTGATGACAAAGAGAATCGGGAGGCCCAGGAGCCCAGGAGATGGTATTTCTTACAGAATCTAGCGAGATGATGTGAAAAGATTGCAGGTGTGCAGCTCCTATGAGAGTTCACAGGAGCTGTGCTGGTGAAGCCCCCTCCTGACACTTAGCACGAGACCCTGGGAGTCTGGAATCATGAAAACACCAGCATCACTTTCATACACTTGTCACCAGGTAAAAGAAAATACGTGTGTGTTTGCTTCTTTCCTCTGAAATATAAAGTAATTATGACTATATAAAAACCTTTTACCATAACTAATTAACTAGAAGCTCCTCATAAACTATGTGTCGACAGCACCGAATGCCTAATTATCCTTTTTCACTCCACAATTGTGATGGTGAATAATGAAGAAAACATCACTTGATGAAGTCTTTTATTTTATGATGCTATCTCTGGAGACAAAGGAGACGCCAAGGCTTCAGTGCCATCTTCGGTTACATCTTGGCTTGGCAAGCTTTCAGCTCATTTTGATTTGTATGGAATTTCTTATTATTATTTGAAAGCAGAAAGAAAGAAAAAAAGGAAGGAAGGGAAAGGGGAAGGAGGGAGGAGGGGAGGGAGGGAGGACGGGAGAGACTGTAATGATTAAACGAAGTTCTGCACAGCCGCTCAGTCACTGTGTTAAACCTGGGCATGGCCGGCGCCGCGGCTCACTAGGCTAATCCTCCGCCTAGCGGCGCAGGCACACCGGGTTCTAGTCCCGGTCGGGGCACCGGATTCTGTCCCGGTTGCCCCTCTTCCAGGCCAGCTCTCTGCTGTGGCCAGGGAGTGCAGTGGAGGATGGCCCAGGTGCTTGGGCCCTGCACCCCATGGGAGACCAGGAAAAGCACCTGGCTCCTGGCTCCTGCCATCGGATCAGCGCGGTGCGCCGGCCGCAGCGCGCTGGCCGCGGCGGCCATTGGAGGGTGAGCCAACGGCAAAGGAAGACCTTTCTCTCTGTCTCTCTCTCTCACTGTCCACTCTGCCTGTCAAAAAAAAAAAAATAATAAAAAAAATAAAAAAAAAATAAACCTGGGCATGGGGAGGCTTTTCCATACGAAGAAGCCGTGGCATAGCTGTTTCCTTCTAGCCCATTCTGTTGGATCTTGTGGCTTGAACGTTGCCAGTGCCCTCACACGTGTCTTCTCTCTGCCCTGTAAGGACCTCCTCTGATTCAAACCAGACAAGCACGAGCTTATATGGCAGAAACAGGGAGGGTCTTTTTAAAATTTTTGACATGTCTATAGTTTTGTTTTTAAACTTTTGAAAGCAAGGGCTCACATCCACACCTCCAGGCACTGAGTGTATAGGACCAGACACACTAGAGAGGGCATTCTTCAGTTCTTTTCCACCTTCCAAATGATTCTGCATTTGCGTCAGAACTCAGGAGTGTATCTCAGTGGGGTGGGCCACTAGTGGCACCGTCCTTGCACTTGAAGCCAGTCCCAGAGCTGTACCCTGTGCAGGAGCCACTGAAGCCCAAGGGCGCTGCCAGAGCGGGAGATCGGAGGAGCACACGGCCGCGCCTGACGCCCCCCCACCCCAGGCCCGGGCTGCGTCTCCTGGGGTCTCTGCTGGGTGTTTTGAGGCCTGCACGGGTTCTGCAGTCTCCTCCCCCGGTGCTTCCTCCACGGCCAGGGTCTCAGGCTTGCTCAGTGTCGTCTGAGATGAGGCCCGGCTGCTGCCTTTCCCCACACTTGGCCATGGAGCAGATGTCAAGTAGTGAGCCTCCCACGCCAGGGCTTTCTTCCCCAAGTAACGCCTTTCACTTCCAGTCCCCAGTCCCCCTGGGGATTCTGGGAGCACAGGTTGACAACACTTGGTACTGATCTTGGTACTTGCTCTCCGGGGCTCACGCGGTGGTCAGTGTTTCCAGCGTGTACAGCTTCCTTTTGCAGACTGGAAGCTCTGCCTCCTCCCTTAACCTCCCCACAGCAACAATAAAGACGACACAGCACACAAGACTATGGCGATTTCTGCTGAATGGAACTGAGTTGCATTGCATTGGACGGACGGCTTTCTCGGGCTGTGTTGGGAGGAATACACCTCTTTCCAAACAGGAGCCAACAACTGCTCTGAGCACTTTCAGGGAGATCTTGGATTTTTAAATGTTTGTAGCCATGCTTCTCAGATAAGCCATCAAGTTCCAGCCTCAGCCCCAGACCCTGCTTCCCCCAGGCCCGCCAGCTTGTCATCAAACAGCAAACAAGCCCGGAGGAAGGAAGCGCCATCCACCACGGCATCGTCTTACTTCCTCTCAGGAACTCTGCTCGCATCCCCACTTCGCCTGCCCAGCGTCTCTGACTCAGAAAAAACCAGGAGGACGTACATTCTCCTTATTTTTTAAAAAACGAGGAACCACTTAATCTGATAAATGTGTGATAAATTCCTGCTTACTAGCTCTTTATTTTCTGAATAGCCTTCCAGCCAAATGGGTTTAATTTATTTGCTGTGCCTCCGACTTAAAAAGAACGACGCCATGGTGATTTGTTCTTTCCTGCTGTCATCCCAGCTCCTATGAAACCCCAAGAACTGCCCATCTCTCCTGTGCCTTGTCCGTTCCTACCCAACACATGTGGATCCAGCGCAAATCCCAGCCCCAGCCCCATGCCAGCTATAATTATAGGCAGAATACATTTGGCCACTAAACGTGCCACATCCTGCCCTCTCTTTTCCTGGGTTGTCTCAGCCTGATATTTCAACATTTTATTGTTAGTTAACTTCAGACATATTTATGCCTTAAAAAGATGCTGAATCAAAATTTGCCAAAGAAATCCATGATCTGTCCCTGTGTTCCCCTTCATGTCTGACACTCATCCTGTCAGATGTTAATTTGTGAGCCCGGTAACGGTGGAGTGATTGACTAATAGCCAGAATAAGGAGAAATGTATGTACATAATTGAATTTAATGCCTGATATTTCGCAACCAGCACACTTTTACCTATAACATCTCATTGTCCTTGTGACATCGCTCTGAAGCAGATGGGGAGAGGTAGTATGTTATGAGAAGCATTTAATTAATGAATTCACTTTGACAGTGTTTCAAGCCAGCATGTGAAAACAAAAATGATATTAAATGGAATAATATAAAATTTAATTGCAACACGTCAAACAAACTCTTGGAGCAGATTCATAAAAATACCAAAGTAGCACAGTGATTCAAACACAAAACAACAGCAGATCGATTTATGGCTTATTTAACCAGATCAGCAGTCTGCAAAAGGTGCCTCTTAAATTTGGAGACTGAAAGCTTGACAGAGAGGAAGACAGCCTGACCTCCATGGTTAATAAATTCCATAAGTAGAGAGCAAACATTAAAAATGCCCCGTAGCTCAATGTCTTCAGCCAAAAAGAACTAATCCAATTGAGTGAGACCAAAGGAAACGATTGGGGATGTATGGTTCCAGAATGTCTCTGAGGTATTCAAACCCAAGTCAATTTAAGGACTTGTAAGTTAATAACTAGGACTTTACACATAATCCTATACTTTACAGGTAGCCAGTGAAGGTTTTTTATAACCAGGGTAATGTGATTTTCATGCTTGGTGTCAGTCAAAATGTCAGTTACTGAGTTCCAGACCATAAGAAGTTCCTCGATCAAATTAGGAGAGTACCCCAGAATGGCGGCCGGCGGGTGCCACGCGGGGGCCAGGACATCAGAAGCGACAAACACACTCCCAGAGAGGGGACAGCAGAGGACAGCAGCTCCTGAGAGGGCCTGCTCCTAGGGCCTGTTCAAGGTGTATCTGGTAAATAATTAAACAGGGAGCCTAAAAGATATGTCAGGATGGGAGATGAAGTGCAAATTCCTAATAGAAATTGGAGGAGCTAACGGCCTTCAAAGCTGCAGTTCTGGGCAATTTGCGGATTTGCAGTAATGGTGAGAACCCAGAAGCAATTCGAGTTTCTTGTTAGTGTGATTCCTCATCAGCTTTTAATAGTCAGGGAGAGACTATCCCGAGGTTAGGTGGCTGTGGAGGGAATTTCAGTTTCAAAGGGGTGAAGGTTTTGTTGCTGCATAGCGTTGGGTGGGTATTTTAAATGCACTGATTGGATTCTTTTTTAGAGAAAAGATCCAAGAGTTGGATCTGGAGGTGGGGGTTTCATTTTCTGTGGGAAACATTGTGAAGTCAGAAGATATTATCTTTACACTTGATATTGACTGATGCTGAGAAAACACAAATGGGAAAAGCATGCAAACCATGCAGTGAACACCTATTATGTCTCAGCCACAGTAGTAGCTACTTCACATTCCTTTATTCTCATTTTAATATTGTGAAGTGGATGGTATTAGCTCCAATACAAACTAAGAAAAAGGAAGCTCAAAAGAGTACATTTTTCTAGCTCTTGACCCCTCAGATGTGTCCACAGATCCCCCACCCACTGAATCAGAATCTGTCTCAACCAGAGGCTGGAACATTCTGGAAGGCCCATTCTCTGTGTCATTTGAGTGAGTTCCCATAGAGACCTGGGGAAGACAGACCAGTGGTATAGCCAAGCCCAAGTCTTGCCTGCCATCTCTGCCACGCTAATTCACTTCAACCCAAGGAGTCCTCACCGGGAAATGCATTCATGGAGGACTATCTTCTGTCTGGCTCAGCTGGACTGGAAGAGGAGCAACCGGGACAGAATCCGGCGCCCCAACCGGGACTAGAACCCAGGGTGCCGGCGCCGCAGGCAGAGGATTAGCCTAGTGAGCCGCGGTGCTGGCCCCACACAAGTTTACTGAGCAACCACTTATTACTCACTGGGTTAGGGCAGTAGGTTCTGGAGCCAGACAACCTGGATTTAGCTACAGATCTGCTAAATGCCGGTTCTGTGACCTCAGGAAACCTCTTGATTCCTCAGTTTCCTTATTGTAAAACAGGGATACTAATGGAGTTGGCAAGTAGAACAGAGGTGGCATGGAATAAAGCATACAGAAAGCACTCAATGGATGCCGGCTCTCATTATCCTTATGTTGTCTATGTAGGCTGTGTATAGTGTGCAATAAGAGAGATGTGACTCCTGCCCTTCCACCAAGGAGTTTAGCTTTAAAGGGGGAAAAGATAGTAACGGGGTATCACGATACATGCCAGGCGAGGAGAACAGGGAACTTTGGAAATACATGTAAGAGAGGAACTTGACTCATCAAAGGAATTAGGGAATATTTAATGTGCATCTGATATTTCCCTATGCTCAGAAGTTGAGCAAGGAGTCTTCCCAGCACAGGGAGCCCCATGAAAACCCTAGCGAGGAATCCCACGCACTGGGCACTGAGAGGCTCTCTGGGAGCTGAGACAGGGAGCGAGGGTTCTAGCAACACCGAGGAGTGGGCATCTCAGCCTCCCCTCCAACACCCGAGAATACTGCAGACAGAAGGAAAGCCCCCCACAAGTGAGGAACTTCCAGCTACTAGAATTGAAGAAGGGGCTGGAGAAAGCACTCAGGTTTCCCCGCCGCCCTTGTAGGAGTCACTCATCGCGGTAACCCTGGGTCTTGCTTGGCTAAGATGTGAGGAGGCTCTGGGCTGCAGGAAGGAAAAACTCAAAACTGAGCTCCTTCCATGAGGCTGAGACACGGAAGGAGAATTAAGAAAACTCACTCACCAGCATAGAGCCAGAAAGAAGGGGAAGTCTATATTTGAGGTGAAGAAATGGGAAGAAATCACTAGATTCATACTTTGAAAATGTCATCCTAGCAGCAAGTGGAGGATGGCAAAGATGATATGGGTGTATAAGAGAAGAGACTTGGGGCTGGTGCTGTGGAGTAGCTGGTAAATTCACCACCTGCAGTGCCGGCATCCCATATGGACACTGATTAGAGTCCCAGCTGCTCCACTTCTGATCCAACTCTCTGCTATGGCCTGGGAAAGCAGTGGAAGATGGCCCAAGTCCCTGGGCCCCTGCACCCATATGGGAGACCAGGAAGAAACTCCTGGCTCCTGGCTTTGAATCAGAGCAGCTCTGGTCATTGTGGCTATCAGGAGAGTGAACCAGCCGATAGAAGACCTCTCTCTGCCTCTCTGCGACTCCACCTTTCAAATACATAAATCTTAAAAGAGAGAGAGAAAGAGAGAAGAGGCTTACCATGCAGGTGAGACTACCCGTGGCTTTAACTAGGGCAGGAGGAATGGCCTGATTCATTTCGGGTCCAAAAGTGTCACCATAATTGATTAACAGAGCTTAACACGGAGCTTAGGAAGTGGTTCTATAAAGTGAAATGAATCAAACACAAGGGTGAGCCTTCCAGAGACTGGGACCATACAGGCTCCAGGATCCTGGTTATAGACGATTTCGACAATGTCAACGTAGGACAGCACAGTCCAGGAGCAGAATCACCGGGCTGAGAAAGAAGGGACCCTTCAGTTCCTGCAGGAGAAGGACCATGGCTACTCCTGCAGGGGAAAGGGGATGGCAGAGAAGAGCGGGAGCCCTGAGGAAGGTGGGAGATGGTTTTTGGCTCATAACCAGAGCTGAAGTGGGATTCTGGGAGGGACTAAGAGTCCCACCAGAAGGAGCAGTGTTAGTGATTGCAAATTGTTTCAGGGTAGAAGACCAAGTGGTTTAGTCAGCATCTCATGCATCTCGTGTGGCTGAAAGAGGTGAGAGGGATAGAAGCCTGCTTTCTATTCAGTGTGTGGTCCTTGGACGGTCAGCACGGTTCCATGGGGAGGCTCTTGGGAATGTGGAATTCTGATCCCACCCTGGGGCCTCTTGAACAAGAATCTGCATTCGAACATGGACCCAGAGATTCCTATGCACATAGCATTTTAAGATCCACTGAGGTGGAAGACCACATCACCGAAACCCTGTGTAACCAAAGATATAGTATTTACCCTTTATAGTATATTTGAAGACAGCTTTGTAATATTCCAGCTCACCTATGGAAAAACCTAAGACAGAAGATATTTGGCCACAACCAGGCCATAATAATTGGAGATACTGGAATTTTCCTGCAAGTCAGATTGATAGATACAATAACAGGACAAAACTAATCTAAAAAAATAGAATGAGGTGGTAAAAGAGATACGACCTTGAGAACTAGTTAAGAGCTCTAATTCTTGAGTTCTTTCCACTTTCATCAGGTGAAATGAGCAGCCAACTGACATCAACCTCTAACTCAAGGTTAGGGTGAAATTCACAACTTCAGGAACTTTGAGCTGAAGCAAAGCTTTTTTCCCAACAATGTGTTAAAATCCTCTTAGATTACATCAGTGTCGCCATATGAGGTATTTTTCACCCATGATGCAATTGGAATGACTACAGGCCATCACTAAAGTCCGTTTCAGGGCACTGCCATCCATCCAGTCAGGGAGTACACCCTGAGCACCTGCTGTGGGCCTGGAATGGACACTGGAGATGCAGCAGTGAACAGGACTAGTCCCATGGGGGCCACCGCTCTGAAAGTGCTTCAGTTCTTTTTATTTTTTTTTAAGATTTATTTATTTATTTGGAAGTTAGAGTTTGACAGAGAAGAAGGAGAGGCAGAGAGAAAGAGAGAGAGAGAAAGGTCTTCCATCTGCTGGTTCACTCCCCAGTTGGCCACAATGACCAGAGCTGGGCTGATTCGAAGCCAGGAGCCAGGAGCTTCTTCTGGGTCTCCCATGCGGATGCAGGGGCCCAAGGACTCCGGCCATCCTCTACTGCTTTCCCAGACCATAGCAGAGAACTGGATGGGAAGTGGAGCAGCCAGGACTTGAACCGGCGTCCATATGGGATGCTGGCACTTCAGGCCTTACCCGCTGTGCCGCAGCGCCGGCGCCAGTGCTTCAGTTCTGTGAGATTAAATATACTCATGGCATTTCATTTCTAGCTACCTTTCCAGAGTGTTCGTTATTAACAAGGATCGTGTTTGTAACTCTGCATGCGGTAGGCCAAGAAACTGTTCTATCAGCACGTCTGTGGTTGTCCTGCCTAGAACAACATGATGAGCGCATCAGAAACCCTCTGTGCTGTAGTTTTAGGAATATTTTCCGTCAGCTTCAATATACTCCTGCCTGTAGTGAAAAGCCCCAAGAGTCCGAAGGGATGGCAATTCAGCACATAAATATGTAAAATTCTCCTTGAATTAATGGACTTGCTTGGGGTTTTCTTCTTTCTTTCTTTCTTTTTTTTTTTTTTTTTTTTTTTTTTTTTTTTTTTTTTTTAGTTCTGTAAAACTGTCGCTTGGGTCTCTTGGGGGAAGACGTGAGAACTGAGCGGTACAGCACTGCATCGCCGCTAGTCTGTGTCTCTAGATGGCCTCGCTGGGTCTCTACAGGCTGCCGATTAAGATCAGCTGCAGCACCTGTGGAGGAACTCTGGCTCCTCTTCTAGCCAAAGATATGCAGGTGCAGAAACTGCTCTGGAAGCCAGGGGCTGTGGGTGAGTGGAACTGAACCCCTCACTGTGTTCCCATTCCTTTCTCTCAGGGCTATACATTCCTTCCTTTGCCATCAGTAACCACAGAATTGAGGCTGCCTCTGTGTTTAACTATACCTGTGTTAGGCAAAACCATAACAAAATTGGGGTGCCTTGGCAAAAAACTGGAGGAAATTTGAACATTGTGTTAGGGAGATAAGACAATAAAAGTAGATGTTAATGTTAGCCATCACTGACTTAATTTGAGTAGAAGATAGAAAAATACATTCTCTGTATCTTACCTCTGTGTCCCCTTCTTCTGTCCCCACTGCTATGCAGCAACTGAGCCCCTGTCTCCAGGGAGGGAGATTGTAGAAGGGCTGGTCACCTCCGACACCCAGTGCCCGGGAGCCAATTCTAGCAAGCACAGCTTTGTTGGTGACACTAGCACTCATCTGGTTGGAAGGTGAGGACATATTCTGGACTATGCAGGGCCTTCTTCAAATACAGTCATCCCCCTTGTCCATGGGGGAATGCATTCCAAGAGCCCTGAAACCACAAGTACCAAATCCTTCATACATCTGATTTTTTCCTACATATATACATACATACGATAAAGCTTAATTGATCAATTAAGCACAATAAGATATTAACGGCAATAACTAATAGTGAAACAAAGCAATTATGACAATACACTGCAGTGAAATTTAGGTGAATGTGTCGTTTCTTGAAAGAGGCAAGACGAATAGTCTTATCTTCCAACCACAGGTAACCTGGAGTGATTGAAACCCCGGCTAAGGGCGGACTGTTGGATCTCCTTTTTGCTGGCGGCTGCTTGCCCACTTGTGCCCTTGCAGGGTCAACCTTTTGTGTTCTTGGCTGTCTTTCTCCAGGCATCGGCAGGCACTGCCCTGGCTTTCCTGGCACTCTGTTTGGATTCTCCCCCTTCCTCTCTGTTCACACAGCCGCAGCCTGGACCTAGTTTTCTCTTCCCTGGAGTACTGCACTAGTTCATCTTCTGGGGTTCACTCTTTCTCCACACCCATGTACCCCACTAAGGTGATCTCATGTAAAGAACACTTTTCTTCTATGACTTCTTGGTTTAGAAATGCTATGGGAAGATTCTGCGCAGTTTAATTTAATGTTTATGTGTGTAGGTATGTGTGGACCATAGAATCAGATGGACTTGAGATTGAATCCCATCTCCACCAGTTACTTACTTACACGTTTTATAATCTCCCTAATCTTTAGAGTTTTAGCTTTGGCTTTTTTTAAATTGTTATAAGATATATACAACATAAAATTTGCCATTTTAAGTGTGTGTGTGTGTGTAAGTAATGCAACTAACTTAGCAATGGTTTGATCCCAGAATTAATTAACAGTTTACAATCAATAAGTTTTTTATATTTACTTGAGAGGCAGAGTTACAGACAGAGAAAGAAACAGAAAGAAAGGTCTTCCTTCTGCTGATTCACTCCCCAAATGGCCACAACGGAGCAGGGCTTATCTGGAGCCAGGAGCCAGGTGCTTCCTCCGGGTCTTCCATGTGGGTGCAGTGGCCCAAGCACTTGGGCCATCTTCTACTGGTATCCCAGGCCATAGCAGAGAGCTGGATCGGAAGAGGAGCAACCGGGACTAGAACCAGCACCCATATGAGATGCCAGCACTTCAGGCCAGGGCGTTAACCCACTGCACCACGGTGCTGGCCCCTGACATACTACTTTCAAGATTAATTCCTGTTGAACTTTGTATCAGAACTTCATTTTACAGCTGAATAACATTCCATTGCGTGTGGAGAACACATTTTGTCTATCCATCCATCTGGTGATGAACAATCACGTTGTTTCCATTTTTTGGCTTTTGTATATCATGATGCCACAAGCACTGGTGTACAAGTATCTGCCTGAATTTCTCTTTTCAGTCCTTTTGTGTATATACCCAAGCAGAATTATTATTGACTCTTAGGCTGCTATCGACTGAATTGCGTTCTCCCAAAACCCGTTTTTGATGGTGTTTGGAGATGGGGCCTTGAGTAGGTAAACAGGTTTAGATGAAGTACTGAGAGTAGGACCCTCATAAAGGGATTAATGCCCCTATAAGAAAAGAAACATAATTAAAAGCTCTCTCTGCCATATGAGAATTCAATGAGAAGGTGACCACCTGCAGGACAGGAAGAGAGCTCTCCACAGAAACCGAATCATCTGGCACCTTGACCTTGGGACTTTGTGGCCTCCAGAACTATCAGAAAGACCCCTCTCTTGCTTGCACCACCCAGTCTGTGGTATCTTGTATGACAGTCCAAGAAGACTCAGCTATAGGATAAGTCTTTAGCTTTAAGTAACTATCAAGCTGTTTTCCCCAATGGTCATACTGCACCATTTTATATTCCACCAAGCAATGCCCAAGGAATAGTTCCGCTTTCTCCATATTCTGCCAGCATGTGTTATTTTCATAGTTGTGTGTGCGTGGGTGTGTTTTCATTGTCTAGAAGATATGAGGTGGTACCTCATTGTGGTTTTGATTTACATTTTCATGTTGACATAATGTTGAGCATCTTTTAATGTGTCTGTTGATCATATGAATACATTCTTTGGAGACCTTTTTAATTGTGTTGAGTTTTTGTTATTGTTATTGTTGAATTTTAGGGTTTTTTATATATTCTGGATATACAATCCTTACCATGTGTATGATTTACAAGTGGTTTCGCCTGTTCCATAGGTTGTACTTTTACTTTCTTGATGGTGCACAAAAGCCTTACATTTTTATTACATACAATTTACCATTTGTTGTTGTCATTGTTTATACTTTTGGGTCATATCTAAAAATCTACTGCCAAATTCAAGCCACAAAGACTTACTCCTATATTTTCTTCCAAGAATATTATGGCTTTAGTTTTTACACTTAGGTTATTGATCTGTTTTGAGTACACAGTATGAAGTGAGGCCCCAACTTCAAACGATCATATGTAGAAATCCAGTTGTCCCAGAACCATTTATCAAATGAAGTTGATAAACTCCCCTTCAAATGGAGTTGACATCCTTGTCACAAATCAGATAGGCATAACTGATGCCTAACTGATGCCTGACATGGTTTAGTTTAATTCTGAGCTCTTAATTCTAGTCCACTGGTTGATCCTCACATCAGTATCAAACTGACCTGATTAATATCCTTATGTAATAAATTTTGTAATTGGATATGATTCTTACAACTATGCCTATTTCAAGATTACTTTGGTCATTTGGAAACCTATGAAATTCTGTATGAATTTGGTAATTTGCAAAAAAAAAGTTTTTGAAAATTTGGTAGGGATTGCACTGAATCTGTATTCCTTTGGAAGCATTGCCATCTTAGCAATCTAAAGTCTTCTCATCCATGAACATGGGTGTCTTTCCTTTATTAATGTCAGCCATGTTTATAGTTTCCATTGTCTCTCACCTTCTTGTTCAAATTTATTCTTGTTATTGTATTCTTTTAGTTATTATTATAAATAGAATTTCATTCTTAATTTCCTTTTCAGATTTTTCACTGCAAGTTCATTGGATTTTTTTTTTATCTTGCACTCTGCAACTTTGCAGAATTTATTTACTTGCATTAGTAACTTTCTTACTAATCTTTCTTACAGATTTTTAAAAGTTCCTTCACACAGAATCATAGTATCTGTTTAGAGACAATTTCATTTCTTCTTTTCCAATGTGGATTTCTTTTATTTCTTTTTCTTTTCCAATGGTTATAGATAGAATTTCCAGTAATAATATTGAATATCAGAGATAAAAATGGTTATTCTTGTCTTGTTCCTCATGGATAATTCACTTATTTAGTGGAAAAAATTGTTTAGCACAGTTGTTGCAGGCATTTAGGGAGTGAACCAGCAGAGGAAAGATCTCACTCTCTGTCTCGCCTTCTTTCTTTTTTTTTTTTTTTAATTTATTTCTGCACCAAAACACCTTTATCTTTTATTTATTTATTTTTAAATATTTATTTTTATTTATTTGGAAGACACAGTTACAAAGAGAGGTAGAGACAGAGAAAGAAAGAGAGGTCTTCCATCCGCTGGTTCACTCCCCAAATGGCCACAACAACTGGAGCCGAGCCGATCCAAAGCCAGGAGCCAGGAATTTCTTCCTGGTCTCCCACGTGGGTGCAAGGGCCCAAGCACTTGGGCCATCTTCTACTGCTTTCCCAGGTACATTAGCAGGGAACTGGATCAGAAGTGGAGCAGCCAGGACTCAAACCAACACCCATATGGGATGCCTGTGCTACAGGCCAGTGCTCTAACCCGCTGTGCCACAGGCTGGCCCTCTGTCTCACCTTCTTTCTATGGCAGCTTTCTGTTCAAATAAATCTTTAAAAAATTGACCTGTAATTATGTGTAGGTTACATGACTAAAGTTGGAAGGGAATTGCCCTAGTGCCTGTTTATGACTATAAATATGAAGAAACGCACTATGACTCAGAGGGTTAAGCCCCTGCCTACAGCGCCAGCATTCCATATAGGCACCAGTTCGAGTCTAGGCAGCTCCACTTCCAACCCATCTAGATGCTAATGGCCTGGGAAAAGCAGCGGAAGATGGCCCAAATCCTTGGGCCTCTGCCACCTGTGTGAGAGACCCTGAAGAAGCTCCTGGCCCAGCCCTGGCCGTTGCAGACATTTGGGGAGTGAACCAGTGAATGGAAGATTTCTTTCTCTTTCTGTTTCTCCCTCTCTCTCTCTGTAATTCTGCCTTTCTTTTCTTCTTTTTTTTTTTTAACAGGTGGAGTTAGAGAGAGAGAGAGACAGAGAGAAAGGTCTTCCCTTCGTTGGTTCACCCCCCAAATGGCCGCTACAGCCGGCGCTACGCCAATCCAAAGCCAGGAGTCAGGTGCTTCCTCCTGGTCTTCCATGAGGGTGTAGGCACGCAAGCACTTGGGCCATCCTCCACTGCCCTTCCGGGCCACAGCAGAAAGCTGGACTGGAAGAGGAGCAACCGGGACTAGAACCCGGCGCCCATATGGGATGCCGGCACTGCAGGCAGATGATTAACCAAGTGAGCCACGGTGCCGGCCCCTGCCTTTCAAATAAATAAATAAATCTTTTTTAAAAGAAAAATTCATGAATCCAAATATTATACAAACTCTTATCTTTTAATTTACTTATGCTTTATTCATGTTCAGTATTTTTTTTAAATCCTAGAGGTTTTTGTTTAGTGAATCATACCTGCACTCCCATGTGGTCTTAGAAAAGAAAGACATAAAATCACTGTTTCAATACAGTATATTCTTGAGCCACCAACTAAGCTGAAATCCATATTTTACTATCAACAGAGTTCGGGAGATATCTGATCTTTACTGCAGAGAAACTTTCCTCATATCCTTGCTATCAAACTGCCATGTGAATTGTGTCATGCCATGTGGGTTGAGAAAATTATTGTGTCTAACCTGAACTTTGAAGAAGTAGCCATGTTATGCATCTATCATACTGCGCATATATTTTCAGGGGCACTTCTCAAATATTTTGTGCTTAAAAGAAACTTCTAGAAGTCCAGAGGTTGTTAGCAAAAGATCAGAATTCTGTAAGACATCCCAGCTCTGTATTCCCTGAAAGCAAAGCCTGCAAAGGGAGTCTGCCTCCCCCAGTCCCCGAAGCTGAGGGAGGAGCAAAGTGATGGGCACCTGGGCTGATCCCAGATGAGGGCATTTCCTTCAGACTCGTGTTAAGATGATAAATGGGTGCACCATTTGGCCTTAAACAAACAACAAAGAAATATGACAACAGATTATAAAGTATTTTGGGGTTTGCTATATGTGTCCACTATTGACCCTCTATGCATGAATAAAGGAAAATGTATATTATCTCTGACATTTCAAGATAAAAGTTCCAAGGAAGCTTCCTGTACTGGACTTCCTGCTTTCAGTAGCCAGACAGGGTGTGGTTTTATTGAAATAACGAAGGCCCGCACGGTCCTATCCACACTCTCCGCCCTCCTTCCTTATTGTAAACAATGTGCAAATCCAGATTCCAATTAAGCCACTGGGCTTTGCCAGTGATTCTTTCCCATGCCTTCTTAGCAAACTGTAGGTAATAATATTTTGGAGTTTGCTCTTACTCAATTGCATTTACACATTTGGAGCAGGAAAGAGGATATTTTAAACACATTTAACCAGGGCTTGAGTTTGGGGTCAGAAATGTGCAAACATCTGGCATCCCAGATGGGAGCAATAACAACTCTGCTCTTATTTTCTAAGTGCATTATAGAAAACGTTCACTGCTCTCCTGCTTGGTGTGTTTAATTCACACCAATATTTTAAAGAAGATTAGAAAAAGAGAAAAAAGGAATGAAAGAAAATATTTCTGGGAGTATGGAGAGTCAGGTTTCCATGTTCCTGTTGCACACAAGATTCCTAGATAATTACAGCATGCAACAGATCTTTTGGGCTTACTTTGTGAATCAAATCAACTACATATTATTTTCTATGCCAAAGCTCAATATGCAATGCAAAAATGCTGTATTTTTAGTTCAGGTTTAGGCTTTATGTTTTTCCTCTAAAATGTTTGGTTTTGGTAAAATCTGCTGAAAATCAAGCCACATAGCATGGTTGCTGTTTTTGTTCAGGGTTACCATGCAGCCTCACTCAGCACACTGACCTTCAGCACTGCCCTATCTATTGCATCACCAACACTTTTCAACAGCTGCATCCAGAACTAACAGCATTCTCTCATTTCTCAATTCTGTTCTGAGATGATTTTCAGCAGCACCGTCCAGATTTGCTATAGCTGTTTGGCCACCGAGGGGTAGTGAACACATCAGGGCCCCTCAGGGAGACTGTGAGCTTCTGATGGAAAGGAGTCCCCCAGGGCAAACCACAAAGTCACAAATCCAAAGCCAGACAAGGCCTGGAGTGACTGCTCCGGTGTAGCAAACCTACGGGCAGCCACGTCCGGCACATTCCCAGCAGTTTTGCACTCCTGAGTGGCCCGTCAAATGCATGTGCGAAAGGCTGAGGGCTTGTGGGTCTTTTGTTGAACTCACAGGCCTAAGCACTGCTTAGGAAAAATGCTTAGCACGCAGTGGAACTCAATAAATGCTTACTGAACGAATGAAGACTGTGACACTCTCTTCTTCATCGAGATCCAGTGCCAGCCAGGCATGGACCTGCCTTTTCCTGTGAGACCTTCCATCGCCAGGAGTGGCAGCAGGAGTGACCGAGAAAGGAACACCCAACCCCAGGCTTTTTAAAAATATATTCATTTTTAAAATGTTTTGTTTTAATTTGAGAGGCAGAGAGACAGACGTAGAGCTCCCATCCACTGGGTTGTTTTCCAGATTTGTGCAACCACCAGAATGAGGCCAAAGCTGGAGCCAGAGCCAGGAGCTCAATCCACATCTCCCACGTGGGTAGTAGCAGCACCAGCGCTGCCCAGGAATGCACTGGCAGTAAGCTGGACCAGGAGTTGGAGGAGGGAGCAGAACCCAGGCCCTCTGCAATGGAATGCAGGCCTCTTAACCACCAGGCTAAATGCCCGCTCCTCAAATCTGCTCCCTGACTTGGCCACTCCCTTATGCTACCTCAGTCAAGTAACTACAGTTGCATTTCAGACTCTTAGCTTTCACATCTAAGTGGGAACAATACTGGACGTGTGTATTTCATAGAGTTTCATGTACATGAAGTAGACAGTGGATGACAAATCCTACAGTGCTAGAGGAGTAGCATTACTATGGACCCTGAGCTGTCTCCATTTTACTAACAGAGGTGGTGGGTACAGGAAAGCATAGGTAGGGACCCTCCAACGGGACGAAAAGCCTCAGCTGGGGGATGTGCTGGGAGCTCCCGCCCCGGCTGCTCACGAAACAGCTCTCGCAGAAGGCAGAAAAACTAACACAGCCCTCGGTGGGGTAAGGCGGAGGGCTGAGGTGGACGTTCAAGAAGAGGGCAGGACCAGGCGGAGGTTCCAGATGATTGTCCCACCTGGGAGGCACACGGGGTACATTTCTGACAAGTAGTGCTGGGAATTCCAGGTGGAGCTCGCAGTCAGCATTGAGAGAAGCCTAGGTCACTGGTAGACAGGAGTAGGCACAGGCATCAGGAAAGCAAGGATAGCTCCAAGGGGAGGGAGCTGGCACCTGCTAGGGTTCTGCCGGATTCCAGGGACACACCAGGTAGCAGAGGCTGGGCTAGAGGGCCGGATGGGCAGGCTTGTCCGACACTGTGGTGGAGGAAGGAAAGCACAGTGTAGGAGTCACGGGACATACAGGGCCTTGCCCACTCCGGATTTCTCAGCAGCAGAGGTTGGGGTTCAAGTCCTGCTGGACCCTGGGGAGGGGTTCAGGAAGTACCAGCAGCCCTGGGTGGAGCTAATCCCTATGGTCAAACATTACTATGGCTCAGGTGGAAAAGTGTGGTGGAACCATGCTAACAGCAAGAACACAACCTCTTTCAAACCAAAGGATGGTGTCTTTGAAACAGCAGTCATGGACAAATCACAGGTGCTACCTCACAGCATCTTCAAGCTCGGTACTTATCACAAGACAAAATGCTGACTGCACACTCACGAATTTCCAATTGTTTACGCAGAACAAAAACTGTCAGACGGTCAGGACCAGAGCTGCTGACCAGAGTGAGGTTGCTTGCTTCCATTGACCCCTCCCCCCTCACCGCCACTGATCCAGGCTCTATCTGTAAGTCGCTCCACCTGTCATGAGTGTCCCAGATTTTGGTGAGCAAGGACAGCCAGGGGAAGTCAAGCACGGTTCCTGGCTGTCCCTCAAGGCCTCCTTCCCACTCCTCTGCACACTCCAGATCCACCTGCAGTCTGGCAACTGACTTTACTCCCACTTCTGCTGTTTCTCTTCCGTCAGTGTTGAAAACGGATTGAAACTCTCCTGGCTTGGTACCCTCCAAGATTCTAGCCTCCCCGGCACTGGGCTTTGTCCACTCCTGGACATCTCAGCCACAGAACTCAGCACCCTCAGCCCAACCAGCACCCCGATGGGCCCACCGTGCTCCGGCCGTCCAAGGGGTCAATGCAAACACCCGTCACACTTTTGCCTTTCCGCAGGAGTCCCTCCAGCCATCGCTGTGAGAGACCCCAGGAGGAAACCCACAGCTTTTAGGGGATTTGCCCAGTCAGACGTAGGAGGGATCAGGAAGTCCAGAGGAGACGCCAACCCAGGAGCAGCCCAGTGCCCACGACACCTGCATTTAAAATGTTCAGAACTGTCCTTTGGAAATGTGAAAATAATTCACAGAAAGTTGGGAAATTTTCAATCACTCAGTTTCACTGTCAAGTAATTGAATACAGTTGCTTTCCTCCCAGTAAGCTGTAAGGGGTGAATATGTAATTTGATGGGGAAAAGAAGCAAAATAAGTAATGGAACTGAAGACTTGGAAGCGAAGGAAAGCTTTCTACAATAAATGGGGCTGCAGGGGAAACAGGCAAGAGGTTAGAGACCCCCGGGCCCAGGATTCAAAGGAGCCAGGAGGCAGAGAGAGGCACAGAAAAGAGAACAAAGTCCCTTCTTGTTGCTGCTCCTTGGATTCTCTTCCTTCATTTCTTTGATTCATTTCCTGTGCCTCGTACAAGAGCCTTGTATTATTATTACTGCTGCTACTGCTACTACTGTTATTATTTGTAAGTAGCTTTCTTTATTTTTTTTAGTTTAAAAATTTGAAATAGATCACATTTCCGTGGTTCAAAATTCCAGAGTCTTCTAGGAAGCCAACTGGGAGCTGACAACATTTTTCTCCTAGGGAAACAGCGTTCTTAGAGTCACATGACCAACCTAAGGGTACCTTTTTGGCACCAAGCTCATCCCTAAGCGGCAGATTTCCTGTTCAGATCCCCATTAAGCAGTGCCAAGTCAGCAGAGAGAGAGATAAGCACAGAGATGAAAAATAAAAATGAAAAACGCCTATACGTGCAATTTTCTTTTCTCCCAAAAGTGCCTTCAAGACCAACGTCTCAGAAGTCAGTATTTCGGGGGCTTGCCCAGAGTGGACCAGAGTGAGAGCAGAAACACTGATATCATCAAAACTCTCCCTCTGTCCACTCTGCAGAAGAGGCCTCCATGCAAGGGATGCTGAAGCTGTCCTCAAAGGCCCTCCTCCATCCACGCACAGCTGTGCATCCTCTCATTCCAGGTTCCTCCCTGAGAAACACGGGGACAAAAGGAGGAGCCAAACAGGTGCATTTCAACGACTGTCACAGCTGGGGGCTTCTGGCAGAGTTGCTGCCCCCTCCCCCCCCCACCCCGCCATCTACAGGACAAAATGAAGCGAGTGGGGGTGTTGTGCTATCCTTGCCAGAAACATGCCGGACGCGGCTGCATGAAACACGCCTGGGTGCAGAGGGTCTCTTGCTGGAGATACTTCAGTAGCCTGCCACACCCCATCCACACAGAACCACAGGGTTACTCTGAAGCCTGGGCGTGAGCTGTATCGAACGTCCTGGGAGGGTAAGTAAGCCAACTTCTCACCCTTAGACGGAAGCAGCAGTCACAAAGAGGAAATGATGCGGCTCCCACTTGGAATTGCGAGACCTGGAAAACCACTCTTCCTGTCTTGACCAGAATGGACTGAAAAGACCAAGTTTTAGCTGCAAAATATACACGTTACCTGTATCATAGACAGAGAGCTGTGTGCATGTTTTTCTACCACAGTAGATTTTTAAATGTATTGAAGGCAGGACTGGTAGATTTTACAAGACAGAGAGAGACTCTGTGTGTGTGTGTGTATGTGTGTGTGTGTGTGTGAGAGAGAGAGAGAGAGAGAATAAATGCAACATTCCCAGTTAAATTCAAATTTTAGACCAATCCTACTCATTATTTTTACTCCATAATACTTAGAAAACATATATGTACATGATAAGTTTTTCCCAAAGTTGTTTGCTAAAATAAACTGGACATCATTTCAACATATTTATCTATGTATTAATTTGGCAAAAGCTTAGCACTCACTAGGTGTGAAACACTCTTCTACACGCTCTTACAGATTGTAACTTATCTAGTGGGCAGCTGAACATTAACACAGAAAAATCACAGATGACAGTTTCTCCTTAGAATTTTAAATTTTATTTTTAATAAAATTATATTCAAAATTGTTTAAAGATCTATGTATTTACTTGAAAGGCAAAGTGATAAAGAGAGAAGGAGAGACAGCGAGAGATGGGTCTCCCATCTGCTGGTTCACTCCCCAGTTGCCTGCGATAGCCAGGGCTGGGCCAGGCTGGAGCCAGGAGCCCAGAACCCCATGTAGTTCTCCCACAAAGTGGCAGGAACCAGCACTTGAGCCATCATCTGCTGCTCTCAGTCACATTAGCAGGGAGCCGCACAGGAAGCAGAAGTGCAACTCCGTCCCAGGGTCTCTGAGACGGTATGTGGGTATCCCAACTGGCAGTTTAACTAACCCCTGGGCCACAATGCCCACCCCTCTCTTTAGAATTTTATTCATAGGGTCAACACAATCTGAATTCGATTGCTGTCAGAATAAAGTTTTATTTATGTGTGTATGTATATATTTTTTTCTTTGATCATGAAAGAAGAAAATGTAGAAAAGTGCAAATAACACAATAAAAATCACTTTTCACAGAGATATCTTCTGTTAGGGTTTTCCTTGACGTATATTCTGAAAAACTATGCAATGACGAGCTGCAGTTTCTGCTCATCCTGTTCAAATAAAACCATGGCAGTGAGATCATCCTCTTCTATGGGAACCATTGCGCTCAGCAGGATCTGAAACTATTTCCTTTATTTCGTTTTCATTTGTGTTGCCTCTTGCTTCTAGAATTGAGCACACTCTGTCCACATTGCCAAGTACATAGCTGATGCTCAACAAACATTTTGTAAATTAATCCATCCTCTCTCTCTGCTGTGCTAGGGCCACTGCGGTCCATTCGGCGTGACACCTTACCACGTTGTGTCTTTGGCATCAGTACCATCTCTGAAAGTACTGCACCCCAAATTTCTTAGCCTCCATATTGAAAAAATACTTGTAATTTTAGCCAACACTTAGTGGCCGCCGTATCTGAAAAACTTCTCTACAGATTAAAGTAGTTATAACAATGCTGCAAACATGCTTTCAAGATGCCATTCATTTTGGATTTTAGTGGATCAACTCTTTTGAAGCCTCAAGAGAAGACGATGGGCAGAAACTTAATAATACAAATGTTAAGTACTGAGCAAGGTTGACGAAAAATATCTTCCTATGTCCTATAAAACCAAAGTGTCACTGTTTACCTTAAGTGCTCCTTTGCCAGCACAACCTTGTTATGTGTTGGAAATTTAATACACTAAAGGAGTTCGGAGTACCAGGAGCACTGGGTTAACAATTATTGGTGTCACAGCCCTAGGACATACAGAAACACAAAGGAGAGGGCCTGATTTAGCTCACAGAGTTTTTCAGGAAAGAAATCACATTTCTTTGCATATATTATCACAGCACCTCCGTGAGGCACATAATAAAGACACTTACTGCTCCTATACTACAGGGTTGGAAATAACTTAATACTTGTGAGGCATCTATTCCTTGATCAGTTCTGTGCTAAGTAAAACACGCCAAAGAAAGCATTTGGTTTAAAGGAGTTTGGGAGGCAAAAGGAAAATATTTCAAGCAATTAAAAAAAGGAAGAGCAGGGAGCCCAGAGGATTAAGCCGTCGCTTGGGTTCCCACATTTCATACTGGAGCCAATTCCAGTCTCAGCTGCATCACTGCTTTTTTTTTTTTTCTTTTTAAGATTCATTTATTTATTAGAAAGGCAGAGTTACAGAGGCAGAGAGAGAGAGAGAGAGAGAGAGAGAGAGAGAGGTCTTCCATCTGCTGTTTCACTCCCCCAAATGGTTGCAATGGCTGGAGCTGCACCAATCCAAAGCCAGGAGCCAGGAGCTTCTTCCAGGTCTCCCATGTGGGTGCAGGGGCCCAAGGACTTGGGCCATCTTCTACTGCTTTCCCAGGCCACAGCAGAGAGCTGGATCAGAAATGGAGCAGCCAGGACTCGAACTTACACAATACAGAGTTGTCCACACCATAATAGCGGCTTCACCCGCTACGCCACGGTGCCGGCCCCTGCATCACTTCTGATCCAGCTTCCTGTTTTTGTGCCAGGGAAGTCAGTGAATGTTGACCCAAGTACTTGGACCCCTGCTACCCACATGGGAGACCTGAAAGGAGTTCCTGGCTCCTGGCTTTAGGCTGGACCAGCCCTGGCTGTTGCAGGCATTTGGAGAAAGAATCCATTAAGGAAAATTTTCTCTTTCTCTCTCCCCTTCCTTCTCTCTCTTGCTCTCACTCTAGTTCTTTCTCACACTCTTTCTTTCAAGTAGGTAAAAATAAATAAATAAATATTTTTTAAAAAGAGGAAGTCAGGGAAGGTAACAGTAGTCTTGACAATTACCTTATCACCTCCAAAGGATTGGTGAATTGAGTGCTTACTAAGTACTCTTCCAAGTACTCTGCATATGCCCATCTAATCCTCACACAACTCTACGAAGCTGATCTGTTTATGGTCCTCACTGAGGAGGGAACCTCAGGGTAAAGAGGCTGTCAAATCCTGCAGAGAGCAGGCTGGGGAGAGCCGTAAGGTGGGGAGTGACACAAGCCAGTCACAAAATCAGAACTGCAGGGAAAGGCAGCCCGCTGGAGACAGAGGTCTCCAGGAAGGGTGGGAGGCGGCCAGAGGGCGGCCAGAGGGCGGAGGACCTCCCAGTGACACCGACTGAGTCCTCGCTGGGGGTCAGCAGTCCCTAGGTGTTTGGCCTGGGACCCCTGGATGCTCTCAACAATTACTGAGAACCCCGGAGAGTTGTACCTATCAATATTTACCACAAGACGTGAAAACATTTGGGGACTAACACTTTTATATGAAAATATGAAATGGCAGTGATAAAATCGTTACATGTTAACGTAAATAACATGTTTATGAAGAAAGTATTTTCCATAGCAAAAAACAGTTAGTGAGAATGGTATTAGTTTACATATTTGCAAATTTTTTTCATGTCTAGCTTAATGGAAGGAGGTGCTTTTAAAAATTTATTTATTTACTTACTTACTTATGTGGAAAGCAGAGTAATATACAGAAAGAGAGAGAGAGGCCGGCGCTGTGGCTCACTAGGCTAATCCTCCGCCTGTGGCGCCGGCACTCTGGGTTCTAGTCCCGGTTGGGGTGCCAGGTTCTGTCCCAGTTGCTCCTCTTCCAGGCCAGCTCTCTGCTGTGGCCAGGGAGTGCAGTGGAGGATGGCCCAGGTCCTTGGGCCCTGCACCCCATGGGAGAGCAGGAGGAAGCACCTGGTTCCTGGCCTCGGAATGGCGCAGTGCACTGGCTGTAGTGCACTGGCCGTAGTGGCCATTTGGGGGGTGAACCAACGGAAGGAAGACCTTTCTCTCAAAAATAAATAAATAAAAAATAAAAAAATTTAAAAAAAGAGAGAGAGAGAGAGCGAGATTGAGATCTTCATCCTCTGGTTCACTCCTCCAAAAGCCACAACAGTCAGGTCTGGGCCAGACTGAAACCAAGATCCAGGAACTCCATCTTGGCCTCCCACTCGGTTGGTAGGGGCCCAAATACTTGGGCCATGATCCACTGCCTACCCAAACATAACACTAGGAAGCTGGATTGGAAATGGAGAAGCAGGGACTCCAACAGGCATTCCAAGACAGGACGTGTCACAGGTGATGGCTTAACCTTCGGTGTGCCACAATGCCAGCCCCTGGAGAGCTGCCTTGAACATGTTGTGGGTTTTTTTTTTTTTTTTTTTATGATTATTATTAGAGAGAAAGGTCTTCCTTCCGTTGGTTCACTCCCCAAATGGTCACAACGGCTGGTGCTGCGCCGATCCGAAGCCAGAAGCCAGGTGCTTCCTCCTGGTCCCCCATGCAGGTACAGGGGCCCAAGCACTTGGGCCATCCTCCACTGCCTTCCTGGGGCACAGTAGAGAGCTGGACTGGAAGAGGAGCAACCAGGACTAGAACCCGGCCCCCATATGGGATGCCAACACCACAGGTGGAGGATTAACCAAGTGAGCCACAGCGCTGCCCCCCCCTTTTTTTAAAGATTTATTTATTTGTAAGTCAGAGTTATACAGAGAGAGAAAGAGAGGCAGAGAGAGAAGTCTTCCATCCACTGGTTCACTCCCTAATTAGTTGTAACAACCGGAGCTGCACCAATCTGAAGCCAGGAACCAGGAGCTTCTTCCAGGTCCCTAACGAGGATGCACAGGTCCAAGGACTTGGGCCATCCTCTACTGCTTTCCCAGGCCATAGCAGAGAGCTCAATTGGAAGTGGAGCAGCTGGGACTCAAACCAGTGCCCATAGGGAATGCTGGCACTGCAGGAGGCAACTTACATACCTGCTACGCCACAGCGCCGGCCCTGAACCGGCTTTAATATGTTGTTTTGATTGAAGTATATGAAGAAAGTCTCCTCCAACACAATATGTGATGGGAAAAAGGGGGAAATATTTTAGTAGCCTTTCCAGATCAAAATGTGAAAATAGATTTTTTGTTTTGTTTGTTAAGGTATTATTTATACAAAAAATTTTTTTTCATCAGTTTCAAATGTACAATGTGGTAAAATTAATGCTGGTCTCAAAATGTGTAACGACTTCCTTGTCCTAAAAATCCTTTGTAGGTTGGCAGTTGGCGCAGCAATTAGGCTGCCACAGGGGATGCCCACATCCCATCCCAGAGTGCTCGGTCTGAACCCCAGCCACCCACCTCCAATCCAGCTTCCTGCTGACGCTCATCCTGGGATGCAGTAGTAAGGCTTATGTACTCGGGACCCTGCCACCCACATGGAAACCTGGATGGAGTTCCTGGCTCCTGGTTTCAACCTGGCCCACCCCTAGCAGTTGTAGGCATTTGGGTCATAACCAGCAGATAGAAGACCTATCACTACCTCTCTGTCTTTCAAATAAAATGAAAAGAAATAAATTAAAACACTTTTAAAGAAAAAGGCAACAAGCAATCTGCTATCATTGTATTTTTGTCCTTTCTAGAATTTCATGCAAATGGAATCATTCCTGGTCTTTCCTGTCTGCTTTCTTTCATTGTGCATATTTTAGAGATTTTTCTTCCTTTTTACTGCTAAGTAGTATTCCATTTTCTACACTGTGTTTAAATATTCATCAGCTATTGGATATTTGGGCTGCTCCAGTTCTTGACTATAAATAATACTGCTGCTTCAACATTCTCATACAGATTTTTAAGTAAATACTTATTTTCATTTCTCCTAGGGAAATAGCTGTGGGTAAAATTGCCAGTTCATATTGTAAATATGTGTTTAATTTTCTAAGTTACTGAAACTGTTCTCCAGTCGGGCACACACCATTTAGCATCCCAGTCTTCAAGGCACGGGAACTCCAGGTGCTCTCCTCTGCTGCCAAGTCTTGGTGGTATCAGTTACCTTCTCCGGTGGGTATGTAGTGGTTTCTCTCTGTAGTTTTGTTTTGTGCTTCTCTTATGACTAGTGATGTTAAGATGTTTTTATATGCTTAGTGGCTATCTTCTCTGGTGATGTTTCTATTTGATTCTTTTGCCCATTTTTTAATTGGGTTGTTTGTCTAACTGACTTGTTAAGTGTTGTTTAGATATTCTGGACACAAGCCATATGTTAGATTTGTGTTTTGAAAACTTTCCCAGTCTGCGACTTTTCTTTCCGTTTTCTTAATTGCATCTTTCAAAGAGTAGATGCTTTTGATCTTGATAAAACTTGTTTTATCATTTTTTTCTTTTCAAAAGTTATTCTTTTCTGAGTGAATTTTTGTGTATGGTATGAGTTAATGATTAAGGTTCTTTTTTACCCCTGTATAGATATCCAGTTATTCCAGGGCTATTTGTTGAAAAGGCTATCTTTTCTCTGTTGAATCACTGTGGGATCTTTTACCAAAATCAATTGAATACATGACTGTAAGCCTATTTCTAAATCTCTATTCTGTTTGTGAACTTTTTTTTTTTTTTTTTTTTTTTTTTTTTTTTTTTTTTTTTTTTTTTATTTTTGACAGGCAGAGTGGACAGTGAGAGAGAGAGACAGAGAGAGAAAGGTCTTCCTTTGCCGTTGGATCACCCTCCAATGGCCGCCGCTGCAGCCGGCGCACCGCGCTGATCCGATGGCAGGAGCCAGGATCTAGGTGCTTTTTCCTGGTCTCCCATGGGGTGCAGGGCCCAAGCACCTGGGCCATCCTCCACTGCACTCCCTGGCCATAGCAGAGAGCTGGCCTGGAAGAGGGGCAACCGGGACAGAATCCGGCGCCCCAACCGGGACTAGAACCCGGTGTGCCGGCGCCGCAAGGTGGAGGATTAGCCTATTGAGCCACGGCGCCGGCTCAAGGTGTGAACTATTTTTGTATAGGGCATCATTATCGTTATCATTATAGCTTTATGGTAAATCACAAAATCAGATAATGAATCTATGCTATTCTGATTTTTCCTAAATTGATTTTAGCTATTCTAGATCATTTGCTTTTTGATATAAATTTTCAAATAACATATTAATTCTTTCATAAAAACCTATTAGGATTTTGGTTTGTGATTGCAGTGAATCTATGAGTTGGTTTGGTAGGGTTCTGTTCTATTGCCATCTTAGCAATGTTGAAGTCTGCTAACCCAGGGTCAACAAACTATGGTCAACAGGACAAATACATTATTTTCCTATTTTTAAAATAAAGTGTATTATTTGAAAAACAGAGAGAGAGAGAACTCCCATCTTCTGATTCACTCCCCACATGCGGGCAATAGCTACACTCAACTGAAGAACCAAGAACTCCATCTGAGTCGCCCACATCAGGGACCTGAGTACTTGTGCCATTCCTGTTGCTTCCTGGGTGCACATCAGCAGGAAGCTAGACAGAAAGTGGAGTCTTAGTCCTAGGCACTCTGGTCTGGGCTGAGAGTCCCAGGTGGTAGCTAGCCTACTTTTGTACGCACCTGAGCTACAAGTGGTTTTCACATTTTGAAAGGGCAATGGAAAGAAAAGTGAAGACTATTCACAAAGACCCACATGGCCCAACAAGTCAACAATATTTACTATCCAGCCCTTCAGAGAGAAAGTTCTCCAACTTCTGTTCTAGCCATTTGTAACACTAGAATTTCCTTTGCAATGTTGTATTGTTTTTAAGAGCAGATCTTACACTTCTTTTATTGAAATGATGCCCAAGTATTTGTTATTGTGGGCCAGAGTTTGAGAACCGTTGGGGAAAGCAATGCCTTCTTCTTCTTCTTCTTTTTTTTTTTTTAGGAACTCAGATTATATAATGAAAATACTCAAGTATTATTTAATACTGCCATGAAGGTACCCACAAGAGACTAGAAGCTGGGGTGGGGGTGAGGGCTGGGGTGGGGGAGGGGGCAATCTGCAATATTTAAATTGAGAGGTACTGGAGACATGGATTGAGGTAGTGGGAGAAAAAAGGGGAATAAATTCAAAAAAACATTTCAAAGGGATGAAAAGCAGGATTGGCAATGGATTGGATAAAGAGGATGAAAGAGAGGGAGGGCTCAAAGACAACTTCAAGGTTCCCAGCCTGTGATGTTAAATGGCTCGTCCATGGTGATTTTTATTTGGTTTACTTTTATCATCTGGATGCACAAATGGGATTGTCCCACATCTAGCTATTGTAGCTCCCTACATTCAGATTTACCATTGAAATTGCCTTCTATCTCTTCACACCCTGTTAGTGAACAGGTAGTATTCTGATAGATGGTGCATGATCAGAGAAACCCGGGGTCCTGCTGGCACACAGAGTGGAGCTCTCTTCCACTCCTTGTTTTAATTAATCATTGCTTCATATTTGAAATCTTTTTAGTTATGCAGAACATTCTTTTTGCAACCTTGTTTGTTCAGAAATCATTAGCACCTTTAAGAAATTCGTATTATTTCTGGCATTTAAATTTGTGCTTTTTTTCCCTTTTCCATCCATTGGCTTCCTTTTGAAGTCACACTATTAAACCTCCTTAAAAATATTTATGTGTGTTTAGTTAACAAAAGCTCCTGTAAGTTGAATCCATGCTGGGAAAAGGTTCAGGTAAGCTCTCTATATAAGCTTACAGACAATTGTGTAAATCTTCAGCCATTAAAGAGAAAGGAGAAAAAAGCCACCCTCATTACACTGCTGTCATTTACTCTTCATCTCCTGTCCTCTTTAGCAGCATTAAGATGGGATGTAAATTTGCCAGTTAATGCTGTTAGAAAATGGATGGTTCAAGAAGGGCAGGAATTAGAGATCAGTATTAGGTGCCGATAAGCTCCTTTGCCTCGGCAGTGGCGCCTGTTTAACATTCATGGGAAAATCATCATCAAACAGCGTTATCACAGCTCTGTTGATGGCTGAGGAACTTCATCACTATGATAATTTTTTTTATAGCTGTGAGCCAAAAAGCTCCCTTTTATTTCTGCTGTCTAGAGCTGTGATAGAAGCTTGTTTGTATGGGGAGGATACAGCAAACCCTGGGCTCCTCAGCCCGGTTTCATTTCTCCTTCCCTCCCCTCCGCTCTCTCCTTGTGCATGTTGGCACTAAACAGTGCTACTGATAAAAAAATATATGTGTGTGTGTATATAAATATATATATATAAATGGAAGTTCTCCAGCAAGCCTTCAAAGCACAACAGATATTTTTATGATCAGTAATTCAAAGTTTGACAAGTGATGCCATTCTGTAATGAAACTGTCATCCATTTTATTGTGCGCAAAATGCCAACTTGATAAATGGAACAAGGAGTGGAGGGTGGGGGGAGACCAAACATGGGAGAACTAAATGCCTGACTCTCAATACCTGGAAAGCAAACTATTCACTACCATCAAAGGGTCCCTGAAAAGCACATTTCCCCTCAATAGGCTAAGTCGTCCATGCTCCTAGCTGGTAATTATTCCTTTCCGAGTCAAGGAGAGGGAACCAGAGACTGGATCTTCTGTAGTCCTTTGGCTCTGTGCTCTTTTCATTTTTAGAGTGTTTGGGGGACAACAGTGGTTGTGTTATTCCAAACGGACTGAATTTGCTTTCGGACACACCGTTTTTGCCCATAATATTTTCTCTACATGTTTCGCCATCTTCAAATACGGTAGAGATAAAAGTCCCAGCCATCGCTTACGGCAGCGAGGGGCCAAAGATGTTGCAGTATTCTTCTGCGGTCGATAAGAGACTATTCAAAGAAAATTTAAATTTATTAAGGTGCTCAAGCTTATGCTTCTTTGCAGCTTTGGCCTCATTTTTGGAGGCTTAACTGCTCTGAGTGGCTTCCCCCCCTTTTGCAACACAGCTAGAAAGTGGGGTGCTGAAAAGCAGTCTTGTGGTCTGGACAGAAAGGTGCCATCATTTAAGGAGCTGGGATTTGAATCCAGGATTGATTCAACTACTTCAGTCATTTACTTTCAACCCTAGCTCATTGCCCCTCTTTCCCCGAGAGCAGACTTCCAGTCCTGCCACCATGGGCTGAATTATGCTTGGAGTTTGGAGATAAGGACTTTGTCTACGAGGCCCAGCTTAGACCACCAAACTCATTTCTCAGAAGACTAGAGTTGGAATCCAGTTAGGATCCTGGAGGTGAAAGGCTGGCGCCTTATCATTTAAGTATAGCTATTTAAACATAAGTTTAAAAGAGATACTGCAGGAGGAAGGGACAGCGTTGTTCCTTGAAGGATAATCCTGGGGACAGCTGGCTGGCTGTTCCCTAAAGATCAGATAGCCCTCTCCATCCCAAATAGCTTTGGCCACCTCTGACTTCTCAAGATCAAGAGCCAAGGAGGTTTTTTCCCAAGACTTTCTGTTCGTGTTTATTAAAAAAAAATCTAGGAGGTGTTTAATTTTCATGAACTCATTCTTTCTTGAATCAACAATAGGTTTAAGTCAATTCTGCCAGCTTCAATTTGTTGGTGGAAAAAAAAATCACATGGCTCCCCTATAAGGAAGCTACTGGATTTGTTTGATATTCATTCTTCTCCCTGGACTTCTGAAGTATATGAGCCCCCTACCCCCAACCTTCAAATAGCTCTACTTAGTTTACCATGGCCAAAGGAATTCTCAGTTGCTCTTCTCTCCACTGATGGCAACTCCAGAGCACTTACCATCCGTAACTGACTCATTGTCTGGCTGTCTCTACTATGAGCTTTATGAGAGCAGAGCTGTCCTCCCTCCCTTCCTTTCTATCCTTCCCTTTCCCTCCTCTCTTCCTCCCCTTTTTTCTTCCTCCCCCTCTCTCTCCCTTCCTCCCTCTCTCCTTTCCTCCCTCCCTCCCTTCCTTCCTCTTTTTTTCTTCCCTTCTTCCCTCTAATTCTCCAGCGCCCAGTGCTGAGGACATGTTAAGGAGTGAGTACGTCCTGAAGCCTGGAAGAGCTCCTTGTAGCATAAAGCTCAAAGAGCTAAACCTGATTGGTGGCCAGAGAAATCTCAAGGGCCGTGGGAACAGCCCAGGACACCATAAGTGACCACAAAAGCCTCTTTGCTTCCCAAGTACATGAATCAAAGATGGAAACTTGTTCCACTCAGAAGCTGGAGAAGTTGAAGAAGCAGATCCAGGGAAAACACGCCGTCCACATCACCTGTTGTGCAGGCGGGGAGCAGACTCCATGGTGTGGACTGGCAGTTGTGGTTGCCTTTTCCAGCACACAGGAAGGTGTGTGGAAACAGAGACCAGCAGTTCTCCATCTGAGCATTAATGACCATGTAACTAGGAGCCTTGTGTCAGGAGTGACCTTCTGCAGGGAAGAGGAAGAAAGAGGTCCTAGAGAAGAAAGCCCAACAGGAAGTGCAGTCCGAGAGGGGTCAAGGCCATCACTGGGTCAACCTGCAAAGATTCTAGAGCACCACTGATGGCCCCACAGGAAGTGGGCTGGGCTGCATGCAGCGAGCACTGGAATCCCACATTCTCTGATTTAGTTCATTTTATACTAGCCACGACAAGAACAGCTTGGAGTTCACAAGAACAAAAGACAAGGATGATAATTTCCTTTGGCTCCTTTGCCAAACCATCAGCAATTTTCTAGCTCTTTTGTCCTCCATAAATTCACCCATCTATCTCACGATCTTGAATTAGTTTTATTTTTTTTCTTGGAAATAAAAAAATCAATTAACCTTTTAGTAACTAGAACCCTTTACAGAGATATCTTCTATTCAGAGTATGTAGGCTACGACTCAGTTATTAATTAATGTATTTTAAACTAATTTTGACTTTGGAGCTAAGGATAGTTAATCTCATAAGAATTTCAGTTTAACTTTACTAGATGTATCTATGTGAACACGTGCATGCACACACATACTCACATGCATTTCACAGACTTATAGAACAGACCAATTTTGACACAAATCCAACTATAGCTCTATATTTTCAGGTTTCCTGTGGCTATCAGGATGTCCTCTGGAAAGTGTAAAGACCATTTTACCACATCTGAATTTATGTCAATTAAAAAATGGGAAGAATGAGCCAACTGCTTTCCTTGATTCTTTATGATGTGATTCTCATCTGAATCTATTTATCAACCCTGTAAATTAGATCAAAATCAGAAGAGTTTGCACTGTAATACAGAACCCATTCTTCCCTCTCAGAGACACGGGGAAACAGGTGATTTTTTTTTTTTTTTTTTTTTGGACAGGCAGAGTTATAGACAGTGAGAGAGAGAGAGAGAGAGAAAAGTCTTCCTTACGTTGGTTCACCCCTCAAATGGCCACCACTGATCCGAAGCCTGGGGCCAGGTGCTTCTCCTGGTCTCCCATGTGGGTGCAGGGCCCAAGCACTTGGGCCATCATCCACTGCCCTTCCAGGCCACAGCAGAGAGCTGGACTGGAAGAGGAGCAACTGGGACTAGAACTGGCGCCCATATGGGATGCTGGCGCCTCAGGCGGAGGATTAACCAAGTGAGCCATGGCGCCGGTCTGAAACAGGTGATCTTACAGAAGCGCCTGTTGATGAGCAGTGGTGGTAGCATTGTGGGTTAAAGGTGGTTTTGCAGAACCCAGTTCTGCTTGGGCATTTTGATTGCTTTCCTCCGCATTCTTTAGGAAAGAGGGTTGTCATTCAGGAATCATAGGGATTCGTGCCTGGGGTTCCACCACAGTACCTTGAACTAACTACTTGTTTTGTCAGCAATCTAGGGAGTGTGAACAAAATGAGCTTTGCAAGGCCCCACCAGGACCCTGATGTAAGAACGGAGTATCTGCCCTCCCATCACCACATGCAGACGGCTAGGGTTTGAATGTGTCCCCCAGAGTTCACAGGTTAGAAACTCAACCCCCAGGGCTGTGGCACTGAGAGGTGAGACCTGAGAGAGAGGATTAGGTCCTGAAGACTCTGCATGAATGCATTCAACTTGCCAGGGGAGTGGGTGCCTGACAAAGCGATGACTCCAGCCCACTCCCTCATGCTCTCACACTCACCCAGGTTCCCCTCCCGCCACACAGTGACGAAGCAGCAAGGTCCTTGCTACGTGCCAGCACCTGGATCTTGGACTTCACAGCCACCAGAACCATGAGAAATACATTTCTTCCCCTTCTTTTCTTTTTTTTTTTAATTTTTTTTTTATTTTTTGACAGGCAGAGTGGACAGTGAGGGAGAGAGACAGAGAGAAAGGTCTTCCTTTGCCGTTGGTTCACCCTCCAATGGCCGCCGCGGCCGGTGCGCTGTGGCTGGCGCACCGCGCTGATCCGATGGCAGGAGCCAGGTGCTTCTCCTGGTCTCCCATGCGGGTGCGGGACCCAAGCACTTGGGCCATCCTCCACTGCACTCCCTGGCCACAGCAGAGGGCTGGCCTGGAAGAGGGGCAACCGGGACAGAATCCGGCGCCCCGACCGGGACTAGAACCCGGTGAGCCGGCGCCGCAAGGCGGAGGATTAGCCTAGTGAGCCACGGCGCCGGCTTCATTTCTTCCCTTTCTAAATTGTGCAGTCTGTGCTATTCTGTAGAGCCACACAAAACAGAACGAGACACTCATACAACACTACCACACTGCTGATTATGTCATCAGATCCTGTGTTCTGCACAGAGATGAAATGGACACTATGAGAAACAGTGACTTGATCAGCTCTTGTGCTGACTGTTGATGTACAATGTAACACTTCATCCATTTTAGTATTTTTTTTGTTCTAGTACCGTTGGTTGAACTCTGTAATTAACACACAATTGTTCTGGTCCATTTCTACCCTCTCAACACACACCTGTGAGCCAGCTGACCAGCTGATGGAGACAGCCAGAGGCCAAGGTTGGCCAGTCGGTCCATTCACGGTGAGGCCCTGAACACCGGCACTAAATCCACTGACCACAGAGTCCAGGACCACACACTTGTATCTCAAGGCATCTGCTACCTGCTGGCACCAAGAGGAGGAGTTTGCTCAAAATTCTGCCCTCCACGCTGTGCCTCATTAGTCATAGCCCAAGCAGGCCGTGAGAAAGCACGAGAATCTCTCTGTCACCTCTAACAACTCACGGAGCAGATTCTCCATTTCCTTTGTTATGCTATGAATAATTCTGCAGCTTCTCCGGTTTTATTAAGAAGCCTTTCCTTTGGTTTTTCTTTGTTCTTCTCATCTAATCTCTTAATGGAAGTCGCTAATTAAATTCCTATAGCCATTTTTTTAACAGTGTTTTGAATAGCAAAGTCTGTCAACTGCAGAAAGTGTATATTCTTATCAACACGCCTGTTGCCTGGAGGAGCGAAGGCCTCGCTGACAGATGGCTGCCGAGAAAGGCCCAGCAGGCCTCACATCTGCAGCACCTGTCAGCAGGGGCAGAGGAGCGGGCGCAGGGCTGGAAGGAGGGTCCACTGGGTTCCGTGAATAGAATGCAGGTTGCACGCGTGTCTCCACGCCCCTCAAGAGGAACTGGGCAAATTTAAACCAAGGACTCTGGGCATGTAGTTGTTTTAAAGCCTCTGCTGATGTTGTCCCGTGAGCAGTTGCACATCCCTTTACATCTAAGTGGCATCAACTCTCTGAAGGAAATTTAAAAAGCAGCTGAATGCCTGATACGTATGCCCGCACACCCTTTTATGGGACACAAGTCACCAAGTTGAGTTCATCAAATTTACCTGTTGCATCCATGAAAAATGACTAATTGTCTTTTGTACTAAATTTGTAGTGAAATTAAAGATGTACATACGCTCCCTCAAACCAATCCTATTTTTGCCCCAACATAGGTAGTTACTGGCACCAGACCTTTGTGAGTGGTTAATTGGAGAATAATTCAGGAATACAGAAATCAGTACCAAATCAGTCTCAAAGCCCATGATCTGCTGTTGGTATAACTGCCTAGAGCAAAGTTCATTTGTTCTTTCAACAGATACCTTTCCCACACATAACAGATGCCAAGTCCTGACGCTGGGCATAAGACAGCGTAGCTGCCACAACCTGGCTCAAGACCGCAGATGGAGACAGCAGGTCTAGGCCTTCTCCCAATTCCACAAATCACCCGAAGAGTGTAAGTGAGGGTGCATGTGGGGCGGTGGGCACTTTCATAACAGCGCTGCAAATTACAAGACACTGACAAGAGATTCAAGGAATCTGTAAAGGACAACAGAGACAAAATCTATGGAAAATTAAATCGAGAGCCCAGCAGCATCTAACACTCCAAACAAGGGAGAAAAGGCCCCGAGACAGCAGCAATTCTAAAACTCCTGGAGCACAGACCAAGGGAGAGGGAGCAAGAGCCCCCACAGAAGTCATCAGAGGAATTAAGCAGTGACCTCAGCAGCTCACTGTCTTATATTGTGCACTGGTGTGTATGAGTGAGGGTGGGCATGGCTCTTAACAGTTAAACAGTATTTTTGTTCACCTGCCAATGAGTAAGTTACAATTATGTTGATCTTTATATACTGACATGAAAAGATCTCCAAGACATGATGTAAAGGAAAAAATAAAACTAGAAAAACAGAGTGAAGTAAAAGATTAAATATTTAGATAGATAGATAGATAGATAAAGATAGATGGGGGATGATGGATGATGTAGGAATGAATGGATGAGTGGATGATGGATGGATACATGGGTAGATGGATGAATGGATAAGGGGAGGGAGGAAGGGGTGGAGTGTATGTACACATATTTTTGAATGCAAGAACAAAGGTCTACAAAAAGACTTGCCAAATGGTTATTAGACTTTACCTTTTGAACATTGTGTGAGGGTATAAATAGGGTGAGGGGGACACTCACTTTCTATTATCATGCTTATGTAATGCCTGAAACTCTCACGAGGCTACATCTATGTGTCATGTATGTGATTACAGACATAAAAGTGAAAAAATAAATAGGAGGAAGCAGACCTGTTGCCCTTCCTTGAGTTCATGTGAAAGATGACAGCAAAGTAGGAAACACATCATTGGCAACTTAGTAAAACAGGTGTGCTGACAGAGTATTGTCAACGTGCCTTGGCACTCCAAAAAGTTCACAACCCAATCCAGATCACAAATGGCTTCCCCCAAGACAGCGGTGGCTAAGCTGGACTCTGAAAGGAAAGTAGCCCTGGGCAGACGGATGGGAACCCATGGGATGCGCAGCAGGAAGACAGTCAGCCAACCTGAGGTCAGCTTGGAGAGGCACCAGAAGGGGCCCGTTGGTCCATGAAGTCCTGGAAGCTGGGCCAAGGCAACACGCCCCCCAGGAAGGTGGCGAGTCGAGCTCCAGGTCTGATGGAGGGAGCTGGCAGGCAGACACCTCCAGCTGGGGTGTCTCTCACAGTCTTCCTTCCTGCAGCAAGACAGTGGGAGCCAAGAGAATCACCAAACCACGTGCAAGGGGCCGGCGCTGTGGCGTAGCGGGTAAAGCCGCCACCTGCAGTGACGGCTCCCATATGGGCGCCAGTCTAGTCCTGGCTGCTCCACTTCTGACTCAGCTCTCGGCTAAGATGGCCCAAGTCCTTGGGCCCCTGCACCCACGTGGGAGACCAGGAAGAAGCGCTTGGCTCCTGGCTCTTGGCTTTGGATCGGCGCAGCTCCAGCCATTGTGTGAACCAGCAAATGGAAGACCTCTCTCTCTCTCTCTTTCTCTCTCTCTCTCTCTGTCTGTCCGTCTCTCTCTGTGTAATTCTTTCAAATAAATAAATAAAAATCTTTAAAAAAATGTGCAAGTGACTACGATGACTTATGACCTCTCTAGCGGGTGGACCACCAGTGAGAATTCCCCCTCACAGTCTGGCCCACTGGTCACCCCCATGCACCTTCATCCTTGCTTTCCCACCTGACCAGGCATGCAGTTGCTCTCCACCACTCACTGCTAACCCCTGCTCTGGAGACTCACCTCCTAATACCCCTCAAAATTTGCCAGTGCACCAGTCCCTCCTTCAAGTAACCTTGAAGTCAAGTGCGTGGTCTGCCCATGTTATGGTAAAGCTCAATGTAGAAGTGGTCATCCCCTGAAGACATGACTTCAGTGTGCCCGGCAAGGCTGCAGCTTTCTAGTAGTATTGTATGGTTGGTCTTGGATAAGTGTTGCCTGGCATCTGAGGACAAGCAACGTGGTGCTCTGAGCCTGGCCCAGCCCTATGCAACCTGCAGGCATCCACACGGGCACTGTGTGGGTTTCTGAGGGCCACCATATCAGATTGCCACAAACAGGGTAGCTTCACATAACAGAAATTTATTCTTACAGTTCTGGAGCCCAGAAGTCTGAAATCAGGGTGTGGAGAGGGCCTGCTCCCACGAAAACCTCTAGGGAAAAACCCTTTCGTCTTCAGCTTCTGCTTCTCCAGGAGGTGCTTGGCTTGTGGCCGCGTCACTCCCGTCTCTGCTCTATTATCACTTTGCCTTTTCCGTTTCTGTAGCTTCTCCTTTTCTGTGTCTTAGTCTTCGGATGTAAGGCCTACCAGGTCATCCAAGCTGATCTCTTGAGATTCTTAGTCACATCTACAAAGACTCTTTTTCCAAACAGAGTCACGTTCAAGGTTCCAGGGATTAAGATATTGTTATATTTTTGAGGTGACATTATTCACTTTTTGTAGATGCCTAACCAAGACTTTGTTCTCCATTTTCTCCACCAAGTTCAAGGGTCAGTCTTAGAACTCACAGCTGGCTTACAATTCCACTGGCTGACGTGTGGGGTAGAAGAAAAACAGCAGAGATAAACTGATAGGGCTTCAGAGATGAGAATCACTACCTCTGCCATTTAGATGAGAAAGCTGGAGAGAAGCGTCTGGTTGCTTATCCAAGGTCCCAGTTTAGAAGCAGAGCTGGGATGCAAATCCAGGGTCTCTCTCTGCAACCTGCTGCTCTGGGGGTGAAAGATTCTAGGTTCTTAGGTTTGAATTCCGTTGGAGATTGGGCACAGGGCAGATGGCGGTTACTTTGAGGAGGAGATATTAAAAGCAGGCTTCTCTTGCCTCTTGCAACTCCGTATTCAAAGGAAATTCCACCCCAGTGGGGCCAAGCAGGCCCGCAATTACTCAGACTACTTTGATGCTTTCTCACCAATAAGTGAACCTGTCGATTTATCCCAGAAAGTTTTGGTGTACTGTGCTTTGTTCTAATTAGAGAAAAAACTACCCCAAATACTAGGAAAACAAAACATGAACTTGAAGAAGTGTTATCAAGGCCTTTAGCTCAGTCTGGTAAACCAAGGAGCAGGATAGCACACTTCAAAGACTGGGCAGTGTTTTCCTTGGGATCTGAATTAGAAAAGAATGGGGCAGGGGTTGGGTGCAGTTGGGGAGTGGGGGGGCTTTGGACTGGCTTACAAGGTTTGGCTTGATAGGAGCCCTCGGTGCCAGTGCAGATCTGTTATGTAATGCAAACCACAAGCAGTTGTAAAGTCATTCAGACAATGGCCAAACTTTTGGGAAGTTCCCAACTCATGAATATTGCAGATAGCCAGCGGCTTCACCTGATCCTTTTGAATAGGCTGCGAGGTGTTTGGGACTTTATCTGAGCCAGAGCCGCTGAGCTGAAAGGAGCCGTGAATGGGTGAGGGAGTCATTCAAAAAATACTTTTATTTGGTTTCAGAAACACTTTCTTTGTTTTGTTGTGCTCAGAACATCATCTATTTGAAGTCTGGCTCCACTAGAGTTTTTATCTCCAAACAAGAAAAAATATGGCAATTCTAAACAAATAAGCCACCACAACAAAATGTATTTTAAAAAAGCTGTTTCCAAGAGATTTGTGCATTTTGAACATGGGAGATGCCTATATGAAAGCCTAAACCAGTGAATCTAAGTTATAGTCTGCCTCTCGCTTTGTTCCTTATGAAAATATTCACATCTATTCAACAAAATTAACATATATTATCACAAATGAGTCATTCTCAAATTTCCTGAGTTGGGCTTATCACTTGCGGTTCTTTTTTTCCCTCCTGACTGTCCTTCTGAAAACAAAACAACGTTATTCACACCAATAAGTGTAACCGGCACAATGGGAGAAATCACTAGAGGCCACTTCTTTGTACTTATCGGGGTGACCTCTCGCTCCTGGCTTCTCCTTTCTTCGCCTCTCCGGAGCCCTGTCTCTGAGAAGGAATTGTGGAACCCAAGTCCCATCGGCACAGCCTGCACCCATTTGTTCTCTGGCCTCCTGGGAGAATTCAGCATCCCAGGCAACACCTAACCCCGTCTTTATCCTGCAGTTGACAACAGTCTATCCCGTTTAAAGGGAAGCACTCAGTTCCTCTATTTTAATTCATAGGTGGCGTCAATGGTGAGGGAAAAAGCCTAAACAGATGGTCTCCTAAGACTTAAAAAAAAAAATACTATTTACCTAAAGCTCCATTAGGAGCCAAAGCCCCTTTGGAGAGTTTGGCCAGACCCAAAGAGTCGTTTGTGAAGATTGGAGGTCATTGCCCTTGCATTCACAGGGTCTTCAGAAAGTTCGTGGGAAATATGGGCTATGAAAACACTGCACGAATTTCAAAAACAATTTTTGCATATAAATAAATTCCTTTTTATAAAAAAAGTTATAGGGTTATTTTATGTATTCGAAAGGCAGATTGAGAGAGAGAGGAAGAGACCAGAGGTGGTCCATCTTGTTTACTCCCAAATGGCCTAACCAGCCAGGGCTGGGCCATGCTGAAGCCAGGAACCAGGGACTCCACTCAGGTCTCCAAGGATGGCAGGGGTCCAAACTTGTGGCCGGCTTCTGCCGCCTTCCCAGGCGCAGTTAACAAGAGACCAGATCAGAAGCAGAGCAGCTGGACTCCTATATGGGGTGCCAATGTCACAGGCAGTGCCTTAACCTACTGTGCAACCACAACGCCAACACCCCCCCCCCCATAAATGTCTTTTAATTCCATTTTCCCACAGCATTTTGAAGTACTCTAGTACATTCTCACACCTGGAGTGGATCTGTATAATAAACACCTGGAGGTGTGCCAGTGAGAAGTAAAAGTTGGGGGTGTCTAGAAGGAGGGGGAGATACCTTAGCCCATTCTAAATTATAATTCAGGCCAGGAAAACAGTCCCCTGGAAAGATCCCTTTTATGTCCAAATTTAGGATTCAGAACCAACACTGTGGAGAGAAATATTTCAGAATTTTCTGTCTAACGCCAGTGGGATACTGAGATTAGAGTCACCATTTAAAGCAACTCACCACCAAAAATATCTTCTGACTGAAATGGCAACGGAGCCCTGCACCAGGTCGTTAGAAGTGACATGGAAACAGGTTGCAGCTTTCTGGATGATAGATAGATATCTTTGTGTTACTTGAGTGCCAAATGTCATTTATGCGGGTTGCTAGATGTTTACAGGTTTGCCTGAACTTTGTCATTTTTGCAATATAAAAATTTGGATATGGATCAACTTACTCAGCTTTGCCTGCTGTTTATATTTCTTAACAAACTCTCCAGCAAGTCCATTTTTTTTAAAGTCAATCCGTTACCAAGCCCTAGAGATTGGTCAGATCAATACATTTTAACCGTGACCTTCACAGACACAGGAGTGCTGAAAATCCATTTTCCAATGACTATGTGAAACATAAGCTATATTCAGAATGAACAGACGTGGACTCGGGTCTTCACTGGGTTTTTATTTTTGCTTTCGCAAACCCTGCAACTTTTCCCATCATCTTTGCAATGTGCACAGGCCATTCACCACCATCCTTGCATATTCATTTTTTTTCTCCAAGAAATTCAAGACTTCATTCTCTATTTTGGCTGGGATGTTCTGGTCTCATTTCTGCCTTTGCTGTAAGTTGGCTTACACATCGTCGTTTCTGATGAGAAGTTGTATGCAAACTCCCCAGAGAGAGGGCAGGTAAATTATCACTTCATTCTGCTCAGTCACCACGGATCAACATTTATTACTCTTGCTCAGAATTACGAAGTTGGTTCATGCCTGGATGCTTGTTAAGCCTACGGTGACTCGAGAACTCTAAACCCTGCCGGCATCGACAAGCAGAATGTCTGTAAAATTACTCTGAAAACATGAAATCTTCATGGCTTGGAGATTAAGACTCTCTCCCTCAGTGTAGGTATTTTCTGGTACAGAGTGTTAAAATCAACTTGCCTTTGTTCCTACATTTTCCACCGAAGCCATTAGAGAGACAGATATTGGGATACTTTTTTTTTGGTGCTGGAACACTGTAGGGACTGTACCTTTATCAAGAGCAAACATGGAATCTTTTACAAAAAAAAAATATTTGGCATAAGCCTTCCTCTAAATAAGGCTTTGGGGGAAACAAGAAGGAATAAAAAAAAAAAAAAAGAAAAAAGAAAAGCTGCCTACTCCGATTAAGCTCACAAAGAGCCTTCAGTCCTCGACATTATCTTAAGAAAAACAAAAGCCCCGAAGTCAGGCACGGCTTCCCATCAGGCAGACACACATTAAAGTACATTAGCACTATCATTTGGGTGCCTATAAATATCAATAAAGTATGCGACTTGGCTTCACTTTCACACAAAGAACGAGGACTATCCTTTTCAGGAAATGTCGCAGAGACACTCACCAACAAAAGTTCAGTAACTTAATCTTTGGAAAGCTAAGTCCAAAATTGCAGGTTCTAAACTAGTGTACCTGATAAGTGATGACGGCAGAACCACAGCGACCCATTATTAAGTAACCCGATCGCCCCGATCCCGGTTATCTGTAACAGAGAGGAGTCCCCTCAAGCAGCAGTAATGTGTTCAGGTCTACGCCAATTTCTGAAGTCACAAAGAGGCATTCTTCCTGGGCTTTATCTGCTCCCAAACGTCTGCCTCCACAAGGAGCGATTTCGCACTCCTGAGGTCGCTATGCAAATGACGCCAGGGTCTTTGTCTGACAGGTGCTGTTTCATGGGGGTGCAGGGGACACTGTCCTGCAGGCTGGACTTTGGCAGTTGTCGGACTTTCGTGTTTATAGGGCGTCCAGACCCTGAGCCCAGTGGGTCCTCTACTTCTGTTGCTTCTGAACCGGGAAGAGCCAGAAGGCTGACCCTGTGTGCGTGTGTGCGCGCGCGTGTGTGTGTGTGTGTGTGACAGGGGTGGGGGTAGTCACTCCCTCCAAAGGGTTTGTAGACACTTCCTCCTTCACATTTATTCGCACGGGGCCCCTTATCACTGCTAGCGGTTGGAACATCTATCTTTTTTTTTTTTCCTCCTGAGTGGCAGATCCTTTCTCCAGCTCTGAAATAAACACGGTCCACAACCCATTCATTTTCCAGGAACAAGCCCGGAGATAACGGGAGAAAAGCAAAACTTACTCCAGGTGACGCTCTTGTCCTGCCTCCCTCCTCATCAGCATCGTAGCGAGTCTGGCGAACACATTTTTGTGCTGCACGGTTTCCCCTGCTCTAACTTGGAGTTACATGATTTCCCTTCTTCAACAATATTTTTCAGCCTGTATCTGGGCCTCAAGCAGGATTCTCTCAGTGGGATTCAGCGGGTGGGAGGACAGGTGGACAACCTGGGATGGCCCCACCACTGCCTTTCTTGACCAGCTTCACTGGTCCTCGCCTGGGAACACACATGTCCATCAATGAGTGTGCTACCACACATGAATCTGCATGTTGTGTCTTTTTTTTTTTTTTTTTTTTTTGACAGGCAGAGTGGACAGTGAGAGAGAGAGACAGAGAGAAAGGTCTTCCTTTGCCGTTGGTTCACCCTCCAATGGCCGCCGCGGCCGGCACGCTGCAGCCGGCGCACCGCGCTGATCCGATGGCAGGAGCCAGGAGCCAGGTGCTTTTCCTGGTCTCCCATGGGGTGCAGGGCCCAAGCACCTGGGCCATCCTCCACTGCACTCCCTGGCCATAGCAGAGAGCTGGCCTGGAAGAGGGGCAACCAGGACAGAATCCGGCGCCCCAACCGGGACTAGAACCCGGTGTGCCGGCGCCACTAGGCGGAGGATTAGCCTAGTGAGCCGTGGCGCCGGCTCTATGCATGTTGTGTCTTACAAGCAGAATTAAGTGAATTAAGAATTAAGCTTGGACAAGGGCGTTCAAGGTAAGTGCTGACTGTCCCTGCGGGAGGAGTGACAGTAACCTGCTAGGTAACCTGCTATTTTTCTTTCGCCAGCCTTCCAATCTAGGGTAGTCACCAAGGGACATCACAGGACAGAAGAGGAGGGTCAGAAGGAGGACACTCCTTTGAAAGCAGCGACTCTAAAGGCGAGCGTTGGCATAGCAGTTAAGATACCACCTGAGAAGTCTGCATACCCTACAGCAGTGCCTGGTTTGAGTCCTGGCTCTGCTTTTGAGTCCAGCTTCCTGCTGAAGTGCACCGAAGTGCATTCTGAGAGGAGAGGCAGGAGCTCAGACAACCCTGGATCCCTGCCACCCACGTGGGACACCTGGATGTGGCTTGGCTCAGACCAGGCTGTGTGGGCATTTGGGGGAGTGAGCCAGTGGATGGAAGTTTCTCTCTCTCTCTCTCTCTCTCTCTCTCTCTCTCTGTGTGTGTGTGTGTGTGTGTCTCACTGTCTCTGCCTTTCAAATATAAATGAATAAAAAAATTTTTAAGAAAAACAAGTGTTGTGACAATTTTTTAGGATCCTTAGGGTCCTACAATTTCTTGAATTTGTAAATTATGCCGAGGAAATAGGAATTCTCCAAGATTCAGCAAGTTTCCCTATTTTGTGACAACCCTCCAAAGAAGGCACTTTCTTTTCTATTAAAAATTTGGCTAGAGTGAAGAGAAATAAACAGTAATCTTCCATTGATTCTGAATGGCTTGAGAGTATTCAGTTATTATTATTAAATACAGATTATCAATTTTAAAAGAACTTTTTTAAGTGAAACTACTTCAAATTCTAGAACTTTCCTCAATAAAAGTCACTTAAATTCAGGAACTGGCAGCACTGCCAAGATACCGCTGAATCTGCGGTGAACATCCCACAATCTTACATTTATACAAAATGTATGAGACTGCGCTGACCCTGTGTTGAATTTATTAGGATACACCTGAGGGAATTGGCCCTTTACGCAAGTCTGAGATTTTAGCTTATTATTGTCAACTGTTTCTTGCCAAAAATAATGTGAAAAAATCCAATTAAGGTACTAGCGATGTAAGAGTGGAGATTCTGCGTGCAAGTGGAAACCAGCATATAACAAGGTTACATGCAGAGTAGGGTGCTCAAACATGCATATGCAACAGAATAACTTGGGAGACAGAGAGGGAGCTCCACTCTCAGGGATTCTGACTCAGGAGGTTTGGGGCAGAGTTGAGAATTTGCCTTTCTAACAGATTGCTCGGTGATGCTTCCAGGTCGTGTTAGTCTGGGGACCATATTTTGACAACCACTGTTCAAGAGACACAGGAAGCTTTGTTTCCCAGTTAACTTGAACAGGCTGATATAAACTAATAATAATTCTGTCCATAAAAATCCCCTGTGTACCTTCATAAAAATAGCTTGGCCAGAGTGATCCAAGTAATCAAATATTTAGCAGATTTTTATTTTATTGTGTGCTCCTTTGATTGGAATCATAAAAGCTTTACCCAATGATCTCAAAGACCTTTTAGTGCTTCAGTGGATCCAAGCAGTGCCTGGAGGTCAACAGATCCAAGTTCACGTATAGCTATGTCCTTTCCAGCTATCTGACCTTGGGCAAGTCGTCTAGTAGTTCTAAGCCTCAGTACTCTAATCCGTGAAATGGACCCAATAATCCAATCCACAACAGACTTCTGTGCAGATTACAAATCTGAATCCTCTGTGTAATGTGCCTTCACTGTTAGAGCACACTACTGACTTGTTTCCAAGATTTAACCCAGGAAAATTCTAATAACTACGGGGAAGCACAGATAACTGTGGGTAACTCAGAGAAAGCCATGGAATTTTCCATAAAAATGAAAGTCCTCAATACATCATATTACAACATTCCATAAAATATTGATTGATTGGAACATGAAGGTTGACTTAATTTTCTGATTACCCGAAGTTTTAAGAAACTCCTTCTTGTTTGACCCCTGGCTGAAATTCCCTTTAACTCCCCTGTCTTATGAAGTTATATATGTCTCCCAGTAATCTTTCATTGCTGGGTTAGGGTCACACACTGCTTCAGAGTCATCATTTACATCACATTGTCATCACAGGAGGCAGTGGCAAGTGTATTAGAGAGTTGTCATTCCAGAATATGGCTTAAAATATATGTATGTGTGTGTGCATAAAATCCTCATTATATATTAGATTTCTTGTTGTGTCTTGCTCACTACACACACACACACACACACACACACAGCCGAAGCACAGAAAACCAAGTAAATGGGCACCTGAGTTAGCTGGAGCCTAGAAGACTGATCACGTCTGAGATCCCACTGAGCTTTAGAGAACAAAGTCAACCAGGACTGAGGGTCATCCAGGCAGCTCAGGAGCATCCCAGGCAGTGGGATTTTGGTGCAGCTCTTCCTCCAAAACTTGGATTTGGTGTGCATCAAAGACTGACCCCCTCCAATACACTCCTCCATGCTGAATTTCAAATTCTATTCATCTGTTCATAGCTGGGATTATTTGGTTCTCCTTACATACGGCCCAAATGCCAAGACAAGAACCCCTCACTCCCTGCCTGCACTGTGGAAGCTGCCAAAGGGAAAAACCTCACCTTATTAAAGGGTTTCTCTGCAGCGGCCCTACTGACCTTCAGGGCTAGATAATTCTTTGCTACAAGGGCAGTCCAGTGCATGAGGGAGAGTTAGTAGTATCCTTGGCTTTTACCTACTAGATGCCAGTAATATCCTCCTCCCCAAACTGACATAATCGAAAATGTCTCCCAGACATTGATAAATGTCCCCTAGGAGGGAAAAAACTGATCTCACCTCCTCCAGTTGAGAATCACTGTCTAAAGGCCAGCCCTAGATTAGAATACCAATGAGATGGGGGGCTGGCATTGTGGTGTAACCCACTGCCTGCGATGCTGGCATCCCAGATGAGCACTAGTTTGAGTCCTAGCTGCTCCACTTCTGATTCAGTTCCCTGCTAATGTGCCTGGGAAATCAGTGGAAAATGACTCACATGTTTGGGTCTCTGCACCCATGTGGGAGACCAAGATGAAGTTCCTGACTCCTGGCTTCAGTCTGGCCCAGTCCAGGCTCTTGTGGTCATTTGAAGAGTGAATGGAATCTCTCTCTCTCTCTCTCTATATATATATATATATAACACTATACTTTTCAAACAAATAAATAAATATTTTTTAAAAAAATAAAACCAATGATACACTCTCTCTGCTGTTCCCTCTGAAGTTCGTCAGTGTGGAAATGACCTATGACTCCTCTGAGAGTCCAGCCCTTTCTCTCTTCCCACTACTTCTTCTCACTAGGCAAACAAAGCAGAGAGATTTCATGGTTCCAACAGATTCTTACAGAAGAGACTGCTTATGTCAGATATGAACATATTCATGGTGGAGACTTTGGAGCCAACTACTCAGGCAGTCGGTATTCTGGACAACAGATTTCAGGACTGTTCTCATTTCTACCAAGTGCAGTCCAGCCAAATCTTACCTAACTAAGTGTCCAGAAAATGACTCTGCGGATTCCTTCCATTTCATGGTTAACTGGAAATCAGTAAGAGAAACTTACCACAAACCTAGATGTGAAACATTTTCATGAAATGTTGTTTATAGTGGGAATAACAAAAATATGCATGCATCAAACATTTTAAGAGACTCAATGTCTCAATTCTAATTATAGATTTTCAAATTTTCATTGTAATTTGTTAGTATAAGCAATACAGCTGGCTATGACTACCTTGGAAAGCTCTTTTTTAAAAAAGAAACATTTATTTGATAGGCAGATAGATGAGATACAGATATAGAGATAGAGAGGGAGAGAGGGGGTTAGGGATAGGGATAGATAGAAATAGAGTCCCCATCCACAAGTTCACTCCCCAGATATTCACAAATGACTGGGCCAGGGCCAAGGTCAAGGGTGGGAGATGGGACCTCAATGTCGGTCTCGCAGGTGGGTGGCAGAACCCAGTTACACGAGTCAGCGCCCTGCCTCCCAGGGTCTGCAGTAGCAGAAGCTGCAGTCTGAGCTAGTCCTGTTGTGGCACTCAGAACCTGTCCCAAGCTCTCATTTTCTCTGTGTGTGCAAGTCTGCATTTTTTTTTAAAGATTATTTATTTATATATTTATTTGAGAGGCAGAGTTACAGACAGAGAGAGGGGGAGACAGAGAGAAAGGTCTTCCATCCGCTGGTTCACTCCCCAAACGGCCACAATGGCCAGAGCTGAGCCGATCCAAAGACAGGAGCCAGGAGTTTCTTCCGGTTCTCCAGGCAGGCGCAGGGGCCCAAGGACTTGGGCCATCCTCCACTGCTTCCCAGGCCATAGCAGAGAGTTGGATTGGAAGTAGAGCAACCAGTACTCGAACCAGCATCCATATGGGATGCTGGAAATGCAGGCAGAGGCTTTACCTGCCACACCACAGTGCCGGTCCCAAGTATTTATGTTTTTGAACAAAATTCTTGGGGTGAGCATTTGTTGAGGCAAGAAAGTTGTTGTCTGGGACACCATGTGCCATTCCAGAGCACCTGAGTTTGAGTCCAGGCTGCACTTCTAATTCTAGCTTCCTGCTAAAGCACATTCTAGGAGGTAGTGGGTAGTATCTCAAGTACTTGGGTCCATGCCCCTCATATGAGAGACCCAGACTGAGTTCTGGGTTCTTGGCATTGGCCTGACCTCACCCCAGCTACTGAGGACATTAAAGGAGTGAATCAGCAGATGGAACATCTATGTCTGTATGCCTCTGTCTCTGTCTTGCAAATAAAAATAAAATTTAAAAAATTTAAAAGTTCTTGATATGGGATTTTTAAAATGATTTTCATCTTATTTTCCTAAGAACAATACAAAAAATTAAGAAGCACATATGGATGCCTGAAGCAGGTACCACGTAGCCTATAGAAGACAGATGAGAGAGGCTGCTACCCTGGAGGCTCACTCCCAGCTACATGAGCTGTTAACACTGACACTCATGAAAGGGCGAGAATATTCCTCTGAAATGAAGCCGTACGAGTTCTGTGTACGGGCAGGTGTTGAAGGTATTCAGAGAAGGGGCCACGAGGGTGGGCGTCCTCGGGAAAGGCATCGCGTTGAGTCCACAGAGTGGCTGCAGAAAGCCAGGACTGGGAGGCAGACAAGTGCAAGGCAGCCGGCAGGAGATGCCCACCCACGTAAGATTACAGTCAAGGGGGTATTTATAAATAGGCAAATACCACAGGGGGGCAGGTACTAACACAAGACATGCTCTGGTTAATTATTACTTCTTTGTAATAGTAAAATCAAAAGAAATCTGAGACTAAAATACTGACATAAGATAGAAATAACTTGAAGTTGGAGTTACTGATTTCAGTAATATCACCACTGAAGGTCAGTAAGAAATGCTACAGAAGGTGTTGGCACTTTGTCATAGTATGGGCGCTGGTTCTTGTCCCAGCTGCTCTTCTTCCAGTCTAGCTCTCTGCTATGGCTTGAAAAAGCAGTAGAAGATGGCCTAAATCCTTGGGCTCCTGCACTGGCGTGGGAGACCTGGAAGACGCTCCTGGCTCCTGGCTTTGGATCTGCCCAGCTCTGGCCATTGCAGCCATCGGGGTAGTGAATCAGCAGATGGAAGATCTTTCTCTGTCTCCCTCTGTCTTTAACTCTACATCTCAATTAAGTAAATAAAATCTTTTTAAAAAACAAAAAGAAAGAAAGAAAGAAAAAAGAATTGCTAAAGGAACAATGAGAATTTCCTGTCCCTCCAGCAGGTTACCACATGTTCTCAGCTATTCATTTTGGATCCATGTCACAGTCATTTAGCATCACCCAAGTAACCAACATGCCCCAAGCATCCAACTATGGCACCAACCCTCCAGGAGCTAGAAATACAGAGGCAAACCCGACTGATGAGGCCTCTCTCTCACACGTTGGCCTTTCTATTGTGGGCAGGCTGATACTTACTAAACAATCTGTTCCAAACCCAGAGCGACAGGGACATGGGCCGGAAAGAGATCACCTTTCTACTGGTTCACTCCCCCAGTGCCTGCCTGGGTCCCATTAAAAATTTTTTATTGTGTAGTTTTGTTTTCCCTGTTGTCACGTTAGTATCTACAGAATGCCATCAGGCTTGGCTTGCCCCTTGGCCTCTCGCGTGTCTGTTTCCATAACAAAGTCTGCTGACTGCTATGTTGGAGACCAACAATACTTCCGGGGCGGCAAAGACCTCCCAGGGAAGGGGACATTGAAGCCGAACAGTCACAGGGAGCCAGATGTTCTCCACCTATTTCTGCCAGAGCTGTGTCATCTTCATTCGGGTCTTCCTCTCCTCCTTTGTAAACCATCTGCCTATACCGTCTTCCTTCTCTAAACCACCACCATTCTCGCTCTCTCGCTCTCACCCGCTCTCTGACGACATCCATAATCCCGCCTCTCTGATGATGACCTGATGTGTCTTTCATCATTCATCTTCATCTATGCCCACTTCCTGAGCGTGAAGAAGCCACAGACCCAAAGAGGAGAAGTTTGCAGCTCTCCACTCTGGGACACATCTCACCATTCTGCAAGACTCACGAAAGTCCCCTCAATAGGAGTTCAACAACGAGTCTCCCTTACCTCGATGAGACATTCGGGAAGCCTACGGAAGCTGATCAGAGCACAAGGCCAAATGCCTTACAATTTCCAAAACACTACTCAGAAACAGCCAACACTTGCTCTGAACTATTGTGGCTTTTCAAAGTCTATACAAAGTAATATGCAAGGAGACAAAGCTATTTTACCAGGCAGACAGATATTCCAAATTACTGGCTCTTAACAAGCATGGTAATACATCAGTCAAAAGCAATAAATTTAAACTTAATGAAATCTCAATTTGCCTACAGTGCATTTCACTTTGACATTTTCTATATTGCCATGGTGCTTTGATAAAGTTTTTTAAAATGCAAAGAAAGTGTCTGTAAGGCTAAAGACCAGACTTGGTGCCATTGTGGCCAAGGCGACATTACAGTACTTAAGTTCCATCACTCCGTGCCCTGTGGCAGGCAGAGCCCCGGCGCTAACACAGGTTCAGTTTTCATTATCATCGTATGATTATGCATTTTACTGCATTTAACTGATAATACAACTACCAGCTCACCTTAAAAGAATTAGCTTGGAGGTTTCATTGCTTTCCAAATGGAATTCATTTGACAAACAAATGACAATTAGCCTGGTCTCCCTGTTCTGAGTCAGGATGCTTTTTGATTGAACCTAGACCAATTTACAATTTTTAAATGAGTTTAGACATTTACATTTAAAATGTCTAGAGGAAATTAGCCCTGGGACATCCAACAGCCAAAATGCTTTTTGAAGTTGATTATTATTTGATCTAGGACCCTCTACCTGTACATTTTGTTCCGACTTCAAAGTTTGGGAATGGAAATACCACCTCACCTCAAAGCACAGGGAGAAACTCAAAAGCGGTTTTGCTCATTATGTTATGCAAAGGAGTCCATATTTTAATATTCGTTTAATATGGTTAGTTAGCTTTAATGACACCAGTGTGACAGTGTCATAGTTTCGGAATCTTCGGCGCTGATTGAAACTTCTGGCTGCTGCTCCTATTTTCCTGCACAGAAAACGCGGGGCGCCCTTTGAAGGCCAGAGCAGCGCCCGGCTGCGCCTACCTTGCCACGGACGAGCTAACTTCCCGGCCCGGATCCGGCCACCGGGGGCTGTGCGCCCGCTGCCGCGGGGAGCCACTGCGCTCCCTCCCCGAGTGTGCAGCCCACGGCGGGCCCGGATTGTGCAGCCGACGGCGGGCCCGGATTGTGCAGCCGACGGCGGGCCCGGATTGTGCAGCCGACAGCGCGGCCTGGATTGTGCAGCCGACGGCGGGCCTGCAGCCGCTGTGCACCGCAGTCAGGCCCGGGTCTCTGGGTCTCACCGCTGCGTCCCCATCAGAGTGGGACCGGCCAGCCCGGGCCCGCGCCCCGGGAACAAGACGTGGCCAGGGCCAGGACACTGGGGTACTGTCACGCCGTTCTGGCGGCCGGCTGATCAGTCGTTCACAACACAACACACTCGAAGGAACATTCTAGAACATTCGAGAAGAAAGGGCGGGGAGTCGGCCGCCCGGGTCTCGCCCAGGTCCCCTCGAGGGCGGCTCCAGGGTGCTGGGAAACTCTCTCTCTCCCACTTCAGGTCACTCACGGCGGGTGTTCAAAACCCGGGCCTGGACGGTTGTGGAGATGGTGGACGCCGACGCGCGCGCCCCGCCTCCCGACAGTGCCCAGCGCGGAGCCTGGAGCCGAGGCCGTCACAGCGTGGCCGGGGCGTCCTGGAGGGACCCCCACCGACCCAAGGTCCTGGCCCCCGGGGTCCCTGGGGTGCACCCCGGGGCGCTCCTCTTCCACGCGCGCGCCCGCATCTCACACGCACGGCGTCCAGGCTGTGCCAGCGCCCCGGGCCGCGTCTTCTCTCCCGAGCTTTGCATTGTCCATTTTCCCTCCGGTGCAAACACGGAATTTTTGTTCCTGTACTGACAGCCTGGCGACGACCATGTCAGCGTCTCCCGTCGGCGGCTTTGAAGTCCCGGGAGCCGCCGGAGAGCCGAGGCCGCGCCATTGGAACCCGGGAGCATTTGGCTACCTCGGGCGCCCTCTGCTGGATGGAGCTCCAGCTGCCTGTGAGGCGCCCAGAAAGGGCGGGAGGCTGCACCCCAAGATGGGCGGGTTCTCCGCTAAGCCATAGCAAAGAAGTTTGGTATTTTAAGAAAACAGATTTTTCTTTTCCTCCACAGCTGCTTAGAAATCTTCATTCTCTATCCAGGTGCGGTGGGACCCCAGTTTATTCTGCACCTTCCATCTTGGAGCAGAGCTACGTTGCTTAATTTTTTTTTTTTTTTTTTGCATAGAAAGAATTTGTCAGAATGAGAGCCATGAAGAATTCTAGCATCTCTCTGACACTCAAGTGCCCTATGTGCTCCTTCGCTGGAACCCTTGCTCTGGCAACAACACCAAAACAGGACCATTCTCACCGTATTCTGGCATCAAGGAGTGGACTATCATAAGGGTTTAAGACCATGAAACCAGAGTGCCTCTGGCTTCTACCCAATGAACAAGGGCAGTAGCCTCTCCAAGCTGGCATCTTCTTCTCTCTGATGTGAGGCTATAATACTCTAGGTCTCCCGGGGTTGTTGTAAGGGGTTAACCCGTTCACACAGTTCACTTAGGTCCGTGCTTGGCGCATACAAAAGCATATAAATACTAGACAGCGTCACATGAATAGCTCAGTGCAGGAATCCTGAGTTAATGCCCACAGTGGCACAGACACAGCTACAGATCGCCCGCATCTTTGTTTTAAGGACCACTCACATGTTCTCCAAGGGGATAAGTGGTCCAGCTCGGAACTGAGAATGGTCAAATCTCCAGAACTTTCAGGGAAACCTATTCAGGGAATGTCTGGTTTTTTGTTTTTGTTTTTGTTTTTTTTTCTGCCTTCCCTGGCTCAAGATTTTGAGCCATGCAATTGGCAGTATTCTTTATATTATTCTTCTTGAGACTTGGGGCTCGCTCTGCAGAAATCACTGATCTCTTCTTTGTAAACTTTGTAGAGAAAGGTTAATAGTTGCAATGGCTTCCATGTATTAGGCGCTCATTAAGGAGTAGACTATCCATTCACTTATCCAACAAGGATTTAATGTGAGCCTACTGTGTGCCTACTGTGTGCCTACTGTGTGCCTAGGCTAACTGGAGAGGATGTGTATCTATAAGACAGACACAGTCCCTACAATAGGAACCTTAGGTTCTAGAGTAAACAAGTAATTAATGGTGATGAATGGCCAGGGGCCATGGAATCTAAAAATCTCATCCGGAGGTCCCACTTTTGAATGTTACAGGAGAGGCCCTGGGCTGCAGAGATTCCCCGCTGGAAGACATCATCCTGTGCTGACAGAATGGCAGGAGAGCTCCGATCTCCTCGTTATCCAGATGTGCTTAGGAAAGCCAACAGCTGGAAAGGACATGTTTGCCCACAGAAAAAACAATGAATGAGATTGGCAACGCCAATTCTGTCATTCATGGGAGCAAAACACGACATCGTTACACTCAAGATTTTATCCATCTGAAACAGGATTGTGTTTTCTGTGGTGTGAAATGTTCCTGAAGGGTTCTCAGAGTTGTGGGCTGGTAGGTGTGTGCAGGTGCAAACTCAAACTCTTAAGTGTTGCTGAAGAGTAACGGGAGATTTGGAGCTTGGCCAGAAACACTTTTCTCTGTGGAGAAGGTCAGCAGCTGTGGGTACAACATGCAGAATATGCGGTGCATACCATCTGAAATGAATCCCCTCATCACATTGTCCAAATAGCTGAAGTGGAATAAGAAGAAAATAATTGCGTAGGGTTCATCAGGCCAAGATCAATCATATCCGCATGAAACTTCAAGTTAAATTATTCTTAGAGTAGACCATATATTAAATAATGTATTTCTTTATTTAATGAACGTCCACAGAAGGCAACAACTTGACATTAACATTCTTGGGTCACAGAACAAGCCCATGGTGATGGCCTATTTTTCATCCATGTGCCTGAAACTCCTATTTTTAGCATCCCACCTTCTTTTCATACTGATTTTTCTCACTCCCTTAATCTCCTTTCTCAGTAACTAATCACTTTTCAGGTCAAAGCTATCAACATACAGTCAAGTAGAAAGGAAAGGCATGTGAGAATATCATTGTCTAAATATCCAAATGCTTAGAAATCCAGATAATTTCTCCATTCCCTGCATGTATACACACACACACAGGTACTTATTGAACCACAAATAGCCAAGTGAAAAAACCCAAAATGGTTGACCTGATAATTGTGGTGTGGAGACAAGAGAACGTTGACTCAAATTCAAAGAAAATGGGCCGGCGCCGCGGCTCACTAGGCTAATCCTCCGCCTAGCGGCGCCGGCACACCGGGTTCTAGTCCCGGTCGGGGCGCCGGATTCTGTCCTGGTTGCCCCTCTTCCAGGCCAGCCCTCTGCTGTGGCCCGGGAGTGCAGTGGAGGATGGCCCAGGTGCTTGGGCCCTGCACCCCATGGGAGACCAGGAAAAGCACCTGGCTCCTGGCTCCTGCCATCGGATCAGCGCGGTGCGCCGGCCGCAGCGCGCCGGCCGCGGCGGCCATTGGAGGGTGAACCAACGGCAAAAAGGAAGACCTTTCTCTCTGTCTCTCTCTCTCACTGTCCACTCTGCCTGTCAAAAAAAAAAAAAAAAAAAAATTCAAAGAAAATGTATTTCACAGACTTTTTCTTCCAGAAAGAACTCACAGAAGTGAAAAATTTTACTGTTAGGCAAATCAGTCAACATACTAAAACTGACAGAGAACCTACGATATATGGGTTATTTGATAGTTTTAATGCAATTTAATAAGGAGAAAAACACCAGTTTTTATCAGGCTAGTACTTCATCCATTGTGGTAAGCATCCAATTAAACTGCCCCAGAAGAGGTTTTAACTAGAGCCAGATGAAGATATTTATCTTTATACAAAATGTACATGTCAGTATACACATATATTCACATGTGTGTACATATATACATGAGGGCATTCCTTAAAATTCATAGAAAAATAGAATGAAAAGATGTTTATTTTGGTGCAGAAATTTTTAAATCCATGCACACATGTATACCAGCAAACATATCTACATATCCACAGCTAGGCATTCGTGGACACGGACACACATTTATCCCTCACACACACGCATTTATCCCACTGAAAACAAACTACCTCTGTGTACCACACAGACCCATGGAAAACAGGTCGGTACCATTATCTCTGTCATAAACACAGTAAAATAAGCAAAATCCACTAAAACAGGATACAAGCTGGCTTTCTTCACCTTTGAGAGCCACAGTCTGAATGATCTTAGAGTCTAAAATCTCAGTTAAGGGAACTTGACATTTGCAGTAAAATACTGAATCTCTTTGGAGGTGTATTAATATTTGGATTACATGAGCTACTCATTAATGATTCATTGGAGTTGGAGAATTTGCTCCATTGATGCCTCCCCTGGAAACCGGTAGATTTCTTCTTCCGCCTGCATAAAATTACATTTGGTGAAGTCGTAGCAGAGCTTAGCAGAGCCACAGTTGGTAAAACGTGTTCTTCACCGCAGATAAACAGCCCTTCCTTTCACTTGGGAAAGAGCCACAGTCAAAGTGGCCATTCATGGGTCTGGAGCCACCTCCTTCTCGGGCGGCCGCCGGTCCCCTCTCAAGGTGCAGCGAAAGTGAGACCCGGGATCTCTCACCTGACAAATGCGTTCTCATGTGAAATACATGAACTGCTCTCCTCCCTAGAACAAGTTGGTTCAGATCACTGTCGCTTCCGTAGCACAGGAAGAGAAGCTAATCTATAAAACAATGAGACTTCACTCTGGATGCCAAAATCTGCAATTACATTGTACACAGGGCCTTCATGAATAATTCCTGGGGTATGATCTGACATTAATCTGGATAGTTAATACAGAGCTGGGGCGTTGCCAGCATAGAGCTGACTGATTTCTTTATAATAGGGCACTTTCAAGGTGAGGATCAAGCCTTCCTCTGCATTATACTCGTGATCCAAACTGAGCCCTGCGCTATCATCTTTATGTCTTGTGTTTCCTCCTCGGAGTTGGATGCCTACACACTGGCAGCAAGGGGCCATCTTAGAAAGACAGCATTTCAGTTAGGCGCGGCACCCCCAAGATTTTAGCTACTGCCCTTCTGTTGGCAGATTTTAAACGATCGGATTGTAAGAAAGTCCTCTAGTGTGCCCTAACTATAAATACTTCACTCTTCCTGGCCACATCGTGAATTAAGCCACCAGCTTGCTTTCAGAACTGGTCTCTTACGGAATCAGTCCCAAGGAGAATCATTTCAGAACAGTTACCTTCAGGAGCTACTGATGGGTCGATTTTGATACCTTCTCTTAAACTAATCCAGATTATGATGAATAAATAATAATTACTCAGTTAAAATGTCCCATTGGTTCCAACGTTTATTTACAGGCTGCCTATCTTCTGTTGAACATTTAAGATAGAAATTACAGGAATTCTCAATGGTTAAATAGTCTGATCAACCAATAACAGGAACACATTTTATCTCCTAGGAATCTTCCTGTCCAGTTACAGAATAATGACCCAGAACAGATAACGAATTTCAGAGGATGGAGAAGCAAGTGCAACAGAATGCCGGCGGGGGGCTCTTGTGAGAGTGAATTGAGCCTTGACAAGTGGTGAGAGCTTGAGTTGGTGAAGAGGCCTTATTTATATTTGTATTTATGGGTTATTTGAGAGACAGAGAGAAAAGTTCCTCTATACAGTTCGCTCTCCAAATGCCTGCCACAGCAGAGACTGGCCAGCTGAAACCCAGAGCCAGGAGCTCATTCTGAGTTTCCCACATAGATGGCAGAGATCCAGTTACTTGACCCGTCACTGCTTCCTCCCAGAGTTTCCATTAGCAGGGAGTTGGAAATAGGATAAGGAGCTAGAACTGGGGCTTGAACCCAGGCACTCCCATCTGGGATGCATGTGCCTTAATCACTAATCAGAATGCCCATATTTTGTTAAATTGTTAAAAGTAATAACAGTCAAACAATAAGCAAGCAAAAGAGTGAACATAACTCTGATTTTCCTGTGTACTGTTTAAAACATTTAACCATGGGCATGGTATTAAATATTTAACCTCAGGGCCAGCATGTGGCACAGTGAGTTAAGCTGCCACTTGGGACACCAACATCCCACACAGGAGTGTTGGTTTGAATCCTTGTTGCTCTTCTTCTGATCCAGCTTCCTGCCGATGCACCTGGGAAAGTAACAGATGACGGTCCAAGGACTCGGGCCCCTGCACTCATATAGGAGGCCTGGGTAGAGCTCTTGGCTCCTCACCCTGCCTGACCTAGACCTGGCTGTTGCAGCCATTTTGGGATATAAACAGCAGCTGGAAGAGATTCTCTCTCTCTCTCTCTCTCTCTCTCTCTCTCTCTCTCTTACTCCATCTTTAAAATAAATAAATCTTTAACATTTTTTTAAATGTTTAACAACAGAAAGAGCACAAATACCAACAAATCAGAGTGGCACAACCTGCCGTGAAAAAACAATATAGCTTAACAGGCAGTGTCAGGCTGGCTTGTGACTATTCAAAACTTTTTGCCATTTTCACTCACTTGTTCGGAAGTCTGTCTCCCTCTCCTAAAATACAGATGTGACTGCAGCATGTGAAGTGATGCCTGCATTGGGCATTTCTCAGTATTTGGTGAGTGCTGGATGTTTATAAAACTTCATGAGAATCCTAAGTTGGCTTGACTAGGGCAGGAAACCCATCTTAGGGAGGTAAAAATGAAGTTAGCTGGACAAAATGCTGGTGGTCTTTAATTGCGCAGATTAGAAATTTGAGCAATTTTCCATGAACCATGGAGAACCAAGGGAAATACGCAAACAAGGATTCAGCAACAATGAGATCGCTGTCATCACTTCCAAAGTCAACGATACTCTCATAACCTTGAAGAACATTTACTCAGCACGAGGCATTAGTACATCGTGTTTTATGTGCCTTACCTCATTCAGCTCCCGTAAGAACTCTATGAAGTGGGTCCTATGATTATAGCCTGCTTACAATTAAGCAAACTAAAGCTTCAAGATCTCCAGTCATCTGAACAAGGTCACATAATTACACACACACACACACACACACACAGACGCTGATCAAAATGGCTTTCCTAGCAGAATTATGTAGCACTTTAACGAGAAGAATGATTCATAACTTCAACGTGACACCACTCGTATAATTTCTTCATACTTTCTCTCAGGCTGTTACCCATATTTATATAGTTGTACTACAGCTATTATATAATTTCATGGAATGCTAATTTTTACTTAATTGATCAACTGAAACCTCTATTGTTGCATAATATTTATAATTATAGTTTGTAATGATTACTGTTTAGTTTCTATTTTCTTTTTTTGCTATTATAAATGATGCCTCAATAAACACGTTCCTCCACACTCCATGTTTCATTTCCTAATTATTTCCTTCCAGTTAATTCCCAAGAGAGGTGGTACTGTGTCACAAGTGTGAACATTTCATAGGTCCTGAATTTTGTTACCAAACTCTTTTCCAAGAGGGTTGTATTAATTTCTACTAACTTCAACCATTGCTATTTGCCAATTTAACTAACTAAAAATCTCAAGATCAGAAGTTATTAGATGATATAATTTTCACTTAATAAAAATAAGTGGCACTTTTCATTAGAATGCTTATTACTAGCTAATTTAAACATTTTAAAAACAAAATAAGTGTATTTCTTTGTACTCTCATTATTTAGTCAAATCATTTGTTGTAAAATTCATTTATAACAAATTGTTTCGATTCATTTTTATTTCTAACTTTTCCACTGTAGAGCATGCTTTATTTGCAATTTATTACTTTATAATTCCTTTCATCACTTCAATCTTTAGAAAGTTCTCATCCTTCCAAACAGCTCAGATTTCATTTTATTTTTGACTGACTGTCATTGATTTGGTTCTTTTCAGCTTAATATTTTTTCCATATGGAGATTATTTTTGGTATATAGGAAGGAAGGAATGAAGTAATTTTCCTCCCTCTCAGTATTTATCAAACAATTCTTCATTTCCTTATTGCTTGTGATGCTTTATTGCATATTCGTTTTTTCTGTCTACTTTATGGGCTTCTATCATGTTCCATTGACCTATTTAATTTATGAGTATTCTAGCCTTATCTTTTTTACTGCTGTTATATTGTATGCTTTTATATTTGGTCGAACTGCCTTTTTATAAAACATTTTTTTGAGAGTGACATCCATTTCCTTTCCAAATGAAGTCGTGAATTATTTCTGTTTTTTCCAAAATAAACTGAAATTTCAATTGGGATTGCTGTAGCCTGTATGTGACTTTAGGACTAACAGTGTTTTACGCCTCCTTTATTCTCCCTTTTTCTGGGCCATTTATTCTAACCTTTTCTAATTCCCAATAAAGACATCTTTATGTAAGTCACTGATATTTTTATTACGCTGTTTCTTGGGTTTTTACATAGATGCTCCTGGACTCGCCATGGGATTACGTGCCAGTACACACATCGTAAATTGAAAAGTGCCATAAATTAAAATGCACTAAGTGCTCCTACCCTGTCAGACATCCTAGCTTCGCAGCACAGCACGCTGGAGAGCGTCATGGACACCAGGCCGACTGGAAGCTGTGCGCTCTGCCGCTGCCCAGCATCCCCAGAGACAATGGTGCTGCGTTCTGCTAGCAAAGACCCCGATTCAAAGCCCAAAGTGAGTTTCTCCTGAATGCTGTCACTCTCATGCCACTGGGGAGCAGAAAAACCCTAAGGCTGAACCATGGTAGGAGGGGACGTTTGCAAATTGACATTGCCTTTCAATGGGAGCAGTTTTGAGCGTTTCCACTTGTTGTTTGCACTGGTTGGCTAGTTAGTCACCCAGAGCAGTCGTTTGAAACATGTCCGTTTGAAGGCCTCTCGTGTGCCAGGCAGTGTTCTAAAGTACTTTGGATAGTCAAGGTGGCCCATGAGTGTAATCATTGCTATAATCATTACTGCTGCTGTATTTTGCTACCGTGTTGTGTGGGTCATAGGGAATCCACGATGGGAAAGGTCACTGGATTTAAAATCAAGGGTGTATCCAATGTTTTAGCCTAGCTGGGCCTCTGTTTCCTCTTTGTAACGTGAAACTGTCAACACCTACCACAAGGAAACAAGGCCCTTGCTCTGGTTTGTGTATTTCTGATAGATACTCGATTTTCTCTGATTCCAGATTTTATTTTCCCTCTTTGGCTGTAGGATAAGATCAAACCTCTGGGAACAAACACTTTATAATCATTCTTTTTTTAGATGTATTTATTTATATGAAAGGTAGAGTTACAGAGAGGCACAGAGAGAGGGGTGGGGGGGAGAAAGGTCTTCCATCTGCTGGCTCACTCCCCAAATGGCTGCAATGGCCAGAGCTGCGCCGATCCAAAGCCAGGAGACAGGAGCCAGGAGTTTTTTCTGGGTCTCCCATGTGGGTGCAGGGGCCCAAGGACTTGGGCTATCTTCTACTGCTTCCCCAGGCCATAGCAGAGAGCTGGATCAGAAGAGGAGCAGCCAGGGCTCGACTGGCATCCATATGGGATGCCAACACTGCAGATGGCGGCTTAACCAGCTACACCACAACACTGGCCCCATAATCATTCTCAATGCTATATTCGAATATGCTTGTCATTAATGTCTTTTGACTATTTTAAATAAAAGATCTGTCTGGCCAGCAGTGCTACAGTGGGTTGGAGACATAGTTCATGTCCCAGCTGCTCCACCCCTGATCCAGCTCCCTGCTATGCCCCTGGGAAACAGCAGAGGATGGCCCAAGTCCTTGGGCTCCTACACCCATGTGGGAGACATGGAAGAAGCGCTCAGCTCCTGGCTTTGGCCTGGCCTAGCCCTAGCTGTTGCAGCCGTCTGGGTAGTGATCCAGCAGATGGAAGACCTCTTTCTCTCCCTATCTGTCATCTCTCCTTATCTCTTTCTGTAACTCTGCCTTTCAAATAAGTAAATAATTTAAAAAAAACTATTTATTTATTTGAAAAATAAAACAACAGAGAAAGATAAGTTTCCTTTCACTGGTTCACAACCCAAGTGGACACAATAGCCAGGGATGGGCCAGGTCAAAGCCAGCAGCCAGGAACTCTATCCTGGTCTCCCACGTGAGTGACAGGAGCCCAATCACCTGGGCATCCTCTGCTGCCTTCCCAGGTGCATTAGCAGGGAGCTGGATCAGAAGTAGAGCAGCAGGGATTTGAACTGGCATTCCAGGATAGGATATAGGATGCTGGCCTCCTAAGTGGCAGTTTAATCCCCTGTGCCACAACGCCAGTCCCCTGGACTACCTTTTATTTAGTCATTTGTCATTTTGGAAGTCCTTCCTTCTCCATTCATCCATTCCACCTAAAATTCTGAAATATCTTTGTTTTCCTCTTTTCACTTTCTTGCCTTAAAATTTGTAATATATAGAAGCTCCAGTTAGAGTTATCAGCAAGCCCTCCCTTCAACACATGTTGCTTTCCTACTTTTCACCATCTGATGAGCCATGGTTGGTTCATCCACCAGCATCCTTTGATGAAAAAATTGTATGGATTATAAATATTTGCAGACAGGTATCCTCCAAGTTCCTTTCCATTTCACTTCCTTTTAAACATTCACCCTGGTCAAGGGCATCCATTTCTAAGATAGAATCACTGTCTTCATGCTGGGATCACTCTATCTCCACTCAAGCCCTCTGATTCTTCCACCCGCCTACAAAATATTTCCCTGGCATGTGCCACAGATTCCTCTGGACCTGCTCTTCCCAGTCCTCTAGTCCAGTTGCTGCAGAGAAAACATCAGCATCATCCACATCCTGCCTTCCACCTGCATCCTAAACACCTCTCAGGTCCGTTTGCTTTGTTCTGTCCCCAGCGCACTGCTCTGGTCCAAGTTATCACCATTTGTCGTCTGAACAACGGCAACGACATTCTCATTCGTCCCTCCTCCATTGCACTTTACCCCTCCTTGCTCCATTCTCCCTTCTATATCCAGAGGATTTCTTTAAAGGCAAGCTCCCCTTCAGGGGCCCCCAGTGCCTAGGGTAGTGCTGGAAGTCTTTAGCACGGTTTGCTAACCAGTGTCCAACTCAACCTCTCCACTCACCCTCCCTCGCCACCTCCCTACTCCATCCCCTTTCCCTGGATGCTTCCCTCCCGTCCCCAGTCCTCTGTGTAGCTATCTCCCGCCATCATACCTGGAAACCTCCCATTTCTCCCTGGAGCTTCCCATTCAATGAAAAAAATGAATGACTGACGTGAAAGTCACTTTTATGAATGAAAATCACTCATTAGTTACATTCTTTCTCCTTGAGATGTTATTCTACTGGTTTTTTGTTTAAAGGTTTATTTATTTATTTATTTGAAAGGCAATGTTACAGAGAGGCAGAGACAGAGGCAGAGAGAGAGAAAGATCTTCCATCTGCTGGTTCACTCCCCAAATGGCTGCAATGACTGGGCTGGGCCAATCCAAAGCCAGGAGCCAGGAGCTTCTTCCAGGTCTCCCATGCAGGTGCAGAGTCCCAAGCACTTGAACTGTCTTCCAGTGCTTTCCCAGGTGCATAAGCAAGAAGCTGGATTGGAAGTGGAGCAGCTGGGACTTGAACCAGTGCCCATACAGGATGCCAACACTGTAGGTGGCAGCTTTACCCACTACACCACAGAGCCGGTCCCTATTCCATAGTTTCTAACTTTGATCATTTAAGTGGGAAAAGATAAAAAATCTCTCCAGTTTATTCTGGTATCAGGTACCAGGAAATAGAGGATAAACTCTATTTCCCAGTTCTATAAGATTTTTGCTATATATTTAGCTCATCACAGGTTTACCTTCGATTTTACTGATCTAATTTTAGGATTTTAATTCATCCCAATGGCAAGCCAATGTTTTGTTTTCTTTCTTTATTCAGATTCTTTTTCTTTCTTCCCTTGCCTTTTCCCATGTCCCACTCTCGAGAGAGAGGGTGTCTTTGCTTCCGTCCATGTCTGTTTCTTCCTGTATCAGGATGTACATGTTGAGTAACTTGATCTTTGGTTATCTCTTTGAGTCTAAATTCAGCTATTCTCAGAATTATTTGGAGCCTTTTGATGCATGTATATGTTTTTTCACATTTCATAGGTATTTTAATTGTGTATCCATGCACTCTTAAATTTCACCTTCCAATCTGTGCAGAAACTTCTGCAAGGACCTAGGCTTCACAGAAGGGTAAGAGTTGCTGATGGAACTGAAAGAACTGTCTTCCAGTGTTGTTCCTGTCTAATCTTCACTCCCAGTGTCTCCTTCTAAAGAAGATAGGCTTGGTTCGGAATTAATAATCAGGATAGAAAAAGAGGGGTGGCTGGAAGCGGAACAGTCAGGAAGCCTTGCAATAAATAAAATGTGTCTTAGCAATGGGAGCTTAGATTGGGGGAATGGTGGGAGTGGGAAACAACCCCTACCACCATAGACTAACCATGCGATGGGTTCCAAAGGACTCCATCCAGATAAGCTGGGCTGCAACGTGAACTAGGCCAGCAGAGGGTTCTGTCATGTAACCCATCTGGCGTTGTTCAAATTCAGAATGCTAACAGCTATCACTTTCCCTGGGCAGTAATGATGATCAGTCTTGTCTTTGAGTGCTTTTGAAGTAAAGCGAGCAAATTTCCCCAAAGAAAGTCTAAGCAAGCTGCGTTTTCATCAACTTTCTCTGCTCAAGCCTCCCCCGTGGTCTAGGCAGCACAACCCAACACAGCAATCTGAGCCGGGCCACTCTCCTGCCCCGCCATTCTCCAGTGAGCCCACAGCTCACCCTCATCCCTGCGTGACTGCTTAAAGCAAATTCCAATAATAGAGTGAATTCTTGCCTTCACGCTGCCCCAATGCTATTGACATCATTATTGGAGTCATTGAGTCTCTCAAGGTGTGTTCTGGAAAGATCTTCCAAAGAGGAGTTAGAGGCCTGCCTGCATTAGAGTGATGAAAATGTAAATTTCAGCCATGTCACTAGCGAGGTGGACATATTTCACCAAGGCAGATTAATTTAACAGCTACGTTTCCCTTCCTGCGTGCTCCTAAGTAAAAACAGACCTGCAGAGCAGTCAAAGAAGCTGAAGTGAGTCTCTCGATACAGTGTGCAGAGACCCTGGCCAGTGAGGGGACCCAAGAGGGACCTCCTCGTGCCTGTGATGACACACTGCAGGGGAGAAGGCATCTCTCCGTGTTGCAGGAAACATCGGAGAAACACTGGGCAGGTTAGGGGTGCTGAAGTGCACTACATCAGGTCTGCTTTGAGTAACTAGCAGGAACTGGCCCAAAGATGTTCTGCTTTAGATGGAGCTGGGACTTGTGCGTGACTACTCTTGCCTTCCTCCACCAGTTCAACAAAGCTGTGATCCCTAATCGTTGCTCAGCAACTTACTTGTGTTATAGCCCTTAAAAAGCTGCATAATCTTCTTGTTTCCTCCATTTTTTGAAAAAAAAACCTACTTTTAAAAGTGCATGAATGTCCTACTCTATGAATGTTTTTGAGGACTTTCACTGGGCTACAGGTGCTGGGGCAGGCAGACATGCAGGGAATTCCCAGAGCAGGGCATCAATAAGGTGACAGGCCAGCGGGAAATTGTGCAGGAAAGACTGCAAGCGGATGAGGGCGTGGAAGCAGCCAAATTGATGACATTCGTGCTCCTGTAAAGGGGGGGGGGGGGGGCTCTCTGTGATCCTGGGCTGCATTCTGCTCTTTCTGTTAGCATTTCCTGCATTCTGTATAAGCAGCTGGTCTTAGACCATCGCGCAGCTCTTGGTGAGCTCTTCAAAGTCAGGCAGTGTATCCTGTTTGGTTTTTGCCCACAGTGCCTGCCTGGTATACAGGATGTGTTCAAAGCATGCTTGTCCAGTACTAAATGGATGAACAAGATTTCCTCCTCCCGGTGGGAACCAAGTTGCCGGTGGTCACTGTGTGTGAGCAGCGCCAGCCAGAGACCGATCCGATCCGAGAGGTGTCTGGGTGCGGAGGGCGGGTGCTGGGCGGAACAGTCCTCGGGAAAGAGCTCACAGTGGAGAGCGCTAGCCAGGCATCAGAACTGGAGGGGCTGAGAAGCGGGAATAAAGAAACAATCATGGGGCCGGCGCCGTGGTTCACTTGGTTAATCCTCCACCTGCGGCGCCAGCATCCCATATGGGCGCCGGCTTCTAGTCCTGGCTGCTTTTCCTCTTCCAGTCCAGCTCTCTGCTGTGTCCCGGAAGGCATTGGAGGATGGCCCAGGTGCTTGGGCTCCTACACCCGAATGGGAGACCAGTAGGAAGCACCTGGCTCCTGGGTTCGGATTGGCACAGTGCTGGCCGTAGTGGACATTTTGGGGGGGGGAGCGGTGAACCAATGGAAGGAAGACCTTTCTCTCTGTCTCTCTATCTCTCTCACTGTCTAACTCTATCTGTCCAATAAATAATAATAATAATAAAACCAATCATCACAGAAGTTGGTGAAGATGGGAGAATAAAGCAAGCCAATGACACGAGGTGACTGAGTACGTGGATAAAAAGGGCCTTTCTGGGGTGGTCTGATTTGAACTCTTATGGCTGAGGACAGAGACCTAAAGTGGAGCTGCCTGAGAGAATGTGTTCCAAGGACTCCATGGGACATTCTTGTATTAAAAGTTTTTTGCTGTAGTTGTTTATCTGAAATTAAAATGGAACTGGGGTTCCTGTACTTGTGTTGGCTAACTCAGGTAACCATATCTTAATGGAATGACCAGGATGGAAACAAGGGTGGACCAGACCAGTGCAATAAGGTGATGAAACTTTAAATCCCATAAGGCTTCACAACCTGGCAATGTTATTCAAAGACATCATTATTTAATGGTCTAGCAGCCTCTGAAAAGACAAGAACGGACTGAGTGAGCAAGATGGTGAGGTGATTGTTCAGTGATAGCAAACGCAGTTGGGTTTCTTGCTCCTCCTGAGACTTTCACACCTATGCCTGGGGTCATGTGCACTTACAAATATCCCCTACGTCCCTTCTGTACAGACACTGGTCAGCCACCACCCCCTCAGCAGATCCTACCTTCCCAAGTCTCGGGGTGAGAAAATTCTTCCTGTCTCACCTGTGTAAAACAAGGGATTGGATACATTTTCCACATGGCGCTTGGTGGGTGTGCCTCAGGGGGCAGCTCGCTATAAAACCCCTACTGAAAGTATCTCAAGCATGAGTTTGTTTTTCTTACATAACAAGACATTTAGAAGTCGGAAGCTGGGGACACTGGTTTAGCTGACTAACAGCATCAAGACCACAAGCCTGTTTCTACCTCATGGTGACAAGACAGCTGTGGCAGCACCAGCCAGTGTATTCCTGTTCAAGACAGGAAGAAGGAACAGAGGACAGTGCCGTGCAGCTTTCCTTAAGGAAACAACAGCTCCCTGAACTCTGCGCACAGCCAGACTTTTTGGTTGTGTCTAATAAAAGGCTTTTGAACTTCCAGAGTGGGAAGAAGGCGGTGGGAGTGACTTCTGCACAAACAACAGCTGAGAGGAGCCCTAAGCCGGGCAGTCTCTGGGAGGAGCAGCTGCAGAAAACACTGGGAAGAACCCCCGCGCTGGAATCCAACAGACCTCATTCAGATGCAGGAGGTGCCCCCTCTCCACTCGTGGGCTCTTGAGCAGGGCACTCGATCTCCCTCAACACTCATTTCCTCATCTGCAAAATGAGGGTAATAGTGGTGACCTCACAGCGGGGGGAAGCCAGGATCAGAGATAATGTGCATTTGTCACCTGGTACTGTGTGTGGCAGGAGGAAGGAAATGAAGAGTCCTTGTCGTTACTTGGATAATCCAGCCAATGAGACACTGCTTTTTTTTCCCCCTATGTAGATAAAATATGTCTTCTTTCTTGCACTTTCAGAAAACTAAGTTCCAAATTATGTATATTTCAACTCTATAGAGTGTTTACAATCCAACAGAAGCATCAGGGAATGATTATCATGGTGACTACAGTTGCCTAGGTTAATCATGGTCCTTGGTCTACAAAGTCATGTCATTGACAGAAATCAAAAATATCACAAAAAGACATGTCTGTAGATCCACGTTTTGGGTGCATTGCGCTGGACTTGCAAGCTGTCAGTTCCTTTTTGATACATTAAAATAATTTTTGATTTTAAGAATGTTTAGTTTTAGATGAAATCATTAGGTACCATCTTGAAAGCCCTTAATCTTAAAACATATTTTGCATTTAGATTCTCACTGGAAGAAGACTATAGAACTCAAGGTAATCAAAACAAGTTCAAAGGCCAGACAACAGAAGAATTTATTGGCTTCAACGTCATGATCATTAAACAACAGTCTTCAAACACTACTGGCATTTATTCCACTTGACGATGGAAGCTTCATGAACTCTTCACAAAGATGAAGGGGAACTGTGTATGTTACTGCAACATTTGGGTATCAAGAGTCTAAATATGGGCAAGAGAAATCAGGCTAAGCTATTATTGCCAGAATGAACCTACATGCCAGAACTTGAGAAATGGAAAGAATGAAATGGCATTAGAATTCTCTCTCATTTGTAGAAACGTCTTAGATACAAGCCAATTTAATACCTACCATGCAAATAGCAATGACTTGTCCAAGGAAATATTGAAATCTATTAAGGCTGCATGTGCATAATCCGATTCAACAAGTCAGGATATTTTTCTCAAAAACATAATATCTTTTTGGCATTGTGTGAGATGAAGGTTAGATTACATTTCTTGCCTGCGCAATAATTCCCACATCATAAATTCTGATGAAATTATATCAATATATAAAGCAAATGGATGTCTGACCCACCATCGTTTTCTAGTTCTCAAAGAGAGGCTGACATGGCAGCAAATCCCCAGCTGCTCAGAGCAATGCTATTACAGCCTGCTTTTGCCTGGGAACTGTTATTAACTATCTTGACCAGGAGCGGCTGTTAGAGTTTGTGGTTTCTGCTCTGAATATTAAACTTGGGCATACAAGAGTCCTTATTGTGGGGAGCACTTGGAAATGGTAATGCAAAATTGCTTTATATTTGCGGGATTTGATTGCTGTAGATGATACAGCGCTAGCTGGTGGGCCTCTCTTGCTGCTTGCATTTCCAGATTATAAATCATTCCTTCGACAGGGTATCTGCCACAACCCGGTCTCAGTTTCCATGGTATCATTTTTTATATTATAACTGGCAAGTGCTCTTCTGGACCGTTCATATAAATGACACATTTCACATAATTTATGAGAATGGGGTTGAAATCAAAGCCAATAAGGGCCTCCCCAAGTTTTCTTGGACATGTCAAGGCATCTCAGGCTTGGTGTTTTGGGGAGAGTGGGTCACAGACATAAATGTCAGATTTCTGAATGGCATTCATAGGAACTGTGTTGATCAATAGCAAATTCAGTACTGCAAAGCTCCATTCACAATTAGTCAGTCAGTAACAGTCAACTTTCAAGAGCAAAATGTGTCTGTGTGGCTGCATTTGATGGATCACATGTACAGAAGGTGGCTAGAAGAAGGCACCTTTATTTTCTCCTTCTGAAAATAAGGCATTGGATGAGGTGGTTTGCAGAGACCCTTCCGGTTTTGGTGCATTGGTAGCTCCAAAATTCACTGTTGAAATTAAAAGACAACAAGACAGATGATGGTGTTGAGTGTATGCTGTGTCCTTGTCGCAAACCTCAAGATTAGATTTAGACCTGAGATATAATTTTTTTTTTCATTTATTTATTTTCAACTTATTTGAAAGGTAGAGGGACAGAGAGAGATCTTGCATCCACTGATTCACACCCCAGATGCCCACAACAGCCAGGCTGATGCCAGGAGCCTGGAGTTCAGTCTGGGTCTCGCATATGGGTGCAGGCACCAAAGCACTTGAGCCACCATCTGCTGCCTCCCAGAATGCGAATAGCAGGAAATTGGTTGGAAACTGACAAGCCAGGACTCAGTCCAGGCACTGTGAGATGGGAGGTGGGCTTCTCAGTTGCTGCAGCAAACACCTGCCCCAAGACGAGATGGAGGAAGCTGAACCCCCTTTCATCCCTGGAACCCACACACCAGCTACGTAGCAGAACCCATTCTTAGCTGGTGCCGCGGCTCACTAGGCTAATCCTCCGCCTTGCAGCGCCGGCACACCGGGTTCTAGTCCCGGTCGGGGCGCCAGATTCTGTCCCGGTTGCCCCTCTTCCAAGCCAGCTCTCTGCTGTGGCCAGGGAGTGCAGTGGAGGATGGCCCAAGTGCTTGGGCTCTGCACCTGCTTGGGAGACCAGGAGAAGCACCTGGCTCCTGCCTTCGGATCAGCGCGGTGCGCCGGCCGCGGCAGCCATTGGAGGGTGAACCAACGGCAAAGGAAGACCTTTCTCTCTGTCTCTCTCTCTCACTGTCCACTCTGCCTGTCAAAAAAAAAAAAACAAAAACAAAAAAAAAACCATTCTTAGAGTAACACATTTGAAGTGCGAGAACGCAGCTGAGCTCCCCTGGCTGTGCCCGAGATGCCCTGGCTTTTCTGTCTGTGAACTCAGGGATTCATGAATTTGGAAGTTGACGCCCACCACAGCGAGAGCCGACCAGAGCGTGAGTTGCCTTCTGATGGATGTTATGAATGAAGAGCTCAAGCCTGTGAGACACGGTTTTGATGAACCTCTGCCGAGACATAAGAAGCTCTCAATTGCTCCCTACCCAGAGGCCTGAATCACTTGTGGTCTCCTTAGGTACTCTTGCTCCATCGATGCTTTTTTGGCATTCCATTCATAAAAAAACAAAGCAGGGACTGTGAGTGCAAGGCTCCAGATGAACTGGAAGCAGTTTCTTGGGCAATTGGTTGCCCTTTCTCATCCACCCACACCCATCGTCAGAAGGAGGATTTGTACACAAGAAACATCCGAGTATAATCAAAATATAATTGTAGGGTAACCAGAGACACTTGGTGCAAAACTTCTGTCAGAAGGCCGGTGAGATTGTCCTTGCGCCAAATTGGCTTCCTAAAGCAGCTCCCCTCTCGCCCACAGCATCTGCACACTGCAGAGTTCTCGGGGTAACAGCCTTCCAGAACATGGAAAGAAACGGTGACTATGCACGCAAATTTTTTCTGGTGGAAAAGTATTGAGTTAGGCCAGAATTTATCCCTTTGGGACTTTTTCTTGGTCGCTGGGTTTTAGAACTAAGGGGAATTCATGGACAACTGCTTTATTTTACAGATGAGAAACTGAGGCTTCTAAGAGCGACAGGTTTTGCAAAGGCCATAGAGACAGTGGCAGAACTGGGACCAGACCCCGGGGACTCCCAGCCGTCGCTGACACGGTGACTGCCCAGCTCACTTGGCCTTGAACCGCCAAGGCAGCATAGTTTCCTTTGTAATAAAGCTACACCTGACGTCCGTCAACTGGAACGAGATTTTGAAAAGGGATTCCGATCCTCACTGCGGGTGATGCGTTCTGATTCCCTCTGCTCTGAAGCAAGTTTTAGTTCACTTGTTTTCTTCACACTGAACTACTTCTAATCATCACCTAGTTTTAAAAACACTATTCTAGAGGATGTGTGCTCAAAAATTGCTTATTAAGTTCCCCTTAGTAGTGTCTTTCTAGAAATGACTTCCTACACGATGTCCTTTCCCAGTAGCTGAGGACAAGACCTCACCCAGCTCTGACTTCTGAAGACCTGCTCTATCTGAAAAAAGAAAGCTTGGCTCTTGCAAAAAAAAAAAAAAAAAAAAAAAGCTTTTCTTAACTTTGAATGACCACAATAGTTCAAATAATTGGAAAAAGATAAGAACCAACTCTACCCAACAGTGGGTTGCAGAGGCAGTAGGCATGCACGGCTCTGCAGAGGTGCCTGTATGGGCTCTTGGCCTAGGGAGAGGGCTCTTTGCTTTGGAATAAATGCTTTTGTTAATACCCGCGCCACTAAGGCCAGTGCAGAGTTTCGGCTTACTTGGCTGGCTGCAGCGAACAGCCACATCCATCAGTCTGGCTTTCCCAGCAGGGAGAAAGGTGCTTTATGCTCAGAAGCTCAGCCAGGCTTGCCAACCTATCCGAGAAGGAGGAGGGGAAGTCTCTTCTCGAGTGGCTTTTGGGGACACACTTGCAGGCTTCCAGACGATGCCCTCAGGTGGCCTGCGCTTTGGCTTTGCCGTCCGGCAGAGCAGCCGAGGTCCTAGTTTTCCTCTATCTGCCGTTTAACCCGTGCCAAGCTTTCTTTTCTCACCAGGGTGAAGAATGGAGCCAAGACACCCGAGCGCCGGGAGAAGGCTGCGGGTGGCGCAGAAGCAGGCACAGGAAGCCCGCAAGCAGCTCTCATGAGACGGGCGCTCAGCGGGGGCCCAGCCTTTGCTTGCAAGGAAATGCTCGCTCCCCACCCACAGGGGCGGCTCGCCAGTGGACCAGGAGCCCCCGGTCCACTGCCTCCACGGGTCAGGGCGTGGACCTGCATCCCATCCATTCCACAAGATGCTCAAGCCCAACCCTGGGGTTCATCCTTGCCACCTGGGGATAGAAGAGCTTAGCTTCTTGGACTCCGAGTTCCCATGGCCCCCAGCCTGTGGTTCTTCAGAGCCAGCCAAATCTTGTTTTTTTTTTTTTTTTTTTTTTTTTTCATTCAGGGCTGATTTCTGGCAAAATTCCCGCCCCAGGCCTCCAGCCTGACAGAGGTTAATGGGTACCATTTAGCCACTCTCTGCAGCACTGGTTTGATCTTCTTGGCTCCAATGCTCTGGTTCTTCTTGGCACGAGAAGATTCGGCTCTTGCCCTTTATCTTGTTACCCGAGAGCCTGAATGCCCGTGACAGCCGTGGCTGCAGATGCTGCCCCTTCGGAGTCTCTGGCAGAGGGGCAGGACTCAGATGCACGCAGGAAATGTGCTTGGAACTCTTTCTTTTTTCCAAACAGCCAGGTGGCTGTTGCTGAGACCAAGGCCGATCAGAAACGACACACACACGTCTCTGTGGCTGGCGCCGCCTGGATCTCCCCTTCACGAAGAGAGCGCAGAAACAGGACTGATGGAAGCAGCTTCTCACTCGCAGTAAGGAGAGAGTCCAGCTGTGCACTGAAGCCAGAGGACTCTTGACTGTCCTGTGTTCCCAAGTCCCCGGAGCTCCATCAGTCATGTGACCGTGACTTCGGAAGAAAAATGCCTAGGTCAACTTCAGCGCAAACAAGTGCACATCATTCCCAAGGGCCACGCTTCTGCAGAGTGCCACTGCTCTGCCATCCAGGAAGCCTCCTGACCTTCACCTGAGACCCCAGAGAAGAGGAGCGGGACCAGGAAGGGCGCGCCAGGTAAAGTCACATGACTCTTTTTTTTTTTTTTGACAGGCAGAGTGGACAGTGAGAGAGAGACAGAGAGAAAGGTCTTCCTTTGCCGTTGGTTCACCCTCCAATGGCCACCGCGGCCGGCGCGCTGCGGCCGGCGCATCGCGCTGATCCGATGGCAGGAGCCAGGTGCTTTTCCTGGTCTCCCATGGGGTGCAGGGCCCAAGCACCTGGGCCATCTTCCACTGCACTCCCTGGCCACAGCAGAGAGCTGGCCTGGAAGAGGGGCAACCGGGACAGAATCCGGCGCCCCAACCAGGACTAGAACCTGGTGTGCCGGCGCCGCTAGGCGGAGGATTAGCCTAGTGAGCCACGGCGCCGGCCCATCACATGACTCTTGAAAAATGCCTCGGGCTGCCTGTCAAGTCTGGAGCTGCAGCAGGCCTTGGTGGGAAACGTCGCCCTCCACACCATCCAGCACAGGCGCGTTTCCTGCTGCCTAGAAGCAGGTGCTGGTTCTTGGAGAACATGATAAAGTTGCTGACTTGTACATACGAGCCCCAAATGCCTATCTCAACCCAAGATTCATGCCACAAGGAGCAAGAAGCCCAAAACTGGGCCTCAGATCCCCGGAGGGCACTGTGTCACTCTGGCACATGGCCACGAGTGGGCGGCACACAGACTGGCCACATGCACACGTGACTCAAGATCACGCATAGTTCATAGTCCTCACACGCATGACTCACTCTCCATGACTCAGCACCGGGGGACACCTCTTGCCTCGTCTCCTCTCTTCCAAATGTTCTCTCCAGACAGCGTTGAGAGTTGCCCCCGTTAACAGTCATGAGAAGTAGCTCTACTATACAGAGTTTCTAGAATCTTCACCCCCGAAAATAGCAGGGAAGAGAGCTCAACTTCCTGTTTAGAATCCCTGCACCTTCCCCCTGTGAAGATTCCAGAACAAATAATTCCCGTTTCCACCTACGTGTAAGTTTTCAAAACTTCGGATGAGAAGATCCTGATAATCAAAACTTTGCTCACGAAGGGCCAGGGGCAAACTGCCGGCCAAGGGGGCCTCAACTTAACCAGCGCTGGGTGGGGGAGTAACGCCCTCTTCTGTGGGAAAGGTGGAATCAAGTTAATGAATTGGCTTCCTCGGAGAAGAAAATGTGTCATCCTCTCCAAAACCTTGAGATGAAAGGTGTAAACCGGTGTCATTGTTTCATAAATTGCTACATCAAACAGGGGACGCCTATAACCCTGCAGCACGTAATTATCATAAAAGTAGCACACCGTTAAAATTCCCAGGAAGGATCTGGCAAATTAGATTACAGAGGAGGGAGCGGAGCACACATGGTCCCCAGCCCAGACTCCCCCTGCCAGGTGCCCACCACCACCACCTCCACCTGGATTCTGTGGTAGCCTCCCAGGGGTCTCCCTGCTGCTGCCCTGGCCGCCCATGTCTCTTCTCACAGCAGCCCAGGGATCACGGCACGCCTGGGCTCACAAGGCTCCAATCTTCCCACCTCACTGGGGTTAAGACGCCTGAGTCCCCACTGTGGCCTGGGAGAGCAGTTACCTGAGCCTCACTTGCTGAGCCCATTATCTGCCTCCCTCTGCCCCCTGGCTGCAGCCACACAGACTTTGCCCAGGGCTCAGCAGCTCAGAAGGGCTCCCTCCCCACCCCCTTGTCCCTGTCCTCTGCCTTGGGGACTCTGGGCTTGCTGTCCCCACCTCTGCATTTCTGCAGAGATGGCCAGGCCTGGCCTGCCCTCCCAGGGACCATTGCTTTGGTGTACTCATCCCTGGCTGCCTGGTTTCACAGCACAGCCCTCACCGCCCCATAATCCCTTTCCCCTTCCCCTAAAGTTCTCCCAGGTTCCCATCCGTCCTGCTTGTGCACTTTCTGTCCCTCTGCAGGGATGCTGTCAGCCCTGCAGAGGCCGGGATTTCATCCTGTCCTGCTCTCCATGCCTCGGAGGCTCCGGCCGTGCCTGGCGGACAAACAGGATGGCTGGCAGAATAGAGGACTCGCAAGTGCTTCCAAATCTAAGGGCTGTTTGTACCTGTCCTAAGCGTATCGAGGTCAGACATTCTTCTTGCTTTGCAGCTGTCCTTTGGTTCCATCTGGAAGCCCTGGAACAGGTGGATCAGGGGTGCACAAAAAGAAAATGTCATTGATGGGCTTGCTCCCCAAAGGCGGCAACAAAGCTTTCATGCCCATCGCTTGCTTTTAGATCCAGGCCTGGGTGCTGGCTGAGCATGTCTCTGGAAGTGACAGAGTTCGTGGGTGGGGCTAGAAGCTGGCCTCCCAGCTGAGATCCGATGGAAACCCTCGTGGAGGCGGCACTCAGGGAGAAGGGTCTGTCCACAGGTGTGCAAAGGCCCTGGGTGGCAAGTGGCAGAAATGCATTCCAGCGGGGTAAAGCGACAGCACGGCTTGTACCGGAAGAACACAGGGATGCCCCACAATCCTCAGGAGAGGAGGGACTCATGAGCGCCTACAATTGCCAAAGGCCAGGATGAGCAACGCATGCTCTGGCTCCAATGCTTCGCTCTCTCCATACGTGGCTTCTTAATGCTCGTTGCAGGCGCCTGTGTCTCCAGCTCCTGTTTCCCGTGTCCCTGTCACATGCGGTCAACATCACTGCCCCAGGGGGCTCAAGGTCCCTTCACACAGGAGGTGAGCCCTGCACCCCACAGCACCCCAAAGTTCCTGTTCCTAATCCCAGGGAGAGAGAAATCTGATCAACTGGCTTGGGACAGATGTCCATTCTGATAGTTTCCAGTGGTGATGCAGACAAAGCCTCTTAGAGAATAGCAATTCCTTTTTTCAAATGTTGGGATCCCAATGTGTTTTAATTGTTTCCGATCTCAAGAGGGTATTGTGGTTCCTACACCATACATCACTGTGTATGTGGGTTGGGACCACATTCTGAACTTATGAACATCTCTGTAGGAAAATGCATGACTATTAATACTAAGCGAGACAAATAAGAATCATAAACAGCTTCATGTTAGGTCAAGCCAGGAGAGGTTTTGCTATCAAATAAATCCAGATCAGGTTTGAATTTGCTCCAAGTGAGTAAGAAAATCTTTCGGTTTTCAGACGGTTTGGGTGTCTGATTGTGGATGAGTGGGGTGGCCGGGTAATGCACCACCCATGCTTCACCTCGGAGAGTACAGGGGCTGCTGGTGTAAGAATCCCCGGGCAGGCATGCTGAGAATGTGCGGAGTGTCCCTGCAGGTTTCTCACCTCCCCAGCTCTCCCGTAACTACAGTGAGAGCGACTCGAATGCAAACTCAAACCCAGGAACAACATCTACCGAAAACCCAAGTGACAGATGGCCCCATCAATCCTAAAAGCAACTGGATCTTTCAGAACCATAAGACCCACATGGCCTCTGGGTTGGGGACAGTTAAGAGGAAGTGACAGGACCTCAGGGGTACCTGGGGACAGGATGACCCTCAAATCGCCAGGAGGCACCGGAAATGGCGCAGCTCGGTGGGAAGGCAGCAACTGAGCGAGGGTTTCCGCACACACCTGTGCTCAGGGGAGGGAGTGGGATTGTGGGAAATGTCTGCAGGGGCTGCAGGAGCTTAGCCCCATGCACTCTGGATACCAACCAGGCAAACCTCCGCCTGGGACGGAGCTCCTCTCCAAGGAGAAACGCTGGGAGTGGAATCCAGGCTCCGACAGGGACAACAAAGCAGCACGTAGGTTCCAGGTGAAGCTGCGGGTGATGGCCCCGGGTGTCAGAAGAGGAAGCCATACCTGTCACTCCGGAGAAAACGGAAGAGAAAGCTCTGGACCCGCGAAGCTGGGAAAAAGGCTCTCCCTCCCCCGTCCCCACCTAAAAATCAAAGAGTGTCCATTCCACATCATAATGACAAACAAGATTTTTTACAGCGTTAAAAAAATCTCCTTTTTATGAAAGGAAAGACACAGAGAGAGCAAGAGAGTGACAGTGAGAGAGACAGAGAAAATGTCAAGAAAGCTTTTGACCATCCAAACAAAAAACACCAAGTCACTTAGAGATTATCAGCAGATTATTAAACAACAATGCTTCACGCCAAAGAAACTGGAGTGATATCTTGAAGATAATCAATGGAAGAAAATGTGATTTTATATTTTGTACCCAGCCAAATTACAATTAAAGTGGAAATACCAAGCATAAACAAAGTATAAATTCCTTAAATTGCGATGAACATGAGAAAACTCAAAATGTTTATCTGATGGGCCCTTCCCAATAGAGGAGTTCAGGAGCTTCATGCAATCAGAGCAGAGGCGGACATGGACGTCCATGCTGCTGACAGCGTACTCCTGGCGTGAGACAATGGAGGGACAAATGTAACATGGAAGTTTTAAGTAAAAATCCTGTAATCCCGAACTTGAACTGGAAGCATCAGCATAAATGCATGGTATGTTTTATCTTCAAATTATTCCTGGCTGTACAAACATGCTTATAGGATGTGAGACTGTGGTCTCCAACCACAAATGTACAAAATGAACCTGGACCATCTTGTTAAATTAGAAGCAAGGAAGCTATCAAAGACTATTGGAAGCTTGTGGAAAACCTAAAAAGTGAACTTGACGCCGTCCCCATTGAGCACACATGGGACAACATGAGCTCTCATAAGCACAATAACTCACAAATTGAAACAAGTAAAATATACTGAATCTCTGAAAATTATGGTTCATTATTCTAGGTGTGATAATGGCATAGGGCTTATATATTTTTTTAACTTTCGTATCTTTTACAATTACGATGTCTGGCATTTGTTTCAAATTCTGTAGGAGAGAAAAGAACAATACCTGCAGCTTTACTATTCTATTCCGAGTATTTTTATGGATGCTGGAGGTTTTCCATAATGAAAGTTTTACGTTTTGATTTACATCAGAGTAGCAGACATACACCGGGACCATTCCAGGAAAACCAGGCTGAAGCTCACCCTGTGGGTGAGGGGTCTTTATGGCCCAAACATGGTTAGAGGGGCCCAGAAGTAGGCAGGGAAGGGCCACACACTCCAAAATGTATCCAGTATGATAGATTCTATCCTGATCACTCAGCATTGTGGTTTCTTTTTCTTTTTACTTGTATCAAACTGTTTAGCATATAAACCAACAATAAATTACTTAAGTTCTGCCACGTTCTTGTTGTGTTTCTCTTTTTTAATCTAGTTCAGTTTTTCCCAAAGAGCCTGTAGCAGGCAGGGCCACTACAACTTGGCAGCTTTATTGTTGAATGCATTCAATTATCATTTTTAAGTCTAGCACCACATTCCTTTAATGATTTAGGACCTTGCATGGTTTTAAATGTCTCCCAAAGCTTTCATTGTAAATTGTGTTAAACATCAAAGGAGGGAAGCCGTGCCCAGATACTGTTTACTGCCTGTGCGATTCTCGGCGCTAAATAGAACGGGTGGCCCTCGACAGACTCCGAATTAGAGCTTGGCGTAGAGAAATAACCTTCATTTCTGGGTGCTAATCCAAAGCCTAGCACTGGGTATGCAAAACCACATTAGAAAAATCCTTTTAAAACTTGACCTTCTACAGTGACTTCCCTGCGTTTCTTTCAAGTCTCATCAAGAAATACGGCGACAGCTGTGCTGTCCACAGTGTCAAAGTGTCTCCCAAGGCCACAGCCAATTTAGGGTCAGTACCTCTGGTTACAATGGCACTTGTGTAAACGGGGCCCCATTGCCAGATGCTTGGAAAAGTCCCCCTTATTCTTTCTGAACCGTCTGAAGACAAAAGCAAACCCAACATACCTGGACATTGCTCTTTTCTCCGCAGTCTTCCACTGGGGGGATGTTGTTCTGATGCCAGAGAACATTCCGGATGCTTCTACGCGCAGCCTTTGATGCCGGGATGGTTGTATAACACTTCAGAGGGTTTATTCTGAAGATATATCCCTCGTGTTTCCAGGCCATATTTTAAAAGGAAAACAAACCAAAGCAAAAAGCCAATTTCTGCTCACCCCATACCACTGTGAAGACTTTTGATAGCTTTGTGTCTTTCTGGATGGCTGGTTATTTTGCAACAGGAAACCTCAGTATTGCCCATCCGGTACAGAACCTGGCAGGGGGAGCATGCTCCATTGCATGGCTGCAGAGAGCTCGCTGCCTTTCTCTCCTCACGCAGACTCGTCTGCAGGGTTCCAGAGTGCTGGGCCCCACTCTCCGTATGTAAGAGTGACGGCCCCAGGGCAAGGCTGCCTACATTCGGGGCTCCGGCTTTATGACCACTGACAAGTCACATGGACCTGTGTGCCTCCGCTGGCTCATCTGCAGTATGGGAGCGCTCCAGGTCCGACCTCTTAGGGCTGTTGCGGGGATAAATGGGTACAGGGAAAAGGCCTGGAACAGTCCCCAGCACTGCAGGCGTGGGAGCTGCTGGGGATTCGTGCACAAGACGCCGTCCCTGGCTCCAGGCGGCTGGGGCTCCCCAGGCCTCCCTTTCACTCCTCTCTCTCTTCTCTTGCAACGTAGCTGTCCCCAACCCTCCCATCACCACCCCTGCTGGCGTCTGTCACCTTCCCCTCCGGCCTATCAATTTCTCCTGTTTCTCAGCCATCCTCCTCCATTCAAAAACAGAGAAACAGAGAGAGAAAAAAATAAACTCTAATATTCAAACCTACTTTTTAAAAATAAAAAAATTATGTATTTATTTGAAAGGCAGAGCTACAGAGAGGCAAAGGCAGAGAGAGAGAGAGAGAGAGAGAGAGAGAGAGAGAGAGAGAGAGAGGTCTTCCATCTGCTGGTTCACTCACCAGATGACCACAACGGCCAGAGCTGTACCAACCCGAAGCCAGGAGCCAGGAGCTTCTTCCAGGTCTCCCATGTGGGTGCAGGGGCCCAAGGACGTGGGCCATATTCTACTTCTTTCCCAGGCCATAGCAGAGAGCTGGATTGAAAGTAGAGCAACCGGGACTTGAACCAGCACCCATATGGGATGCTGGCACTGCAGGCATCAGCTTTACCCGCTACGCCACAGTGCCAGCCCCTTAACCTACTTTTTAAAGATAGTATTTATCGAGCATAATAACATGATAGGGTATCATGGAGAAAGCCACCCACCAGAGCACGAGACTGGGAGCGTGCCCCTCTGTTTCTGGAGAGGATTGGGGTGTTGTTGCTTGGCACCCGGCCTTGCTTTTGCTGACACTGGAGACACAGGTCAGACAGAGGAGGCTGGGCACTGGTGTCCCCCTGAGTTCTGGAAGTCCACGGCTTCAACAGGAACAAAAGAAGTACCTGGGGTGGGGAGGGGGCAGCTGCTGGGATCACGGGACAATAAGGGGCTGGAACAGACTGGAGTTTGAAGAACAAAAAACAGAGAGGAAAATGAGGAATCAACAGGATATTGAAGAAGGCTGGCTTGGGGCGTGAGTAGGAGTCCCCCCCGCAGGCCTTGTAAGAAAAGCCTGGGGGAGGGAGGGCACTGTGGCATAGTAGGTTAAGCCTCCGCCTGTGGCGCCAGCATTACATATGGGCACTGGTTTGTGTCCCGGCTGCTCCACTTCCTAGCCAGCTCTCTGCTATGGCCTGGAAAAGCAGTAGAAGACAGACTAAATGCTTGGGCCCCTGCACCCACGTGGGAGACCTGGAAGAAGCTCCTGGCTTTGGATCAGCACAGCTCTGGCCATTGCAGCCATTTGAGGAGTGAACCAGTAATGTATGTTTCACTTGGATTCAATCATGAGGGAGGCCAGATTTTGTTCACATTGCAATTGCAATAGCAGCGAGCACTTATTGAGTGCCTGCTGTATCCTAGGCCCTCGGCTGGGCCCCACAGTCATTGTCTCTACTCCTCCCACAACTCTCTGCTCATTCCTTTCTCATTGGAATTCACTTCCTGTGAGGTTAAGCAACTCAGCCACACAACTGTTAAGAAGCAGAGCTGGGATTCGAACCCAAGTCTACCTGAGTCTGGTGCCTGGAGTCACAGCCCACTCCCTCTGAGCTTGAACACAAGCTTTCAGAAGGCGTGTTTCAGAGGTCCTGTTACGGGGTTGGAGATGCTGCAGTTGGAGATCTCAGCGGTGTACCTGGTGTGCCGCCAGGGGCGTGCAGTGGTGTGACATCACCAACCCGTGGTGTCTGGTTTCCTTGGATTAAGACCCCCCACCTATGGGGCTGGCGCTGTAGCGCAGTAGGTTAATCCTCCGCCTGTGGCGCCAGCATCCCATATGGGCACTGGTTCTAGTCCCAGCAGCTCCTCTTCTGATCCAGCTCTCTGCTGTGGCCTGGGAAAGCAGTGGAGGATGGCCCAAGTCCTTGGGCCCCTGTACCCACGTGGGAGACCAGGAAGAAGCTCCTGGCTCCTGGCTTCGGATCGGCGCAGATCCAGCCATTGCGGCCATTTGGGGAGTGAACCAACAGAGGGAAGACCTTTCTCTCTGTCTCTTCCTCTCACTGTAACTCTACCTCTCAAATAAATAAATAAAATCTTAAAAAAAAAAAAAAAAAGACCCCACCAGCAGACACTGCTGATCGTGCAGTTCTTAGAGCTCCATATCAAGGCGTCACAACCACCGGTCAAGGAGCCTCAAGAAAAAGGACCCTTCTTCCAGTATTTTGCGTCGTGTGTACGGAACAGTAGCAGAAGAAGGGCTCCGAGGAGACTGTTTAAGATTTTAGTGCAGCTACTTAAAAATAAGTACATAATGTTGTTTGATTTCCGAGAGGCCTGCAAGAACAGTAAACAAATCGTGCAGCCAGGCCTTTGCTGCACACTACCTGGGAAAGGCATTGTTTGTTCATAGCAAATATGTAACCACAAAACACATTAAAATGCAGAAAAAATCATCTGACCAAACAAAATAATGATAAATCAGCCTGAAACTTGTTGCCATTACAGGATATTAAATATGCTCATACTGGGGAGAGCATGCGCAAGGCACCTACTTAATTGCGCACATAATTAAAGGGGTGGCTGCACTATGATTTATAGGTTGGATCTTCTAATTACTTAGCTGTAGCAATTAGGATTTTCTTTGTATTACACTTCTTCAGGCCAAAGATGCCTTCTATCGCCCTGGCCAGATTTCGGAGGGCGCAGTCTGGCTCCTTTCCCATCCCCCAGCGCGGCCTCCTCGTTGAAGTTGTTCCCAGCTGGGACTCTTGCAGGCAGGCGGGGCGCAGCTGGGCGGAGATGAGAGGAAAGGCTTTGTGAGGGGCGCGCACTGTGTCTGCTAGAAACACCAGCTTGCTCTGCCGGCTCCTGGCAGCTTCAAGGGGCCGGAGGCCCTCTCTTCATGCTTTTCCGACGGTCCCTGACTACAGACAAACCAGAAGAGCTAGAAATCGAATAGAAATATCTGTAACATTTTTAGACCTACATATTCCATAAAAGTAGTATTTTTGTAAAGGGCTCTAAGAGGCCAACCATCATGATCAGGAAAGAAAATCACACCTACCACTTGTCTAGTGCATTTCATATGCCAGGAACTCTGTTGTGTGCGCCGGGGCTCAACAGCCTAGGTTCTGCAGTCAAAACGCTTGGGTTCGAGTCACAGCTCAGACGCTCGCTGTGTGGCACCAAGAGACTTACCCTCTTTGAGCTTCAGGTGTCTTATCTGCAAAATGGGCAAACAAGAGTACCTACCTCAGTGAGAGTTGAAGATAAAATAAGATGGAACTCGACAGCAAGCACCCTGCACAGCGCTCAGCGACGTAGCAAGGCCCCCACTGCCTGCGTGACTTGTAGTGGAGTCGATGTTTCCAACCCTGCGAACGATTCCTTCCTTCATGCAGCACATAGCTGAGACCCTGTGGGCTGGCCCAGAGGCCATGTTCTTTTCATTATCCTTCCTTGCCCTCCCAGGACATAAACCTTCAACTCGTGGGCCTAGGAAAGCCATTTATTATGTTGGATGAGAAAAACTCAACTTTTGAAGTGTCAGAAGGCTTGGATTTAAGCTAGTGTAAATCAGCGTACAGCGCTCACGGAGCTCAGGAGGACACGCACACCAGGATGTCGGCTCGCAGCTAAGCCTCGTGGCTGCAGCTCCTCGCATCAAAGCGGCAGCTGGGTTGCACCGAGCTTGTGCAGTGAGAGCTTGGAGGTGCCTTCCAAGGCTTGCACACAAGGGTGGGGAGAGGGGGTTGCTCTTCGCTTCCATTCAGCAAATGTTGGTTGAGTTCTACCATATGCCCAACTCTGTGCTGCTGTTTGGAACCCAGAGGCGAGCAGCAACTCATGGTCTGTGTTCTCAATGGTCTTGTGGTCCAACAGGGACATTCGAACTAGCACTCAGGGCATGTAAGAAGAAATGACTGAATAACAGCTAACACCATTCATCACTGCGACTCCAGATGGAGTCAAAGGCAACACGTTGCATCTCCATTCAGAAGATCTTACCTGCTGACTGTCCACAATGGCTTTCCCAGCTGGAAGACATCTCTCCCAAACGAGGCTCAGTTCACTCAACACAGCACAGTGATCCCCAAGATGCCACAAACAATGAGGAATCCCACGTGCATGTGGCAAAGCCCGCCACCCCGAAAGTTAACATCCTCAGCTGCACCAGCTCCTGGCTTCCTCTACTCAGCCTGGAAAGAAAAACTGCTTATATCTAAGCCTGCTTCCTTTGGCTGAGAGAATTATTACAGACTGTGTTTTCCTTTGCATTTATGAAAAAATCAGTACTCGAGAAAATCATACCCCTTGTGTTGGCAACGCAAGCTCGCAAGCCATATTCTGGTCCTGAAATATGCACCCATCAACTTTCAGATTGATAAATAGGATCTTTTTCTAACGCTCATTAATTACATATTTGAGAGACAGGAATAAAAAAAGATCCCATCCACTGGTTCACGCTCCAAATACTGGGCCAGAGCCTGGATGCAGGCACTCACAGACGCAGCAATCAGTACTGCCCCCCAGGGTTGCCTCCCAGGAAGCCGGAGTCAGGAGCGGCTGCAGGCATTGAATCCAGCCACTTCTACATGGCCCCTTCACTGGCGCTTCACTGCCAGGCCAAATGCCCACCCCTAGAGAGGAACTTTTATCAATGGAAACAACAGTGTGGTCTAAAAAATGGGTGGGTGGGAACCATCTCCCTGTCTCAGTTCTCAGCTGGTGAGTTGCTTGACTTTGCATTAGGGTGCTTGAGACCCCCATTAGTGGTTCTCTTTGTCTTTCTCCTTTTTTTGTTTCTTAATTTCATTAAGTATCATTTCCTTGTGACAAAAGCCAAAAGATTTGATCTTAACAATTAGGAAGTGAATTTTTCAGCATGTGGGATGGAGAGGAGATGAGACCAGCAGCAAACGTCATCCTGAGTAGTAGGGGAAAACACCTCCCCAAATGCCGTTTCTACCACTGAACACACTGACCATGCCAGTCCGAGCGCAGGACTCCTGCCAGCGCCACTCTCGTGCTCATCCTGCCCTCTGCTGGCTGGTTTTGTCAAATGCATCTGGAAGCCTACAAGCAGGAATGGCTTCCTTCTTTATTCATAGGAGTCACGATTTCAGGAGATTCTTAAATACATTTACAGTATCCAAGATCATGATCGCCCAAGCTGCGGACTTTGGATTAAGCCTAATATTAAAATTAACAGGGGACTGGTGCTGTGGTGTTGTGGGTAAAGTTGTCACCTGCAGAGCTGGCATCCCATATGGGTGCTGGTTCAAGTCCTGGCTGCTCCACTTCCAATCCAGCTCTCTGCTATGACGTGGGAAAGCAGTAGAAAATGGCCCAAGTTCTTGGACTCCTGAACCCACATGGGAGACTCAGAAGAAGTTCTTGGTTCCTGGCTTTGGGGAAGCACAGCTCTGGCCATTGCAGCTATTTGAGGAGTGAACCAGCAGATGGAAGACCTCTCTCCTTCTCTCTCTCCCCACCCTGCCTCTCTGTAACTCTGCCTTTCAAATAAATAATCTTTTTTTTTTTAAGAAATAAGCAAGGATAGATGCGTTCAGGTGTATTGTATAAAGCTTTTGTAAAAGTAACCTCCAATGAAGTTAACAGGTAAGAGTAGAAGAAAATGTTAGTAGCACACCTGATCAATGAACTATTAGTTGCAGAACACACACAAAAAAGTCCATGGGCAATGCATTGGGTGAAAAAGCTACACATGCCTTTCAAATTATTTCACACCAAAACAAACTCATATTTTCATTCCATTCTTCCACAAATATTTTGAAGTGCCTTCAAAGAATTTCTATAAATCAATCTTTTAAAGGCAAGTAACCCAGCAGAAAACAAGAGAAAAATACGCAAGCAGGCAGTTCACCAGAGAGGAAACCCTGGTGGCCAATATATTGCATAAACGATCAGAAATAAAGAAAACACAGACCCAAACTTCAATCAGATAGCCTTCAGCTCCCATTATGTTAGCCACTATGGAGAATAAAATCTGACAATACCAGATCCAGCTGAAGACAAAGAGATAGAGAAAGACGAAATTCTCTAGATTGCTGGCAGAAGTCTATATTGACATGATCACTATTTAATAAGTGATAATAAGTAGCTAATTAAAATATACTAAGTTGTAGATATTTAATACATACAGAACTAAATAATAGACATCTAAGCCATGTCTGTAGGGCGGCTGGCACACATCTCTTCTGGGTCTAGAGGACTTCTGGCACCTGTGCCCAGGAGGTGGAGGGTGGTGAGGAGAGTGATGGCGGTTGCTGCCCAATCAGCCCTGGCCACCCTGGAGCCCTTGCGCGTGGATCTCAGCATGGCGGAGGCTGTCAGGTCACAGACCCCTGGGACTCTCACGCTTTGTAGCTGTGTGGGCCTCTGGCAATGCTGCTGTGACTCTGGGCCCTTGTTTGCTCATTTGTCAGTGGGGACCATAATGTCTCTGTCCTAACATAATTGGGAAGGCTCCAGGGAAGATCTAGAATGTGCTGTCCATGGTGGCTGGCACATAGTAGATTCTCAGTGAGTCGCTGTGGCTTTCACTGTCAGTATCGTGACTCCCTGCCCTGGGTATTAGTCATACTGTATGGCTCAGGAGAAATTACATTTTCTGCCTAGGAGGACAAGTAGCCAGAAGCCATTTGTCAGGGTCCAGGGTCGGCTCTCAGGATGGTGAGGCTAGCAGTTAAAGTTTTGTAGTGGTGGGATGACGGAAGTCCTCCACTGGATTACAACCCAAAGGTCCCAGAACTGCCACCCTTCAGGGCTGCTGCCCTGAGCCTCCATCCCTGGCAGTGAAGACGGCTGGGGGCAGGGGCAGAGGAACAGGGCGCCCACCGCACAGGCTCGCTGCGCCACTCCCTGGCCACTCACACCGTTCATCACGACAGCTCCCCTTCCTATACATCCACGCCCAGCCCCTACCCCGGCCAAGGGGATGACCGAGGAGTCAGGTGGACCAAGCGCAGCGCTGGTGTGGCCGCAGCAGGGTGGAGGCCTGATGGAAGTCAGGCCAGCTTCAAAGGCAGAGCACAGATGTCGGAAAAGGCCATTGTTAAAACTGAGAGCCGTAGCCGGCGCCGCGGCTCACTAGGCTAATCCTCTGCCTTGCAGCGCCGGCACACCGGGTTCTAGTCCCGGTTGAGGCGCCGGATTCTGTCCCAGTTGCCCCTCTTCCAGGCCAGCTCTCTGCTGTGGCCAGGGAGTGCAGTGGAGGATAGCCCAAGTCCTTGGGCCCTGTACCCGCTTGGGAGACCAGGAGAAGCACCTGGCTCCTGCCATCGGATCAGCGCGCTGCGCTGGCCGCGGTGGCCATTGGAGGGTGAACCAACGGCAAAGGAAGACCTTTCTCTCTGTCTCGCTCTCTCTCTCACTGTCCACTCTGCCTGTCAAAAAATAAATAAATAAAATAAAACCGGGAGCCGCAGCCCAGGAGGCCGGCCGGAGCCAGGGAGAGGCCAGAGACACCCAGTGGTTTCGCGCTGTTTCCTAGAGGTCAGGTTCCTGGGGATCGATTCGCTAAGTCGACTTTAAAAACAAGCAAGCTACCCTTCTGCCGTCCCCTGTGGGTCTGCTCCTCTGCAGCCATCCTCGGGACCTCACGGATGGAAAGACCACAGAGAAACAGCAGGATGAACTGCAACTCTCTCCCCAGAGAAGGCAGAGTCGCCCGAGAAAGGAAATGCACCCGTCCCTCTCGCCTGTCTTTAGCAGGGTGCTTGCTCCACGGCACAAACTGAACCTAGTAGTCTGTGTGAGATATTTTCTCCAGGTCTCCCAGGGTTCACTGTCACCTCTTAAACGATGGCTAAAGTGAATGAGAAATGGGGACCTCAGGGCTGTGGCGTAGCAGGTAAAGCCATCATCTATGATGTCAGCTTCCCATAGGGGCACTGGTTCGTGTCCTGGCTGCTCCACTTCCGATACAGCTCTCTGTAATGGCCTGGGAAAAACAGCCAAAGATGGCCTAAGTGCTTGGGCTTTTGCACCCACATGGGAGACCTGGATGAAGCTCCTGGCTCCTGGCTTTGGCCTGGCCCAGCCTTAACCATTGTAACCATCTGGGGAGTGAACCAGGGAATGAAAGATCTCTCTCTCTTTCTCTCTCTCTCTGTAACTCTAACTTTCAAATAAATAAATTTGAAAAAATGAAGTGGAATTTCATTAAAATTGCTCCATAGACCAGCGCTGTGGCATAGCAGGTAAAGCCGCCACCTGCAGTGCTGGCATCCCATATGGGCGCCGGTTTGAATCCCGGCTGCTCCACTTCTGATCTGGCTCTCTTCTATGGCTTGGGAAAGCATTAGAAGGTGGCCCAAGTCCTTGGGCCCCTGAAAAAGCTCTTGGCTCCTGGCTTAGGATCAGCACAGCTCCGGCCGTTGCGGCCAACTGGGGAGTGAACCAACAGATGGAAGACCTCTCTCTCTTTCTCTCTCTCTCTCTCTCTCTCTCTCTGCTTCTCCTATCTCTCTGGGTAACTTTGACTTTCAAGTAAATAAATCTAAAAAAAAAAAAAAAAAAGCTCCAAGTTTAGCTTTCATTAGGAATTAATCATCAGCTGTGATCTCCTTTGGTGCAAAGACTCATAAATTCCAGACCTTCATCCTGGATTTTTCTCAAGCCATTTTTCTTCCTCAAAACCTGAATGCATTGTAGCGGGTAAAGCCGCTGCCTGCAGTGCCGGCATCCCATATGGGTGCCTGTTAGAGGCCCAGCTGCCCCACTTCCGGTCCAGCTCTCTGCTGTGGCCTGGGAAAGCAGCAGAAGATGGCCCAAGTGCTTGGGCCCCTTCACCTAAGTGGGAGACCTGGAAGAAGCTCCTGGCTCCTGGCTTCAGATCAGCGCAGCTCCGGCCATTTGCGGCTAACTCGGGAGTGAACCAGCGGATGGAAGACCTCTCTCTCTCTCTCTCTCTCTCTCTCTGCCTCTCCTTCTCTCTCTGTGTAACTCTGACTTTCAAATAAATAAATAAATCTTTAAAAAAAAAAAAAAGAAAAACCTAAATGCATGTGTTCCTTCCAGCAAGACGGACACCACGTCCTCCCCTGGAAGAGGGATGCTCGGAATATTTTACTCCTCCGCGAACAAACACACTGTGCACCGTTGGTCATTGTTTCTCACTCTCACTCTCACTCTCACTCTCGGGACAGTTGGTGGAGTCGACTGTACGAGCAGATTGACAGAACGACTGTAGAATTTTACGTGGCATGCTGACTGCAAAAGGGAAACAAAGACATCAGAACCAAGTCAGAAAACCCTACGTGCATGTCAATGGGCTGGAATCGTGCCCAAGAGCCATCGCGTTGTGTACCAGGCGGCTGAATGCTTGACGTCTTCAGAGCCAGAGACAACCCCGGTGCACCAAACACATCCAACTCTTGGACCACCTGGGGCAAACTCGCAGAGCAGCGGGGAGTCACGTCCTCCCAGGGCTGGGCTGCAGGAATTCCTCTTCGGTGCGTTTCTATGCATTCAGACTCCTGCTGCGGAGTAGGCACCGCCTGGATGCTGCACACAGGTGAGACGCCGGCCATGGGATGCTCTGGCTCCTGGCATAAGAAGTCAGGGGGCCCGGGATCAACGTTCAGCTTTTTGCTATGCCCCCTCTAGCCGGGCCAAAGTGTTCGCCTGCTCTCTCATCTGTTGGGTCTAGGCTGCTCAGGCCCTCTGCATGTCATTTTACCTACCTCGGTCTGAATGTTTGTGTCCCCTGCGAATCTGTATGTTGCAGTTCCCGCCCCCACCGGCCTCAGCTTGTCCTGCCTGGAGCTCTGCCTGCTCTGCTGACCTTGGACTTCAGAATGGTGAGAAGTGAATGATTGGTCCTAAGGCATCCTGTCTGTGGGACTGTGTGACAGCAGCTGGAGCACACTAGGACAGTGCCCTGGACAGCACAGTAGGGACGCCTGTGCTAGGGCCCCTCAGCCACTCTCCTGTTACCCACGCCCAGCCTCAGCCCTGCCTGCTCTGCTGCCCCGCGACGTCCTCAATTCTGCTGCCACCAGACGGAGCACCTGCTGTCTAGGGACCATTCTCTCTCTGCCTCTGGGCGTCGTGTTCAGATCCTTTCCTGCTGGCCTGGGTTGAGTTTCCTGGCAGCTGATGCTGAGATGGGCTGGCATTGTGAGTTGTTTATGAGCCATCACACCTGTGCAGGGAGGGCAAGGAATTGGGGGTGGTGTGGAGGAACCATGCACACCTGCCAAGCCTCTGCTGACTTGAGGAGGGGGCGCTCTGAGGCGCATATTGCCCGTTAGTGGTCCTCTGTCGAGGCACAGTGGCCAAGGCTTTATCTCATGCCTTGCTCAGTCACTGTGTGTGGGTTTCCCCAAGGCAAGGAGCAACCCCACACGAGCAGGCTGACAGCAGTGGAGGTGGACCCCCAGGAGACACCAGCTGGCCACTCTGCCCAAACCACCCCCCCCACACAGTGGGCAGCAGATCCTCCCTAAGCAGGGTCCTGTGTCTCCACGTCTGTCATACCTGTCGCCCTCAGGGCAAACTTCCTGGCAAATCCGCCTGCTCAGCGCTCGGATCTGCTTCTGCCCATCATCCCCCGACTCTCATCAGAACTTACTGTGCTCACACAGACGCCTGGGAGGCACATCCTTAGACACCCTTTGCAGTCATGGACGCCAGGAAACTCTGCGTCGACAGCACTGCCCTAGGTGTGGTCCACCCACCGCTGCCCACCTCCCCATTCTCCCAGCCCCTGAACAGCCCCGCCTGCGCCACGGCTCCTGTTTCTTGTTGATCTTCCTAAGAGCAGTGCAGAAAAGGCCACCAGAAGAGAGAGAGCATCTAGAGAAGCAAGCCAAGTTGCACGCCCCCAAGTGCGTGGTTGAAACCACAGGGCAGCAGGTGCGCTGTGGGGTGACAGAGAGACACCTGGGCTCTGAGGGCCAATGTCTGTAAGGTGGCTTCAACCCCTCCCGAGTGACACTGACGATCATTGCAGTGGGGAGATTCGGAGGCCTGTGGGACGTGTGAAGCTTCAGAGGCCACGTGGGAAACATTTGGATGGGCGATTTCCTGCGTGTTTGGTAGACGAGACTGCTCTTCCTCGCGTCCTTACTCTCGGGCTGAGCACTGATTCTGTCTCCTTGGATGCTCTGCCAGTTCTTCTCTTTCCTGCATCACCTTGCTGCCTTCTCTCCCTACCGTGGCTTTCATCATTCCCACCCTTGTGTAGACAAGGTCCCCAGCCCCAATTTTCCTGCCTGTCTCAAGAAAAAACAAAACAATCAAGCAAAAACTACCTCGACCTGAGAGCTTTCTTTGAATAATATCCCCTCACTCAGATTCTGAGTTCGTCCTCTGTATTTCCCTTGTTAGGCTTATATTAAAACCAAATGACATTGTATAAAATTACAAAGGATTGCCCAAACTGTTATTTTTATTCCATCAGTCCCTTTTAAAAAATCATTAACCAGCAAACAAGACCAGGGAATACCTCAATGCCATGAGGAAAAATTTAGGTTGCTGGTTTTTATTTTTTACAAACTGGATCTATTGTAATGAGATTTGACCTGGTGGTTATTGTTTGCTAAGGATCTGTGATTGCATACAGGGTAGAACCTGTGAGATACTGGCTTGTTTCCACGGCAATCAAAAGAACCCACCGTGAAGTAGCAAGAAGTCCTATAAGCCTATATGGGCTGTGTTAAAATGCTCTCCCTCACTAGGAACCTGTAGGACAAGAAGGTGCTGGTGAGTTTCAAAACTGTCCCTCATCTGTGTCTGGCCCTCTCCGCCACATGACAAGGACCCCAGGCCAATGGCCACACCCTTGTTAGACATGTGGTAGCATCACCAAGCACACACTGGGCTTTCACTGCATCCTGGGCATTGAGCCAGGGGCGTCTGTGGACCAAGTTAATCATTGCAGGGATCCCAGGGGAAAGTTGAGATGAGCAAGGCATATGTTCTGTGAGCCATCACACAGATGATGAGACCAGGGACCTGGATCCAGGCTTTCTCCCTAAGTCCCTACTCCGTCCCCCCAAGCACATGGTTGCCAGCCCCCAACATGGTTGGCACCGTGACTCAACAGCTCCCATCCCCAAAAAGTCATGTCTTAAAGACACTCTCCCAAAGAACCAAGAAGTAAGGGGGCCCTGCCCCATTCCGTGCTAAGAGAGTTGAAGCAGAGTATTTGCAATATGTCATGACTTTTCTCTCTGTTGTATATCAACCGGTTCCTCATCTCTTTAAGCCTCGTCAATGTCAGGTCACGCTGAGGATGAGCAGTGTCGGAGACACCACACCAGCTGCTGGGTCCTGGAGCAGAGCTTCCTGGAAACCCACAGGCGTGTATCTCTAAGGGAGCCTGGCTAGTAGCTGGTGTGGTGTCTCCCAGCAGGTGCACCTATGCCTAAAGTGACCATGACTAAAAAAGGGCAGGTGGCCTCGAGGCATCAAATGATCTTCCCAGGGATCTGTTGTTCAAGAGCACTTCAAAAAGTTCGTGGAAAATGGGATTAGCAGCTAGATTATTTTGGTGAAAAAAAAAAAAAACTGGGATCCATGCACAGTTATTTTTCACAATATACATTTTCCACAAATTGTTTGGTGATCTCTTGTATGCACGAATTTCAAAATGTTTTGCATCAAAAATAAACATATCTTTTAATTCCATTTCCCATGAACTTTTTGAAGTCCCCTCATATGTAGTATCATACAATATCCCAGATTTTTCTCTTAATAGAAAATAATAATAATACAATCTGCTAAGTAGAACAGGAAGAAAACAGCCCTACCGCCACTCACCCCCTTGCCCCAGCAACCCAACATCTACTCGGCTCGTGAATTCAGCTCTGGCCCCTGCCTAGCGTCTTGCCCTCGTCTTTCCCTCGTGGAGGAGCCTGGTGGCTTTAGCAGCTCCGCCACTGCATAGGCAAAAATGCAGTTTGTCTCTTTTGTCAGTCTGGAGATAAAATCCTATTCTTTGTAATCCCTGAAGAAACAAATCAAATAAACTCGGGCTGAGCTAACCATTTTCAATCCATCAAAGCAATCAAATTCTGTTTACCTGAATCACAATGATTTCTAAAATGTTATTAAAAAGTAAAATGGAGTTTAACTATTCCAAAAAACCGAAAATGATGTGCAAACACAAAAGGGATAAGATTTCTGTAATTATGTAGACATAAAGTCGGTGCCATCATTTGTGCCACAATACATTGTAGCTATGGCGTGTAAAGATAAGAGCCCTTTGTCTAACAGGCCTACTGCAAATGATGCATAAATATAATTAATGTAAGAAGTCTTCAAAGGGGTGACTATTCGTTTAGTTAGTTTTATTGCTCTTTTGGGCAAACAATGGTTTTATAATTTAATAAACCAATTAACTGATTATGTCTCACCCAAAATATTTGTGTATCACCCATTCTATCATCTCAAAAGTCCTCATCCTATTTCTTACCCTGACAGTGCTGTTGTAAATGTGACTAATTAGTATATTTGGCACATGTTTGGCTGGCAGGTTATTTTGAAGCGAATTCTTAGGGATTTTATCTCGAGGTGCTTGGGGAACGTTTGCAACAACGGAAAGCCCTCTTGTTGGGTGTTGTTAAAAGTTCAGATACCATGCGCCTCCCACTGTTTGGAGTCACACTGAAAGAAAGAACGACCGTGGCCCTGCCTCTTGATCGTGAATCTTCGGGACGATGCAGTCCCTCTGCTGGCATGCTTTTTCAAAATTGCTCCTTCTGTTCCATCCAGAGTCAGCCCGGGGGCTCCAGGCACCTCTCACCGGCTGTGCTATAACAGCGATGCACTCACCACGTTGCCGCGGACAGATCTGGCGGCCTTTCCATTATAACCTTCCATTATCAGAGAGAGAAAAGCCGGCTGGGAAAAAATGCACCCAGGAATAAGACTTGACATCCTGGCAAACGGCAGAAAGCTTCAACCTAGGCACATTCTTTCAGCACTCTGAAATGTGAAATTGTCGTGACAGGTTTTCAGTAGCAAGAATACATGTCAATAAAAGCATAGAAATGGAGTCACTTAAGAGGATTTGCTGGAACCCACAGTAAAGGATGTTTTTATTATAGGTACAAATGCACTCCCTGCTCTAGTGCCCAAAAGCTACCGATGATCTCAACCAAGGGCTTTGCTATTACAAGTGCTGCATAATGAACCTTGCTCTGACCCGCAAGTGGTTGGCTCCCGCCTTTCCAGCAAAGTATTTATCCACTCGCTTATCTGTGAACCCAAAACCCAGAGCCTCAACTTACCTGTCGTGAACAAGAAAGCATTCTGGTCCTCAACATAGTGCGTCATCAAAGGAGAACAATAGCCAGTGCAAAAACAATGCAAAAACAATGCGACCAATGCGATCAGCAGCTCCGCAAGACACACAAGAGGGCGCTGGACTCAGACCGAGAGGACCAGGGAAGCCACCTCCAGCAGGTGACCCCCTGCTCCTGCCTTAGGAGAGGAGGGGAGAGGCGGGGCAGAGCCTGGTTGCTGCCTAAGGAGCAGTGGTGAGAGAAGACGCCCATGGGTGGCCCCAGGAGCCCCTAAGCAGGGTGGCAGCCTGGACCCCCAGGGCTGAGGTGTGGAAGAGGAAGCTCGAGTGGGTCAGACCCACACTGTGCAGGGTTGAGTCATAATGAGCCTGAACCTCATCCTGGAAGGAATGTGCTGCCGTGGAATTTTGTTTGTTTGTTTAAGATTTATTTATTTATTTGAAAGTCAGAGTCACACAGAGACAGGAGAAGCAGAAAGAGAGACAGAGAGATCTTCCATCTGCTGGTTCACTCGCCAATTGGCCCAATGGCTGGCGCTGCACCGATCTGAATCCAGAAGCCAGGAACTCCTTCCGGGTCTCCCTTGTGGGTGCAGGGTGCAGGGGCCCAAGCACTTGGGCCATCTTCCACTGCTTTCCCAGGCCACAGCAGGGAGCTGACTCATAAGTGGAGCAGCCAGGACTTGAACTGGCTCCCATATGGGATGCTGGAACTGCAACCGGCGGCTCTACCCACTACACAACAGTGCTGACCCCGCGGAACATTTTAAACAAGGAGTCTTCTGATTAGATTGACATGCAGGAAACGCATACCTCCATGCTCCAAAAACTCCTCCCTCCTACCCTCAAAGGAAAAGAGCCTCTGTTTTGGTTAACCTGGTAACACAGCGCCATGGTTTATGGCTCATTTTCCCTCTGAAAAATGAAACCGGGTCATTAGAACAACCCTTTCCAAAGCCACAGCAGGCACCAGCCTCCCAGGTCGCCACTCTTGTATTTGTTGGCTCACTGGGTGCAGGACTGCAGTAGCGTCTGTGCGGAGGATCCACCAGAAGATGATGAAAGCCCCGTTGGCTTTGGAAGGAAAGAATGAAACATAGGATGCCTTGAGGTCCCGTAAAACAAGGGACGGACAGGACGCGCCAGGAGTTCCGGCGATGACTTGCCATGGACCAGAGTGGCCACAGAAGGTTCACGGGGGTGAAGCGTCTGCCAGGGGTGGAGGGATGCAGTGGACGGAGGGCAAGGGGGACTGAGCACGGGAGCGGGGAGGAGCGCTCTGTCCTGGGACTGTGAAGGGCACAGCCAGGAGAGTCAAAGGGAGAGCTCAGCACGTCAGATGCCCAGCGAGGATCTGGGGCTGCATGGTGGACGGGCCTGGCAGGACACGCCTCATCTCCACGGCCTCGAGCTCGGGGGTTGCCCTTCAGTCTCCTGACTCCACCGCGCAGTGCTGCCCTTCCAAGCGACGAGAGTGCTGGGGAAGCTGGAGAGAAATGAGTGGCAGGTGACGCACAAGCCTGTGTGCTTCTTGGGGGCCACTGAGTATAGATAGCATTAGGAGGATCTTACTCCTGACCCCTGGTACACTGGCCACCCTCACATCTCTAGCTTCAGCTCCCTGCCCTACTCCTTGAACCCAGGACATTCTCAAAAGCACACAGTGCTGGCTCCCGGCTCCATGCCTTCTTCATGCACCACCCCTGGCTACCCAGAAACCCTTCCCCATCCTCCGGGACCCAGGCGTCACCTTCTCTGGGAAGCCCTGGATGATCACCGCCCACCCACCCCAGGCCACCGTCCTCTCCACTGTCACTGGAAACGCTCGTGTGAGCCTTGTCCTATGGGCCACATGTGCGCCAGGCCAGCACCAGAATGCAGCCGCAGCTCAATTCGCTTTTGACAACGTGAGGCTGGATGAATGAACTCGGGGAGGGAGGGGATCCCCATCCCAGCAACCTGCCAAGCCCAGTGATCCCTTTAGGCACACCCTGAAGATGGAGGAATTGGTGTTTTCCAAGCTCCAGAAAATAACAGTGACATCAGAAAAATGTTTACATCCAGGGCGCAGCTGTTTGGAACAGCCCTCCTGGTGGTGAAGACACGGCCACTAAACACCACTCAACGCAGACGCTGGAGAGGAGAGAAGAAAGTCAACTCACAGGGGACAGGTCAACGCACGTGGCTGTTGGATCTCTTCTGCTCTTCAACTCAGTTGAAAAAGTTACTCGTACAGCCCTGTGTGTGTCTATGGCCTGGATGTGGGTGTCTTGAGTCATATGACAATGTTATCTCATTCATCCCCACAAAGTAAGCACCGTGTATTACTAAGACAAGTATTAGCCAAAGACCTAGACCACAGAGTGATTCTCAAATTTCAGGGTGCATCAAAATGACCTGGAGGGCTTAGGATAACACCGGTTGCTGGGCCTCACTGCCAGTTTCTACAGTTTCTAGTTCACTCTGTCTAGGATGGCTTTTTTTTTTTTTTTTTTTTTTTTTTTTTTTTTTTTTTTTTTTTTTTGACAGGCAAAGTGGACAGTGAGACAGAAAGGTCTTTCTTTTGCCGTTGGTTCACCCTCCAATGGCTGCCGCGGCCAGCATGCTGCGGCTGGCGCCCCGCGCTGATCCGAAGGCAGGAGCGAGGTGCTTCTCCTGGTCTCCCATGGGGTGCAGGGCCCAAGCACTTGGGCCATCCTCCACTGCACTCCCTGGCCACAGCAGAGAGCTGGCCTGGAAGGGGGGCAACTGGGACAGAACCCGGTGTGCCGGCGCCGCTAGGTGGAGGATCAGCCTAGTGAGCCGCGGCGCCGGCCTAGGATGGCTCTTGTGAATTCACACTTGCAGCAAGTTCCCAGGTGCTGCTCACGCTGCCCTCGGCTGTGGATGACGGCCCTGGCCCTGCGAAAGGACTCACCCATCAGTTCTCAGAAACCTGGTTCCAGACTGACTGAGCAAATATTCGAGTAGCAAAACAAAACGAAATCAGCAGCTCACCTGGCCCGAATTGCTTTTCCTCTCATTAAGGAAGGGAGTGGCCACTTGCCAGCTCCAATCAGATCAGGAGGCTGAGAAGCCCAGGCCTGGGGGTATTATTTTTTCAGACAAGAATCCCTGATATCAACTGCATGCAAATTACTCCAGCTCTCCCTTTGAGATGGTCCAGGCAGGGATTTGAACAGCAGGTCAAAGTGAAATTGAGCTCTGACTCAGATTTCACAAAAATGGGTTTTCAAATCAAATCAGCCACAACCTGGAGGTGCGTGGGAGCCGCTTACCCCTACCCAACTGTGACCTCTGCGATTAAGAAGGGCGAGAATGCTTGAGAAACCTCTTCAACATCAAATAGCGACTTAAGAGCATTTTCTGGTGATTTAAACTTAAACGAATCAGAAACATCTGGATTAAATTTTACTCAAATTCTACACAATCTAAACAATTAAGGTGGGGGAGGAAGCACTTGGCAAACTGCCCTTTGGGTTTAATCAAGCCTGGAGCATTTGAAAATTGTTGTGAGGTGTTGATGAGCTCTGCGCAGAGCCCCAAGACCCAGTTCTGCTACTTTGAAGGCTCAGAGCACGCAGACGTCACCTGGCCCTCTCCCAGGCTCCCAGAGTGTCCTAACTCCCATGCGTTTCCTTCATGGCCCCATCGGATAAGCAGTGCGCAGTTGGGTTATATCAGAGGAGTGGAGGCAAACGAGCTATGTGATGAACACACAACAGCCCGAGCACAGTGGCTGAGAGGCTGCTGTCACTGTCAGGGCGATGCCGCCCAGCTGTTGCAGCAACAGACCCGCGGGCCGGGGAGCTTCCCACAGCAGCTGCCTGTCCTGTGCATGCCTTCGCGGTTGGGTGACCTGGAGGGACACCTTGCCTCCAAGCAGTCACCCAGGAGTCCAGTCGCATGACTCCATAACGCACGCCCTGTGCACAGCTCCTTGGTTGCTGTGGCGGGGCGGGAGGAGGATGGGGGGAAGGGAGTGCCCAGCTGGGACGCTCACAGGTATCATTGCAGAGCTGTGACACATTCTGCAAGGCCCTCGACCTCTTGAAGCTTCCATCACTTCTGCCTCTGTAGAATGGAATTAATGATAGACCTGCTTTTGGGCTTCACATGAGACTCAAGGGAGATTTGGCACTGGGCCCTGGCTACATCACTGGCACCACCTGGGACCTTACTCCAAATGTGGACCCTCAGGCTCCACCCAGATCTTCGGCATCAGAATCAAATCCACCTTTAATCAGTATCCCGGAGGATCTGTGTGTACATCAGTGCTTGAGAAGCCCTGGGCTAAACCACCCGGTGCATAGTAGGTGCTTAGCCAAAACATGGCTGTCACTGTTATCATCCAGATTCCAGTGGCCTTTCCAGGCCTGAAAATCACAGAGTCAATTAGCCGCTCCAATCTGCAGGGACCTCAGCGGAGATTAGCAGATTCAGGGGCCTGGCTCCTCGTCATGAGGAACAGTGACACTTCCTAGTGATGTCCTTTCATGAAAGGGTGGAGAAGGGGCCGCGATGTTAACTGACAAATCAAAGCAAGTCAGTACTAAGACTGCAATCATTTTATCCTCATTATCCCGAGGAATTTCAGCCCATCTGGCACACGGCCCTCATCATTACACGCTGATCACAGACCCTGGACGTTACCTGGGATCAACCCAGAAACATAAATGCAGGGAACGGACCCAGATTTCTCGACAGGCTGTCACGGGAAATTTCCCTCCTTGAGGGCTCAGGAGGGGAGGATTAGGACCGATGTCAACTAAATCATTTCCCCTGCTGGTAAAACACATTTCCACAGCTCGCCCCACTTCTCCAAGCAAGTGCTGTCCAGCTCGCTTAGCTCCTGGCGCCCGGGCTCCGGGACGGGAGGGGAGGGGTCCCCCTGGCCGGCTGCCTGCAAGACTGATTTCTGTGACTGCACCCGATCACCATCCAGAAGTGCCTTCTCCAAAGCAACGGAGCCCATCTCGGGCGTCTCCCGATTCCCCTGACGCCCCTCCCCGGCAAAGGGCCTGTGTCTGCCCAGGACTGTCCCCGGGGAATGGATCACAGGACTTCGGAAGTTCAACTTCTCCTTCCTCCGCAGCACCTCGGGCAGGCGGATCAACAGGAAGCAGGACAGTGCACCTAGCAGTTTGCAGACCGCTCTGCTCCCTCCCTGCTCCTCCCTGCTCGCTTCCTTCTTCCCTCTCTTACACACCCATGCATGCACACACACACACACGCACACACACGCAAAATACTCAGAACATTAAAGAAAGCTGTTAAGCTAATCTGCTGCATCTAAATGGGCAATATATATTGAATCCATGCTCCATTGATCATAATTATTACAGTGCCCTTTATCAAGTAGCCATCTTAAACCATTATTTAGAGATCATTTTGCTTTCCATTACTGTCGCTATATTGCAAAATTCGCTGGGAATTGGACGCCTGGCGATAGAGAGGTGTGCGCGGTATTAGCCGGGCATCTGCCGGTGTTGTCCAGGAGTGTTTCCAAGCGCGCAGACTTGGCGCCACAGTCAGTGAACTTGGGAAGAGCACCCCCGTCGGCTTTGTGGCCGCAAAATAAATCCTCCACCCAGCTCTGATCTTCCACCTTGGCTCTGCAAACAATATCACCATTATTCTTGCCTTACGATAATCCCCCATAAGGCCCTCGACACACAGAACCCCCGGCTCACCCTAGGTGCTCTGCAGACGAAGGGCAGCTGGCAGGGCCCGTGGCAGAGGAGCCAAGAGCCCAGCCTCCTCCACGGGCACCTCTCTACCCCCTCCCCCAGAGCCGTGTCCCAGCTCTGGCCCCCCTCTTGCACCCATCCTCGATGGGAGCATTCCGCAGGGGAGGGGACATCAGGACTCATCCCCAGGGATGGGCAGAATGCGACGGAGCACAGTGGTTAAGGCCACCAGCTGTCCTCAGAGCCCTGGGGAGCCCAGACACAGCCACCTGCTGTCCATAGTGCTTCAGGTGATGTGTTCGCCCCAGGCCCCAGAGGATCCAACATCGCTTCTGCAGAAACAGGAAATGAGGGGGTCAGCAACCCTGCCCTTCTGACCGTGGGGTGGCTGGCTCTGCTGGACAGCCGGTGCTCAGTGCAAGCTCATCGTCCATCGTCCCTGCTGTCACCCAGGGTGGTGCACTACTGCCCTGCAGTTCTGGAGCCGTTGGCCTGGGGACCCAAGGACTCACCTGTCAACTGGCCCCTGGGTGATACTGATGGTCTGAGGGCCCCTGCTCTATGGGCCTGAGAACTGGGTGGGCTTTACTCCCCGTCGTGGGTCTGTGGTGAGAAACAGGTGAGACAGAGCCAAGACTACCTGCAGTCAGATTAGAATTCAGACTGAATCTGCCTCTGCTACCCCACTTACTCGCTGTGTGATTTTAGACAGCTTCCTTAACTCCTCTGGGCTTGTTTTCTCATCTGTAGAATGGGATGCATAGACCAACTGCATGGAGTAGTTATGGATACTAGATCGGATGACCTACAGGAAATACGAATACAATTGCTAGCATCCGATAGGCAACACATGGTAATTATTGATAGTAACAGTAGGTTGGACAATTTGATCAAAATTCATCCACCAGCAGTGCCAGTTTTACAAACATCAACCTAATAATAATAACAACAACAACAGCAATATCACTGAGCAGACTTTAGCTATCCTGGTTTTGTAAAATAACCAACCAAGAGCATCTACTGAGGAAATGAAAGACATTGCTGCCGGCGCCGCGACTCACTAGGCTAATCTTCCACCTTGCGGCGCCGGCACACCGGGTTCTAGTCCTGGTCAGGGCGCCAGATTCTGTCCAGGTTGCCCCTCTTCCAGGCCAGCTCTCTGCTGTGGCCAGGGAAGGCAGTGGAGGATGGCCCAAGTGCTTGGGCCCTGCACCCCATGGGAGACCAGGAGAAGCACCTGGCTCCTGCCATCGGATCAGCGCAGTGCACCGGCTGCAGCGCACCGGCCGTGGCAGCCATTGGAGGGTGAACCAACGGCAAAGGAAGACCTTTCTCTCTGTCTCTCTCTCTCACTGTCCACTCTGCCTGTCAAAAACAAAACAAAACAAAACAAAACAAAAAGACATTGCTCAAATTGCAGAATCATTTTAGCTACGATGTTTATCGATCTGGATGACTGATCGTGCACACACACACACACGCATGCACCCATACATGCACACGCATACATGCGTGTACATGTGCACATACACACACACACATGCACATGCACATGCATGCACACACAGAGATTTAGTGGGCTTGGGCACAGGTTCTGAATTTGCTTTGTTTTGCAGCAGCTCTCCCAAATGATCCCAGTGTGACCTGTAGACACAAGTTCTGTGTGGTCCCTTTGGCATTTCCTGACCACAGTGGATGACAGTACCTGCCACTGTCTAGCCACTCTTCTTTCTTTTTGGTGGTTTCTAGATTGCTAAGAGCTGTGACTTAACTTTTCTAGCTTACCTCTGTGTCTCCATCTCGAGTGAAATGATAGATTTTCAACAAGTATGAGTTGAAAGTAATGGTTAAATTGAGTGATGAAAGAAGAACACACGCTCATCTTCACAGGGCCTGAAGACACTGCTTGGCACACCAGCACCCGCGCTGGAGTCCCCGCTCTGCCCGGCGTCGCGGCTTCCTAGGAAGCAGCGGGTGATGGCTCAGGTGGAGGGGTTCCTCGGAATTCCCGGTTCCTGACTTCAGTCTGGCCAGCCCTAGTGGTTGCAGGCATTTGGGGAATGAACCAGTGAATGAGAACTTTCTCTCTCTCTCTCTCTCTCTCTCTCTCTCTCTCTCTCCCTCTCCCTCTCCCTCTCCCTCTCCCTCTCCCTCTCCTATCTCTCCCTTTCAAATAAACACAAAATAAAAATAAAATAATTTTTTAACATGAAGACACTTCCATTATAAGTCACGGACGAAGCAAGAGTCCCTATTCATTCATCGTGACTGATTAGCGTGGTTCTAGAAGTACAAGTTAATATAGTAAAAAAAAGAACATGACGCAACAGGAATGAATACTGGAAACTGCCCAGAAAAATCATGATCATTTTCAGATGATAAAACTCTCTACTGAGGGGAAACATTAGAGTTAATAAGAATACTCAGTAAAGTGGAGGTTATAAAATCAGTTCACAGAAGTCAATAATATGTCTGTAACCATTTAGAAAACACGTGCATCAAAACAACCACAGAACGCAAACTTCTCTATGTGATAGAGACCACGAAATGCTACTAAGGAATACAAAAAGTTAGCTAAATAATTGTGAAGAACAGGCTGGGGTGGGGGGCAGCTGTGGTGGGCAAAGCAGCCACCTGCAGCTCCAGCATCCTGTATGTGCGCTGGTTCTAGTCCCAGCTGCTCCACTTCCGGTCCAGCTCCCTGCTAATGCTCCGGAGAAAGCGAGGAAGGTGGCCCAAGTCTTTAGGCTTCTGCACCTGTGTAGGCGGCCTGGAAGAAGCTCCTGGCTCCTGGCTTCCGCCTGTCCCAGCCCTGGCCATTGAGGCAATTTGAGGAGTGAACCAGCAAATGGAAGATATCACTCTCTCTCTCCCTCCTTCTCTCTCTCTCTCTCTCTCTCTGACTCTGCCTCCCCTTCCTCTGTAATTCTTTCAAATAAATAAATGAATCTTTAAAATAAAACAAAACAAAAACGCTGTGATCCAGGATGGAAAGATCCGATACCTGGAGACACTAATGCTGGCAACTGCTATGAAACAACGCAAACAATGCAATTCCAGTTTTTTTTCAAACTTGACTGCAGTTTATCTGAAGACTCTGCATGTAAGAATAACCAGAAAAAAGAAGAGAAAAAAGACAAATAAGAGATCATGCCTTTCCAACTGTAAAAAGTGTATAAAAACTCTGATGATTAGAACTGAACCCAAAAGAGACAAACTAATTTAATAAACTATGAAATTCAGAAACAGACACAAAAGGCATTTTGGTGTATAATGAGACTGGGATTTCAAATCAAGCAAGAAATTTAAGACCATTCAATAAAGAATCTGAGGATAATCACTTGGGAAAAGAAAAGCTTAGACAACTGACATCAAGTTAAATTTCATATGCATTTAAAAAAATCAATGTAAAAATACTAACAAAAATAGATAAGTATTTGTATAATATTTGATGGAAATTGCCTTTCTGAGAATGGCACCAAAGCAAAATTTTATGACATTGGAATTCAAAGTTTTAATGGAAAAAAAACATTAAGACATAAAAAAACTCTACTGTGTATGAAAAGTCTGGTAGAAATTTGAATCAAGGACATAAACAAGATAATCACAAATGAAGAAAGAAATAGTCCTTCACCATATACCGATGCTCAAGATCAACCCTAATCAAAGAAATATAGACTAAGCACAATGGTCTGTCCCACTTACTAAGTGTGTGGTCGTACACGCTCTTTTCAATGGCCAGAATTACCAAAAACACGGGACATTCTCACAGACAGAGTCTTTCAAAAGCTCTTGGAAAACAGGAGAGAGAATGTGCGTGGTCCATGGATTTTTCAAAGCCTCTCACACTTTAGATGGGAAGGTAAGTTAAGACTTTTTTTTTGAAAGATGTATTTATTTACTTGAAAGTCAGAGTTACACAGACAGAAAAAGAGAACATTACTTTGTGAGAAAAACAAATTACAGCAGAGAGAGAAAGAACCAACTTCTCTATGTAACTGGTATATGCATAGGAAAAAAATCCTCAAGGTTAAACCTAGAATATTAACACTGGTTATTTCTACGTGTGAAGATTATGGGTGCTTTAAATTTTTATGATCAATATGAATTATTTATATAAATTTAATTAATCAGCCACTTCTCCCTCTAATAAGCAACATTTACAAAGCCTGTGTATGCCTGGGACCTCTTGAGCAACCTCTGCTCTTGGTCTGAATCACTTGGGGCCAGACTCAAGATTCCAAACGTTTTTTTGCTATTATTAATAACAACTTTATTAAGATGTAATTCACACCCATGCAGATCACCCATTTGAAGCTTAGACTTCAGCGGCTTTCAGTTTAATCACAGACTTGAGCAACCCTCACCATGATCAATTCTTGAACATCGCCTTCGCCCTGGAAAGAAACCCTGAACCCCAGCAGTCACTCATTTCCCCCCAAATGTCTTCCTCCAGCCCCTGGAAATCACTGATCTATGGATTGTTTCTCAGAATTTACTTGCTCTGGACATTTCGTATCAATGGAATCATAAAAAACGTGAGCTTCTGCGATGGCTTTTTCACCATGCACATTGTTTGACACAAACATCCCTGTCCTTAGCAGGCAGTTTCACAACCCTCTTGTCTTTCTTGCCCTCATTGAAGCGAAGCAAAGGATCCCATCACCGGAAGTCCCCATGGACACTTACACATGCATTTCAAACTTTTTAATACCAAAATAAGCACAGCTTTTGGTCCCATTTTCCACGAGATGTTGAAGTACTCGTGGAGGCACAGCACAGGGTGTGAGGATTAATGCATTCTTGTCTCACATTCCCTATGTAGCTCTATTTTGAACTAGTCGGATTGAGACACAGCCCCTTCCTGGGAGTGCAATAAAGCCACAGGACAACAGCCCAGGGCCCTGGCACCTGCTCACCTCGGGACCCCAAGCCCACTGCCTGCTCGCTCTGGATCCCCACTCCTCTTCTGGATACCAAAAGACAACAGGAGCACAGAGCTGTCGGAGACCTCAATGAACTGATGCAAGTCAGCTGCTCAGAACAGCACTGGGTCCCACACAAGCGCTCAGCGCGTGTTAGTTATTCGCTTTGTTGTAACAGTTAATTGGATTCCAATACCTTTTTCTTGTCATGAAACTCTGATATGGTCACTGGATTAGGTGCCCAGGAAAGATGTGGTGAGATCTGCTCTTATGGAAATATCCCGCCTACCTGTCCTTAAGGGATGATGGATTGAGAAGACTTCTGCACTCAGGGAGAACAATGGGAAAGCATTAAGTCAGACAAGAGAACAGACCCTACTATCAGCAATCACTCTGTCAACAAAAACACACATTAGAATCAACTCCATGTACTACACTTGTCCTCCAAAGTGTACAGAGGACCCTCTGCAGCTGTCCACGCGAGACCCCTTCCCCAACACCAGTCATGTCTGTGGGCTCCCAAATTGGCAAGTTCTGTCTTCAGGCTTGGGGAAAGTCAAGGACAAGCGCATGGGATAACAAAAGCATGCCCACACTTTCCGGAGTGCCTATTACGCCTCACCAGGTTGGTGTTGCTAACTGAGTGCTGTGAGCGGGACACAGCAGGGGCCCTTTGTTGTCTTTCCTGTCGTTTTTGCTTCTTCTCCAATTTCAGTAGCATTGCTGCTCTTCACTTCTAAAATTCAGCCTGATCAGCAAATAACTTTTGTGCACAACTTGTGTTACGTGAGCTGGCAGATTTTAACTTTCCTGGGCAAGACTATTCTTTCTGGTGAAAATATCTACCATGTTTGAAATAGCTTGGATTCTCCCTCCAGATGGAGAGTGAGTCCATCTGCTGTTGCTATACCACAAGATATGAGGCCAGGTAATTTATTTAAAAAATAGATGCTTAGTTGGCTCATGATCTTGAAGTCTAGGAAATACAAGAGCACGGTGCCCGCGTCTTGTTAGCACTGGATGGGGGTTTTTTGCTTCATGGTCGCGTGGCAGAGGGCATCCATGGTGGGACAGAGCAGGTGCACCAGCTCCGGTCCGTCTTCCTCTGTGCCATGGAGGTCATCATGGCGGCCTCACTCTGATGATCTCCTCTAATTCTAATCACCTCCCCAAAGACTCCACCTGCAAATATCATTAACACATGAATTTGAGGATTAAGTTTCCCACACACAACCTTTTGGGGGGGATACATTCAACTTACAGCAGAGAAATATAAGGCAACCCCATGTTTCTGATTTAAGTCTGGTGGGTGTCGCCAGGGAGGGTCCTCCATGGGTGCGCACACCAATAGCCAGAATTCATTCCCTGGAACTCAGCACTGTGGTGATGCTTCTGGCTCCAGTCTCCCCAGAAATATCCAACAAACCCATCAGCCCCTCCCTGCTCTCAGGCAGGCTCAATCTCTGTTTTCCACCAATCTTGGGTGGAGAAGAAAAAGTTTCTTCATGTCCCTTGCTGGTCCTCCTTCTTCTCCCCTCTCCCCCTCACCTCTCCTCTTCCTCTTTAATCAGCAGTCACATCTACTCTTGTTGTCAAGCAGACAGGTATAGATAGGTATAGGTACAGACTCCAATGGCACCTGCTTGATCTGCTTTTCTTAAAGCCCCGAAACTGCCCCTAACTGGTTTCAATAGCCGGCACCTCATACGGCAACCCAGCAGACCCAGCAGACGCAGAGTGCTCCATGAGCTAACAGAAATGCAGGACCCCAACAGGATATTCAGTGAGTCATCAACAGCGAGGCCACTCGGTGCGAGGGCAAAGAGCTCTTCCACACCTCGAAATCTCTGACCACAAGGCTGTGACGCTTTTTAGTGATGTCAGTGTTGACCCTTGCCAACACTATGTTCAGCGTCTTTGTTATAATCTCTAGTTTGATCTGAACAAAAGATAGTCAAAGCTCATAAATTCCCATCATTAAAAAGATGTTAGGTTGATCAAAGTGTTTGTGATTGAAGTGCCAAGATTTAGTTGTCTGAAAAATACACATACATCAAACGGTCATTTCTAGGGATGATCAGACAACTAAAGTGTTACTGTGCTTATTTTAACTAACAAAATGCAAATGTGTCATTGGTTCCCTTGAGTCATTACAGGTTCTTGTTATTAGCGCCTTTCAGAAAATTAAAAAATTTATGAAACTCAGTAATACATAATTAATATTTTAAGATATTTTCCCAGTCTACTAAGCTTCTCCTTTGCCAAGTGTGAAACTGACTTAGCCATGTTACAAAAAAAGATGGTAGTGTATCTCTCTACTCTTGGTTCTGGAAAAATGCATCTTAGGGCCTTGAGAATGGATATAATTATATTTATTTATTCAGAACAAATAGAGTTGAGACTGCAAGGCTATTCAAATAACTGCTGCCAAGGGTTAGAGAAGATTGCTTGGTGATAGTCACTGTTTGTAAACCTAAGGATAGAAAACAAATAAATGGGCTTCTTTTTAACTATTTTTGGTAGAAGAACTTTTGAAAGCATCTGCCACAAATTGTGTTATGAAAATCAAATTAATTTTATTTTTATCTCTCAACTCATATAGTGCTTACTCTGTGCCAGTCAATAATCTAAGGTTTCAAATTACCTAACTAATGTAATTCCAGCAACACTTTAATGTCAGTCCAATATCCTCATGATGAATGAGGGTTCACAGGTGCTATGCTCACTGCCTCCTACATGGGAGAGGCACACTGTGTGTCCCTCATATCCGGAATGTGAGACATGCCAGGGACCCTTTCCCCTCAAGTCACACCTGCTACCCAAGTTGTGTGGTGGACAGATAAAACTTCAACATTTGTGGACCTTGAAGAAAAATGAGATATTTCTGGTTTACAAGATTCTAGAATACAGAGAGAATTTGGTATCCATACAGCTCAGTCTCTGCTATTTCTTATTGAAGGAAGATGCGATATTTCAGAAGGATAGCTGGTGAGTGAACACACAGATCACCCATCTTGGCATGTCCTTACTGGATGTCACACGGGCGTCAGCTCAAATCTCTGTGACTCTACAAATACACCTTCATGTAGGCTAAAATATTTGGAACCTGTTGCATTGTGCCCATCAGAGGTATTTAAAGAAACAGTTGCTACCAATGGATGTGTTTGTCCAGCTAGGATCCTACATTGGGTGATTCTGTGATAATTAACCACTGCCACCAAAAAGAGCTGTGCACATGAAATTCCTGATCCCAGCCCCAATTACAGAGAAAATCTCATCACAGCATTTGAAATCAGCCACAAATGCATGAGTGTATTTGGATACAGATCTATTGCATGGTTTTGGAATTTGGTGAGGGATTTTGCCTATGCACTGAAGGAAAGTGCAAAGACAGGAAAGACATGAGGACGTTCAAGAAGCTTGCAGAAGACAAAGATAAGCGAGGAAGTGACCAGGGAATAGAAAGGAAAGGGCAGAACACAGTTCGTGGCTGCTTAGCACAGAGAGAAGCAAGACCACCGTGGACCGGGCTGGACTGGACAGGATGCGGCGGGACTGGGCAGGAGACTGCACCCGGGCTGGCTCCTGGGACTTCTGCCGAGTCACATGGGAGGCCTCAGATTTGGCTCAGCCAGGAAGGGAGAGGGCAGTCCGGGCTGGTCTGTTCATTATCACTCCCCTGCACATTGCTATGAGCCCGTTGGTGTGATTCATGTTGCTTCTATTTAAGTAGAATAATCCAGATGTAATTTTTCTGCCTATAATGCTTTGCTCTTTTGCTGTATTTCGTGGCTGAGTTTCTCTTTGTGTGCTCCATCCAGCTCGTAAGTGGCCGTGTTTACTTTGCGCTCTCATTCCCTTTATGTCTCATGAATAATAAAATTATAGAAACAGACCGAACATGTTTGAAATCACTCACGTCGTGGTGAACCTTTCGGCTGCCTGTCTCACAGGCATTATCCCTTTATCATTTCTCCTTTCTCCTTTCCTCGCTGGGCCTCAAAACATTCATGGTTAATGCGCAGTTGCAAAGCGGCTTTCCTCTCCAAAGAAATGCCCCTAGAAAGAGCTCAAAAGAAAGTGTTAATATATGTTTCATTCTGCACTCTGGGGTTTATGGTTCTTAAAGGGAAGAGCTGAGTTCTCTTTCGTGTTCTGTCTGATATGGGCATATCACACATCCAGCAGCTGGGGGGGCGGTCAGCCGGCCCAGTATGGGGTAGGGGATGTGCCATGGGGCTGAGACTGGTCAGCCGGGGAAGTCACAGCGAGCTGGGGCCAGGGGAGAGCTGAGCTGACCCACTTGGGCGGCTGCTTCTCAGGGGTCCAGAAGTCCAACCTCTGGTCTCAGAGGGGCCCCCCAGCAATGGGGGGAGCATCAAGGCAGTGGCTCCACATCCCGGGGTTTCTCAAGGTGAGCTCACCCTGATCCGGTTCTTGGCCCTGGAGACTCAGTCCATTCTCTGCCCCATGGCTGGCGATGTAAATATATATCCAGTGTTAAGGCGCGTGGTGATGAAGAGGCTGGCAAGAGAAAGGCAAGACGTCAGGGTCCCCAGCTGGAGCCCTGGGATGCAGGCGAAGCTACAAGCCCACTGCGAGTCCACCCACCAGAAAACACAACATAAGTTAAAAGGCAGGAAGGAGTCACAGGCATCCAAAATACTGAATTCTTAGCAGCGTGACTACTGGCATGAATCCCTGGTGGCTCCAGGTCAGCCCTCGGGTCACAGCAAGTTCAGGGGCAGTTTCTGTAAGGAGGTGGCCTCAAAGGCTCAGGTCCTCCAGGCGGGGCCGGCATGGGTTCCCAGCACCTCCGTGTCCCTTTCTTTATCTTCTTCTCTTAGAAGCATCACACACAGTGAAGTGCACACATTTTTTTTTTTAAGATTTACTTTATTTATTTGAAAGACAGAGTTACAGAGAGGTAGAGACAGAGAGAAAGGTCTTCCATTCGCCGATTCACTCCCCAGAATTGCACCAGCACAGAATTGGACTCTTCTCTTGTGGGCAGCACAATGAGCGGACGTGGACGCTCCTGTCTGTTGTCAGGCACCCAGGCGTGGGTTACTGAGCCATGGTGGAGAAGCTGTTTAGTTTTAGTCCCTTGAGAGTTTTGAGGAATAAATTCCCCACCAGTCAATTCAAAAAAGAAATGAAAACCTCGTCACGCTCACCCAGCAAGTTCTATTTTGAAGCCAGGGCAACCTCAGGCCAACGACAATAAGCACTCCGGAATGATCTGCTGTGGTCAGAGCAGCACCGGTCTCCGTAGAGAAATGGTGTGGGGGCCAAGGGAACAGATACTACCCCACAAGGCACAGAGGCTGCGAGTGAGACTGTGGAGCCAGGCAAAACCAGGTGCCCAGCCTGCTGCTGCCCGTTCCCAGGAGCAGGTGGCAGGAAAGCCACCTACCACTTCCAAGTTCACTGGCAAAGTGAGGACAATATCCTACCTCATCTGCGAGGACCAAGGCAGAAAAGGGCTGCCAAGTTGGCCTGGCACCCAGCCAGCATTGAGGCAATATCTGTTTTTATTAACAGTGCAATCAGAGTGAATTTATTGATTCTTAATAATGACCATTTACAATTCATTATAAGTTATCTTCAATAATGACCATCTATTGAGAATAAAGAAATTGATCCAGACTCTATGCATCTCTTAGGGATTCCTAGGCATTGTCTTATCACCCATGTGTTTTACAAGTGAGGGGACCAGGGTACAAAGGGGCCAAGTGACATTTCCCAGGCCACAGGGTGCATGCACGCTCTCGGGGGAGGAGGAACATGTCTGCACAGCCCACGTCACCATGGGTCTACTTCTCGGCAAGTGCTTCGGTTGTGTGTGTCAAGCCCAGTGCTAAAATCCCTCTCCCCTTGAGACAGGGGGGATTCTGTCTGGGCATTTGGTCTCTGAGTAATCAGGCTTCTCAGAGAAACAGAACCAGTAACACACACACACACACACACACATACACACACATGGAACTGCAAAAAGTTTATGGAAAACAGAATTAAAAGACACTGGGGGTTGGCATTTGGTCTACCAGTAAAGACACCAAACCAGACACCTGCGTCCCACTTTGGAGTACCTGGGTTTGCTTTCTGCCTGTAGTCCCCGACTCCAGCTTCCTCCTAATGCAGACCCTGGGAGGCATGGCTATGGCTCAGGTAATTGAGTCCCCACCACTCATGCTGGGGACCTGACTTGAGTTTCTGGCTCCCAGCATCAACTCAGCCTGGTCCCAGCTGTGTCAGGCATTTGGGAAGTGCACCAGCAGAAGGGTGCACTCACTATCTAACTGCTGGTAGGTAGATAAATAGATTTCTCTCTCTGTTTTGATGCCTTTCAAACAAATAAACTTTTTTTAAGGGTGTTTATTTTGATGCCAAAAGCTTTCAAAATCCACGCAGATTTTTCAGAGTATGCATTTTCCTGACCTTTCTGAAGGCCCCTCATATGCAAGGATTTCCCTCTTTTGCACTAAAGCAGGCTTATCTTTCAACTTCAGTTTCCACAAACTTGGGCAATATAAACGTGGTACAGCTCACGTGACTCCCGTGCTCAGCACACCGCAGACGCGAGAGAGGTAGCGGTGCAGAACCCGGAGAACCAGGAGCAGCGGGGCCAGGAGGACCAGGGTGTGGCTCAAGGGGTGAGTTCACCCTTCCTCCTCCTCCTGTATCTGGGGCCTGGGTGGGTGGGAGGATGTCCACACACATCGGGAAGGACAATCTACTTTACTCAGTCTGCAGGTTCCAATGCTAATCTCTCCTAGAAACAACCTCACACACCCGGAAGTACTCTTCTACCAGCCATCTGGGCATCCCGTAGCCCAGTCAACTTGGCCTGCTTGCTGTCGGACACCCCCCCTGCACACGCGCGCGCACGCACACACACACACACACACACACGGACCTGAGAGTCCCAGGGCGGAGCTGAAATGGCTTGCCCTTCCCCTTGCTCAGTTGGCAACTTTATGTGCACGTGAGTGTTTGTTCCAGGTACTTCCTGCTAATGGGCCATTCTCCAATTTTCTGGATTCTCAGGCCTGAAGGGAAATTGAGAGCTAGGTCTTTCATCTATCTTCACCCTTATGAATGAGAAACCAGACTTGCAGCTGCCTGGCTGCCAATAAAAGGCTAGATGGGAGCTACGCTGGCCCTCCGAGGAATGCCCTGTCCACGGCAAGTGCCCCCTCCTGCCCCCGGCACCCCTCGGTGAGAGCTGCTAAAAAGGCTTTGGCCGCAATGGAAGCAGCAGTGAGCGGCCCAGGCCACCCTCGGGGCGGGCGCTCTGCGGGTAACTTCACAACCTGCCCTTGCGCAGGCACGCCAACGCCCATCCTACCCACCCCGCTACCCAGGAAGCCGAGTCCCAGCGACACGGAAGAACTGGCCCAGGGCCACCCGGCCAGGCTGGCAAAGCCAGGAAGTGATTCTAGATCACTCCGCGTACACTCGCCTTTGGTAAAAGAAAGAAGAGCTTCCCCACGACAGTGCAGCAACCCCTCTGAACAGGTCCCCGAGCCTCTCCCTGCTGGGGACTGGGCCAGGACCAAGCTCCCATCTGTCACTTCCGTCACTCGGGCCTGCCCTGGGTCAGCGGTTTGGAAGGACAAGGAGATTAGAGCTCCTCTCGTTCTGAATTACTCGTGATTTTCAGTCCTCTGACCCCGCGGTGGGAGATAAGCCAGAAGCGGTGATTCTCTGGGGATGCAAAGAGAGACCTCCACCTCCTAGGCAGATACAAACATCAGAAAGCTGGATGAGCACCTCCGGAGGACACATTCGGGAGCAGATGGACAGCGGATTCAGGGGAACAGTTCACTTCTTTTTTTTATAAAAGATTTATTCATTTACCTGGAAAGCAGAGTTAGTAACACAGAGGGAGACATAGAGAGGAGAGCTCTTCTATCCACTGGCTAACTCCCCTCGTAGCCACAACGGTCAGGGCTGATCCAAGCAGAAGCCAGGAGTCTGGAGCTCATTCACATCTCCCATGTGGGTACAGGGACCCAAAGACTAGGGCCATCTTCCGCTGCTTTCCCAGGCGCATCAGCTGGGAGCTGGATGAGAAGTGGAGCAGCCAGGACTTGAACCAGAGTCCATATGGGATGCCGGCATCATGGGTGGTGGCTTAATCCACTGCACCAATGCCAGTCCCTCAGTCCATTCTAACCCTGCGTCACCCTCATCTCCCCAGACATCTCAGTCAGGGTCCTGCCTCAGTTGTCCCGCACCTTGGAACACCAGCCCCACCAGAGGGAACCCACGTGGGTGGTGCCTGAAGCCCCCTCAGGAGTTCAGGTTGGGGAAAAGGTTAAATCACCTCAAGGGAAAGCCCTTCAAAGGAGCCTTCCAAATTTTGTGGGTGTCCAACGCTCCCGTCCGTCATTTCCTCTGGGTGAATTATGGCCACAGGAATTTCTCTCCCCAGGGAGAAAGACGAATGCAGGAGGCTTCGCATCCTGTTTGCTGCCGTGAGAAATCAAGTGAAGGCAAAGACAAGAAGCAAACAGGGCAGCAGGACCGGAGGCAGCAGAGCGAGGCCTCGGTGGACATCGGAAGTGGCCCCTCCTCTCTGTGGGTGTGGCCCCAGGCCAGGGCTGGCACTGGAGCAAAGGGTCTGGATTCAGCCGCCCTCCCTTGCCTCCCCACATGCCTTGTATGATGCACAGTACTGACAACTGTTCATGGAAGCCCTGGATGTGGACTTTGCTCCCTCCTTCATCTTGTGAGCTCAAGCATCCCAAACTTTGCAGGGCACACGCTGTGGCGCCGTGGAGTTAGCCACGGCTGGCGATGCCTGTGCCTCATACAGGAGTGCTCACTCGAGTCCTGGCTGCTCTGCTTCAGATGTGGGAGGCCGCAGGTGGTGGCCCCAGGTGCTTGGGCCCCCTCCACCCACATGGGAGACCTGGATGGAGCGCCTGGCTCCTGGCTGAGGCCTGGTCAAGTCCTGGCCATTGTGGACATTTGGGAACTGAGCCAATGGATGGAAGATCTCTCTCTCTCTCTCCCCCCCCCCTCTCTCTCCCCCTCTCCCCCTCTCCCCCTCTCTCCCTCTCTCTCTCTCTCTCTCTCTCTCATTCTCACTTTCTCTCTCTCATCACTCTGCATTTCAAATAGTTAAATAAATAAATCTTTAAAAACAAATTCAACCCATGTGATGATATTGCAGCTGTCCCAGAAAATGTGCCACCTGGCCATCGTCCTGTAACCCCAGGTTGGTCTGTATGGTACCTCAGCCCACTTAGAATTATTATAGACCCATTGTATGTGAGTCACCTGGTGTCCTACACTTCACCTATAGAAAAATGCAAGGAGAAGAAATCATAGGAAACTCAAGACTATGTCCCTGGAAATGAGAAATGTGGCCATAGAGTAATAAGACCAGGTTTTTGCAAACAGCGCCTTAAATCTTTTTTTTCCTACATTTTACAGTATTACATCCCTTGAAAAGCTAGTGAGCCTCTCATGTGAAAAACCTAAAAGGAACACGTTCTTTCTTTGTGGCCATGTCATCTCCCAGGCGGCTCACTCCCATGGCTGCTGGCAGGAGGCCAAGCACCACTTCAGTGTCTCCACCAGGTGGTTGCCAACCTTCCCCCAGGGTGAGTGGAAGAACTCGGTTGAACCTAGTTCCGAAGGACACATTCTGTTGTTTCTGAAGTCTGGTTAACCAGCTCGTGTAGACATGGACAGCCAGGGCTGCACCCCTGGGGGCCGTTTGGGAGGCTGTATCCCACTGCCAGACCCACGGGCGTCTGTTGGTCCTTCCCTCCGTCACTGGGGTACAGCACGGTCTTGGCTCTCCTCCTTCTGGACTCTTCCTCCCCTTACTTCCAAGGCTCTGCCTCTCTGCCCACAACTTCCCTGGTATTTTCCAAGGTGAGCCTTCCCCATGAACGTGTGCATACGCACGGATTTGCAGGGGTGACTCCTAGCCTGGTTGGACTTCCGGGACTGGGAGAAGGCATTTGGTCATCCCTAGTGGGGAGAAGGGCCAAGCTCATGATCTTGATCATCGCCAAGTGATATTAGCTTTGGGTGCCAGGGAAAGGACAGGGAGCAAAGGTGGTAGCTTTATCTTATGTCTTGAGTAACCTGGGGTTTATGTCCCTTGGCCCAGTGTAATTATTAATATCACTCCCATTTTGGGATAATGAGTTCTATGGCCATCCTACAGCCATTTTACAACCCTGGACCACTTGTGGCTGTTTTGTAATGTATAAATGTTATAAAATATTTAAACACTATCTACGAGCTGGATCTGGGTTGACACAGGCTGTCAGCTGCACCGGCAAAAGTGACCATTAGAAACAATTAGAGCGTGTGCTACGGAATGTGATTCTCTGAACACACCGTGGTATTTAACATTCTTTGGCATTTCAGTGACCTTTGCTGTACCACAATACAAGTTGAAGGACTCATTTATTCCACGATCGTCCTATTTTATGCAGGAGAAAATGAGAGACCCAAAGCAGGTGTCCTGGGCTGAGTCACGGATCACATTTCAGAACCTATTGACCGGGTGCTAATTTCTGCCATTTGCATAGGGGCCCAGGCCGCCCTTCCAACGACAGTATCCATGTCAGCTCAATTTTCATTGCAGCTGTAGCTGAAACATTGACTCGCCACCGATTACGGGGTGTAATGAAGCACAATAGGCTGGTAATTGTTTGGCATTACCCCGATCAAGTAACATACGGCTGGACTCACCACAATGAGATCCCAGTGCTTGGTTTGGATGGAAAGAAATGGACGTGAATGTCAGTTAAAGGGTGTCATCGAAAATGAGTTTGCAAGGCTAGAAGCGTAAGAGGCCCCAGTCCTGAGATGTTATCTCGGACTCCTAGCTTGTAAATGTCTCTCCTTTGGGGCATCACAGACTCGTTTCCAGTAACTTAAGGAAAAGGTGCATTTAAAAGCCACCTGTAAATGGAGATTTATCCGTGGGGAGAGGAGAGGCCTGGGGGAGCACAGAGGGAGGAGAGGGAAAGCTGTTAATGAAATTTCCTGCTCCTGCTTCTGGAAACAGCACAAGCACCCCAGGGTGTGACCCCAGCCTGAGGGTGCTGCTGAGATGGACCCTGAAAATTTCCCAAATGTGACTGCCATAGAGACTCTGATGGAAGTTAAAACTTGCTTTACTGCATGGCATTGTGGCATAGTAGGCTAAGCCATCATCTGTGATGCCAGTATCCCATGTGGGCATGGGCTGGTGTCCCAGCTGCCAATGGCCTGGGAAAGCAGAGGAAGATGGCCCTGTCACCCATATGGGAGACCTGGAAGAAGATCCTGGCTCCTGGATTCAGCCCAGTCCAGCCCTGGCCGTTGTAGTCATTTGGGGAGTGAGCCAATGGACAGAAGATCTCTCCCTCTCCCTCTCTCTTTCTCTCTGTGTGTGCATGTCTATCCCTCCCTCTCTCTCTGCAACTCTACCTTTCAAATAAATAAATAAATCTTTTTTTTTAAATACTTGCTGTAACATGGGTGGGACCTCGTGCAAAGAATAAAGCAAGCTCAGGAATTTTACTAAACAGTCACCTTAGGGAAGCTGACAAGGTTCACTATGGAACAGCTGGGAGCGCATCATATAAAGCCATTTCACAGCTCAGTCACCCATAAAACACAGCGTGCGTTCAGGAGGTTGCTATCATTCACAGCTACAATCTGTTGAAAAGGTAGACCCAACAAATTGTAATCACAAAGGAAGATGGAACTACCCTTCCTTGAACATTTCTACACAACGCACCCACTGGGTAATACACAAACACACACACACACACACACACACACACACACACAGCTTATACTCTCATCAGAGCAAAAGGATAGGAACCCAGACAGACAAGAGTCGTGGCACAGTGGGTTAAGCCACAGATTCACCTGCCACTCTGGCAGATCAGGGCACTGGTTCAAGTCCCATCTGCTCCACATCTTATCCAGCTCCCTGCCAATGCACCTGGGAAAGCAATGGAGGAAGGCCCAAGTGTGCAGTCTCCTGCCACCCACCTAGGAAACCTGGATGGAGCTCCCAGCTCTTGACATCAGCGTGGCCCTGCCCTGGCTGTTGTGGCCATTTGATGAGTGAACCAGTACATGGAGGATCTCTCTCTCTCTCTCTCTCTCTCTCTCTCTCTCTCTCTCTCTCTCCATCCCTTCCCTCTCAACTGCCTTCAAATAAATAAGTAAATCTTTAAGAAAGAAGGAAAGAAGGAAGGAAAGAAGGAAGGAAAGAAGGAAGGAAAGAAGGAAGGAAAGAAGGAAGGAAGGAAGGAAGGAAGGAAGGAAGGAAGGAAGGAAGGAAGGAAGGAACCCAGGGATTAGGCCGGACAGGTGAGCTTTGTGACCTACGGAGCCACCATGCTGTGGCAAAGAGCCCCTCTCCCCTGGCCACCTCTCCTCCTCCCTCCCTCCACCCTGTTCTTGCTCTCTTCCCTTCTGCCACTGCCCCAGAGGCCCGTGCCCTCTGAGGTAGTCACGGGCTCCCTGGAGGGAGGAGGCAGAGCAGACACAGTTGAAATCCTGGGCTCTAGGCAGGGCATGAGAAGACCTGGAGAGGTTTAGACGCCACAGCATGTCACATGTTTTCATTGTACCCCCGTTTTATACTTTTGTATAAACGTTTGTTTTGGCACAAACATTTTGGAAATGATTTTTTCTGATGCTTCTAGTGAAAGGGCTGGGATAGTCACTCATTTATTTGTAACTGGCTATGATGCTGCAAAACTGAACCATGGGCCGTCAGGAATTCTTCCAAATGAGAAACTTCGATTGTTGTGAATCCTAAACTTGACAATAAAGTTCGTGTGATGTCCCATCCTTCGGAAATTTCAGCCTATGTTTATGAAGCTTGACTTTGAACTTGGACTGAAGACGTGGGGGTTTTGTGTGTTAGTAGTTTAGGTTTCCAATTTTCCACCAGTCACTGGAGAGCTTGTAGGCTCCATGTATTTTGCCCATAGAGCCTGAAATTGATTAAAATGGCACTCATGTAAGAGCCAGACAGCCTGGGTTCAAATCTTCCTATCCAGCCGAGTAAGCTTCGGTTTCCTCATCCGCAAATGAAGCTAATAGCTGGGACCACCCTGGTAGGAGCATGGAAACCATTCAGCACGGGGTCAGCCATGGTCAGGTAGCCGTAAGCCACTTAGCACAGGGTCAGCACTCAAAAAACATTGGCTATTAGCCTCAGTCATTTATTTTTAACTTTCTTTTGTGTAGCAAGCTTTATGATACCAATAAAGGACTTTCAAAAAATTCCTCACACTCTGATAAGAAACATCTTCTGTGTTCCATTCCATGCATATATTGTTTCACAAAGTTGTTGTAATCTTTTCATATTTAAATGTTTGTATTCTATTTGGGGATTTTTTTCTTTATAGCTTTGGATCAAAACTACTTTTACATTGTTTTAGTTTCCATGTAATCATTCTTAAATGCTGTATTACATTCGATGATGTTAATTTACCACAATTTGTTTAACTGTTCCCATATTGCTAATCATTTGGATTATTTTCATAGACATAATTTATGACTATGTCATTTATACTTTTTAATCCATTTATATCCCTAGCCTCTTTGCTTTTGGAATGAAGCATTCTCCTTGAGGTTACTTTCTACTTCGTTAAGTAACATTTCCTTTCATTTGTCTAAAATGTAACGGAATCCCCTTTCAAAGGCTCCTTCCCTCCGGCTCTCCTCTGTGGGCCTCAGATAAAAACAGAGCCAAGGAAGGAGAATAAAGAAAACAACCCTTCCAGGGCTGGAGAGGAGAATGTCCTTTGGTCTTCCCTGACTGCGGCCAGTGTGGCTGGGCTGCCCCCTCTGCCCCTCTGTGCAAGGGACCCAGTGATCGCCTGACCCAGCCAAGCTACATCATGAGATCTGCCCTGGGTCAAGGCTGCTCCGCCCAACAGACGGCCCACCTGACTGAGCCTGGGGTATATGAAGCAGCCAGGTGCAAGAGGATATGCTGGGAGTGCCCTGCCCTGCCCTGGCCTTTCTTTTTCCTCCCTCCCTCCCTCCTTCCTTTCCCTTCTTCTCCTCCTTCTTCCTTCCTTCCTCCCTTCTTTCCCCTTCTTCTCTCCCTTCCTTCCATCTTTCCTTTCTTTCTGGAATTTGAACACAGAAACACTAAGAAAAATGAGTCAATGGCAATGGGTGCCTGGACTGGAAACACTAGTGTGGAAGCCAGCTCGGGGCTGCCCCCCAGGCCCCATTTCCTGGTGTTTGGATTCCAGGTCTGTGCAGACCTCTCTCCTTGAGCGTGGGCAGAATGTGTGACCTGCTTCTTCTGATGCACAGAACACAGCACAGGTGTCAGGACGTACCGCTTCCCTTGGATGTGCTTACGTGACTATGCTGCCTAAGGTGGTACTGCGCACCTTGGGAGGAGACGGTCTCTCCTGCTGGCTGTGCCACTGCGATGCTGTTAGCTTGTATGGCAGAAAACTGAGGTTCTCCATCCAGCAGCCTTTAAGGAGCAAGAATCCTCCACTACGCACATGAGTCTGGAACTAGATCGCCCCCCTAGTCCAACCTCAGATGAGTCCATGGCCACGGCTCCCGCCTCAGCTGCCGCCCTGAGAAATCCAAAGGCAGACCACCTGGATACCCTTGTTCCCAGGGAAACTGGGAGATTACAAATGTGTGCTCTTTTTAGTCATTAGATTGTGGAAATATTTTTTATACAGCAACAGAACATTAATCCTGTTGATGAGGAGAAGTGACACACATGCGTTGGAATAGTTATGGCACGGAAGATAGGAGCAAGGAGAAGCTGAATAGGTGTGGGCGGATCACAGAGGAGAGGGCGAAGACACCAGATGGAGGAGAGAAAAGGAAGACAGAGCTGAGAAGCAGTGCCCTGGGAGCCTTGAGCCAGCATCTACAGACTCCCGAGGTTCCCAGCATTCAGAGCTGTGCAGTCCAGGACAGGAACTACCAGCCACATGCGGCTACTCAGAGTAAAGACGAATTAGTGAAGACTGAATAAAGTTAAAACCTCAGTTCCTCAGACACACTAGCTGCATTCCTGAGTACGCAATTAACCATGTGGCTAGCAGCTACGAGATGGTATAAAAGAGAAAACTCTCTCATTCTAGAAAATTCTATCACTCAGTGCTTCTGATGATGTCCCTGGGCTGCTTCCTGAGAAGCTCAACTCCGCACCAGGACTGACTCCCCGTACCCAACACTCCATCTTTCACGCTCTTTTGCTGAGCATGGGGACTTGAGGTCACAGCCAATATTTTGATACCTGTCCTGATGACCACCCAGACAACATTTCAGCGACAGCTCCCGCCATACCATGTCATCCGACACACCAGCTCTCACCAGCATGCAGGCTAAGCTTATATCTTCCTCCCTGTCCTCCATCCCCTGGGGCTAGGATGTCATTCTGGATGTCAACTGACTATTTCCCTGTCTAACCCCTTAGGAATGAACTTGAGGTGAAGCCGTCATACTGTCTGATGGGCCACATGCCCCTTTCATGTGGGTCCCAGCACTCTGGCTGAGTTTCAGGGTTCGCTTTCCCTGCTGACCTTTGCCCTACCAAGCATGGTTAGCTCATTAACGACTTTGCTATTACTGTACCTTTAAATCAGTCACTAGGAAAACTTATTCCCTTGCCATCCTAGGTGTCTGGTGTAAAACTCTATCTGTCCCTCAGCTCAGGTAACAGGATATTAAAATATTTATATCAAGCATGCTGAAAAGTTCAACTGTCAAAAATAGTAGCTTTGTGTCAAGTTCAAAATGAAATAGACAGTCCCAGAGGGACGATTTTGAAGAATCTGCTTTTGTCAAACCCAGAGGGGAGAGGGGTAGGGAATAGCAATGAACGAGGCAACAGCGTGGAGGGGAGGGGCAGTGAGCCGGGCAGGTCTGCATTTGATAGGGCTGGATTTCCACATCGCGCTCATATGTAATTCACACGTAGTAACTCACAGAGAGCAAAATCGCAGGTGATGGATCGAGTGGCATGGAAGCCGAGGGGATTTACTGTCTAATTGCCCACCACTCAGGTTTCCATTTCCAACTTCGCTGCAGTCAGGAAGAGAAATAAGATACGAGAAATGAGAAATACAGGGAGATGAAGAGGAGGGAGAAGTCAAGCAGGAGACCGAACACGGAGTGATGGGACGTTACGCTCGTGCCCAGCCCGGGGGTGCCTGTGTGTTCCGTGGTTTGCGTTAGCTCTGGACAGGGTGAGGGCCTGTGGGCAGGAACTGAGTCCTGCGGACCTCTGCAGCCCAGGGCGAGGCGCGTGCCAGCAGTCAAGGGTCTTTGCTTTGTGTCAGCAGATGGATTCCAGGATTGAAAGAACAGTGGTGATGTGGAAGCCCCGGGATGTGCCTAGATTCCCCCTTTCATTCCTCTTTGGAAAAGGAGTGCACCGCACCTCCCATCTGGAACTCAAATCTCTTTTCTGGCAGCACACCTAGAGATTAAAGGCTGGCCTTGGGACCCACTCTTCGGTTCAAGCCCGGATGTGCAGTTTGCAAGCCATGACCTACGGGCAAGGGACTTCATTGTTCTTGAGCTCATTTCCTCCCCAGTAAAACACAGATACGGTAATTCCTACCTCATAGGCTTTGCAGAAGTCAAACGAGATGGCCGGCGCCACGGCTCACTAGGCTAATCCTCTGCCTGCGGCGCCGGCACCCCAGGTTCTAGTCCCGGTTGGGGCACCAGATTCTGTCCTGGTTGCTCCTCTTCCAGTCCGGCTCTCTGCTGTGGCCCAGGAAGGCAGTGGAGGATGCAAATGCTTGGGCCCTGCACCCGCATGGGAGACCAGGAAGAAGCACCTGGCTCCTGGCTTCAGATCGGCGCAGTGCACCGGCCGTGGTGGCCATTCAGGGGTGAACCAACAGAAGAAGGAAGACCTTTCTCTCTGCCTCTCTCTCTCTCACTGTCTAACTCTGCCTGTCAAAAAAAAAAAAAAAAAAAGGAAATCAAACGAGATCATTTAATATAGCACTTAACATATGCTGAGTCGATAAATATTAGTTATGGCAGTTGCTGAGCTGTTGTCAAGATCACTATCATCATTCTTATTATTCAAAATCCAATGTTAATTGGCTCTAATAAATGAGTCCCATCTCTTGAACCCGCTGAAAATTCCCTCTTCTGACTATAGCATTTTTGTCTAAATCAAAACTTTTCTTCCTGTATTTCCTTCATAACATATGTCACAGTCTGAAGTTATATCTATACCTATACATATTCAATATGCATATTGAATTCCTGGTTTAGTGTCTGTCTTGATGCTATTCATTAGAAGAGTCCTATCTGTCTTATTTAGCTCTTGAATCTCTCAAATTACAGTACACTTAAGAACTGGGCCTCTGTGGTTTCAAATGACTGGGGAGTTCAGGGTGCCGCTGCTATATCCAGAATCCAGCTGAGGCCATTAGGTGTCTTGCCTTCTTAGTCTTTTAACTCTACTTGGTTTTTCTTAGTTCTATTAACTAATCGGAGGCAATATGGTCTGTGGCAGTTCCAGAGAAAGAAGTAAATGTTCTTGCTGAAGTTCTGGTGAAAAGTCCTAGGGCAGACTCTGATTGGTTCATGTGAAGTCACATGCCCATGCCTGAACCAATCACAAGTGTCTGTGGGTGTGCAGAGTATTCTAATTCGCTAGTCAGGGACAGACTCCACCAGTAGTAGCAAGAGGGTGGAGTCAGCCTGGGCCAAACCAAGTAGAAGAAACGTGAATATTAAGAAATGATTGGTGAAGATAATTTCCCAAAGAGTGCTGAGCAGACAAAAACCTACACGTTCCACTCCACTACATACAGGAGACCTTTCAGGAAGCAATCACAGCATGGGTGCAAAATAAATATTGTTACAACAAAAAGTAAATTATGTGTCTATTTCTTGCTTTCCTGGTGCCTAAAGAGACAAGAGCATGAAGAGTGAGGCAAGAGCCATTCGAGAATTCAAGGCTCACTGCAGCACCTCCTAGCAAAGTGAGGCTGGCTAGGTGTCTCTCCGGCCTCTGCTCGTCTGTCCTCCCCGGAAAGCAAGCCAGGAAACACTTCCTCCATCTCTGGAGGTGGCCATGAGGATTAAATCAGGTAACAGATATAAAAGCCTCTGAAATTCAAATAGGGCATAAATGGGCGTCGCTAATTACAAGACTGGCAGCCAGCGTGTATGTGTGCGTGTGTGTGTGTGTTTTAAACTTAAACTTAACTAAACCTCAGGAGTTTTTCTACTAAAGTTGACTCAGAAACACTGGCTCAGCAGTGACTGTGAGAGACCCCAGGGCTCTCTGTGTAAACTGAAAAGACTTCTGCTGTCACTCTGCCTTTATTATGGGAATCACGCTACATGTGATAACTTTGGTGAAGCGCGTTTGCTGTCAACTTCTAATTGTGCTTGTTCTTAAGCAGCTGAACGGGAGCGCATCGTCTCCACCCATCTGTGATCGTGAGCACCGAGCAGAGAAGCCTCCCCTCAGACCTGAAGCAGGAAGCCCTGCCTTCCCGAGCGCACGCTGAGCGAATGCCAGGCTCCCGGGCTCTCAGAGCGAAAGGGAAACCTGAACGGCCCCTCTCCGCCGACTCCGCTCATGACCCTGGAAGTTGAGGTCTGACGTGAGCTGCACTCTCTGTGGCTCCCCCTGCAGCTACGCACACACGTGTTGCAACCAGTCTCTCTGCCCTGCTTCGCAGCTATTTGAACCCAGAATCAGGCTGATTGCTAGGACCACACACGTGCTTGCTTACACTTTATTTCATGTAATTTTTCTCATCGTATAAGTAAACTTATCCTCCCGTAAACGCCGCGGCCCCTTGACAATGTCCTCTTAGCCTAGAACTAGGGGGGAAATAACACATCCAAATCCTTTGAGGGTTCTGACGCCATTGAGCCCCAACTTGATTTAATGGCTGAGTCAACTGAAGCCGGGAGAAAGCAGATCCCTGGTCGTCTAAAGCACATCGTGGATGTGTAACAAACCCCTGCTGATGCGAACTGAGTTAAGTTTCAGCCTCTGATTACTTTTTAGTGTAATCGGTGATGAACCACAAAAAAGCACATGGTCACCCACGAGATAAGGTGGCTGGAGCCTCAGACGCATGTGTGTCCATACAGTCTAGCTCCAGCGCTGGCTGCGGTTTAATAGTTTTGTAAAGATTTATTTATTTATTTGTTTGCATGGCAGAGTGATGAACACAAGAGAGACAGAGACAGAGAGAGAGAGAGATTTTCCATCTGCTAGTTCATTCCCCAAATGGCTGCAGCAGCCAGGGCTGGGCTGTACCAGGCCAAAGCCAGAAGCCAGGAACCCCATTTGGGTGGCCGACACAGGTGGCAGGGACCATTGTTCACTGCCTTCCCCACACATTAGCAGAAAGCTGGATCAGAAGGAGAGGAGCCAGAACTCAGACCGGCATTTCAATGTGGGATGTGGGTGTTTGGTTAGTGGCCTAACCCACTGCACTACTGTATCCATCCCTGGATGTGGGTTTGATATCCACGCTGCCCCAAGGATTCATGTGTTGGCAGCTTGGTCATCGGCATGGTGATTTTAAGAAGGGGTGGGACCTTTAAGATCAGGGGCCTAGTTGGAACTCCTTGGGTCACGGGGGGCGTTCAGAAGAGACCAATGTAGCACTTATGGGACCACAAGTGAGTTCTTCTATATTTTTTTAAGATTTATTTATTTTTGTTGTATTTGAAAGGCAGGGTTACAGACAGAGAGGGAGAGAGAGACACAGAGAGAGGTCTTCCATGCACTGGTTTACTCACCAAATGGCCACAACAGCCAGAGCTAGGCCAGGCTGAAGCCAGGAGGCAGGAACTCCATCTGGTCTCCCAAGCGGATGGCAGGGGCCCAAGCACTTAGGCTGCCTTCCAGTGCTTTCCTGGGCACATTAGCAGGAAGCTGGATCCGAAGTGGAACAGCCAGGACTGCAACTGGCACCCATAATGGATGCTGATGTTGCTGGCCCAGTCCCTCTAGTGAATTCTTCTAAGAACAAATTGTTCTGTTAAATCAACAACAGGGTCACTGTGCACTTACTTCCCATGTAGGATCTCTGTCCTTAATGTGTTGTGCTATGCAAATTAATGGTAAAACTGGTATGCAAATAGTACTTTCTTTGTATTTTGTGTGTCTGTGCGGGTGCAAACTGTTGAAATCTTTACTTAGTATATACTAAGTTGATCTTCTGTATATAAAGATAATTAAAAATGAATCTTAATGCGGAACGGGATGGGGGAGGGAGTAGGAGATGGGATGGTTTGTGGGTGGGAGGGTGATTGTAGGGGGAAAAACCTCTATAATCCAAAAGTTGTACTTTCAAAATTTACATTTATTAAATAAAAGTTTTCTAAAAAAAAAAAAAAAAAAAAAAAAAGAACAAGCTGTTAGGAAGCCTCAGCCCGAGCCTGACCCCGACTTGCTCCCGGGTTCCCTGTCTGGCTGTGTGACCTCTGCCCCTCACAGGTGCTCCCTCTGTGGTGCCATGACCATGGGGTACTGCCCCTGGGAGGGGGTGCCTTCCAGAGCCATGCCATCCTGTCCAGACTTCTGTGAGCTAAATAGACCTCTTTGCTTTACAAATTACACTGTTTGGGCATTTCATTATAGTAACAGAAAAAAGGGCTTCTCACTCATTGTCTCCTATAATTATCCATAAAACTCCATGAATTCATATTATTCTTGCCCTTTTGCAGACGGGAAAATCGAGGCAGAGATTAGTTATGTGAATTACCCAAGGTCCCACCACTGGGAAGCAGCCAGAATGCGGCCGTGAGAGCCCTGCAGACACAGCCGTGCTGGGACAGACACTTCTGCGTCGTGACTCTGGCTCACCTGAGTTTGGGAACTGAGGTCCACTTGCAACTGCAGAGCGTTTGCTTTGTGCCAGTGGTCCTGCACCTGCGTTTGGTCCTCCTGAGAGTGGCTGTGATGCTGACGCCACAGGGGAAGAGGCCAACACCCGATTCACCGTCCCTGGTGGTGACTCCGACGCTGGGAGCACGCTGGGATGTGCTGAATGCCTGAGTCCTGGGAGTTTCACCACCTCCCTGCTCTGCATATTCCCCCAGAATCTGGGGGGCCGGTTACTATTTTGGACAGGTTCGGGGCCACCAGACAGCGGCACTCTGGCTTGGGCAGCCTCTCCGGGACTTGCATCGGGATTCAGGCATGGCCAAGCATCTGGGGAAGAGAGGCAGCTGCTGAGGGCCCGTGGGCACTGTGGGCTCAGGAGGAGTTTGTGGGTGCACAGACTCCACCATGGGAGCAGGAGCCCAGGTTCCCGGGCTGGGGGTGCCGGAGAGGGAAGTCACAGAGCAGTGCTGTGTGACAAATGTCCATTTGCTTAGCTCCTTTGCCAAGTATCCATGAGCGGTGAGGGCCCAAGGTGGCGCCCTGCTGTTTCCCTCCCACACCCAACCCCGAGCTGGCATTGCTACTTTACTGTCACCCAACGTAACAGCCAGCCTGGCAAGCAGAGAAGCCTGAGTTTCCGATCCAGTCGCAAGCAGACTATGCCTGTGTCTACCGATGCATCCCAACTGATGGCTCATTACCAGCACCATTCTTTTCCATGCATCTTGGTGTCAGCTTTGTTTTTCACATTAAATATGTTCTATTTTTCTCAAACCAGGGTTTTGCAAAATTCTTCTGAGTTTTTTTACACATGAAATTTGCCCCCTAGCCGTCAGTCCCTTTTGGAGGAGTGGCCAGCCCAGTGTGCCAGGCACCTGTCTGTCGACATGGAGCCCAGGGCGCCAGGCACTGGGAGGGCAACTTGGCCTGTGGCTCCTTGGGGCTCAATGCCAGCCCCACTTCTCTGCACCCCGTTCTTCAAGGGAGTATCCCAGTTGTTCACTTCCAAGAGGCCTTTCTCCTTGTGCAAGTCTCCACCCACCCCACTTGGTTAAATACGATTCCTGTTCTTTTGGTTTTTTAAACATATTGCTGGCAAATTATATGGTGCCATGCAGTTGGCTTCAAGTCACCCTGGGATTTCATCTGCTCTGTGAAGTCACAGATGCTTTCACCTCCCTCAGCCTTTCAGGTTACATGACTATTGACAACGGCTGGAGGTCTACACCCCAGGAAAACTCAGACACAACACATTGTTCCATGCCCCCCAACCTTTGCTCGGGCCTTGCCCTCAGCCTGGACTGCTAATAAGAGCTGGCATTAGCTGAACACGTACTGTGTGCCAGGAACTGTATTCAGTGTGGCACTGCTGTTATGAAAGAGATGCTCCTGGGGCTGGCACTGTGGCGCAGCAGGCAAAGCCGCTGCCTGCAGTGTCAGCATACCATGTGGGTGCCGGTTCAAGTCCTGGCTGCTCCACTTCCAATCCAGCTCTCTGCTATGGCCTGGGAAAGTAGTAGAAGATGGCCCAAGTCCTTGGACCCCCAAAGAAGCTCCTGGCTCCTGGCTTTGGATTGGCACAGCTCTGGCCATTGCGGCCAACTGGGCAGTGAACCAGCAGGTGGAAAACCTCTCTCTCACGCACACTCTGCCTCTCCTTTTCTCTCTGTGTAACTCTGACTTTCAAATAAATAAATAAATCTTGAAAAAAAAAGATATGCTCTTGTTAATTCAATTTTGTAGACTGGGAAACTGAGACCCAGAGTAACACACGAGTGGCCCAAGTTCACCTGATGAACAAACAGAACTGAAACACGAAGCCTGTCTGCTCACCCCAAAACTGAGCACTGGCCTATCCCAGGCATCTGCCAGAGTAGTCCTTATCCAGCCATTGATCTTCCATTCAACCTTTAGAACCCTTAGCCAGAGTCGTCTCTTGGCAAAGCCCTGCCTGACACCCACAGGAGGCAACCTCTCCCGGATGTCAGGCACAGGATCGGTGTCTGGTGCGTGCTGATCAATCGCTTCTTTGCAAAAAGGGACCACATGGTGTTGGTGTGTGGGGAACACAGGCTCTGACACCTCTGAAGCAGGCAACAGAGAACAACCCAGCAGGGGTTAGCATTCACAGAATGGCCGTGCTGAAGGTGAGGCAGGCTCCGAGGTGTGGCGGCCAAGTTCAGAGCCGTGGGCGCCTCCCGCAGGCTCTGAGGTGTGGCGGCCATGCTCAGCCGTGGGCGCCTCCTGCTCCTCTGTGGGCAGCTGCTCCCATTCCTTCTCGTGCTGTCCACTGGCAGCTGGAAGCAAGAAATCGGAGCGTGCCACAGAAACAGCAGGCTCTAATTGCTGTTTTTCATTCAAGCCTGATGCTTCTCCCCCTTCCAACTAACCCATAATTACTGCTCAGAGCCCAGTGCATTCATTCGCTGATAATGAACGATGGGTCCTCTCCCTCGAATATCTAATTTAACTGGTCTTTTCTAAATGGTAGCTACGACACCGGTGACAAGATAGTACATAAGCTCGGATTTCTGTTGTTGTTAAGTACAAATATTTTGATAAGTGCAGCTAATATGAGATATTTCCTCTTAGCTGGATATGATACACATTGAAATATGACACTGGTACCATCTGTTCTTCATCATAAATATAAATGAAGTGATAATGAGCAAAACGTGTTAGGGACTATCAGGATGATTGCACTCCGATGGTTTAATTTGGATCTTCATTAATCTAAAAATAAAACAATCTACAAATGACAAATGAACACATTTTTACTGATGCCATCCAAGTATCCTTTAGGCGATGGACTATGTTCTTGCCACTTGAAATGAGGAGGGAATAATGAAAAAGAGATATTCTTTTTTTAAAGCTCCCATTAGGTTCCCTGTTCGAGTCATTAACACCGCTGTTCCGGGGGTCCGGCTCAAACCCCAGAACTCCACTTGTCCTGAAGTTGCAGGAGGTGTGATGGACATGGGAAAGACCTCACAGGCCACGTGCCAAGTTGCTCCAGCCATCTGCACTGCCATCCCCTTGCCTCCCAGGGTCACAAGAAGAGCTTAGAGGCAGCCCACGTGTGGCCTGTGCATGGCGCCTGGTCGGTATAACGAGAGCTCACACTTACTGGGCACTGAGAGTTTAGGGGGCTCCTATGGAAGACAGAATGGGCTCATGACCTTCCCTCTGTATTTTACACACAAAGACACTGGGGCATAGGGGGCTAAGCTAACTTCAGTGTCAGGCCCGGGCTCCAACCACACAACCCCCTGCCTCAACTCTGTCATTTCTTCTTATTGTAGCTGTTGTTTATGCCGAATTACAAATGGAAGGAAGAAAGGCCAGCGCCGCGGCTCACTAGGCTAATCCTCCGCCTTGCGGCGCCGGCACACCGGGTTCTAGTCCCGGTCGGGGCGCCGGATTCTATCCCAGTTGCCCCTCTTCCAGGCCAGCTCTCTGCTGTGGCCAGGGAGTGCAGTGGAGGATGGCCTAAGTGCTTGGGCCCTGCACCCCATGGGAGACCAGGATAAGCACCTGGCTCCTGCCTTTGGATCAGCGCGGTGCGGGCAGCCATTGGAGGGTGAACCAACAGCAAAGGAAGACCTTTCTCTCTGTCTCTCTCTCTCACTGTCCACTCTGCCTGTCAAAAAAAATAAATAAATAAAATAAAAAAAAGGAAAGATGGCTTTAAAAAAAAACAACAAAAAAATAACAAATGGAAGGAAGAAAATATTATGTTGTAGCCAAAGTCTACATGGCCAAAACCAACTGGCAGCGTTATGGGTGTGCAGGGGCTGTGGTGAGATCATTCCTGTATTTCACAGACTTCACCCAGGGCAAGGGCCCGTGTCCCCGAATTCCCTTTTCCTAAGCTCATGGCTCACCTCCGGGGCCTGCTTTATTTCTCCTTCTCTGAGCCTGATGAGCTCCTCCTGCCAAGTCACTCTTCAAGGAGCAAGACAGACGCTTCCACGAGACTGCTCAGGTTCTGCTGGGTGATGCACTTCTGAGTGCAGCTTCCGCCAGCGTCTGACTCACCCCCATCCCAGCCTCTCAGTGCAGCCGTTCCCCCCCTCAACTTCCTGCTACTCCCTGCAGTAGCTAAGCCCCACGCGGGTTAAACAGGCCTTACGCCAGTTTGGTTAATCTTTCTCTCCCTTGGTAACTGTGGCTTCTACCTGCTGAGGGCCTGCTGGGTGCCAGATGCCATTCCAAGCACCTGACCCTCATGTCATTCAATGCTTTCAGGACCCATTTTACAGAGGAAGCTGAGACCCGGCACGTGGAGCTACCTTCCTCGTTTTGCATCTACGCCCTTCTCGCCCCTCTGGTCCAAGCCACTTGTAAGCATCCCTAGCTCCGGGTGGCTTCTTCTCACATCCCTTTCCTCTGCCATGCGCAGTCTGGGTGGATGCCCGCAGGTGTCCGGGCTCATGCAGGGCAGGCGCTGGCAATCCTACAGCTCATCTCTCTCCTGTGTTGCAGTCACCAGCACTCTTGCCTGGCCGTCCCTCTCGCCCTGAAGTTCCAGCGGGCTCACGGTGCCTCACAGGGCATTGGTGAATGGGTAATGGCCAAGCAAACGCACCCAACGCTTTCACACACCCCGTGGGAAAGCACAGACACGCAAGCCGGCTGTCTCGTGTGCATCCAGCTCTCCATTAGGCGCTGGCAGTGCGCCCCTGGCCCTCCTTTCATCCTCTATAAAAGGGAGATAGCAAGGACTGGTATGAGCATTAAGTGAATTAATAGATGTAGACTTCCTAGAACAGTGCCTCGCACGTGGCCAGAGACCAATGGAGGGGTGACAATTCCTACACATCATCGTCACCATCATCAGGAATGTGCCAGGGAAAACGTCCCAAAGTCAAGGCTTCTCCAGCGTTGAAATCCACCCCCGGGGGCGGGGGGGGGGGTGTCACGAAACTTGTAAAGCTGGGGGAACAGTGTAAATGACTCGATCAAAATACAATGACAAAACACGGCTACAAAATGGAACTTGACATACATCTGGAACCTGCCCTTGAGGATACTGGGGAAAGAAACAGAAGAGATCCGGGGTTCTTGGGACCACCCTCAAAAGGCGAGCTACGCGGCCCTAGAAGGGCACAGGCGCGAGCGGGGCCTCTCCTCCCACGCTTCCCTTCCCACTACCCCCAGCTACTTCCTGCTGGAGCCCGAGTCCCATGCGGGTGTTGAGAAGCGCGCCCCGGCGGAGCCACACCGGGCACGGTGCTGTGCGCTGAGCAGGGGCTGCAGGTGCCCCCGATGTTGTGAGCCGTTCTAGAAGGTTTCCACGGGCCATAGCAGAAAACTGCTGGAGCCAACCCGACAGCTTCTCTTCCTACCGTCTGCGGTGATCCCACGCCCTAGACGCGCTGAGTCCTCTCTGGGCACAGGGGTAGCCTGCTCCGGGCGCCCACCACAGGTCCGGCCTCCGGGCCTTTGCCTGTGCCTTGCCCTTCCCTCTTCCCAACCCTGTAGGCCTTTTCTGTTCTCCATAGCTCGGCTCATGTCCTCACTGCTGTACTCAGTGTCCGGCTGAAATGCCTTTTAGGCCAGCACGGCTCCACAATTCTTCACATCTGTGCCCACAACACCCCAGGGAGCCAGAGCGGCCTCATCCCATGCCTGCCCGTTATCCTTCTAACCCCGTGTTGCAAGCGTCGCAGGCCCTTAATGAATATGTGTGGGCTCTCAGATCAGATTCAGTGGATGATGAACAGACCCAGTGATGCCCAAAGAAGATTTGCAGCTAAAATCAAGTTCATGTGATACTAAGTGTTCAGAAAATTGTTTTTTGTGTTTCTAGTGGAATTGGCTTATGGCATGCGTTTATCACTTAAATCCGTGTGGGTCCCCCCTTCCAGGGTATTTTACCTCTGGTCACCATGTGTGAACGAATAACTCTGGTCTGTGGAAAGGCTGTAGCCAAAGTCCAAAATGATGAAGTCAAGCACAAGATGATATTTTGGGCTCTAACGAGTAAAATACACGCACTGTTGGAGAGAAGGGGTTCTGCGTGATTCTCCACATGCCTGTTTGTTCTGTTCAGTCCTCTGCCTTGGATGAAAGATCTACATAATACATGGACCCAGGCCGCAGCTGACTGGGCACAGAGATGTTATCCTGTCCTCTAATGGGAAAAAAATATCAAGCAAGTAGAGAGTGTAGAAGATTACCAAGTTTTAATCATTGTAATTTTTTTTAAGGTTCTTTTATTTATTTATTTATTTTGCAAGATTCTGCATAGGTTTCTATATGCATTAAAAAGTGGTCTGAAAATACTGTGAACAAATTAAAAAGGGAGAATATTGGTTTAATGATCTCTTTAAAGTTCAGTTATTCAGCTGCACCTCGACTCTGGAGTGCACTTAATTCATTATCACTCTTAGGGTAAGACTTCTCTCTAAATGCTCAAAACACTTCCCTCTTGAAAAGGGGGCCTTAATGAGGGTGAAGAGTGGTAATTGTAGCTAAACCCATCTATTTAGTGTAAGCTATTTACATCCTGGAAGCAGAAGAACCGGCTCTCCAGTTCTTGGAGGACTCGCTCTGCCCCTGTTCCCTGATGAAGAGTTTTAGATATTTTGATGTGCAGCTGATAGCTGTTGCCAAAGGCAAACAAATGCAACTCCCTGTTGTCAGTCCCCCTCCTGCCTTAAGGATAAAAGTAAAGAGAACATCAAAAGTCAGAGGAGACCACCCCTCACAATACAAGTTTCCTGTTAGAAAGTTGGATTAAGACCGACTCGTCTGACACGAAGCTGATTATTTATTTGAAAAAGTAATAGTCCTGTTTTCTGCAATTAACTACTCTCTTGAAGAGCAACAGGCATAGAAGAATCACACATCTATGGCGATTTTTTTTTCAAAGAAAACAATTAGTACCCATACCAAAAAGGCTAATTCAGATTAATTAAAGAACACCCACATCAGTTAAATATAATACTTCCTCTTTCACTTAACTCGCTGTATACAGTGTGTTGCTAAAAAGTGTTGGACTTCACGATAATAAAGAATGACAGTTGAAGGGTCTGGAGCTTGGAAGAAAACTTTCGGGTCTGTAACCATTTTAATTGCACATAATTATGGATAAGGAAGTGGAACAATTTAATTTCGGAGCCTTCATGCCATTAGAAGGCTAATAGAACAGTATCAAAATTGGTTATTTAAGTCAAATTGCAAGAAGCTGTTTTTCATTCCAAAGTATAAATGGAAACTAAATGAAGTGTTGCATAACTTCTCTTCCATCTTTTCATTTATATGCTATATGGGTAATTCAAGATCTAGTGGAAATTATTTATGGAGATTTAGAACAAATAAAGTGAAACCTTCTTTTGAAATATTTGCCTTATTTTTTTAATTTGGAAAATACTGGAAAGTATGTTGAAGAAAATAAAACTCTGCCCTACTATGTACAGAAAGACTTGGGAAGGCAACACGAGAATCAACAAAGGTTGTATCTGGGACGGAGAGCTGGTTGTGGAGGGTGAGGTTGGAGGGAGCCCTGGCTTTTTGCTAAATATGAGGGTGCTTCCAAAAGCCCATGGGAAAATGGAATTAAAAGTATGAGTTTATTCTGATGCAAGAAACATTTCAGATACAAAAACATTTTTCCATACTACATGGGAAATACATGCTATAAAAAAAAACTGTGCATCTGAGGATTTCAGAAATTCTTCACACCAAAATAAACTCAGATTTTTCATTCCATTTTTTCCCCAAACCTTTTGAAGCACTGACACTGTTAACATGTTATTTTTAAAATTAAATGGAATTACATCTTTAGGAAATTATCCCTAATCTCACCATCACAGATTAGACGGTTAACGTTGAGCTGTACTTCCAACACTTTTCTATGGGCTAACAGACATTTTCCCGTTTTGCACATTTGGACTGATTGCATCTTTCATACTCTGTTACTCTCTGAGTTTTTCCTGCATTACCAACAATTCTTCTGTAGTCTATTAATAAGCTAATTTGCAGATTAATCATTTATTTAATGAAATCCTCTGTTGCTGGGCATATAGTTTACTTTCCATTTGCCACAGGTGTAAACAACGCTGCATTGAACATCCTGTCTGTAACTGCATACCCTCCTGATCCCTTTCCTGAAGTATCTTTCATAGGCGCTTGTGGGCGGCCACAGGCAGTCGCCCCTTTTGTTTACACTTAAATATATGGATGGAGACATCGTGGCACAGACAAAAGGCTAAGGAGATTCCAGGAAGAGGCAGGAAGAACGGTACCTCACTGCTAGACTTCTCACAAGAGATGATGTAGGTAATCAGTCACACCTGAAACCAGCATTTATCACCTATGTGTTTCAATATACCCTTGTAATCAATGATTGATAACGTTTTGTGATCTGTTAAGCGGAAGAACCTTATCTGGGGACTCCTTGTAACCCCAAAAGTCTTTTAGATATGTAAATCTTCTGTGTGCCTTCTTGTGTACAACTGGTCATGTTTAAACACTACTGGACTTGTTGAATAAAGGAGCCTTGATCAGGATTTGTCTTGGCTCCATTCTTTGCATCCTTGTCCCCGCATTCCCACTCTCTGTTTCAGGAAACCCGGTTCATTGTGCTGCAGGCCGGCACAGGAGCTGAGTTACCAGGTCAAGTGTTTTTGATACCTGCCATTACACTTTCCTCCAGGAAGAGATGAGCAGGTTATGTTCTCACCCCCAGAACAGCAGTACAGCGTGTCCTTTTTGGCTCCCTCCCTCCCCAGAGGTGGGGGTCACTGCTTGCCCATTGGGTCTACTGACATTTTCAAATACAATAGGGGTTTCTGAACATGTGGCTGTTACAGGGATGCTGCCGTAGTTAATTCCACAGAACACATTCTCCCTTTGGGACTGGATGCTGAATCTCCCTTTGGCTGGAGACTTTTTTTTTTTTTTTTGACAGGCAGAGTGGACAGTGAGAGAGAGAGGCAGAGAGAAAGGTCTTCCTTTCTTCCTTTTCTTTTCTGTTGGTTCACCCCCACAATGGCCGCTGCGACCGGCGCACTCCCGGGCCACAGCAGAGAGCTGGACTGGAAGAGGAGCAACCGGGACAGAATGCAGGGACTAGAACCCCATATGCCGGCGCCACAGGCAGAGGATTAGCCTAGTGAGCTGCGGCGCCGGCCTCGGCTGGAGACTTCTAAAATGGAGGCTGATGGGGCTTTGTGAGCCGCCAAGTATCCCAAGCAGGAAGTCTTGTAGCTCCATTGTCAAGCCTTCTGTCTTTGGCACCAAGAGAGACTGTGATCACAGCTCGTACACGCCCTCCAGGAATTCCATTCCCAGAGGGTCAGCCTGTTGGCGCGGAGGCCTCACTTCCCCCGCTGGTCTCCCCCACCCCCGGCTCCCCTTGGGGAGGCGCGTAGGCCAGCACAGCACCTTGGCTTTCAGCCCTTGGGGCCTTACTGGCAACAGCTCCCATCTGCATTTCAGCTTAGGATGAGACTGGACGGCTTTATGGTAACCCAGAAGGAAGGCTTATTCAACACGGGCTTTGAAACTACAGAAAACACAAAGAACTAAGCATCGCCTTACTTCCAACATTCAGAAATAGCCTCTGTTAATATTTCCATATGTTTTGGATAACCAATACCCAATCTTCCGTACCCATACATATTCCTGTTTTATAAGCATGATGTCTTCTGTGTTATAACCTGCTTTTTCACTTAGTGTATCGTGAACCATTTTTCTGGGTCATTAGCTATGTGACAAAATGTCTTAAATGCCTTTATAGTATTCTGTCACATGGACATACCCTTTCAAAAAGAAATCAACCCCCAATATTTATCTGCTGAAGTAGGAGCCGCTTTCCCCAGTTATACTCATAAAAATGCAGCCAAATCCCCAGGAAAAATGGACTAGCTTGTGAGCTAAACCTAGCACCCTGAGAAAGAGCTGAATAAGCATCAAGCACTTTTAAAACTGTTCAATTAGCAGTGGAAGAGAGACGTGGGCAAAAATTAAATCTAGGATAATTTTGCACTTAAATTACTTCACAAATACTTTTAAATTCTTTTTACAGTTTAACTCTGGGATTGATACATGATGCCTTTGTTGAAGGTAAGAAAATAATATGGAATCTAAGCAATCAGTCCACACTCACAGAAAATGCCTTGGCCTCATATCAAAATACTGATGAATTAAACATATACGTAAGTTTTGGGTAAAAATAATCTAATTTAAATATAGAACTCATGTCATCTTTTATAATTCCTTTTTTTAACCAATTTTTCTTTCTTTTAAAAGAAAAGATTTTACTTATCTATTTGAGATGCAGAGTTACAGACAGAGATAAGGAGAGACAGAGCAAGTTCTTCCATCCATTGGTTCACTCCCCAAATAGCTGCAATGGCTAGAGCTGGGCTGATCTGAAGCCAGGAGTCTGTAGCTTCTTCCAGTTCTCCTAGGTGGGTGCAGCGGCCCAAGCACTTGGGCCATCTTCCACTGCTTTTCCAGGCCGTAAGCAGAGAGCTTTACTGGAAGAGGAGCAGCCGGGACTTGAACTGACGCCCATGTAAGATGCCGGTGTCACGGGTGGAGGCTTAGCCTACTACACCACAGTGCCAGCCTCAAACCAATTTTGCTAAGTCATTGTGTGATAACCCCTTTCAACTGCTTAGCTTACGAGGATAACCTTGTGCGGAAAACCTTTAAGAACAGGGTGGAAGATGTTATTCATTTGTTGAAACAAGGGACAGCCACGTTGGCTCAACTGCACCATCCACGAAAAACAAGTGGATGTGACTTGTTTAAGTGGTCCCTGGGATGTACGGGCACTCTGCACTTAACCCTTATGTACAAGAGTATAAATGGCCACTGTCCTCCTTGTCCAAGGGGCATGCTCTGCTGTCTTTAGTCAGGAAAGTTCCTTCCCATCCTGGGAGACATACTGAACACACTTGTGCTCTGAGACCTCTTCCTTCCTTGCAGATAATGGCTAGTCCAAAGGGTGTTGAAGCTAAGCATGGCTAGGACAATGCCACGTGACAAGCATGGTATTCTCTCCGATGTTGGAATCGGCCAATCACGAAAATCAGAAGTAGGAGTGTTTCCCACCTGCCAGTCTCTGAATGATATGGTGGCCCCAGGAGCTGGAACACCCTGTGTTTTGCCAGTGGAAATTTGTGCAGATCTGGCTACCTATGGATGACGCCAACACTGGATTGGAAGTTTATCAAACAATGCACCGTGGTGATGACATTCTCACTCTATGGTTTTCCATTCGATAACAGCACTGTGCTTATTTAAAGGTGTTTAATGATGGTGATCATTGTTCATCTCGAGCCTTTAGGGAAAAATCACTCTTCCCAATGGTTAATATTATTAGGGCGACAATTTTCTATTTGTCACCAAGTTTGTTTTTCTTTGGAGTCTCTTTTCCTTGGTGGGTCATTTAATTATTTCCCTTCCCCACAGTCAAACATCTGTTCTGGTTCTCATTTCACCCAACATCTCATCTCCTTCTTTCTCTTTCAGCTTCAATTAGAAGTTTGCTAAAGCCAGGATCTCCACTCAGATCTTGGACCTTTGCAATTAATTTTAATCAGGCTTGTTAACACTTTTTTAATATGTAAGAAATAAGCAAATATGTAACTAAAAAGCCATTTATGTCTTTTATGAAGGTAACAAATATGCAATTAAAAACTCCTTCTCTTGGTGACTTTGCAATAAATTAACTTGTTTTGTCACTATTGTGCCTGTATAATGTCCTTTACTCTAGAGTTTTGACAGTCAGGTTTTTTTTATCCTTGGCAAAATTAGCAAGTAATATTAAGATCTAAGAAATGACAATTAGTTTGTGAATTAGGTGGGATATACAATGTGTTAATTATTGAGGGACCAGGCTGCATGCAATTAAAATTTAGCATCCAGATAATGACAATGTAGTAGGTTTCTGAGCATCTAATGAAGTTGAAAATGTTCATTACTAATAAATTAATTCTCAGTTGCATAACCAGTCTTTAAAATGTCTATAAAGAGGGATAGTTCATAATAATCGTTATTGTTCACAAATAGAATAATAGCATGAAATCTTCAAAGTCTATTCGGGCTATCATTTTATTGTTAGAGTTCGCTAAACATTGACAGGTAATCTTTGCAAAGACTCAGAAATATGGTCACCATTTACATCTTTGCATTCCTTAAAGTAGTCTTTCAGGTCATCTGAAAACAAAAGGATGAGCTGAGATGAGGCACGGGCTCTGAGGGCAGAGATGAGTCAAATGCCCCACATTTTCTCACACAGATGCTTCATATTTTACCAGTAATTTGGACAGTGGCTTCTTCGCCTGACTTGTGTCTGTTGTCTTTGTAACTGAGCAACTCTGTTCCTGCTCTGCTGCCTGCTGATTTTTGTGCTGCAGAGTCCGTGACAAGTGGGTCTCAAGGAGATCCTAATCTGTATGGTTGTCATTTTACAGTGTGCTGATGGCCACGGCATGGAGACAAAAGAGTGACTGACTTCTCTCCCACAAAGTCCCTCTTACTGCTGCATCCAGAGCGGATTACAGCAAGCAACCGTGGAAGCGGAGACACCAACCAGGGGATGGCCCTGGTCCACGTGCAAGACGATGATAGCTTGCACCATGGTGGGAGCACTGGAGACACGGGGAGGTAGAAGGACTGTGCGCACACTTGCAGGTAGAACTGCTTCCAGGATTTGCCTTGAGAAACTGGAGGGAGAGAGTGCTGCTGCTCTTGCAGCCTGATTAAGGGAAGAATCTGGTTGGAAGGAAACCGCAAGGATCCCGTTTAGGGTTTGTTAAGGTTCTGGGATCTGTAGGAGATGCGGGTGAGGGTATTACAGCATCCAGAGGTGAGGTTTGGTTGCAGGTAGAATCTGGGTACTCATCAGCATACGGACGCTTCTGAAGCCCCATGTATTAGGCAGCTTTCTGTTACTATAGCAAAATAACTGAGGCAGCTACTTCATAAAGAAAACAGGGGGTCTGTGTTGTGTGCAGCAGGTTAAACTGCCACCTGCGATGCTGGCATCCCATATGGTTGACGGTTTGTGTCCTGGTTGCTCCACTTCCGATCCAGCTCCTTGCTAGTGGTCTAAGAAAAGAAGTGGAAGATGACCCAAGTGTTTTGGCCCCTGCCTTCCATATGGGAGACCCGGATGAAGTTCCTGGCTCCTGACATCAGCCTGGCCCAACACTGGCCATTGCAGCCATCTGGACAGTGAACAAGCAGATGGAAGATTTCTCTCTCCCTCTCTCTCTCTCTCTCTCTCTCTGTGTGTGTGTGTGTGTGTAACTCTTTCAAAATAAATATTTTTTTAAAAAAGAAGAGGTTCGTAGTTGGCTCATGGTTTTATGAGTTCAAAGTCCAAATAGCACGAGGCAGACTTTGGTGAGGGCACCCTGGGTTGCATCATTTCTAAAGCCACCAGGACTCAATTAAGAGGTGGGGGGTGCTCCACTCTCACCCAGTGGTTTCCAAATGTCCCCACCTGCAAACACCATTGTTGGGTTGTATTTCCATGCTCTTAATAACGTTACTTCATGACTTAGAGGTTTGCACTCCTGTGTGAGTTCAGGTAGACAAATCATATTCAAATTATGGAACCTTGTAATGAAGGGGCTTCCCAGGGAGAAAGTGTGGAGAGGGAAATCCAGGAGTGAGCCGTGAGTAACTCCAGCATCGAGGGAACAAGGGGGAAGAAGAGCTTAGCCAAGGAGACTAAAGAGAAGCAACCAGAGAGTCCACAGGGGTCAGGAAAGCAAGGTATCATGGAAACCAAGAGAAGAGAGGATTTCGGGGGAGGGGCAGGCACCCCCCAACCTTTGCAGAGGTCATTCACTGAGACATCCTGACAGTAACAGCAGACCAGTAAAAGGCACATCATGGGAGAATGAAGAAACAGCTTATGGGCCTTCCATCAAAAGGAATGCTCTGTAGTTGTAGGGAGGAAGGACTTGGAAGAATTTGCTGTTACCAATTCACTCTTCAGTGAAGAAACTGCCTGAATATGTTCTTTGTGCAACACAAGCAGGAAAAATATATGGAATTTGGAAGGATTCCCTCTTTTTCGATTGTTCTGAATAGTTTGAGAAGAATTGCAGTTAGTTCTTCTTTAAATGTCTGGTAGAATTCAGCGGTGAAGCCAGCCGGTCCTGGGCTCTTCTTTTTCGGTAGTGCATTTATTACTGATTCAATTTCTTTCATAGTTATGGGTCTGTTTAGGTTTTCTATATCTTCATGGCTCAGTTTAGCAAGGTTGCATGTGTCCAGAAACCTATCCATTTCTTCCAGCTTCCCCAATTTGTTAGCATACATCTCTTTGTAGTGGTTTCCAATGATTCTTTTTATTTCTGTTGTGTCTGTTGTTACATTTCCATTATTATCTTTAATTTTACAGATTTGGGTCTTCTCTCTCCTTTTTTGGTTGATTGGGCCAATGGTGTGTCTATTTTGTTTGTTTTTTCAAAGAACCACCTCTTGGTTTTGTTGATCTTTTTTTTTTTTTGGTTTTGTTACCAGAGAAACTGCAGTGTTCTTGTCTTCGAGCAAGAAAGAATTCAGGCATGAGACAGAGAGTAGTGGAAGGTAAAACAGCAAGGTTTATTAGAAAAGGGACATCCATAAGGACGGATGGACATCTCTCCAGACAGGACCTGAGAGGGTGCCCAGTCACTCGGACTGGGGGCGGGGGGAAGAGCAAGGTTACATGGTTGAGTGGAGAGAGTACACCTGGCCAGACCAGGTGGGCAGCCCAGCAGAGAGGCAGAGGGCTGAGCGTGCAGTCTGGTTGAGGTTGGGGGTTTTTAAGGGGATGGGTCTTGCTTCCCCACCTCTGCTCCTCTTGGAACAAAGGGCTTTTTGCATGTAAATAGAAAACCTTCTCTCTTGAAGGTCTGAAACAAAGGACTTTATGGATGCAAATATTAAGAAGCTCCTCCCTGAGTTTTCTCTTGAAGGTTTGAAACAAAGGACTTTATGGATGCAAATGTTATCAGATAGAAGGAAGGGTGGGCAGGACCCCCTAGAGAATTGGACATAGATGTCTTCTCTTTAGGCCTTTATGTCACACACACATAAGCTCATAACTGACTTTCCTACCTAACATTCCCCCCTCAAGAGGTAATACCCAAAATTCTTCTTTGGGATTATGGATGGAGTTCCGTTTTCTGTAACTTCTTCAAAGCTGGCATGTGGGCGTCAAGGGAGATTTGGGTATTTCCTCTGGCTATCTGTCTTATGGTGTGCAACAGTGGCCTTGGAAAGACTGTCCTGCTTGGTCCAGAGGGCTGCTCAGGTTGTCCAGTGGAATGGGCTGGAAGCCTTGTCTGACAACCATTTGGAGTTCAACAGCTTCTAGTCTGTTAGAGACAAAACGAACAAAGGCATTAAAAACACTCGATGCAAAGAGAAGCATCAGGATTACAGAAGTTATTGGACCAAGGAGAGGAAATAGCCAGGATTTCCATGACCAGATGTCAGGCCAGAAATCCCAGCCCTGCTTGGCCTGGTCCTGGAGCTGTTTGGCTTTGTACATGAAAAGTACGAATTTGGATTTGTACCTGTCTAATCTGATTGACCCAGAGACAACATTCTTCCTGGAACATGGCACAGATACCTCCTGGAGCAGCAGTTAGCATGTCCAATATTTCTTTCTTTCATAACCTTTTGTGACTTCCGCATACCTTCTTCAACTTACTTGAAACATTCCATCATTTCCATTCCAGTCTAGAGTAAACTAGCCATCAGGATTCTTACAAACCATGTCCTTTCCTTATTTAAAAAGCTCTTTCCTTTTTAACCCTTCTTACCAACAACACTCTTTCCTCCTAAACCTTTCTTACCAAGCACACATTTCTATACTTGTGATGTTTTCCATAGAGCCTGGTTGGCTCTTTCTACCTTTCCAGGAGACTGAGGTCTCCATGCAGAGTGAAGGTGCCTTACAAATCCCTTGTGTGATCTAGAGCTCTGGTTAAGGCAATCAGATCTGCTAACTGAGCAAAAGTTCCTGGGGGCAGAGCACGCTTCAGTAACGTGCCATGCCGTAACTGTTGCATACCCTGAGAAGCAGGTCCTGTCTGACAAAACTGTTTCTGTCTGTGAACCAAACCTCATCTTCGTTAGTCAGGGGGCTGTCTCTTGGGTCCCTTCTGCTGGCATAGATCAAGTCTATAGTCTCAGTACAAGAGTGGAGGGGACCACTTTCCCCTGGAACTGGTGTTAAAGTAGCCGAGTTTAGAGTAGAGAAATGCCTTATTTTTACCTGCGGGTTTTTTAGAAGGAGGACCTGATATTTTAGTATTTTACTATCTGTGAGCCAGTGGGAGCCCTTTTGCTCTAATAGAGAATTTATTTGACGTGGGGTATAAAGGGCGATATCTTGTCCCACTGTAATTCTAGATACCTCCTCTGTCAGCAAGGCAGCTGCTGCCATTGTTTTTAGGCAGTGAGGCCATCCTTGTGCAACCATGTCTAAGGTTTTAGAAAAGTAGCCCACAGTTGCCTAACAGGTCCTGGATCCTGAGTTAACCCTCCTAAGGTGACTCCCTGCCTCCCAGTGATGTACAGCTGGGAGGGTGTCTCTGGGTTTGGCAGTCCTAGCACAGGGGCTTTAGTCATAGCATCCTTTAACTGAGCAAAGGCTGTGGTTTGCTCTTTCCCTCAAAGGAGGGGGCTCTGCTTTGGCTGCCTGTCGAGAGCATGGTTTAGGAACTATGCTGTTTCCCTGTATCTAGGAACCTGATAGAGAAAACTAGGACTGCCTGAAGTTTGCAGAAGTAGGAATTTGCTGCATGGCCCATATCCTCTCTGGGGCAGGTTTTCTCTCCCCAGGGGTGAGGATAAGGGTTAAATAATTAACACTCTAATGGACTAGCAATGCTTTGTTTTCCTCTGGATACCTAGTAGTTGTTTTGTTAGGAAGTTAAGCCAATGTACAAGACTAGAGTCTCGGGCTGGGAAAGGAGACAGACTAACAAATCACTCACATTTAACCATCTACATTATGGATTATGCACCCCCCTCAAGAGATAGGCCCTTTAAGTCCTCAGTGAGGACCTGTCCAAATAGGTGCAGGACTATTTGAGTTAGCTGTTACTGAAAGCCCTGTTTTTAGGAACTGGCAGGGAGGGCTTTCTAAGCTTAATACTACTGGATAGACTTTTAAGGCCTGGCTGGGTGTGTGAGGCCCAGACCTATCCATGGGGTGCTGGAAGAGAATGTCAAGAGATGTGAATCTCCTTTAAGGGAGGCACCTAGTTGACCTGCATTACATGGCTGGACCAGGAGGAGAGCTGAATAGGAGGCTGATAGAAATAGGCAACTTGCTGTCGCTCCCCCTCTTCGTGGAGGAACGACACAGGACCCTGTGCTGTTCTTTTGTCTGCTCGGCCCTCCCTGGGTTTGCTGCTGGTTCTTCCCGGGTTGGCTACCATCCCTTCCACCTCCGTGGAAGGGCGGTTCCCCCTGCCACTTTCCCCACTTCCACGGGGGAGCGGCACACCACCGGCCGGCTCTCTCGGGGGCTGCACAGGTGTTCCTTCAGATAGATGTTCCCCTCAGATGTTCCTGGTGCATGTTGTCTCTCTCCTCCTTTATAGTCCTCTTCCACCAATCCCAACTCTGCTACCTAATTGCCGAGTACGCTGGTCTCCTCCAATCAGGAGCAAGATCAGCTCCTACAGCTCAGTCAATCAAATTGGCAAGAGGCAGCTGTGTAGAAGCTGTTTCCTCCCTTCTCAGCTCCATATTGTGGGAGAGCAGATGCATAGAATAAGTCTTAATTCCAGTAACTTAGTCTAGTCCGAGTTGCTCCCCACAACTTGCGTTTCACTGACCCTAGGCCATCCCCTCAATAGCAGTGGCTGGAGCTGGAAGCTGGGCAGGGCTGGGCAGAATCAAAGGTTTTTTAGCTTGGAGCCAACAGGGTCTGCAGTTCTGAACCAGGAGTCCTTCGACACCCAGGGCAGTTCCGTGTCCAGTGGCCTTGCTCTTGGCAGAGCTGACAGAAGGCAGTTGCTGTCATGATAGCTGCTTACCCAATGCCCTGGCTCCTTATATCAGCAACAGGTGCCATTTGGGGTGCACTGGCCTTGCTGGGTCTCCTTGATGGCGTATCACCATGCAGAACAGTAATTGATTGGCCTGTTGCCTATCCTCTGCTGCTAGCTTGCTCCTCATTCTCCTGGTCTCTAATAAAGTAGACTAAGGAGGCAGCCTCTATGATGTCAGTTAAGGGGGTGCTCAACCCAACCCTGATTTTTGAAGATTTTTTTTAATATCAGGGTGAGCTAGAAAAACTATGGTCATGGGCAAATTCTGACACTTAGTATTTTCCTGCGAGTTAAGACCGTGCCAATGAGGAGAACTATGACCTTTTAGGTAAGATCAACTGTGGTGACCTGCTTGCATACTTTGAGGTCATCAGTGCAATTTCCTATCTATCCCTTAATTTGGTCTAAAAGGGGAGTTCTACCCATTTACCACGTACACCGAAAAATCAATCTAGCTGTCACATTTTAACCTCTTATTCTGGCTATGCTATTTGGTCCTCTATACTGTGGCCAGGCATTATTACAGAAAAGGTCAGTCATCCCTTACATAAGGTCTGGGGATCAAACTGTACATCACAGTGGAGAGTCCTGCAGAACGGTAGTAACTTCCCTTCTGGAAAAGAAAAGAGGAGAAGTAAGGCAGCGAGTTGGGTCTCTAGCCTGACTTCCTGGGCTTTCAGATTTAACTGGCGTTTGACCAGTGCTTACTGCGTAGCCTGACTTAGAGAAGAAATTGTGGCAGACGTCTCTGCCATCCTTTGGCTTTCAGATATTCACTGTGTAGCCAGTGGGTTATGGACCTGGGTTTCCAGGTTTAACTAGTCTTACCGTGTAACCCATAAGTTTAGGTTTTGGGCTTCCAGGCTTTCACCGTGTAGCCTGTGGGCACTAGAGTTTTCTTGGGCTCCTGGAATCCAGTTCTCTAGCATCTGCCACATAACCATCTCCAATCGTCTCCAAGTCTGTTTTGGAACACTTTCTCCCTTTTGGCTAGACCTCCCGTTTGATCCACATTTGAACTAGCAATGCCTGGTTATTCAGCGTTAGCTGGATGGAGACTTTGTCAGTCCCTCTTTAAAGAATCTGGCATCTGAGCCAGAGACTGGAGCAGCTAGAAAGAAACATGTTTATAACTGAAGTTTAGCATCATTTCACATCTTGGCACCACTTTTAATCTAAACAGCCCGATTGGTTATTATCTCTGCAAGATGAGAGATATATCTTTTGACATCTCCAGGGGCCCTCTGGAGATACCAAAAGTCCAGAGAATTTAGAACTTTGATTTTCAGAAAGTCTGTTAAAGGTGCCAAGAGAACTTAGAGTATCTGGTCAAAATAGAATTCCTTAACATCCTGAAATGACAGCCATTCATTTAGGTGATTTTAACACTTTTAGACTAGATCTAATCATAATGATATTTAACAATGCTTCTCATCAATCTGAACTTAACAGAGGCAGTAGAGTACACAATAGATTACTTTGGCAGAACATGAATTCTATGTCTCTTGTTGTCGAATAAACCAGAAATAAAAACCTTGCAGTTCACATAATTCAGAACTATTTAACAGAGTCAAAAAGAGCTTATGGGACCTAACTCTAGAAATGGCAGAGTAACCAATTAAGCAGACACTGTTAAAATAGACGTTACAGTTTTTGCAAAAACAGATTCCAAGATTTATGATTTAGACCATTTCCAGATATTTACTAACATTAGTGCACATTTTTTTAAACACCCCATTGTTATAACAGAAGATCAGACTTCAACTTTAGGTCAGTGTAATTTTGGCATTAGCACTCAACTTAAAGAAAACTCTGTAAACAATATTTTAAAATCATATACATTTGAAAACTTTTTATGACTTGCTCACACCTTCTGAAACTTTACACCCGTAGTTACTTTTACATAGTCTTGAATTGTCATGTATGGACAACCTATGAGAATACATGCTAACAAACTCAAACAGTCTCTCTTATCGAATTTGAGATATTAAAAGTACACACAATACATTTTCCCAAGTTTTACTTAGCACCGATGCCTAGATAACTTAAAACACTGAGTTATTAATGACTACCACACCATTATCTGAGTTAAAAGTCAAAATTACATTTCCCATGCTTTTAAGTAACATAAGGATAACACCTGAGCAGCAAAGGGACACTAGTGCATGTTTACAACTTTGAAAAGATCTTCATCGTTAAGAGAAACAACTTTAAAGCATATCAAAGACATGTAACACTGAGCAAGGAGCCACTGAGCAAACCTAAGGGCGTTTGCATTAACTCAATTCTCTGAACAAATCTGTATTGGCTTACTTTATTTAACAACATAAAGGCTTGTATACACAGAATTTACTCTCATTTTCATAAGACCACTCTAGCTGGAAAGCAAAAACATGAAGTCTGACACCATTTACAACATTTTAATACATTTCACATAATCTGAATTGACTCAAGCAGCTGTTACTTTAACAAATTTTAGAGTCTCATCCTTTGAGAGTTCCAGGGATCCGACTGGAAGCCCAAAGTTGGAAGACTCCATTTAGAATTTAGGCTGTCAGAGAGTCAAGCAGTTTAGCCAACAATTAGTACGTTTCTGATCAGTTGGGTAATCACTCAAACATTGAAACAGACAAATAACGTAAACAACTTCGCGTTGCAGTTTTCCCAATCAAGACCCATAATGGCAATAGAAAAACGCGAAACCTTCAAGACAGGTGAACGCTCTCATCAGATAAGTCAGGAACAGCAGCACAGAAAAGAACTAGTCATCAGCATATGAGCCCATTGCTTAGGCTTCCATTAACTGCAAAAAGAAAAACCCATCAGGTTGGAAAAGGTTAATGGGTTAATGGATTACGGGTTCTGGCTCACTTAGGTAGTAAGGCCAGCAGTAGTATTGAATTGGAAATGGAGAGGAAAAAAGCAGCCCTGGGCGGGGGGCGCTCTCCCTAGAGATTTCTGGCTATGCCCGCCTGGGTGCGGCAGGCCACGTGGACTGGAATAGAGTGCAGAGGAAGGCTGTGGTCCCCCATTTACAGGGAAGACTGCGCATGCCGGGGCCTAGCAGGACTGGCCGTGGGGTTGGGTAGGTGCGCCGTTTCACCAAGAGTGCTGGGAACCTCCAAACCAAACCAAAGCCAGATCAATCAGGACTACTGCAATCACTCAGTCAATTAAAACAGATAGTTAACTTTAGTTCCTTTCCAGATTCAATCCTCAGACAATCAAAGCTTAGCAATAGTAACAGCACACAAAAACTTCAAGACGCACCAGAGCTACCATGAGTTGCAAAGACGGAAAACCTTCTACCAGGTTGGAAAGGGTTAACGGGTAACAGCTTTTTCCTTCAGGTGGAGAGACCTGTGGAATTTCCCTCTCCCTTTCTCCAGGCCAATGGTATAGGAAGGGAGACAAGGAGAGCAAAAGAGTGGGGGAGGGAGCCCCGGGAGGAGGAGGAAGGCGGAAAGTGACAGAGGACAAGATGTAAGCGACTGCCCTCACCTTCCCCTATGAATCACAGATGGAGGAGAGCATAGGGAAAGGCCCTGATGTCTGGGGCTGAGTGGCGTTTGAAATCTCCTATCGCTCAAGATTGCCCACTACCTAGTTGTCCGAGTTTACCTGGAAGGCCAATATTAGCCTCGACCAAAGCTAAGCCCTGCTCGCGTAGCAGTAGGCAGCATGACCAGGCGTCCCTCCAAGAGAGAGACCTGGTCCTCGGGTTGCAGTCTGGCTGCTGGGAAGCCAAAGTGAGCTCAGGGGGTCTCCAGGCTCTCAGCTAACTGCCCTTCCTAATCTCCCTCCTGTTCCTTACAATCCCTCTGCAGTTTCGGCCGTAGCTAAGCCGTGGCCGGGGGACTCCACATTCTTGGAGAGCTGTGGGGTGCTGGACACTCAACAGTCACTTCCACAGATCTGGTCCCGCTTGAGGGAAGGAATACTGACCTCTGATGTCTTCTCAAAATCCCTTCGTGGTTACCAAAATGTTACTGGAGAAATTGCAGGGTTCTTGTCATCGAGCAAGAAAGAATTCAGGCTGAGACAGAGAGTAGTGGGAGGTAAAATAGCAAGGTTTATTAGGGAAGGGACATCCGTAAGGACAGATGGACACCTCTCCAGACAGGACCTGAGAGGGTGCCCAGTCGCTCGGACTGGGGGTGGGGAGAAGAGCGAGGTTACACGGTTGAGTGGAGAGAGTACACCTGGCCAGACCAGGTGGGTGGCCCAGCAGAGAGGCAGAGGGCTGAGCGTGCAGTCTGGTTGAGGCTGGGTGTTTTTAAGGAGATGGGTCCTGCTTCCCCACCTCTGCTCCTCCTAGAACAAAGGGCTTTTTGGATGTAAATAGAAAACCTTCTCTCTTGAAGGTCTGAAACAAGGGACTTTATGGATGCAAATGTTATCAGACAGAAGGAAGGGTGGGCAGGACCCCCTAGAGAATTGGACACAGACGTCTTCTGTTCAGGCCTTTATGTCACATACACATAAGCTCATAACTGACTTTCCTACCTAACAGTTTCAGTTCTGTTTATTTCTTCTCTAATCTTTAGTATTTCTTTTCCTCTGCTGGGTTTGGGCTTGATTTGCTGCTGTTTTTCTAAATCCTTGAGGTGCATGGAGAGGTCATTTGTTTGGTTCCTTTCCAGTTTCTTGACATAGGCACCAACTGCTATAAACATTCCTCTTAGCACTGCTTTTGCTGTATCCCACAGGTTTTGATAGGTTGTGTTGTGATTTTCATTTGTTTCTAGAAATCTTTTGATTTCTTCTATGACCCACTGTTAATTCAGAATCATGTTGTCCATTCTCCATGTGTTTGCATATGGTATAGAGATTCTTGGGTTGTTGATTTCGAGTTTCACTATGCTATGGTCTGAGAAGATGCATGATATAGTTTCAATTTTTTTGAATTTGTTGAGGCTTCCTTTATGGCCTAGCGTATGGTCAATCCTAGAGTACGTTCCATGTACTGGGGAGAAATATGTGAACTCTGTGGCTATGGGGTGAAAGGCTCTGAAGATATCTACTAGGTCTATTTGGTCTATAGCGTCAATTAGCTCTGTTGTTTCCTTGTTGACTTTCTGTCTGGTTGATCTGTCCATTGATGAGAGTGGGGTGTTGAAGTCCCCGTTACTACTGTATTTGAATCTATATCTCCCTTTAAGTCTTCTAGTAATTCTTTCAAGTAGCCAGGCACCCAGTAATTAGGTGCATATACATTTATAAATAGTAATGTCTTCATGTTGGATTAATCCTTTAATCATTATATAATGCCCTTCTTTGTCTCTTTTAATAGTTTTTGTGTTAAAGTCTATTTTGTCTGATATTAGGATGGCCACACCAGCTCTTTTTTGATTTCTGTTAGCTTGGAGTATCTTTTTCCATCCTTTCACTTTCAGTCTGCGTGCATCTTTGCTGATAAGGTGTGTCTCCTGAAGGCAGCATATAGATGGATTCTCTTTTTTGATCCAATCAGCTAGTCTGTGTCCCTTGGTAGTAGACTTAAGGCCATTCACAGTCAGTGTGACTACTGTTAAGTACTGTCTTTTTCCAGTCATGTTTCCTAAAACGAGCTGTTTATGTATTTTGAGATTTGTTTGTAGCTTAGTTGAGTCATTTTCTACATTCGCTTTTTTTTGTAGTGAAGTTCTTGTTTTTGTATTTCTTTGTGCAGCATATCTTTGAGCCATTGTTGTAGGGTTGGACTCGAGGATACAAATTCTTTCAGTTTTTGTGATGGAAGATCTTTATTTCCCCTTCATTCATAAATGATTGCTTTGCAGGGTATAGTATTCTCGGTTGGCATTGTTTGTCTTTTAAAACTTGGAATATATTGTGCCATTGTCTCCTTGCTTGTAGTGTTTGCAATGAGAAGTCTGGGGTGAGTCTGATTAAATTACCCCTGAATGTGATTTGTTATTTCTCTCTGGCACATTTTAGGATTTGTTCTTTGTGTTTCACTGAGGTGAGTGTTGCCACAATGTGTCATGGTGAATTTCTCTTCTGGCTGGTGCCGTGGCTCACTAGGCTAATCCTCCACCTTGTGGCACCGGCACACTGGATTCTAGTCCCGATCAGGGCGCTGGATTCTGTCCCGGTTGCCCCTCTTCCAGGCCAGCTCTCTGCTATGGCCAGGGAGTGCAGTGGAGGATGGCCCAAGTGCTTGGGCCCTGCACCCCATGGGAGACCAGGAGAAGCACCTGGCTCCTGGCTTCGGATCAGCACCATGCACTGGCTGCAGCGTGCCAGCCGCGGCAGCCATTGGAGGGTGAACCAATGGCAAAGGAAGGCCTTTCTCTCTTTCTTCTCTCTCTCTCACTGTCCAGTCTGCCTGTCAAAAAAAAAAAAAAAAAAAAAAAGAATTTCTCTTCTGGTCTAACTTATTGGGGCTCCTGACTATGTAGAATTTGGTTATTATTATTGATTTGCCTCTGTTGGAAGTTTTCTGATATTATTTCATTGAAAGCACCTTCCAATCCATTCTCTCTTTCCACACCCTCAGGGACTCCTATTATCTGGACATTACAATGCTTGATTGAATCTTGTAGGTCTCCAACCGTATTTTTTAATTTTCTAATTTCTTCTTCCTGTGTTTGATCTGACTGTATTCTTTTTGGAAGTTTGTCTTCAAGTTCTGATATTCACTCTTCTATTTCATCTGTTCTATTTCTGAGGAATTCCACGGTGTTTTTATATGGTCAATTGAGTTTTTCATTTCCAGTATTTCATTCTGGCTTCTCTTTAGGATCTCTAATCCTTGGGCTTGCTTTTCGTTCAGATCTTGAATCGGTTTCTCATTATTTCTAAGTAATCTGATTATTAATTTTCTGAATTCTTTTTCTGGCATGATTTCAAATTCTTCTTCAGCCTCTATTATGGATGGTTTAGCCTGCTCCACTGGCGAGTTCATAGGTTCTTCTATATTCTTATTCTGGATTTTTCCTTTGTTCTTTAGCATTTCTGTTTGGCTTAATTTTCAGGTTGATTTCCCTCTGCTATGGGTCTGTACCCACAGCCAGTGTAAGCAGGCAGCTCCACCTTCTAGAGTTCGTTTATTTATTTATTTTTTTATGGTAACTTGAGTAGGCTGGTGTCAGGGCTTTGAGCTGCCAAGCTCAGTCCCTTGGGGCTGGTTTCCCTGTTCCTTCGTTCGCCCTAAAGTGCCCGGGCCTTGTTGATCAGCCGCCCCCTCCTCACTGCACCCCCTGCATGAGGAGTGGGGAGTAGCTCCAAACCATCTTGGTCCCCACCACTGAAGTTTCCTCCTTCGGGGGGCAAAAGCAGAGCCCGCCCCTCTTTACACCCTAATGTAAACAAACAAGATGGCTGCTCTCCGCCTGCTACAGCTCTGATGGGGTGGGGGCGGAGACATTGAGGTATCCTAGCATGTTCAATCTCTCAGTTCATCCCCCTGGATCACGCCTCTATCCACTTTGTTTTGATTTTGATTTCCTTCCCCACTCAACCGTGCGTGTCTCACCTGTCTGCCCCAGGGTGGGTCAGGGGCAACGGCGGCAGTGGCAGAGGAGCTAGTGTTTAAAATTTATATTTTATGATAATTTATGATAATTATGTTGTTTTTCACGATCTTTTATTTCCAAAAAGTATAATATTCACACAACCTTAAGATCATAGGTACCATAGTCATTTGGCTAATTCTATGCCTAATTGGTTCCCATACTTGCTGCTGCTCATTTTTAAAGCTTTATCCTGCATTTCCTCATTTGCAAAGTTTTTACTTTGTTTACTTCTCATTTGACTGCAGTCTATGCTCAGGTAATTTCATCACAAAGAACACATGAAAGCATATATTCTCAGTCCTTAAATTTGTGAGAATTTTTTCTATTGCTTTCATACAAAAATAGCTGTTTGGTAGGGGACTTAGTTTAGGTTCTTCCCAAAACAGAGCCTGAGGCAAGTTCTTGGATACAGATAGGATAGTCTACCTGGGGGTTGTTCCCAGGAAACAGAAGTGAGGGAGCACAAGGAGAGACAGGAAAAATGGAAGAGCCAACACAGGTGCATAACTGGGCTGATATCACTGCGGGCACTCGGGGCTCACAAAGAAAGGTGAGAGGCCAGGGCATCCACCCACCAGATCCACCTCCAATTCATCAAGAATTGCCTTGAGGAACATCCCTCTCTCTTTCCATCTGACTTCTACAGCTTTGAAAAGCCCCCAAAGAGTGAGAGGCTGACAACGTGTCTGGGAAATGCCACCTGCTCTGCCACCACAGGCAGAGCCCACAGGTGGCCTGAGATGAGGTATGGGGTGTGAGAAACACCTGCTGCAAGCTGACCACAAAGGGCCTGCCCCAACCCATTTTCGCTCTGGTAAATGAGAAACTTCACATTAAAGTCAGTAAAGTTTATTTGAGCAGGAAACCATCTGTGAATTGGACAACCAGGCAGTCTGCCCATCCAGAATTGGTTCAGAGCATCTCTGTGCCACCACATGGACAGGTTCTGTTTATGGCTGGAGAAAAGGAGGTGAGGGAAACAGCCTGATTCCTACAGGCTGTGTCTGTCTTGTTTGAACACAGTTTCGAAGGCAGGCCACCTGTTACTGGCTGAGACTCAGCTACTTGTCACAGGAGTAGGTTACAGCCATTTACACATCAAGTCAGGTCACAGTTCTCTAAGTATGGAGAAACCTTTAGGCCAAACTTACAACTTACTGTACGAAGGCAGCTTTAGGCCAAAGTTAACTTAACAATTCTCAAATTTCCATGAATGTTGTTCCACATCTTGGGGAGTCTGACGTTGCAGAGAGTTGGAGTTAATCTGATGTCTGCTTCCACTCTAGGTACCCAGGAGGTCTGCTAGAAAATTCAAGATAAGAATAATTCTCTAGAACTTGACAATTTTTAATTAATATCACTTATGCATGGTAAACCCTTTCAACCCACGAATTCAGTTCTTTCTTCAGGTCAGGAAAGTTTTCTTCTATTATATCTTTGAGTATTTTTCTTTCCTTCGGTAACTCTGCTTGAACACACATAGCCATGCAATGTCACCTCCACATCAATTACTATCACTCTGATTGATTTCATCACCTTGATTTTTTTTCCTCTGCCTTTTAAGATGGCTCTTCAGCAGTATCAGTTCTGCTCTTAAGTGATCATAATAATATTTTAATTCTATTTTGGCATTATCTGTTTCCATAAACATCATCACTTTTATTGCTATGTCTAGTTATCCAATTATCATCTCTTATTTCATACAAGTACTTTTAATGTCCTTATTAGGATTTAGCATCTAAACTTTATTTCTCCAAATATCTGCTTTTCATCATTTGGATGCCATGTACATCATCATTTACGGCATAGAAAATTTTCTTTGAGTCCCTTGTCATTGGTTTCCTGTTTTGAGGGCAGCTATCCCCTGAAGTTCATCTCAAACAAGTGGGTACCGTTATAATTGCCTTAGTATGTAAGACAGAAAGCTGGACAGTGTTGGCTTCTGGTACCGTTTCAGCATCATTGGCCTACGAGGGGTGAGGAGGGCTGGAAGGGGCAGGCAGAACCTTGGGGCTGGGGCCATCGCAGCGGACAACTCGGTCCTTGAGCAGCGAACTATTCTCTTTGCCCCTGAGCAGTGTATGATGACCACACACAGAAGCAAGCTTTCCATATCCGATTTTTCCCCAGATGCTTAGTGTGATCTCAGTGAGATGCCCCTTCAAGAACGTTGCCCATTAAAATCAGGGCCAGGTCCCGGGAGGCTGTACCCTCTAAAATGCTTAGAGCTGCTCCCCTCTCGTTTCTCAGGAACAGGAGTGGAGACTGGGAATGTGGTGACTGCCCTCCTCCTAACTCTTGTCCAATACTCTCAGCGACAAGTCCAGCTGTGTAATCAGTCGCAGCCCTGCACTTGCGCTTGTGGCTGCCATCTTCAAATTCTTAATAATTTCAAAATGAGGACCTTGCATTTTCATTTTTCCTTGACCTGCAAATTCTGTAGCTGGTCCCAGTCGAAAGTCATTGCCTCAGGTCCTCTGCCAAACCTGAGCCCAGACCCTAGCATCCTGGTGGTACCCCAACATCTCCATCAAGCAGACAGTGCAGAAGAGTAAGGAGTGTGTAAGACAAATGTCACCACAAAGGGTTTGGAAAAGCGGAGTGCTTGAGTGTGAAGCACAGAGAGAGGAGCCAGGAGGAAGCCTGCAGTGAGAAGCAGAAGCCGACACCACCCTGTATCTGAGCCCAAACACTTGTCTGTTACACTCACCAGTCTCCCAAACTCCACCCGTGAACTGCGGATGAGCTTGGAAGTGGCTCCCACAGACCTGACCTAGATTTGAGTCCTTCACTAAGAAGTAATCTATTCTATTTTCTATTACCTCCCTACCCCGAGGTTTACAAACCAGAGCTGAAGGGGGAACTCAGCAAGCTTCGTGTATCTGATCCGCCAGGCTCAGCCTTGCTCTGCCCTGATAGGCCATCCCCTAGCAAGCTCAGATCTATTCTAGAAAAATCAGAATCCACCTTTTCAATAAGAGCTCAGTGAACAGAGGCCATGGTAGCCTGCCGGACTAATAAGCTGATTGATATTTATTTGCTAACATCAATGATTCGGTCTCATAAAAATAATATCTAATAAACTGGATGCCGTGATGCAAAATGGCCTTCCACTTTGACAATAAATGCCAAGTCTTTACTTCAACATTTATTCTTGGTAAATGCTGAGTCTCAGCCTTGGCATTTAAATAGCAGCAGGAGACCTTAATCAGAGCAAGGGAGGGCTCCGGGACTGCCTGGAGAAAACAATTGACTTTTGTGCACTTAAAAAGAAAAATCCAAGCTTACTACTGTATATTCCCTGGGGTGGTGCCTGGGGGAAGCAGAGAGAGAAGTGATTATCAGCCTGTTGGATTTGTTTGTGCATTTGAGCCCAAAGAAATGACCTCCTTGTGTACCTCTTTTTGTAGAAGAAGGAGCACCCGGAGGTCATCTCACCGCTTTCTTTGTGTGCTCAGAGCCCCTGTCTCCAAAGGCCACCAGCACGCGCCAAGGCCAAATACACCAGTAGAAACTTCAGAGCCGGAAATGGAAATCGGAGACAGACGCATTGTCTGCCTGGAGGATTCAGAAGGAGTGCATTTTTTATTCATTTCTCTGTTTCACACTATGCCGTTTAAAAAGAAACAACAACAGAACGCAGCAGTCCCTAATTATTTTTAACATGTTCCTAGTCAACGCTTTTCTTGTTTTTCTTTTTTCTTTTGGTAAGTTCTCTGTTCCGACAGACAGAGGTTGCACTCCTGCACCAGGTTCAAATGCAGCACCTAACTTAACTTTTTTTTTAAGATTTATTTATTTATTTATTTGAAACTCAGAGTTATAGAGTGGCAGAGGGAGAGAGAGAGAGAGAGAGGTCTTCCACCTACTGGTTCACTCTCCAAAGGGCCGCAATGGCCAGAGCTAGGCCACTCCGAAGCCAGGAGTGTCACCCCGGTTTCCGGTGTGAATGCAGAAACCCAAGGACTTGGGCCATCTTCCACTGCTTTCCCAGGCGCATTAGCAGGGAGCTGGATCAGAAGTAGAGCAGCCAGGACTTGACCTGGTGCCCATAAGAGATGCCGGCACCGCAGACGGTGGCTTTCCCTGCTACACCACAGCGCTGGCCTCTGTTTTAACTGTTTGCATGACTGTGGCCAGTGGCCGAGACCTTTGCTTGCTGACTACGCCGAGTGTTGCTGCTGGACCAGGATTACAGAAGCGAGGCAGCCTCCAAAGCCTTGAGAAGACACCCGGGAGAGCCTGTTCTTAGCGAGGACAGACGCTATCATTTTAAGTAAAAAATGAGAACAAAGCAGCCTCCTCCATGAGCCTCCCCTCCCCCACTCCTGGCTCCAGGACAGAGCACATTGCCTTGAGGGACCAGCCCAAGGCCTCCACACTGGGGCCTGCCGACGGGGCCCACCCCTGCAGCTCCAGGGCCCCTGTTCCTCCCTCTACCGATGCCTGTCCCAGAGACGCGGAGAATTCCCGGCTGTGTCACCTGCTGGGTCACACAGGACCCCCCACAGAGCCCCAGTTTTGGCTCAGGGGCTCTCTCTAAATATCCTTAATGGTTTTAGAAGGTGCCAGGGAATGGCACCGCGGGTTCTGCCTGCAGGTGCCCTCTCCCCCAGCCTCCCAAGCGTTCCTAAGGTGCAGGGGCTGCCTCTGAGACTCTGAGACTCTTCCCGATGTCGCTATGAGTCCTGGCCAGGGAGGAGGTCGAGCAGGAGAGCTCAACTGCTCTTCACCCATGGGTCCCATGGGTGCGTTTGATCACCACGACCACCTGACACGAAGCCAAGATGAAGCCCATTGTACAGATGTGGAGACTGAGACTCAAGTTCACTTACAACCGGCCAGAGCTGAACTGACTTTGGGATCCAGAATGACCACCTTCTCCCACTGCGGGATGCTTCCTCTTTCATCCCCCTCACTGATCCAACTTCTGTGCCAGACACTCACACCCCATATCATCATACAGGGGCTCAACTCCTGGCTCTGGTTCCCGACTCCAGCTTCCTGTCAATGCAGACTCTGAGAGACACCAGCAATGGCCCAAATAATTGGGTTCCTGCCACCCCTGTGGGACACCTGGATTGAGCTCCCAGATCCTGACATTGGCCTTGGCGCAGCCCTGGCTGTTGCAGACATTTGGGAAGTGATCCAGCAAAAGCACACTGTCTGCCTCTCAAACGTTCTTTTTAATTTTTAAAAATAGCAATAACCAGGACATTAAGGCTAGAGCACTTATAAGGGCTCTACTATATAATGAGTTCAATAAATTTATGATTTTATTATAATTACTGTCTCAATTAGAGAATGCATTTACCTAAAACAGAAAACTGTGATCCATATGTAGCCACACAATATCCTTTTTCCTTTTAATGACCAAACCACGCCCCTCCCTCTTTCATAGTCCCTCAGCTAGAGACTACATTTACCATTGTTCCTTGTACCTAGGCAAGAACACATGACTAAGTTCTGGCCAATGGGATGGAAGCAGTAGTGACTTAGGCAACTTCTAGGTCTTCTGGCTTACAAAGGAGACTACTTGGCCTCCAATCTTCTTGCCTCCTTTCTAATGCAAAAATGGTTCTTTTGAGCCAAGCTTGAATATATGGAGAAAAGGCAATCCCAGAAATGGTGGCCACAACCAGAGGACTCCTGGGACCCTGGCTGACCTCACGGAGCAGAGCAGGTTGCCTGCCCTGGGCCTCTCAGCTCTGAACTACAACATGGGAGAGAGTGAGCAAGTCTAAGATGGCCGAATAGGGAAGGGGCTTACTGCTCTAGTCTAGGGGAAGATAGTTTTAAAAAAAAAAGTGGAAAGAGTGCAATCTCAAGGAAGATTTAGGGAGAAAACTGCAGAGGACACTCCATACAAATTAGAGGCACACGGTGGATCCATGTGAAAGGTGTGGACGCGCACAACTCAGGACCCCAGCAGCAAAGAGCCTCAGCACCAGCTCTGGAGAGTGAGGTAGACCAGACTGTAGCAGCCCAAGCCCCTGGAGAGAAGGCTGCAGGAAGAGTCTGGTGTGAGTCTGGCTTGGTGCCCAGTGGGAGACAGTGTACCTGCCAACCTAGAGAGGACAAAAGGGGGCACATTTCTCACTCCCTGACCAGCCAGCACTGGCATCTAAAGGGCGGGGGCCATTTTGGACATACACAACAGCTGCACCAGCTTGTGTCCAGGCGCCCAGCAACCAGCAGAGAGGACACCTGAGCCTGGCAGGGAGAATTGACAGGGCTGAGCACCCGTGACCGTGGGAGCCTTGTGTGTTGGGACAGACTGTGAAAACACTGAGGCTTCATGGGAGGGCGCAGGGTGTGGCTGAGTCTTTGGGCAGTCGTTGTGGGCAGCTCCATACACTCAGGGGTCCCTGATTGCCTGATGAGAGTCATTGCTGCGAGACCTGTGTTCACACTGAGGGCTGTGTGGTTCTTGTGGCAGTGTGGATGAATACTGCACCCCCTGGGGCTATGGCTGGGGCATGGGTCTCCTTGTAGGAGAGAAGGCGACGTGAGAATATACCAACAGAGCTGATGCAACCCTCCCCTCTGATTAAAAAAAAGAGAGAGAGATTTACCATGGCCAACTTGGGTGTCACCTTGGGTACTCCTCTCACCCTGAAGCACTGCACAGAGCTCCCAGGCCACACCCAGCACACACCTCTGTGTATTCACTGAAATAGCAGGCACTCCACTAAGCCACAGAGGCTCAGTCAGTCCAAAGATAAAAGCCATCACATGGGGAAAAAAAATCTCCACAAATGCCTAAAAATAAATGGAGCAATTCAAGAAACAAGAATAATTCCCCCAAAAGGAATACAACAACACTTCAATTCTAGAATGTGAAGATGAAGAGATTGAAGAAATGCCAGAAATGGAATTCAAAAAATTGATCATAATGTTTTGAAATTTGAAAGCAAGAACATCTACACAAGAAATAAATAATAGTTGCTTTCCAAAGAAAATGCTGGTATGGTAAATAATTATAATGATTCTAAACTGTAGACAGGAGTGGGAAAGTTTCTAAAGTGTAACCAGGTCTCCACAGGGCTGGAAAGAATCAAACTATTTAAATGTTCACCTGCTGTCTCCTGGGGCGTGCATCAGCAGAAAGCTGGAATCAGAAGGGGAGCTTAGACGCTAACTGAGACACTCCAGCGTTAGATGTGGTCATCCCAGTGGAGTTATAAACAGGTCAAATGATCACCCCAAAGTTTTAATTATAATTACACACTTAGACAAGAAAATAACCCATGTATCAATTAATTATTATGTTTTCTTGATTCAATGACTCAAATCACTTTTTTGGTGATACAAGTTACTATGCAATAATTTGCTTGTTAAATGAAAGTGACTTACTGTAAAGTAGAACATTAATTCTGTTAACAAGTTTCGTTTGTTATAATGTGACTGTAGAAGATGCATACAACAACTAACTGAAGTACATTTTTTCTGGGGCAGGCATGTTGTCCGGCAGTTAAGATGCCAGTTAAAGTTCCTAAGTGCCACATCAGAATACCTAGCTTTGAACCCCGAACCTTGCTCCTGACTCGGGCATTCCGCTGAGGCAGACCCTGGGAAGCAGCGGGGCTGGCTTAGCTAAAAATGCTTCTCTCGCCCACGAGGGAGATCTAGACTGAGTTCAGCCCTGGCTTCAGCTTCAGCCCAAGTTTGGGCACTGCAGTCAGTGTGGAGTGAACAAGCGGATGGGAGTGCTCCCTTTGACGGGCAGTCTGTTTGTGTGTCTTTCTCCTCTCTTTCTTTCTCTCTGCCTGAGTTTGTGTGTGTCTGCCTCTCAACTAACATTCTTATTTATATATTTATATATAATAACAGAGGTAAGGGGCCATAATTAAATAAGTAAATTTTCTCAGAAAATACTGTTTTATATTATAAATTTCTAAAATAAACTTTATATGTAATCATCAATGCTAAACTACCTAAAATGTGATGTACTGGAATGAAATGGACATTTTGAGGTCAGTGATTGTATACAGTCCTATCTCTCCTGTTGTAGAACAATATTTTTCTCTTCATACTATTTGTTGAACTCTTTACTTAGTGTAAGGTTAACTTTACCATCATTAAGTAAACAAAATAGATCTCTGTAAAAAAAAAAATAAGGAAGCACGTGAACCATTGGGGTGAGCTATTGCATTACAGCTAATATGCAGCTTAGTCTCTTAGGAGGATTTCTTTTTTTTCTTTCTTCATATAAGGAGTCCCGTAGACATCTGCTAGCGTCAGTTCAGTGGCTTCTAGGGTGTCGAGACTAAGTGTCTGTGATGCTACTGAACTTTCCTTCATGACCCCAAAATTCCTATTGTGGCTCCAGTCATCACATCAGCATTTCTAAGGGGAAGAAGGTGGAGGGGAAGAGTCTGGCCACAATAGTCTTCCCAGGTGTGGGCATTTGGTGCATGGGACACCTGTATCAGTGTCTGGGTTTGAGTCCCAGCTCAGTTTCTGATTCCAACCTCCTAATAGTATGTGCCCTGGGACTCAGCCGCCAATGGTTCAAGTACCTGGGTCCCTGTACCCACATGGAAAACCCAGATTGAATTCCTGGCTCCTGTTTCAGCTGACCCAGCTCCAATTGTTGCGTGAATTTGGGGGAATGGATCAATAGAAGGAAGCTTCTCTCTCTCTCTTTCTCTCTCTCTCTCTTTCTCTCTGCCTTTCCAATAAGAATGAAAACAAATTAATTAATTTGTCTTGTCAAAAGTCTTCCCAGAAGTACTGGTGCACATCCATTTCCATTTAACTGAGCAGACCATGTCAGATGGCCATGGCTGGCTGAGAGCCAGAGAGGAGAGTTTCTCATTTCGCTACCTCGCTAGTAGAGGAAGGCAAGAGAAAAGGGGTTGGAGTGGTGTTGAGTAAGCCATAATTACCCATATGATTTTTATTACAGTTCTTAGAACTTCGGGGCTATACCATGGAAATTCCTGACTTTTCCCAGCCTTGCTTCCCCTCCCATTGAAGGCATGGGAACTTGCTGGAAACGGGCATTGCCCTACATGTCCCAGGTAAAAAGTAGCACACAAGAGGGCATCCCTGAACCTGCACTCCCGCCTTGCTCTGCAGACAGCTCTCCCTCGGGGATCTGACTGCAGTCAGACCAAGAGAGGCAAGAGGCTATTCACAAAGTCAGCGTAGTGAAGACTGCCATGTGGGGTTGTTGGGTGCATAGGATCCTGCGCCGTAGCCTCAAGGTTCATTTGTAGTCCCAAGAGGGTTTTATGGGCAAGAGGGAGTCCATGGTCCTGGATGGGTAAGCGCTTCATGCGAGCTGGGCACCGTGCTGAACCCTCTACAGGTACTTCCCGATACCCTCCCAAGTGGACAAGAGTATCCCCCAGTGTTTTCAGAGAGGCTTGGAAGAAATAGAGATATTTGAGGACACTGTGGTATGATTTGTGCAAGATGTCTCTGTTTTGGCAAAGATTTAGAGGACTTTTTCTTGCTCTTTGGATGTCGCAGTGATGTGTGCTTGGACAGTGACCCCGTGCACAGCACAGCCACCTGGCTGCTCTTAACTCAGGTCAGCTGTGATGAGACGTGAGGCACACGAAGGCCTGGGCCGGGGCTGCCTGCATCCTGACTTCTGTGAGTGTGTGGCCCACGGCATCCCTGTGGCAGGCGGGTTCTCACAGACACTCTGCGTACGCTCTCCTAATGCCTGCTTCCCCTAAGACTCTAGTACGTGCTCAGAAGCATGATCACGTGCAGGAGCCATTGCAGTAAAACGCACGTTGGCTCAGCCTTTGACCCTGTGATCGTGAACTCTGTGTCGATGACAAAGAATTTAAAAATCAGAGCCACAGAAGGAAAACATACTGCTCCAAGCATCTTAGCCAAGCAGGAATGGAGGAGCCCAAACCCTGCCCTTGCACTCTCTGAAACACAATCAGAATGGCTCCCATAGATCTGTCAGGTTGGCCGTGCCTTCCTGAGTACTTGCATCTCACTTTCTTCCCCCCCCACTACACCGTCTGACCTGCTCTCAAGCCCTCGAATGGCAGCTCCAATGAGTAGCGATGAATGAGGAGGCTTCTGCCCCACTGGATCTCTGGACTACAGCCCGGCATCCCAGCGGCATGGCCCCGGAAGTGATGGCATGAGCAGGATGGACCTCTAGAACTCTGCCAGTAGGGTCTCCAGTTAAGATGCCCACGTCCCATATTGAAGTACATGGTTCAACACCCAGCTCGAGTCCCCAACCCAACTCCAACCTCCTGGCAGCACCCGCCCTGGGGGGCCACGGGACAAGACTTGCTGCCACTCAAGTGGGAGATCTGGATCCCAGCTCCAGCCACGGCAGGCATGTGGGGAAGGACCCGGTGAGTGGGAGCGCTCACGGACACTCTGTCTCTGTGCCACACAAATAAATCAAGAAGAAGTTGAAGTTCAATAAAATGAACAGCACACCGTGAGTCCACAGGAGGCCTACACGCTGCCACTGTCTCTGGCGACCTCTGAGACGCTCCAGCACATTTTGCAAGTACTCAGCACCCGTGGCAGTGGGTGGCACAGACCAGCCTGCGCCAGTGACCGCATGGGGCGAAGGTGTGTGCAGGTGGCGCTGGGGAAAGCAGACCTCACTAACGGGACAGGGACTCTCCCAGGACAAGGCGGAACCTGGCATCTCCAGGGTGCAGAATCCACACCAGTGCAAGAGCCCAGATGCTGTGTAACACAGAGATGGATGTCAGGGGCAGGAGAGACAGCCAGGTTCTGGCCAGAGGTCTGAACCCCAAGCTCTGTGAAGACGCAGAGCAACTGAAGACGGTTCGTGCTCACAGAGGGGTGCCACGTGGGTGTGGCCGCAAAGCAGCAAGTCCAGGTTTCTCTGTTAATAAGGAGTTTAGACGGCTGAAAAATAAAACAGAAGCCTCCCAGTACTGCCCAGCCATGCACAAAGGTGATTTGTATCTCTTAGAAAAGCCTTCAGGACTATCTGGGCAGACATACTTCAAGCCTTTTTGGACTTTAGTACATTTTTTAAAAAACTAAGATACTTTTTTAAATTAGAAAGCACATATAAGCACATATACACAAACACAAACTAAAACACATGTATAGTTTCATACCATTTTTTTAAAAGAAATTATTTATTTAGTTGAAAGGCAGAGTTACAGAGAGACAGAGGCAGAGAGAGGTTGTTCATCCGCTGGTTCACTCCCCAGGTGGCCATAAGGATTGGAGCTGTGCTGACCCAAAGCTAGGAGCTAAGAGCTTCTTCCGGGTCTCCCATGTGGGTGCAGGGGCCCAGGCACCTGGGCCATCTTCCACTGCTCTCCCAGGCCGAAGCAGAGAGCCGGACCGGAAGTAGAGCAGTCAGAGATGCCGGCACTGCGGACAGCAGCTCTACCCTCTACGCCATAGTGCCGGCTCTAGTACTATGTTTTAAAATAGTGTCATACTCCTGTTTATTCAAATACCATTTTTTAAAAGATTTATTTGAAAATCAGAGTTACAGAGACAGAGGGAAAGACACAGGAGAGAGACCTTCCATCCGTTGGTTCACTCCCCAGGTGGCCACAATGGCCAGCACTGGGCCAGGCCAAAGCCAGGAGCCTGGAGCTTCTTCCAGGTCTCCCAGAAGGGTGGCAGGGTCCCAAAGCAGCCATCTTCTGCTGCTTTTCCCAGACCATTAGCAGTGAACTGGATCAGAAGTGGAGCAGCTGGAACTCCCACCTGCGGCCATATGGGATGCTGGCATTGCAGGCGGCAGCTCAACCTGCTGCGCCACAGCGCCAGTCCCTAAATCCCAGTTATCTGTGTGTCTGATTCCTTCCCTTGTTTCTCAGGGTTGCTAGCCAAGTAGACACTCAACCATGAGTCGGACAAAGGAAAATCAGTATTAGAAGCATATTGGCTTCGTAGGGAAACAGACATTCATCCAAGAAATTCCGAATTAAAGACCTAAATCATAACTCAGAGAGCCAGAAGGGAGCATGAGGCCTGTTGGTTCCCTGGGACCCCCCGCCCCATTCTCTGGCTTAGGTCATTGGAAGAGCACCGTCTCCATTCCAGGTCCCACCCAAGGACTGGGCTCACGCTCTCTCTCCCTCTCTCTCTCTCCCTCTTCATTCAATGCATCTGCAGTCCTCTTTCCCATTTTGTACTTCTGTCTTGATTTGGTTCCTTAAAATCTCTGAAGAGAGAGAAGCCACAGCTGTCCCACCAAGATCCAGCAAGAAAGTTTGGGTGGCAGCACCTGTAGCACGACAGAAGCTGGTGGGCGGGAGGCCCAGTGGGTCACGGAGGAAGCTTGGCCAATGGTGTCTCCACCTGGGAGGAAGGGCTTAGCTTCTGTGTCCCCACCACCGTGTCATCCCCCTCCCCCACTGTGCCCCCCCACTGTGTTTCCCCCACCACCACCACCCTGTTCCCCCACATTCCCAAAGGGTTCCCCGTAGCTCAGTATTTCCTTCTTGTTTGATGGGAGTTCCCCTGCCAGGGCAGGCTCCTAATGAAGAGCCCCAGAGAGAAGACAGAGGCCAGAGGCCAGAGCCAGGTCCACCCCCCTCCCAATACCACCACCACCACCAGCTCTGCAGGAAGCAGCCACTGCTACCCCCTCTGGATGCCAGGGCCTTCACGGAGCCCAGTTCACACGTTGAAGGGTGACTCTTCATCTTCCAGTGTTTGTAGCGTGCACCATTTGCAATGCATTGATTTTTGTGTAACATCTTCCTTTTCCTTCTCAGTCCTTGGCAAACTCTCCCCACCACGACAAGCAAGCAAGCAAGCACAGCCGGGGAACACGGCCCAGCAGAAGACTGTGGCTCCTCTGCGGGCTTCTCCTTGGAGCTCCTTTTAGAGAGGGGACGAAGGCGCTGGTGCAGGGGAGCAGGGGCGGCGGACTGTGCTCTGGCCTGGGGTAGAGGAACTGATATCATTCTAACTTGTCAAAGGGAGCCAGGGCTATGATCCATTTATGGGAAACCACTGTCACTCTCAACTGAGTACACGCTATCTCCTTTAATTTCATGATTAGTGTCCTCTCACCATTGGGAAGACCAAGCCTCTTCCTGTTCAGTGGCGTAAAGCTAGTATAAAATCAAGCGTGTGGTTCCTGGAAATATTCATAGAATGTTCTTTAAAAACAGACATAGTTCAAGAGTTAGGCAATAAATTTCTCTCCTAATGAGACACCAAGAAGAAAGCGACATTTGATGTTACGCCCAAAGAGAGTTAGTTATTGAAGATTTATAGGCAATCTGCAAATACTGTCCTTTCTTGCCAATGAGTTTTTAATTTTCTTTTGATAGTCTCCAGGTGTCTATATTTGTCTGTGATATTAGGTGCATAAAACTGTAGTAATAGACACATGCTTTTCTTTTTTCCCCTTCTTGAACCGTACTTCTCCCCTGGGCACGTTCACAGCTGAGCCGTACACAGACTCTGTTCCTGTGTCAGCTGTGCTCATAGATACATGGATGACATTAAATAAAGACAGGCCCATAGCCGCCCCCACCAGCAGATGGTGTGAAAAAAAAAAAATTCTCCTTTCTATGAGTCTTCTCCAGAGGAAGGTGGGCTTCCAGGCGGGGACGCGGCTCCTTCCCTGCCCACTCGGCGCGGCTCCCCTCTGCCCCGGTCACGGGCTGAGCCGGGCATGGCCCCTGCTCAGGCTGTCGGCTTTCTGCCACACGGGCCTTTGTGCTCACTCGCAGAACCAGTGTGCTCACTTCTCGGTGATGTTCGGTTTCTGGATTCTTCTGGATTCTTCCAGAAACCCGACCATACCAGGCCTCTCGCGCTTCCTTAGGAGAGGCAAGGCACTCCTGTGACCTTTGCCATCATCGTGAGCACCAGCGTGGCTTTGAGGGTTGAGGTCTGAGTAGCCCCATGAACCTATCCTAACCACTGAGCACATTTCGAAGGTCTGGCTATTTGGTCAGTCATGCCCAGCAATCGTAAGGAACAAAGCTGTCCATTTCTAATCCCAAGTCACCTGTTTCGATCCATAGGGAGACCTCGCTGGCGGCGAGCAGGTGCAGCCTCTCCGTTTAGCTCCTCTGCCTTGTCCTTTGGACACACATGGGCCTTTCTGCTTACACTGGGTCCACCTCCATAGTCACTTCTCTTGGTCTGCTGGGAATCTTCCAGAAAAATCAGAAGACTTGAAAAGAGACAGGCGGGCTGTGTCGACAGAAGCCATAGTCACCCAGCTCTCCTACCGTGCCGTCCAAACTCCCTGGATGTTGCCACGCTCTACGAAGGTCTCTAGTACAGAACAGTGGAAGGAAGTCTCTAACCTGCAAAGCTCTAAACACAGAGGTGGCATAGTGGTGGGGCGGTGGTACTGGTGGTCGTGTGGACGATAATGGTGGTGGTAGTGAGAGCATTGATGATAAGGTGGTGGTGGTGATGAGGGGGGCGGCAGTGATGGCCATGGTGGTGAAGATGACTCAGCAGTGCTGGTTCTGCGAGTGGTAACAGTGGTGGTGGTGCGATTGGTAGTGACAGTTTCAACAGTATTTCATATACAAGTATTACCGTTTTTAATTGTTTTAAGATTTTATCTATTTGAAGTTAGAGTTACAGAAAGAGTTACAGAAAGACAGAGGGAAAGAGAGAGAGAGAGAGGATCTTCCATCAGCTGGTTCACTTCCCAGATAACTACAACAGCCAGGACTGAGCCAAGCCAAAGCCAGGAGCTTCACCTGGGTCTCCCACACGGGCCGCAGGGGCCCAAGTACTGGGGCCATCTTCAGCTGCCTTTCTCAGGCCGTTGACAGGAAGCTGCATCAGGAGTGGCACAGCCAGGATACCGATATGGGATGCCAGCATCACAGGTGGCAGACTTACTGCTGAGCCACAACACTGGTCCCATGTATTAGCATTTCTGACCTTCAGTCTCAGATCCCTCTGACAGGGTACCCGATTGTTCAGTGGAAGGTTTGATTAATCTTTCGGGTAAATTTGGGTTAAACGCAAGCGGAATTGCACCAGTACTTGACCCAGAAATGGTGCAGGCAGCGACTTGCTCTGGAGGAGAGTCAGGCAGCACGAGAAATCCGCAAGTAACACGTCAGCCTGGCGCTACCCGTGCCTCTCTCCTGGGACTGATTTTTTTTAATTGACTTAAAAATTCTGAACAACGGGCTGCCAATGCGGAGAACGGCCCCGACAACCTTTCCCTCTGTTCCCATTCTTCTCGGGACAGACTGGGGCTTTCGGCCTCCCACCTGCCCTCCTTCGTGGCTCGGCAACCTTGGGAAAGTGGCCTGGTTTTTTGGTCTCAGCACCTCCACCTGTAACATGAGGGTGACAACTCCTACTTTAGGGCTAAGGATGGTGTGAGTGCACAGCGGATGACACCTAGCATGGGTGCCCCACCCAGGAAGTGCCCAGTGACTGGATATGTGATGATGACGGGAAACAGATGCCCCCCGACTTACACTGAGCCTGGTCCAGATGACCCCATCATAACCTGGAAATATCGTAGATTGAGACTCCATTTTATGCTCTTAACCTACCGCACATCTTAGCTTGGTCTAGGCAAGCTCGAATATGCTAAGAACGCTTACTCTAGCCTGCATTTGAGAAAAACTATCTAACACAAAGCCTATTCATAATAAAGTGTTGACTATCTCATAAAGTTTATTGAATGCTGTACTGAAAATAAAAAACAGAATGGCCATATGGGTACACTTTGGCAATTTTGCCATCACAAAGTCAAAAAAAAAAAAAAAAAAAAGACCCTTAAGTTGAATCACCGCACACAGGGGCCCAGCTGTGTGAACCGTATTGTGTTGATATGATCCTGTTGCTCTTAAAGCCCAATTCCACACTGCAAAGCTTCCCGTGACCTGGCCTCTGTCGGCTGCTCCCGCCTGTGTGACATGGCGTGACCCCTCCTCACCAGTGCACCTGCAGGTCCTCTCAACCAGCTTCACTGCCTCAAATGCGCTCAACTCCTTGGCTTCACATTCTTGGCACTGGGTCTTTCCCCAGGGCTGCAAGTCGGCTCCCCTTATTCTGTTTGAGCACACACATGTGCAGACACACGCACACACGCACGCACTCCTTTTTATTACAGGAAAGTCCAAATACAGAGAAGTGAGGAAAGAGTGACCTGAACCTAAGCACTCAGAACTCAGACTTGGTCCCGCCTCTACCATTGCCCCGAACTTTTCCCTTGATCCAGACTTATTTGGAAGCAATACTTAGCATAACCTTTGACCTGTAAATGTTTCTGTATGTACTTCTAAAAGATAAAATGTTTTTAAGATTATATCATCATCTTCTAGTTCTAAACTTAATAAAAATGCTAAAAGTCCTATAAATTTTACCACCACATACCTAAAAATTTAATTTTATTAAATATCTGATCAATGTTCTAATTTCCAGAAGTCACATTACTCCAATTTTTGAACAGTTTATTTGCTTGAATCTAAATCTACCTAAGATTCATATGTTGCAATTAATTGATATTTCCCCCAAGTCTCTTTTTTTTAATTATTTTATTTGAGAGGCAGAGTTACTGAGAAAGAGAGATAGAGATAGATAGAGAGAGAGAGAGAGAGGTCTTCCACGCACTGGTTTACCCCCCTAATTGGCCGTGACGGCCGGACCTGGGCCGATCTGAAGCCAGGAGCCAGAAGCTTCTTCCAAATCTCCCACATGGATGCAGGGGCCCAAGGACTTGCGCCATCTTCTACTGCTTTCCCAGGCCACAGTAGAGAGCTGGATCGGAAGAACAACCGGGACAGGAACCTGTGCCCATATGGGACGCTGGCACCACGGGCAGAGGATTAACCTGCTACACCACAGTGCCAGCCCTGCAAGTCTGTTTTTAATCTGTAGTTTCCGCACTCCCTTCTCTCTTTATCTCCTTTGAAATTCTTTGTTGAAGAAGCCCACAACCCTCCTTGGAGCACCTGGGTTCTAGTCTCAGCTGTTGCTCCCGACGTCAGCTCCCTGCCAGTGCAGACCCGAGGAGACAGTGGTTATGGTCCAAGTGATTGGGTTCCTGCCACCCATGTGGGAGGCCTGGAGTGGGTTCCCAGCTCCTGGCCCAGATCCCAGCACATCAGTGGCTGTTGCAGGCATTTAAGAAGTGATCCAGTGGACAGATGTCCCCGTCTCCTCCCCCACCTCTCTCTGCCTCTCAAATAAAAAACAATAAATTTTTAAAAATTTTATAATATTTAGATGCTAAAGTTTCATCAGATATAAATGGCAATGTATTCTATCAGGAGATGTGTAATGTCTAGGTGCCTCTCTTTCTGTGATACTAACAACCACTGATGAGCATTTTCTAGATACATTGTTTCTAAGTAGAGGCTATAAAAAATAGGTTCTGATTTCATTATTGTTTTCAATATATTATAAGATAATGAATAAAAGTAAACTATAAAGAAAAGATGTTTTTGTCAGCTATTTGCTTACCATGAGTATAGAGGTGATAGGATAAGAAAGACAGGAAAATATGCTTGATTCTGTTCTTTTATGAGTTGGTTACCCTCCATGGGTGACCCATGCTGGTTTTAGTTATCTTGACCTATTCATGGATTTAAACATATTTGATAAATTTCAAACAAATGTAGTTATTGCATTTACATTATGTCAACTTGTCTCACCCTGGACCAAACAAAAGAATTTTGGGTCTCTTTGAACTACCTTCAGTAAACTTTGAGTGCGTTCTTGCTATCTCATGTGACAAAGAGTTCTAGGTTTTTCTTTTCATTACTTGTCATTGACCTGGAATCAACCACTGCTTCAAAGTGCGCTACACTGGGGCTGGTGCTGTGGCACACCGGGTTAACACCCTGGCCTGATGCACCAGCATCTCACATGGGCACCAGTCTGAGATCCGGCTACTCCACTTCCAATCCAGCTTTCTGTTATGGCCTGAGAAAGCAGTGGAAGATGGTCCAAGTGCTTGTGGGACTCCCATGTGGGAGACACGGAGGAGGCTTCTGGCTCCAGATCGGTGCGGCTCCAGCTGTTGCGGCCAATTGGGAGTGAACCAACAGATGGAAGACCTTTCTCTCCCTCTCCCTCACCCTCTCCTTCTCCCTCTCCCTCTCCCTCTCTTCTCTCTGTGTAACTCTTTAAAATAAATAAATAAATCTTTTAAAAGAAACAATGTGTGCTACGTTGTTGTGTTTTAAAATTCTGTTTATTCTTCCACTGATTTTTAAATATAAGCATAATACACGTGTATATGGAACATCCCTGTTACCTTTTTACACAGGCATAGTACTCCATGATTCAGGCATAGTACTCCATTCATTCAGCTAGCCCTGTGAATGTACATTTGGGATATTTCTCTTTTTTTCAAGATTTATTTATTTGGAAGGCAGAGTTAGAGAGAGAGTGATAGCTTCCATCTACTGGTACACTCCCCAAATGGCTGCAACAACAAGGCTGGGCCAGGCTGAATTCAGGAGCCAGTACCTTTATCTAGGTCTCCCTCATGGGTGCTGGCGTCCAAGTACTTGGGCCATCCTCTTCTACTTTTCCAGGCACATTAGCAGGGATCTGGATAGGAGATGGAGTTGCAAGGACTCAAACAGGTGACCGTATGGGATGCCAGCATTGCAGATGGTGCAACAACACCAGTCTCTATTTCCTGGTTTTTGATATATAAATACAGCTGCAATTAATAACTTTCTATATGAGTCATTCATATTTTTACCAGCAAATAATAATTCTATAAATTTTCACTTCTTTGTTAGATCATATGTTTTCCCTTCTATTGTGTGAATACCTTGAATTGGGATTGCTGAGTCATATGATAGATATGGAGGTGGATATAGCATTCTATAAATATCAGTTATAAAAGAGTTAATAATGTCGTCCAGACTTCTTCACTGATATTTTACCATTGCTTTATGTATTTCTGAAAAAGGGATACTAACATATTCAACTATGATTGTTGTCCATTTCTCCCTTTCCTTTTGCTTTGTGTGTTTTGAAAGTCTATTATTAGGTGCATACATGTTTGTTAGTGCTATGTTCTCTGGTGAATCGATCCTTTTCATACTATGAAATGCTCTCGTCTGTCGTGGGTAATTCCCCTTTAGTGTGGGAATCATTTTCACCTGATATTAATATATCCCCTCTGGACTTCCTATTTCCACTGTCTTTGTGGCATGGCTTTTTCATCCATTTACTCAAACTATCAAAGTGCATATTTCTTAAATAGGGTGTAGTTAGATCTTGTTTTCTTTTTAAAGATTTATTCTGCTTATTTGTAAGACAGAATTACACACACACACACACACAGAGAGAGAGAGAGAGAGAGAGAGATCTTACATCTTCCAATCATCCTTCACTCCCCAAATGACCACAATTTGGGTTGGGCCAGGCCAAAGTCAGGATCCAGGAGCCTCTTCCAGGTCTCCCACATGGGTAGCAAGGGCCCAAGTACTTGGGCCGTCTTCCACTGCTTTCCAGGCCATGGCAGAGATCTGGGTAGAAGTGGAGCAGCTGGGACTCGAATAGGAATTCATATGGGATGCAGGTGCCCCAGGAGGTGGCTTAACCCACCATGCCACAGCTCTGCCCAGGGGATCCTGCTTTGTTATTCGTCCTGACAAACTCTGATTTCACTTTAGTCCACTGGTGTTTAATAGAGCTGTAGAAATGAACGAGTGTCTGCTACTGTTTTATTAACTATCTACCTATCTACTTGTTTTCTTTGTGTTCGTGTGTGTGTGTGTGTGTGTGTGTTGGAGGAAGTGGAGATCAGTTAAATATTTACAGAATTCCATTTACATTTTAGGTATTTTATTTTACATTATATTGATGACTACTCTAGAGATTGGAATATATATCCAATATTGATAACTTTTTTGAAGTCTACTTAGTGTTATTCCACTTCACTTAATTTATAGAAAGCCTGCAACCATATAGGTCCAACCAGAGTCTGCTGTCTTTTACGCCATAGCTGTTAAGTGTATTACATGCATATCTGTTACGAACTCTAAAGACAGTGTTACAATTGTTGTTTTCAACAATCCCCTGTGTTATAAAGAAATGAAAGCTGGAGTGTGGGGCAATGGCAGTTTTTTTAATTTACCAAAATGCTCACCATTTCCAATGCTTTCCACTCATTTCTGAAGATCTCGGGTCTGACTGAATTTTCTCATATATGAAAGTGTCTACTTCGCTTCCGCTGCAGGAGTAAACTTTTCTGGGTGCAGAATTCTGAGCTGACTTTTTCTTTAAATTCAGCCCTTTAAACATGTTGCTCCCTTTTGTTCTTGCCTCTTTAAAATGAGGAGTTCGCTGCTGATCAAATCACTGTTACTCTATAGAAAAAGAATCTTTTCCTCTTTTTCCGCTTTGGAGATTTTCTCCTTGGTGTCAGCAGTCTGACGGCCGTGTGCTGGGGCTCACGGCGCAAGCCGGGTGCGTCCATCGCTGTCTTTTATCAAATCTGGGATAAGTTGGGCATTTATTTTTTTGCATTTCCTATAGTGTTATTGACTCAAAACTTATCTATTTTTGTGTGTAAAGCCTATTTGTTTTTGTGTAATCAAAGTTATTAATCCTTTCCTTAATACATTTGAATGTTTACAGTTAGTAAGTTTCTCCCAGTCTCAGCTTAAAGAAGATTCACAAATCTCACGTTTGCTTATGATTTCCAGCTCCCCTTTCTTACACTGAAACCTCTCCTTGGGGAATTGATGTTCCTGTTCAGTACAAGGAATGGACCCACTGTTTTCTTTTTTCATTTGGAGATCCAGTTTTCCCAATTAAAAAAATCTCATCTTTTCTCTCACTGAAGTAAGATGTAGCCTTTTTGCATTTTTAATTAATATATTTGTAAGGCAGAGCAGTGGGGAGAGGGAAAAGAGAGAGTGGGAGGGAGAGACAGAGAGAGAGGTCTTCCATCCACTGGTTCACCCCCGCAGTGGCAGCAAGTGTTGCCGCTAGACCAGGCCAAAGCCAGGAGCCAGAAACTTCATCTGGTCCTGCACAGGGGGCAGGGACTCGAGTACACGAGTATACGAGTATACCTGCTGCTTCCCAGGTATACCAACCAAGAGCTGGGGCAGAGCGGAGCAGCGCTGTGGGACACTGGTGTCCCCAGCAGCGGCCCAGCCAACGGTGCCACAGCGCCGACCGCTTTCTTGCCTTCTTAATTGCCGTGTGCAGTTGGCGTCATCGCTGGGTTTTTCTGTTACCTTCACTCATGCACCAATGCTGCACTTTTAATTACCGAAGTTGCAGTTACTCTAATACCTGACAGCTATTTGATTCCTCTATTGCTTCTTTTTTAATAGACTTGGTGTTTTGTTTTTGTTTGTTCTGCTATTTTTACTTGCTTATGCCTTCAACGAACTTTGTAACCAACTCGGTAGCTCCACTAAAACAACAAAGATCCTGATGAGCTGTGTTTGGAACGGCGTGAAGCGCTCCCCCGCTCCATGCCCGATACCTCCATGCCCTTCTTATCTCTGGACGCCATGGGGGTCCCTAAAGAGCCAGTGGCCAGGGCAGGAATTAATTTTAGAAGCACAGCTAAAAAGAACAGTGAGTAATCACCGGTTGTCATCCCATTATCCCCTCCTCCCCTCATCCCACAGGGTCCCAATCAGCCACCGTGTTCCGTGTACTCCCGCCATAGAACTTGGCATGTGTCTCAGGCTGGCTGCCAGAGTATCCAATCCCTCTGGTCAGGGACCTCACTCAGGGGTGAGCACCTGACCCCAGCACAGCCATCTGGGAAAGCATCTGTCTATTCCCTTCAAGGTCAAGGTCTATTCCCTTCAAGGTCAAGTGCTTGCTGGACCTATGTCAGGCTTGCGGATGGCAGAGAAAAGGAAAACTAAAATGGTTAAGGTGTCATTTGGAATCCTGCAACCTGTATCAGAGTGCCTGAGTTTCAGCACCATTTCATCTGCTCTTGTCTTTTTTTAAAAGAAGATTTATTTATTTATTTATTTATTTATTTATTTGAAAGGCAGAGTTATAGTGGATGGGGAGAGAGATAGAGAGATCTTCCACTCACTGGTTCACTCCCCAAATGGCTGCAATGGGCCGGGTTGGGCCAGACCAAAGTTCAGAGCCAGGAGCTTCATCCGAGTCTCCCACATGGGTGGCAAGGGCCCAGGTACTGGGGCCATCTTCTGTTGCTTTCCCAGGTGCATTAGCAGGGAGCTGGATCAGAAGTGGGGCAGCTGGGACAGGAACCAGCACCCACTGCTGGCATCACAGGCAGTGCTTAACCCACCAGCCCCGGTGCCGGCCCCCCATTCTCTCTTGATCTCAGCTTCCTACTAACGCACTCTGAGAGGCAGCAGTGATGGCTCAAGTCCTGGGTCCCTGCCACCCACCTGGGAGAGCTGGGTTGTGTTCCGAGCTCCCAGCTTTAGCCCTAGCCCAGACCCAGCCCTTATGGCCATTTGGAGAATGAACCAGCAAATAGAAGTTCTCTCTCTCTCTCTCTCTCTCTCTCCCCGCCTTTCTAATAAATAAAAAATGTAAAATGAGACCTACTTAGTGGCCCCTCAGGAGACCCCTGGAGACGAGGCTCTCCTGGGCCAGGAGGTCCACGTGGACAGGATCTCTTCCATCGCCTGTGTCCACACAGCTGTTTCTTTCCCTGCAGGTTCTCTTGGATGGAGGCGGAATTTTCTAGAAACTTAAACCATCCAGCATTAGCCCCACCCCAAAAAGGCAGAAATCACAGAGAGACGACCTCCTCCCCCACCCCAGCTATGGGAGAGGGACTGGCGCAGAGGGCCTGGGAAACCCAGTCTGAAGGGGTCTCTCGTTCAACCCACAGCTGCCAAAGCACAAACCTGCCAGGCAGCTCCAGCAGAAGCCCTGGTGCCATCTGCTGGCCGCACTGAGTATGGCACCCTGGGAGGTGAAGTTTTTCGGAGAGCCGGTGGCTGGAGATGCGCACACTTCAGGCGCTGTGTGGGCTCTGAGGATGGACAGGACAGAGGACGAGGCCGGGTCCTCTCTCAGGCCATCGGCAAAACCAGGGGGTGCGCCCACAAATGACGCGGTGCGTGGGGATAGCCACAAGCATGTGTCTTCTGGGTCGAGGCTGGAACCAGGTCCCGGGAGACAAGCACTGGAAGGGCTCCGTGTTCCAAGGTTTAGGAGGCGCTGGCACCAAGGCAGGAGGCCTGGGCTGTGCCCATCTCGGTCTGCGAGTGACAAAGGGCCCTGCTCGGCAGCATCGCCGGGCGCAGTAGGGAAGGAACAGGGCAAGTGGAGACACGGATTAAAACCCCTCGGAAAGGGCCTTGGGCAGCAGGCCCACAACTGGGGGACATCGGCCTGCTTGTGCCCCTGTGCCCAGCCGTGGGCCTGGCACCGGCAAAACCAGAGGAGCAGCACGGCCCATGTTCTGGAGGATCTGTGTTGCTGGAAGAGGTGGGAAAAGGCGGGCAGCAACTTCAAAGACATTTTAAATGAAAACAAGCACAGACGCATTGTCCAGGATTCTGCCAAATTCTCCCCCGGTTAAGACCGAGAGCAGACCCCACCTCTAGGGGGCGCTCACATCACCCGCTGGAGCGCAGCGTTTCTAAGCGGGAGACGTGGAGGCAGCCGCCCAGCCTCCGAGGGGCTCCTGCGTGGCTGACTCAGACGGGAAAGACCACTTCCAGCCCGGAGAAGAGAAGTGGTTGTTAGCGCTGTGTCTGCCGTGATTTCTCCGACATCTGAGTCTTCCTGTCTAGAGGCTGGGAGATGGCAGGCACGGAGTCCAGCGTGAGATGCCAGGCACGGAGTCCAGAGTGAGAAGCACCTGCCAGCCCCGGAGAGGCCCCCTGTGTCACCTCTTCCTGGCACCATGCACGAGGCTGTGGGTGGAAACGGCGGGCTCTGCTGGCCCCGGGGGTTACTGCAAACAGATGCCCCCTCCAGGAAGCAGGGCACACACAGAGGGCTCTCATCCAAGCCCACCCTGCTCACGCCTCATTTCCTTCTCTTGGTGCGGCGATGCGTCCACAGAGGGGCTGCCCCTTCCCCATCTCCGCACAGAGGCGGAAGGCTGTGTCTTTGGAGAGCGCCATCTCTTGTGTGAGTACAGAGAGCGTAGGCTGGTATGCGGATGATTGGTTGGACTTTAACCTCTTTATCTTCAAGCATTCATGATTGGAGGTCTCTTACTTAGGATGCCCGCCCCGGAATGCCTTGACCTTGGCCACTGGGTGCCCATGCACCGGCTCTTTTCAAACACTTTTGGAAATATGCATGCACACATTTCCCTCCATGGAGATGGCGGCCCCGGGCCCCGCTCCCACTGATGTGCGAAGGATGGAGCTTGCACTGGCGATGCCTATGCCACCTTCTCAGGCTGGCCAGGCCAGTGGCTGTTTGCAAGGCTGTGTTCAGTGTGCCCATGGCTTTCCTGGGATGGGAAGGCCGTTGGGCGTAGCAGGAGGAGTCGTGCACAGACACGAGGGGATTGCCTAGGCCAAGGGCATCTCTGAGAGTGTGGTGGGGCTGGAGGCCGGAGGCCCTAGCCACGGAGCTAGAGACACACTGAAGTCTGCGGAGGCTGGAAGAGAAAGCTGGTGAGGCAGCTGCTGCAAAGAGAGGACGTTGGGAAAAGACGGAAACTTTGTAGGAAATTTTGAAAACAGTTGGAAAGATCATGGAAGATAGATAGATAGATAGATATTAGAGACAGATAGATGGTAGGTATAGATAGATATAGGCCGGTGCTGCGGCTCACTAGGCTAATCCTCTGCCTGCAGCGCTGGCACCCCGGGTTCCAGTCCGGTCGGGGCGCCGGATTCTGTCCCAGTTGCTCTTCTTCCAGGCCAGCTCTCTGCAGTGGCCCAGGAGTGCAGTGGAGGATGGCCCAAGTGCTTGGGCCCTGCACCTGCATGGGAGACCAGGAGAAGCACCTGGCTCCTGCCATCGGCTCAGCGCAGTGTGCCGGCTACAGCGGCCACTGTGGGGTGAACCAACGGAAAAGGAAGACCTTTCTCTCTGTCTCCCTCTCTCACTGTCCATTCTGCCTGTCCAAAAAAAAAAAAAAAAAAAAAAAAAAAGATAGATATAGATAGAAATGATAGATAATGTATACATAGATCCAAATAATTTTTTTCTCTTCCTGTTTAAGACACACAAATATGAAACTACTAAAGAAGCTCTGGGTGCTGGCGTCACGGTGTAGTGGGTTAAGTGTCATCTTAACACCAGGATCCCATAGCTGCTCCACTTATGATCCAGCTCCCTGGTAGTGGCCTGGGAAGACAGTGAAAGATGGCCGGAGTGCCTGGGCCCCTGCACCCATGTGAGAGACCTGGATGAAGCTCCAGGTTCCTGGCTTTGACCTGGCCCAGCCCCAGCCATTGTGGCCATTTGGGGAGGGAACCAGAGGTTGGAAGATCTCTCTCTCTCTCTCTCTCTCTCTCTCTCTCTTTCTTCCTCTTTCTTTGTAAGTGTGCCTTTCAAATAAATAAATAAATCTTTAAAAAATAAAGAAATTTTTTTTCATTTTCATTTCTCTTTATATACAGAAGATCAGTTTAGCATACATTAAGTAAAGATTTCAACAGTTTGCTCCCACACAGAAACATAAAGTGAAAAATACTGTTTAAGTACTAGTTATAGCATTAAATCTCAATGTACAGCACACTAAGGACAAAGATCCTACATGAGGAGTAAGTGCACAGTGACTCCTGTTGTTGACTTGACAAATTGACTCTTGTTTATGGCATCAGTAATCACCCTAGGCTCTTGTCATGAGCTGCCAAGGCTATGGAAGCCCCCTGAGTTCACTGACTCTGATAATTTTTAGACAAGGCCATGGTCAAAGTGGAAGTTCTCTCCTCCCTTCAGAGAAAGGTACCTCCTTCTTTGATGACCCGTTCTTTCCACTTTCCACTGGGATCTCACTTGCGGAGATCTTTCATTTAGGTTTTTTTTTTTCTTTTTTTTCCAGAGTGTCTTGGCTTTCCATGCCTGAAATATTCTCATGGGCTTTTCAGCCAGATCCGCATGCCTTAAGGGTTGATTCTGAGGCCAGAGTGCTGTTTAGGACATCTGCCATTCTATGGGTCTGCTGTGTATCTCACTGCCCATGTTGGATCGTTCTCTCCCTTTTTTCTTCTATCAGCTAGTATTTGCAGACACTAGTCTTGTTTATGTGATCCCTTTGGTTCTTAGTCCTATCATTACGATCAATTGTGAACAGAAATTGATCACTGGGACTAGTGAGATGGCATTGGTACATGCCACCTTGATGGGATTGAATTGGAATCCCCTGGTATGTTTCTGACTCTACTGTTTGAGGTAAGTCAGCTTGAGCATGTCCCGAATTGCACATCTCTTTCCTCTCTTATTCCCACTCTTATATTTATCAGTGATCACTTTTCAGTTAAGTTTCAGCACTTAAGAAGAATTGTGTATTGATTACAGTATTCAACCAAAAGTATTAAGTAGAACAAACAAAAAAAAATACTAAGAGGGATAACATATCAAGTTGTTCATCAACAGTCAGGGTGAGGGCTGATCAGAAATTGTGGCAGAATATCATCAAGAAAAAGGGAAAACTTTGACCTTGGAAATCCCTGGGCCCCGCCCCAGTGTTTGGCTCAGTGAGTTAAGCCACAACTCACGATGCCGGCATCCCATATGGGAGGGCCTGTTTGAGTCCCAGCTGCTCCACTTCCCTCTTCTAAGGCACCTGGGAAAGCAGCAGATGATGTCCCAGCGCATGGGTGCTGCCACCCACGTGGGAGACCCAGATGGAGTTCCTGGCTCCTGGCTTCAGCCTGGCATTTGGAGAGTGAACAACACAGGGTAGAGCAATGTCTCTCTCCCTCCCTCTCTGTCTCCCCTCCCCGCCCTGCCCGCTGTCACTCCACCTTTCAAATAAATTAATCTTAAAAAAAAGGAAATCCCTGTCTCTGCCTGGTGTTCTCCCTGTGTGATATTGAACAAGTACTGAAACCTCTTTAAGACTCAGAATCCACTTTTACAAGCAGGGCCAAGAGCAGTATCTGCCTCAAAGGAGCGTTGCGAGGTTTAAATGAGATAATACACGAAAAACAGAAGAACATGATCATTGTCACTTCCTGGCTTTTTTTTTTTAAGATTTATTTTATTTATTTTATTGAAAGGTGGAGTTACGGACAGAGTGGGAGAGAAAAAGGTCTTCCATCCACTGGTTCACTCCCCAAATGGCCGCATCGGCTGGGGCTGGGCTGGTCAAAGCCAGAAACTTCTTCCAGGTCTCCCACATGGGAGCACTTGGGCCATCTTCCGCTGCTTGTCCAGGCCACAGCGGAGAGCTGGATGGAAGTGGGGCAGTCGGGACTGAAACCGTTACCCATATGGGATGCCAGCCCCGCAGGAAGAGGCTTAACCTACTACGCCACAGCGCCGGCCTTACAACAATATGTCCTGGACAGTGAGCCACGTTGGCCTCTATGGACCTGGCTCATTCTTGCATTACACAGCACAGGGCTGTGGTTTCTCTCTCCATCCCCTGGGGGTGGCTACTCAGGTTGTTTCCACCTTCTGACTCCAGCAATCCTGCATGAACGTCTTCACGTGCTTCGCTGTGCACGTGTCAATATTTTTATCCAGGGCACGTGCAATGGAATGAAGTTTGTGTCCCCTTAGAGTTTGTGTGTAGAAACCCTGACTCCCTGTGGGGTGCTGGTAGAAGATGGGGCCTTTAGGGGTGAAGGGACGCCTTCGTGAACAAGATCGGTGCCTTCATAATGAGGATCCCAGACCGCCTTGCCTTTTCCCACCAGGTGAGGATACAACGAATTCATAGCCTGCAACATGGAAGAGGCCACCCCGGAGCCCACCCAGGCTAGAGCCCTACCCCAGCCTAGAGACTCCTGGGCGGTGAGAAATACAGTTTCAGCCTTCGGTCAGCACGCAGGCGGCAGGAGTTCATCACTGCCGCCAGTCACTCTCATTTCCCAGAACTCGGGATGAAAAGCAGACAGATCGTCTACAGCACACTTTGGCCTCCTTGGGCTCTGGTGGGCTTCACAGTGCAGCAGGAGGGTTCTCAAAGCGTGTTTCGCGCCGAGAAGCACGAAGGGTCTTTTGTTCCACTCAGCTGCACAGGGTGAAACAGCTTTGCTGACTGCGGGACTTCTCAGGGCCCTGAGGACTTGAGTGTGCGTTAGGCATTGCTGAGAAAAGACTACAGGCGGCCACACATCTCAGTCTTGTTTCACTGGGGCACCTGAAGGACCGGGGTTACCCGGTTCCCTCTGCAGGAAACGATGCTGCAATGCACAGAACTTTGGAAGTAAACTTGGCTTTGCATCTTGATCCATCACTTTGAAGCTGCATGACCTTGGAAGTATACCTTAGCCTCCCCAAACCTCAGGTTATGCATCGGCAGAAGGGGAAAATCACCCGGCTCCGCAAAGCCACTGTGAGTGAACGAGACGGAACACGTTGGAGAGAGGCCTGGCACACAATAAATATCACAAAACCCTCCCCCCGCCTCCCGAAGCCTAGGCGTGTCGGTGCCCTTGGCTGGAAGGATATAAAACATTTCACAGCATAACCTGACTGTGCCCAGTGTCCAGAACATTCTGTTTCTGGACTGTGACCCTAAAAGACAGGACATCACAGAGGTTACGTACTTGGGCTCTGGAATCGGACTCTGCCATGCACAGGCTGCCTCCTCTCTCTGGGCCACTTCCCTCTCTAAAGACAGGAGGCTGTTGGCAGAACATGAGCTATTAGTGGAACATGAGCAGACATGAGCCCGTCCCACCGAAGCCAGATGGTTAGCGCTAACAGGAAGCGTTAGCGGGTGGGACTCCCGTCCCAGCCAACACGGCTCTTTGGTGCGTCCTGTTCCTGACCAGCCATCTTTGACTTCCGGGTCTTCCCTGCATCTCCTCTCCTCCCCATCTCCCGGTGAATCCCCAGCCCCCACCGCATCCCCAGCTCCTCTTTGATTCCTCTTTCTCTGCTCCTGGCCTCCCTCCCCGTGTCCCCAGTTCTCCAATTCCAGGCCCAACGCCACATTTTTCCAGAAAGTCCTGGTTGCTTCTGCTCAGTGAAGCCCCCGTGAGGCTCATCCTCAGCCCCGGATACCTGCCTCAGTGGGCCCAGAAGTGCTCTGGGGCCTCTCTACTCCCAGAGGCTCAGCCAGAGCCTCCCCTCACTCCTGCACCTGGGACCACCTCTGGGACGTTGGGGACAGCACATGTAGACATTGCTCGCCCGATACCCAGTCCATCGCTTCCCAGTACTGAAGGAGGTCAAGTCCACCTGCTGGCCTCAGCCACCTGTCCAACTCCACACGGCTTCTGCAAGGGCCTGGATCCCCCAGCAAAGCTAGGGGAGGTCAGGAGTCACCTCCCATGTGCCTAGCAGGTGACGTTTTTGGCTCTGAAACTTACAACGGAAGCAAAGGACCGCACGTGGGACAGTCTTGGTGCCTGCACAGGATGGAGGAGAAAGGACACAGCAAGAGCAGTGCGGCAGAAGCCATCTCAGCAGGGCACCCTCCCCGCAGGCACCCCCAGACAGAGGGGTCTTCCATCCCGCTGGCTCACTCCCCAGATGCCACAGGCAGGGCTGGGCCGGCGGAAGCCAGGAGTCCAGAACTCTAGCCACACCTCCCACGTGAGTGGCAGGGACCCACGTACTGGAGCCGTCACTACTGCCTCCCAGGGTAAGTTAGTAAGAGCTGGACTCTGGGTCAGAGCCAGGACTCTAACCCAGGTGCTCTCATGTGGGATGTGGGCGTCCCAAGCAGCGTCTTAACTGCCATGCCCAGTGCACACCCCTCCACATGATTTCTTTTTAAGATCTACTTATTTACTTATTTATTTGAGAAGCAGAGTTACAGAGAGAGGTAGAGAGAGACAGGGAGAGAAGATTTCCATCTACTGGTTCACTCCCCGAATGGCTGCAACTGCCAAAGCTGGTCTGATCTGAAGCCAGGAGCCTGGAGCTTCTTCTGGGTCTCCCATGTGGGTGCAGGTGCCCATGAACTTGGGCCATTTTCCACTGCTTTCCCAGGCCATCAGCAGGGAGTTGGGTTGGAAGTGGAGCAGCCAGGACTCAAACTGGTGCCCCTATGGGATGCTGGTGCTGCAGGCGGAGGCTTAACCTACTATGCCACAGCACCAGCCCCTCCACATGCACTTTATACAAACTGTACACAGGCTCTTAATTGCTAGCTGCAGCCTGGATTTGGTCTTGGAGTTACTACTTCTCAGGCCTCTCAAAGACCCAGTTTGCCCAAACATCCGTGAGGGCAGAGCCGCAGAACGGACAACGGTCTGGGGAAGGTGTTACTTTCAGCGTAAACGGAAAATGGAGAGCCTGAGATCGTCTCTGCTTTCTTGTTCATTTTATTTCTTTCCCTTTGCTTATGAAAGAGATATTTTTCAATTAACAAAAGCTCCAAGTAGTACAGAAACCTTTGCTCTAAGAAGCAAAAGTCCTCCACAGCCTCACTTCTCATAGTCGGATTCCAGGAGCGGTTTGGCACATTTTCCTCCAGATATTTGGGGGTTCACGTGCTTTCTGTAAGAGATTCTTTTCTAACAGGGCCATGCTCTATGTGAAGTCTTATTTTGTTTTCCAACAACAGATCTGGGAGCCTTCAAAACAAAGAGATCGACTTGCCCCGGTCTTTGTGGAGAGTTGCGCAGTATTTCATGGCCACACCATGGACCTGTCCTTTATCCACTGACATCTTACTTACCCAGCTTTGTAACTGAGCAGTCTGAATCCCAGAGAGCTCCGTGGCTTGTGGCGGGTACCAGTGGCACGAGAAGGCTTGAAGAAGTTCCTGGGAAGTGAAATTAAAAGCTAAATTTACTTTGGCCCAACAAAGGAGCCTTTGAACAGTTCTTGGAAAATGTGTATTGTGAAAAAACTATGCGTGGATTCCAAAATTGGTTTGCACCAAATGAACTTGCCTTTTCATTTCATTTTTTCACAAGTTTCCTGAAGTACCCTCATGTTTGCGGGTAGCGCCCAGACCCAGACCTCCGCACACCCAGCCAGTCTCTCTCCCCATTGAGCTCCACCGTCCTAGTCCAGCCCCCATGGCTGGAGCACCGTGTCCACTGGAGAAGAACTCTTGGGCCGGCTTTTGTTCCATGGATTCCAGAGAAGAACTGAGGTTGACTGACAGTCACCACTAACGGATGCCACTCAGGTCCTTTCATTAAAGAATGAGTTAGACATGTGCCACCCGTTGAATTAGTAAGAACTTAAAGACAAAGAACATAAAAGAGTCTGGAGTGGGGGGGGGGGAACCTGGTGTCTGGTCCTTAAATCAATTTTTGATAATGAGTGTCATATACTTAAATGTTCGCACATAATCATCACATTAGCATTAACGATACCATCAAAGACAATCTGATTACATAATATGCTTCTTCACGTATCACCACCATGAACTTGTTAATCCAAGTAATTATAAAAGGAGAAAGAGATTGGGGGCATGCAGTGGAACACTCCGGAAGCCTGAGTGTGTTCTCCTGCTGTTCCCCATCAACTTGAATGAAACAAAGCTGAATGATCTTCCACGCACTCTGACTTCCCAGAAGCACCGCTTGGCCATCCCTCCCATTCCTGTTTCAGCTGCCCCTCGGGGTATCAGTGATCTCTGTGTCCCCCGGGCTCCTTTGGCTGCGAGAGGCTGAGGCCAACTCCAACTGGTGCAGCAGGCAATGGGTGGGTGGAGAGTGTGGGAAAGTAACCAGGTGGCCCCCAGAGCCCCAAGGGACCGCACAAGCCAGACCTGACCAAGAGGCAGGGAGCTGGTGTTGGAGCTGCTTCCATAGCCTTGAGGGTGCAACGGGGCTGGAGATGGAAACAGCGTCATTTTGCTTAGTTGAGTTCTGGCTCTATCTGAGAAAGGGGGAAATCATATTAAAATGAGCTCTTAGGAATCCTAAAATTCTGTGTATTTCTATAAAGTAATTGTAGGCCCTCCCTTTTCACCAAAAGGAGAGTGGCGCAGTCGCTATTGGGCTACAGCTGGGCATTTAGCCACTCAAGTGCCCCACAGCTCTTCCTGGGAGTCCCCAAGGGTTGCCTCCCTGTCACCTGTGCCTCCACTCGGTTGCTCACGTCTGGGCCCCTGAAGCCTCCCAGAGTGGTCTCTCGTGGCCACTCCGGTCGTAAGAACCCCAGGGGCCACCTGGATGGCCTGAATGCCCTCCAGGTCCTCTGGTGTGGGGGTGAGAGCACTTCTGAACACTGCTGTCTCCTGTCCCTGTCACCTGAGCCCCAAATCAGCAGTGACTGCCCGGGATCTAACAAGATCTCTCATGCAAACAGCGCTGCCCGCGGCAATTTGCAGGTCTCCAACCGCAGCAGCTGCACCAGTTCAAGGACCCGGCTGAGTAGCGAATCTCACCAACCCTCTTCCTCCTCTGTTAATCCCGTGGTCTTTGGCCGAGAGCCCTCCTTCCTACCCCAGAAACAAACGGAACACCACGAGGCATATCAGTGGGTACTGCGGATGCCACCTCATAGTAGCGTTTGAACTCCTGCCAAAAATGCCCATGGCGTGCAGTTCTTCGGACACGACAGACACTGAGAGCAATCGGAGTGCAAAGATAAGTAGGCAGAGCTTCCAAATTTCAGAAGAATGTATTGCCGCTTCCGAGGTCCGTAAGAGTGGACCTATCTGGGGCCGGCGCTGTGCCATATGCATTAGGCTAAACCTCCACCTGTGGCGCCCCCATCCCTTATGGGCACTGCTTTGTGTCCCCACTGCTCCTCTTCCAATCCAGCTCTCTGCTGTGGCCTGGGAGAGCAGTAGAAGATGGCCCAAGTCCTTGGGCCCCTGCACTCATGTGGGAGACCCAGGCTGCTGGCTTCAGATTGGCCCATCTCTGGCTATTGTGGCCATCTGGGGAGTGAACCAGCAGATGGAAGACTTCTCTCTCTGTCTCTCCCTCTCTATATAATAACTATGCCTCTCAAATAAATAAATAAAATATTTTTTTAAAAAAAGGGAAAAGACTGGACTTCCGGATGGACAGGACCCACTGCTGACCCCAGTAGAGGATAAGGAGGAAGTCCTCAGTCTCCTGCTGTTCCCATGGGACACACCAGCTCTAGACCCGAACTCCACAGGGATGCCCGTCCTCCGAGGTGATCAGTCATCCTTGGGACACAGGGCGGGCTCGGGTCTTCTCTTCGAAGCCCTAATTTTGCCCCACGATTTGTTAACAAATATAACCCACTCTGTCATGCCCCGCCTGTCATTCCCTCTTGGTATTTCTTCCTCCCCCACCCACCCCTTCTTTTCTACACATGGATTAAATGGAGAAAAAGGAAGGGCATTACCGCGGTCAGGACTGCAGGTCCCTGGCCAGGTTTACGACGGTAATGATCCCAAATAGCAGCATGCTTGTGTGTTTGCGTGCAGGCTTTGGTCCACACACCCCGCCCCCACCACGTCCATTCAAGATGTTCTGACTTGGAAGGATTGCTGTATCAGATTTCTAGTGGGAACAGTTTTATAAGATGGAAAACACATAGAATAATGTGCCCAAATCTTAAATGTGTTGCTGCATAAATTTTCACATTGTGTATATGTGTGTTTCCACCACCCAGATCAAAGAGAGAAAATTGTCAGCCCCTAGCAAGCTCCCTCATGCCCCTTCCTAGTCAATACCCTTGCTGAGGGCCCAGAGCTGTGGCATAGCGGGTAAAGCCACTGCGTGCAGTGCTGGCATCCCATATGGGCGCCAGTTCGAGACCCAGCTGCTCCACTTCTGATCCAGCTCAGCTGTTGTTTCCATCTGGGGAGTGAACCAGCGGATGGAAGTCCTCTACTCCCTGTCTCTTCATCTCTCTGTCTGCAGCTTGTCTCTCAAGTAAATAAATAAATCTTAAAAAAAAAGAAGCCTTACTTTTTTATATTCACATCTATGATTCGCCTCAAATTACTCTCTGTGCCTGATGTGAGGTAGGCAGTGAGGTACCGTTCCCTATAAGGAGATCCAGTTCATTGAAAAGACAGCAATACTTTCTCCATGGCTCATCATCATAAATCAGATGACAAAGTGTGTGAGGGTCTTTTTTCTGGACTTTCTGTCTCACAGTCTGTTCTTCATGGGTATGCCAATATGAAACTGTCTTCGTTGTGACAGCTTCAACACAGGTCTTGAAATCCTGTCCTATACATTTTCCGCGTTATTCTTCAAGTTTGTGATGGCTTCTCTAGGTTCCTTTCACATCTAGAAAACTTGTAGAACTAGCTGATCAGTTACTACTAAAAGAAAAATCTGGAATTTTGATGGAGATTGTAGATTCTTCATAAATTTTATAATAATTTTTCCTTTTCAATCTTGATGCCTTTTCTTTCTTTTCTTTGCCTTGTTGGAGTGGCTAAACCCTCCAGTGCAGTGTGAAAGAGACATGGTAATAGTGCATAATATTCTTGTCTTATTCCCATATTCTCCAATCTATAATTTTAGCTATTTTTTAATGAGGCTTACCTTCATGAAATGGCCACTTTCTGGGTTAAAATGATCACAGAAGCAGAAATGTCATGTGGTTCAAAGTAAAATAGAACTTTTCGTCGGGATAAGGAAGTTGCCCTCCAGTTCTAATTTGCTGACAATTTTCTTCATGAAGTTGTTTGTTATTTCATTAAATACTCTTTTTCATCTGCTGCATTGATTATTTGATTTCTCTCCCTTATGCTATTATTGTGTGAATTACATTGGTTGATTTTGGAATAGTAAGCCAATCTTATGTTTCTGGATAAACCCTGCTCAATCCTATATATTATCAGTTTTATTTATAATTGGATTTGCATGGCTAAATCTGCCGAGGATTTGTGTGGCTAGCTTCATGAGTGATATTGGCTTATAATGGTTCCAACAGGTTTGTTATCAGGGCTATAATGAGGCTAGTCTCATTAAAGAAATGGAAAAGTATTCCTTCTTTCTCTATTATCTGGAAAAGCTTGTGTAAAATTAGTATTATTGGGGCCAGCACTGTGGTGTGGTGGCAAAGCTGCTGCCCTGGCGTGGCGTCCCATACAGGCGTCCTGGCTGCTCCACTTCCTATACAGCTCCCTGCGAACGCACCTGGGAAAGCAGCAAATGATGCCCCAAGTCCCTGGGACCCTGAACCTGTGAAGAAAACCCAGAAGAAGCTCCTGGCTCCTGGCTTCAGAGACCAGCCCAGCTCCGGCCATTGTGGTCATTTGGGGAGGGAACCAGCCATGTAAGGTCTTTCTCTCTGTTTCTCCCTCTCTCCCTGTAACTCTGCATTTCAAATAAATGAATGAATCTTTTTAAAAAATTAGTATTTCTTAAATATTTGAGAATCTCACCAGTAAAGTCATCTAGGCCATGAGTTTTCCTTGAAGAAAGCATTTTAATTGCAGACACAATTTTGTTATCAAATGTAGGAGTTCTCAGATTTTGGATTTTTTTGTGTCAGATAAGCTTTGTTAATTTATCCATTCGTGCAAACTGTCATGAACATGTCCATAAAGTGCTACATAATATTCCCACATTATCTTATTAATGTCTACAATATATGGAGAGATTCTCCTTCCTCGTTGATTCTTGTCATTAGTAACATGTTTTCTCTTTTTTCTTGATAAGTCTTGCTAAGATTTTATTAAGCATATTGATATACTCAAAGATATAATGTTCAACTTTTAAAATTTTATTTTTTTAAAGATTTTACTTATTTGAAAGGAAGAGTTACAGAGAGGCAGAGAGAGAGAAAGATAGACAGAGACAGAGAGAGAAGAGAGACAGAGACAGAGAGATTTTCTATTTGCTAGTTCATTCCCCAAATGGCCACAACCAGCAGAGCTGGGCCGATCCAAAGCCCGGAGCTTCTTCCAGGTCTCCCACGCAGGTGCAGGAACCCAAGCACTTGGGCATCTTCTACTGCTCTCCCAGGCCACAGCAGAGAGCTGCTGAGAAGTGGAGCAGCCGGGACTCGAACCAGCACCCATACAGGACGCTGGCACAGCAGGTGGCAGCTTTACCGGCTACGCCACAGCCCCAGCCCCAGCCCCAAAATTCTATTTCTTGCATGTTTATTTTCTATCTGATTAATTTATAGTCATTAATTTATAGTCACTGCTTCCTTTTTTCTTTTTTCTTTGGGTTTGATTTATTGGGGTTATTTCCTATATTCTTGAGATAAAAATTTGGGTCATTGATTTCTAATCTCTTTTATTTTTTAATATACACATTTAATACTATAAATTTCTGTCTAAGCGTTGTTTAAGTGGCAGCTGAGAGAGACAGAGACAGAGAGAGAGAGAGAGAGAGAGAGAGAGAGAGGTGCTCCCATCTGCAGTTTCACTCCTCAAATATTTCCAACAGCTGGGACTAGGCCAGGCTGAAGCCAGGAGCTAGGAACTCCATCCAGAGTTGAATTCTCAGAGGATGGTCAATGGCTTGAGAAGAGTTTGAGTGGCCCCTGTGTTGTGGCTAATGCTCGTCCAGCATTTTATCCCATTGACAGACTCTAACTTTGCCTACCATCTCCTGCCCAGTTTTGACCAGGTCTATTAGCAGAAGGCATTGAAACGGACATACCCAGGGGGGAAAGAAAAGGAATAGAACACTTGTCAAGGTCTTTGGGGCCCATGACATTTGAAAACCAGCAACAAGAAGCCGGAGTGTGGGCTTTGGATCCAGAGACTTGAGTATGAACGGCAAGCCTGCTGTTAGCCAGGTGTGCGTCCGCGGGTTTGTGATTTGGCATCTCTCAGTCGAGGTTTGTCATCTGGGTGATCATGCTAACCCCAGCTGTTGGGTGGGAAGCTTGGTAAGTGTTATCACTAAGGGCATGCCAAGCAGGTATGCAGGGGGCAGTGTGCTTCTCAGAGAGGTGGCATCCCCCCCCCACCCTCATAGCTCCTATTCCAAGGTCGAATTCTTGCCTGATGAATCAATGGTTATCACTTTACTTTTACATTAAAAATATTTCCATGTTGGAGCTGGTATTGTGGTGCAATTGGGGTAAACCACCATTTATAACACCTGCATCCCATACTGGAGTGCTGGTTTGAATCCTGGTTGCTCCATGTCTGATCCAGCTCCCTGCTAATGCACCTGGGGAAACTGCAGAAGATGGCCCTAGTACTTAGGCCCCCGCCACCTATGTGGGAGACCCGGATGGAGTTTCAGGCTCCTGGTCCCACCCTGGCCACTGAGACCATTTGCAGAGTGAACCAGTGGATGAAAGAGCCCCTCTCTCCTCTCTCTCTCTCCTCTATCCCCTCTCTCTGTCACTCTATATTTCAAATAAGTAAATCTTTAACACATTATTTCCATGTAAAACTAGGCAGCCCTACATGCTGAGCTATCATTAGTCTGAAACAACACACAGTGGGACACAGGTCGCATCAGTGGTGTTTGGGCTCTGTAGAGCTTTGAGTTGTAAGAGTAAACACATGGGCCCCTCAGTGGGGAACTCAGATGGAGTTGCTGGCTCCTGGCTCCTGCAGTCAGCCTGGCCCAGCCCTGGCTGTTGGGAGCACCTGAGGAGTGAGCCAGCAGATGGGAGATTTCTGTCTTTCTCCCTCCCCTACCCCCCCTTGAAATAAATAAATAAACAAAGTTTTAACAAAATATGGTAGAAACGTAAGCCAACCTTGGGAAGCATTGGAACTGGCTAAGGTCATCACAGAGCAGAGCGGGGAAACCTTTTTCCTGCCAAGGGCCATTTGGATGTTTATAATGTCATTCGCGGGCCACATAAAATTACCAACTTAAAAATTAGCCTGCTGGAAATGTGTTGAGTTTCAAGTCCCACCTGCGGTTGCACTGGCAGGGCCAGACCACATGACTTCATGGGCCTTCTGTGGCCAGCGGGCCAGGTGTTCCCACCCCTGCAAGAGGAAGAGACACTCGCGGGCGCACAAACACACTCTCCTTGTCTCACCACACGAGGCCCTGGGCTTCCCGGGGACTCTGCCAGCGAGAAGGCCGTCGCCAGGTGTGGCCCCCAGACCTTGCACCGTCAGTGCCATGAGCCAAGCCTCTTTTCTCTATGACAGACCCAGTCTGCAGAACTGTGTCGCTGGCTACAGCAAGCAGAACAAACGACAACAGCGGAACAAACCCAGACAGCACAAGTAAGAAAAACGGGGAAGTAGAGTCTGAGAATTAGAAATAAGGAGAGAACTATAAACTAAGATGGGAAAGACATTTTAAGTCATGGGAAAAGAACATGCACAATTCTGAGATAAAAATTTGAAAAACTTGATAAAATATCTAATTTCTAAGAAAAAAGCAAGTGGTCAAAATCATCAAAAAAGTAATGGGAAATCCGACCAGTAACCCTGCAAGAAATTAAGACTCAGCTGAGAATTGGAAAGGTTGTTTTAGAGGGACCCTGGGTTTGTCCGCTTTCTTAGAATCATTGAGAAACTCCCTCATTTCCATTTTCTTCAAATAGCTCTGTAATTCTGTAAAAGGCAGTACGTCTCCTAATTCGATTCATTACGCTTGCTGGGACCTGATATGGACCCTGAGAAAACATTTGTATAAAGGTAGATGGAAGCTGAGATTGCAAATCAAATCAAGCAACATTTCCAAGTGGCAACACCATAACCAACCCTGACTTGGCACAGGAATGGTTCAGCAGCAGGAAGCTGGGGACACCGTTTACCACACTGGAGATCAAACAGGGCATCACCCAGGGGAGCCGGGGCCCTGCGTGGAGAGCTGGTTTTTCCATGATGGCTTTTATCAAGCAATCGAGCCTCTTGGTGCTCCAGTTCCCTGATTTATTTTAAGCATTTTAAGCATTTTTCCTGCATGTTATGATGTTTTGACGTCTTAAAAGATTTTTTGGCTGGGGAGAAGCCACCCCTCCTTGGACTAGTCAATTCTCAGAGACAGCAGAGGGCCCAGCCTGGACCAGGCCCTCGAACGCAAAGGAACAAACCCAGCGCCACCCCTCTATCTGAACTCTGCAGCCCGAGCAGCATTCTTCTGCCTGGGCCATCGCAGGGCTGGGGGCCAGGCAGCGAGGACTCACCCCCGTACCCCTCAGTAATCCTCACCTGTCCCCCCAGCCAGCCCTGCCTTCTCTCAGAAACCGCGGCCTCCCCCGGCCCCTGTGTTCCGCCTCCTGACCCACCACAGAGGCCCCACGTGGCCGCCTGTCCCCAGGCCCTGTGCGGTCACAGACCTTGTTTTCCATGGCTTCTCCTGTGTCTCCTGTTGCAGCTATCGGATTGATTACCTTTAAGAGAATCAAAAAATGGGAAGACTCCCCTAAGCTAGTTGACGGGGATTTTAAAAACTAGCCACACAGAAATCAGTCTTGGTGGAGATGTTGACACCAATGCTCCTTTGGGGGTTCATGGTCCAGGAGGCGGCAGATGCCACTGATTCGGCCTCAGGATGGCAATGGCAGAGGGCTAAGAGGCAGAGAGAGAGAGAAGGGGACAGGGCCCAACTCAACTTTTAGAATCAACCCTCAAGCGAGAGCTATCTTTGGAGGACACGCCCTCCAGTGACCTAGGACTTCCCACCAGGCCCCCTCCTAGAGGCCATACCTGGGCTGAGCCGTCACCCTCCTAGGGCTCAAGCATCCTCATATACTCGGGGGCACCCGTGGCCCCCAGCTCTGCCCCTGCCCCAGGCCAAGCCTCCACCATACGGTCCACAAGAGCTCCCACCTGCCCACTCTCCTCCCGCTTCCTCTCCTGCCCCTCCTGGCTCCACTGCCCAAGTGACCCTTTCTAAAGGGGAAGCAGGTCAGGTCAGGCTCTGCTCAGCTCTCCCGGCGGAGGACTCCGGATTCCGTGCCGGAGTGCTCTCTCCGTGGGGAAAGGGGGGTTTTCCCCACTCGCCGCTCTACCCCAGCACAGGGAGCAATGTCTGACTCCGGCTGGCAAATGGTGTTCACAGATGAATTCCTCCTTTCTGTTGGCCCAGGCTGCCTCCTGTTGCATTTTACACAAATGAAACAGTTGGTCGAGGGTGACACCCAGAGACTGTGACACCCAAAGTGGGAGTGAAAAGGTGGATGGGGGTGAAAAGAAGCCTGTTTCTCCACAAGCCGGGGAGAAGGCTGGGGCCCAGGGACCCTCACCGCTGGCCCGGGGACCCTCGCCGCTGGCCCAGAGCTCTCCCAACTGGAGGACAGTGAGGAGACGCTGGCAGAGCCGATGAGATCACTGCCAAGCTTGGCCCCTTGGGCAGGATCGCTGGATCGGGAGGTCACACGGTCACCTCGGAGCATTCTGGGTGCTTGTGACTTCCCGGGGCTCTGTCTCCCCCCAGCTGGCTCCCCCAGCTCCAGCATGTATGGAATGACTGGTTGCTCTATAAAGAGGTGCATAGACAGTGACTCTTTGTTGATGCAGGGCCATTGGCATAAACACACACACACAAACACACACACACATACACACACACACACACATGCGTACACATACAGAGCAGGGCACTAAAAACAGATTTGATTTAGGACTATCGCAAAGGGGAAAAGAGGCCTTATTATAGAACTGGCTTCAATTTCAAATACAGCACAGACAAGCGGGGGTTTGTAGCCCAGGGTAAGGCGAGGGTTGGTAGATGAAAATGACACCGAGAAAATACCAGGGGGAGGGAGCACTGGCTAGACCACCGACAGGGTCTGGCTGAAGGCAGGCCAGGGTGAACGGCCTTCTCCTGGGGGTGGTGGAGGAGGGAGAACCGATTAGATATGGATCAGCTGCGGAGGGTGGTGATCGATATGGAGGGGGCATCCTGCTGAACTGACTGAGCAGGGATCTTGTTCAACTCCTGTTCTACAAGGAAGTGCACAGGTGGACCTAGGAGAAGGTGGTTCAGGAGACGGACAAAGCAAAGGACCTTTGCTATTGACAACAGGAAGTATTGATCCAAAAACCCTGATCTGAAGGCACATTTCAGAGAGAGAGAAATGTCAAAGAATTGGACAGATGCCAGAGACTGATTGTCATCCTGGGAAACGGAGCAGGTGATGGGGAATCGGGGCGGGGGGGGGCCATCAGTGTCCACTCACCAGGATCTATGGTGCACCTGCTGCAGGTTGGTCGTTGGCATGGCAGAGGACAGATGCTGCCTTTCTCCTGTGGTCCCTGTAGGACGAGTCTCCATTTCTAAAACAGCACCCGCTGCTCATATCACGTTATCTGGCCTGGGGCCTCTCGTGGCGGGGATGATGGCATTTCTGTGTCCCTAGCTTGGAGCCCAGCACCACTCAGCTTTCCACTGCCTAATTCGTGGCCGAGTGCAGCCCCTGGGACAAGCAGCACCGTGGCATCCGGGACCTGCCTCCACCCCTCCCTGTCACCCTCTCTCCTTTCTTCCTCCGCTTGCTTCCCTCTCCGCTGCTTCCTTTCCCAGCCTTTTCCCTAGAAACCTTCATCCCAGGGAAATTCCACTCTTTGCCACCAGGTGGCAGTCAAGGCTCACACAGCTTTGGAGGTGCCCTAAGTGCTCTTAATCAGATAACTACCACAAGTTGGCTTGGTTTTGGTTTTTACTGTCTGGAGAGGAAACTGCTTCCACCGCCTCCATCGCAGCCTAATTATTCTTCCCAGCAGGCCTGGCCCGTGTCAAGGAAACGTGAGGATGACTTCCAGGGCGTGTAGGCACCAGGCTGGTTTTTCAGACAGCTGTGTTCGGCGGGGTTGGGTGGATCCGCTGATTCCTGGAGAACGCGAGTCCACATTCTGAGCCAGCCCGCGGGCCAGGCCGGGTGCTGCTGCCTCGGGGGCCTTCAGCAAGTAGGTCTGACACAAGCCCCTGCTTTGGCTTCTGTTGCAATTATTGGGGTCATCCCTTTGCAGTGGGGGCTGGCCAGGAGCTGCATAAAGACAGGGCAGAAGAAGGGACACAGAGAGGCCAGAGCACCTCGTCTGAGCCCCTGGAGCCAACCAACCGCAACCAAGAAATTCTCTCACCTGAAAGCCAGTTTGAATTGAGCATCTGTCTCTTGCAATAAGAGAGCTCAACTAATACACCTGGGAAAAGATCCTCTTCCCCTGCCGTGGAACCAAAGACAGGGGGGTGTGTGTGGCCTCTGGGGTCAGCTGCTTGCGTTTGAAGCGGGGGAGTCCAGGCGACAGCTTTAGGAAGCCCAGAGACAGCCTCGGAGCTGTCCAGCATCTGATCCAGAAGTCTTGCCCAGCGTGGGTACCTCTGAGCCCTGGGAGACTGGTGGTGTACAGCAGCCTCGGAGTTGTAGCCCTGTGTGGACAGCGATGCTGGTCGCTTACCTTCCGGGAGAAATGTGCGCCAGACTCTAAGGGCTCTGTGCTTGGTTGCATCCGTCCTCACGATAATTCCACACTGGGTGTGCAATGTCGTCCCCACCGTGAGTGCACTGAGGACGAGATCTGAAAGCAGTTAAGACCAAGCTCACTTGCTGGTAGGAAGGAGGCTGGGTTTGAGGCCAGAGCATGCAAGGGAGGCGCCACGTGAACCTGCTCCCCCCCAGAGCCAGACCCAGGTCCAGTGGACGAGCTGTGACCAGCCAGGTGTGAGCCATCTAAGGCATCGTCCCAGGCTCTCGTCCCGAGAGCAGGACTGCAGCAGACCCTACGCACAGGTAGAAGCCAAGCCGGCAGCCGTGGAGCAGCGGGCTCTCCACAGGTGACAGGAGCCCCTGGCATGATGGGTCACTTACCCACTGGGACTTAAACCTCTGAGCATGAGTTTCCTGTCTGTAAAAATGGGATGCAGAGGGCTGGCACCACAGCTCACTAGGCTAATCCTCCGCCTTGCGGCGCCGGCACACGTGGTTCTAGTCCCGGTCGGGGCGCCAGATTCTGTCACGGTTGCCCCTCTTCCAGGCCAGCTCCTGCTGTGGCCAGGGAGGGCAGTGGAGGATGGCCCAGGTGCTTGGGCCCTGCACCCCATGGGAGACCAGGAGAAGTACCTGGCTCCTGCCATCGGATCAGCGCGGTGCGCTGGCTGCAGCACGCCAGCCACGGCAGCCATTGGAGGGTGAACCAACGGCAAAAGGAAGACCTTTCTCTCTGTCTCTCTCTCTCACTGTCCACTCTGCCTGTCAAAAAAAAGGGGGGGGGATGCAGAGATGTTCACCCTGGGTACCAGTGTGGTGGTACAGCGGGTTAAGCTGCCATCTGCGACATCGGCATCCCATATCAGAGTGCCTGTTTGAGTCCTGGCTGCCCCTCTTCCCACCCAGCTCCCTGTTAATGTGCCTGGGAAAGCGGTGGAAGATGGCCAAGTGCTTTGGTCCCTGGCCACCTACACGGGAGACCTGGATGGCTCCTGTCTTGAGCCTGGCTAAGCCCTGGCTATTGAGGCTATTTGGGAAGTGAAGCAGCAGATGGAAGCTCTGGTTCTCTCTCTCTCTCTCTCTCTCTCTCTCTCTCTCGTGTGCATGTGTGTGTGAGAGAGACTCTGCCTTTATAATTAGTTTTTTTAAATGTCCACTTTGCAAGATTGCTCTAAGCATTCCAAGGGCTCAAACACTGCGCCTGGAGCTCAGCCGGGACACAGAGCCATTCCAGGGCGCACAGGGGCTTGGTCTGGCAGACCCTGAGGGGTGCTCCCCTGGCCAGCTTGCTTCTCCAAACAGAAGGGAATGGGCTGTCTGATAGCAAAGGCAAAGCCAGGGCCTCTCTCCGACAGGTGAGGTTTACCCAAGGTTCAGACAGGCCTGTCCTCAACCGGGCAGTGCGACGCGCAGCTCCGCCCGGCTGGGGGCTTGGTGACAGGTGGACGAAGCGAATACGCTATGGGATTAAATAACGAGGAGACGTTCTGCCAACAAAATTAACTTGTCCAGCCCCGTTCCTTAGCAACTGCGCTATTACTGAGGTCTCATCCTGAAGCCCGGGGCTGCTCACACCGCTCCCTTCCGTCAACACGCGAGGCACAGTTATTTATAACTTAATGAAAAGGAGAATAAAGCATGGGATGGCTGCGACAGGAAGCCCCGAGCGAGCGCCCTGCAGACTGCGCCGGGCCGGCGGCAGACAGCAGCTTGCCTGTCGGGGTGGTGAGTCCACTTCTGGCCCTCCAAGGGCTGCACTGCCCCATTCTGCCTTCTGTGGAAACGCGGCACATCTGCCAATCTGATCTGGTGCTGCCGGCTGCCATTGTTCGCCAGTCGGCCCCTGAGTGCTGCAGTTCAGGGCACAGCGTCCTCGGAAGAGCTCTTGTGCGGCAGGAGTGGGCACAGAGAGGTAATTGGCTGGCGGCAGAAGGGCTGGGGCGGGGGTGCTTCTTTCAAAGCTTGGGGTAGCCCGAGACCCGCTCTCCTGCGGCTTAACCTGCCGCACCAAAACACCAGCCCCAATACCTGTTTTAATATTATTGACTTCCTGTGCTCACTTTGGCAGCACATACACTAAAATATAATTGACTTCCTTTGTGAGCCTGTGTTTTGTTTTATGCATTTAAAAATAATATCTTGGAAATGCTGCATACGTAAAGATAGAGTAAATGTGTTTTTCCCTATTCCTCCTGCTAAGTACAACAACAAAAAACCGCGAGTGCTACATACGAGGAAAAGGCTAAGGGAGTGGGTGTTCAGCCTAGCAGACACGGACACTGGCTGGTGCTCCGGGATAAGCCCCTGCACCCTCCCTGAGTCTCAGCTGCCCCTCTGTTGAGTGGGGGATTGGAGCAGATGTGCCTTGGGGCCCTGCTGAGGGCCTTGGGCTCCACATCTGTGGCCCAGGCGCTCGTCCACCAGAACCTGTTGTTTACTTTGCAGCACACACAGCCCAGGGGGAGGGAGGCAGACTCCATCTCCAGGACCCAGCTGACCCAGCTGCAGCCACAGCTCCAGGAGGCAGCAGCGCTGGGAAGTGCAAGGCTGGGTCTGCCCATCCTGGCATCTGTGTCCGTCCTCAGCCGCGGGGACAGGGGAGCCTGCCTGTACCCCGCAAGGCAGGTGTGTGGACAAGGAGCAGCAAGCTGCTGTTCTCGGAGCAAGCGCACTGACCACAGCGTGATGAGTACCCCGTGTCCAGCGTGACACGGCCATGAACGCAAATCAACCGTAATGAATGGGACACAAACATCCTAACTGATGACAGCATGCCTTTTCCCTGTGATCTTTCTTGCCTGGCGGGCTGATTATTCTGGCTTTAGCAGCGGCTCCAGAGTATCCTCACCTGCTGATTATCTTAACGAGCACTTGAGTAGCAATGGCCTGCGAGTCGCTCATGCACTTGTGCGTTTCATAGGGCATTCATTTCAGGCAGCCAAAGCACCCTCTGGTCTTCCACTCAAGTGGAAGATAACCAGCAGCAAATGCAGAAGATACAGGTAATAGACCTCACCTGGGCGGGGTCCACCACGGGCAAAGCTTTGCTTGGAAGAACCACTGTGGGTCTGGCTTTGTCTCAAAGGCAGCTTTGTGCCACGGATGCCAGGAGACCAGATGTCTGGGCATCCAAGCACACTGGCAAACACAGAGCAGTTCAGGACTGGCCATGGCCGTGTTGAGAAGCAATGTGCTCCCCGAGAGGCAGCACAAGGCAGTTGGGGGCCCCGTGGGTTTGGGAGCAGCCTGCCCGAGTTTGAGTCTGGGCTCGACCCCTCACAAGCTGTATGGCCTTGGGCAAGCTATTTCATCTCTCTGCAGCTGTCTCTCCCAGTCCACAAGTGCAATGCCGCTGGGTTGCAGATGGCCACAGGTGTTTGGCTGCTCCTGCCATCGAGAGGGGGAGCCCATTTCTCCACCCGTTGAATCTGAATGGCCTTGAGGCTTATTTTGAGCCAGAGAACACAGCAGAGGTGAGTCCCAAGCCTGGCCATGAGCTGCTTGGTAGCTTGCAGGGCCTCTCGTGGAAGCTTGGCACCATGGGACAAGCCTGGCTGGCCTCCTGGAAAATGGGGGGCTACGTGGCGCAGAGATGGGTGGTTCCAGTGGAGGATCCCCTGCCAGCCCTGGGACTTGGAGGTGAGGCCACCCTAGGCCTCCAGTCCCAGCCAGTCCCCCAGCTGAGCCAGCAGGACTAGAAAGACCACCCCGCTGACCTACAGAGTTGTAAAAATACTACCTTTGTTGTTTTAAAATAAATTATTTATTTATTTGAAAGGCGGAGTTACAGAGAGGCAGAGACAGAGGCAGAGAGAGAGAAAGAGAGGTCTTCCATCTGCTGGTTCATTCCCCAGATGGCCGCGATGGCCGGAGCTGGACCAATCCGAAGCCAGGAGCTAGGAGCTTCTTCCAGGTCTTCCACATGGGTGCAGGGGCCCAAGGACTTGGGCCATCCTCTGCTGCTTTCCCAGGCCGTAGCAGAGAGCTGGATCGGAAGTAGAGCAGCTGGGTGTCGAACTGGCACTGGGATGCTGGCACTGCAGGCAGCAGCTTTACCCACTACACCACAGCGCCGGCCCCGTATCTTCATTGTTTTAAGCAATGGTTTTGTGGTGGTATGTTATTCAGCAGAGGCTAAAAGCTACTTGGAGACAAACCATGGGGCCTCCCTCTGAGCTTCTATCTGCCTGTCTCTCTATAAACTGCTTGGCCACCAGGCAGGTAGTAAGCTTTCGACACAATCTGCAATCATTATCACGATCATTATTAATAATCATTATCTTAATGTCCATTGTGTGGAGCAAGGCCACATGACAGGCAGGTCCAGTGAGAGACCTGAGCTTTAGTGTCTTCGTCGGTAAAACTGGGGGCCTGCAGAGCTGCCATGGGCCCTGGCGGCGTGTGAGCCAAGTGCAGTGCAGGAGCCCCAGCACGGGCCACTACTGCCTCCCTCTGCTGCCACCGCATGCCCGGAGCAGCAGGGCGCCTCCCGTGTGCACCGCCCAGGTGCCCTGGGCTGTTCTGTGGGACCTGGAGAGAGAGGCCCGTGCCCTACGACAGTTGTCACCTCCTGCCAGGAGTGGGCGTCACCCCCACGAAGCCTGTGCCTTGCACCCCCAACCGAGGCTCATTCACGGCTGGAATTCGGGTCAGCACAGAAGCCTGCGTCTCCTATAAGACCATTTGTTAAATGAGCACCGTATCAACACTGTTTTGAATTGGTTCTCAAACATGATTTTTTAAAATTTTATTTGTTAACTCTTTATTTAAAAGCAGAGAAGCAGACAGACACACACTGACTCACTCCCCCATATTAGCCCACATGAGCCAAGACTGGGCCAGGCCAAAGCCAGGAGCCCAGAACTCAGCCTGAGTCTCCCACATGAGTGCTGGAACCCAAGTACTGAGGCCATCACTCACTCCCTCTCAGGGTGTGCATTAGCAGGAAGCTGGAATTGGAAGCGGATCTGGGACTCGAACCCAGGTACTCCGATACAGGATGTAGATAACCCGAGTAGCATCGTAACCATGCACCAAATGCTTCCCCCTCTCAAAGATGACGGTTTAAAATACACAATCCCACAGGAAGAGTTTCTGAACCAGCAGGTCTAAGGTGGGGCCTGGGGACCTGTTTTTTAAAGGCTGTGCAAGTGGAGCCCCTTCCATTTGTTATAATTGATTAATGGTAACTGCAAGCTGATGAACTCACTTGTTTTTGGTATTTGGAAAGTGGTGCAATCCCCAATTTCCCAACCACATGATAAAAATAGGTTCTACATAAAAACTGGAAAGGAAATCCAGATAGGTCTTCAAGGGCTTTCTGAGCCTACCCTGAAACCCACAACTGCAGAATGTTTAGGGCTCTGGGGCTGGTGCATTGTGGCGCAGAGGGTTAAGTGGCCACTTATAGCAAGGGCATCCCATATCTGACCACCATTCCAAGTCCTGGCTGCTCTGCTTCCGGTCCAGCTCCCCTCTGATGCACCCAAGAGAGCAGAGGAAGATGGCGCACGTCCTCAAGCCCCTGCCACCCACCTGGGAGACCAGGCTGGAGTTCCTGGCTCCTTTCATCAGCCTGGCCCAGCCCTGGCTGTTAGGGTCATTTGGAGAGTGAACCAGCTCTCTCATGGCTCTACTTTTCAAATAAACAAATCTTTCAAAACATGTCCAGAGCTCTGTCCTTCAGATGGTGACTCCCCCACCTTGTCACCATCTGAAAGTATTCACATCATTTAGGAAAAAAGAGAGAAATACCATGAAGCAGTCAAGAAGGAAGACTCCACAGCAGACACCGTTTCCCACTCTGCATCTGTATCTCCAGCCAGCTGAGTCTCCATGTTTTATGAGTACCCTGTGAAAAGTTTTAAAACGAAATTAATTGCAGTTTGTGGCCACTGCCAGCCGAGCTCCTGCGGGGACTTACAACAGGTGGCTCACTGTACTCCCAGGGAGGCATGGCGGAAGCCTAAGGGAGTGGGAATTCAAAGGCCTGATGTGAATTTCTCCATTCTCACCCTAACTGGCCCCGTTTGGATCGCCAGTCCCCCAGGCCCTGGCGAGGACTCTGGCTCACCTTTCTGCTTCCTAGGATGTTGAAGAAGTCACTCCTCTGCCCTCCACTCATTCTAAACCTTCAGTAGCTCCCCCTGCCTCCCAAGGAGGACCAGACCCTTAGCTTGAAATTCAAGGCAGGATGCAATAGTGGTTAGGAATGCAGGCTTTGGAATCCAAAACCCAGCTCCACACCTACCCGTTGTGAAACCTTGGCAAACACGTGACTTTGCTCAATGCCTGTTATCCTGTGTGCAACTATGAGGATGGCGCCTGCTTCCTAATGTGCTGGAAACAAACGCTGTAACATGAGGTACTTGGGCTCTGTGCTAACGCACAGGTAAGAACTCAGCACCGTGACTGGTATTAATCTTCCTGGATCCAGCTTCAGCCAGCTCGTCTTTCGCTAAGCACCACCTACACCTTTGCCAGGGGCATCAGTTTTCCCTGGCCTGGCTATTCGCCTTATCCTGCCCACGTGTGCTCTCCCACCATCGCCCTCTCTCTTACTGAAGAGCCCAGGCATCCTCCAAAGTCCCACTCAAATGTCACTTCATCCTGAAGCCGCACCTCCCAACGCCTGGAAAAATCCTGGCCCAAGGTGGCAGAGTCACGGCATAAACCCCAGCCAGAGTGGCTGCAGCATCTGTGACCAGGGCCGCGCAGGATCTGGGAAGGCCAAGCAGCGGGAGACGGGAGACGCAGGGCGGATCCCACACTTTGCAGGTTCCCTTGGATTCCGGAAGGGCTCCGAAGAGCACCTCACCCTCCCAGGACTCTAACTTCTCTGCATTTCCCGCAGGTTTGAGGGAGACATCTCAGCTTCCCGTTTGTCTTTTCCAGCCTATGCTCATCTGCTGACAGTGATTAAACAGAGGGACATGCAGGCCGCGGCTTCCCCCCGTCAGGGTGGCCAGGATCCCACGCGGAAGCTGGCCTGATGTCATTTAAGGGGACAAAGGCGGAAGTAAGTTACAAAACATAAAATACAGCTTAACCCCTTTTAGATAAAATATAAACTTTGCATACACAAGGGTACTTAAAATGTTTCATGGAAAATAGAATCAAGATAAATTTACTTTGGTGCAAATGTTTTTGAAAGTCATGCATATGAGGGAAGTCTTTAAATACTTCACAAACAATGCATATGATGAAAAAAAATGCATGGATTTCAAAAGCGATTTTTCCTGTGTTCCAGTACAGCTTCATTCCCAAGGCTGGTGGTGGCTGGTGGTGGCTGGTGGACCAGTTTGCTGCTCTTCAGTCACTCTCTATTTCAGGTACAGGCACTGCAACCAGAACTTGTTCATTAGGACATGGTTTTTAAAGATTATTTTATTAAAAAAATGTTTACTGGGGTAGTGGGTTAAATTGCTACCTGTGTTACTGGCATCCCATAAGGGTGCCAGTATGGTTCGTGTCCGGGCTGCTCCACTTCCAATCCAGCTCCCTGCTAATGGTTTGGGAAAAACAGAAGACGGCCCAAGTGCTTGGGCCCCTGCACCCATGTGGGAGACCCAGATGTACCTCCTGACTCCTAGCTTTGGCCTGGCTCAGCCCTGGCTATTGCAAACATCTGGGGGGTGAACCAACAGATGGAAATCTCCCCCCCCCCCCGTAACTCTTTCAAAATATCTATCTTTTTAAAAGTGTTATTAATTTGCAAAACACAGTGCCGTGTTTCAACACAACATACAAAGCCAGGCTACCAGTCTTTCCACTCCTTACCTCTTCTCTAGGTTTGGGGATGCTAGTTCCTGTCTTGCTGTTCTTGGTACAGTTTGGGCACATTAGCAGAGTCCAGGGAACCCCACTGTGCTGCGGAACTTGGAACTGGTCATTTCTGACTGTCCTAGTGCCCCTTATCTGGCCTCCCTCCATCCCCCTGCCCGCCCTCCAACTTTTTGTGCCTCAAAATCAACTTGACCTTCAATTCCATTTTCCACGAACTTTTTACACTTGCATACTTCCCTGGAAAGGAAAACACACACACTGTCAACCCCCACCCCCACCCCAGGAAATTTTCACTCATTCCTTTTTAAAGAAAAACCCAGTCTGGGAAGACCTGTCCATGCTGACCTCTGGCATCCAGCAGCAGGCTGAGTCGTCCACGCAGGAATTGTCTGGGACGCGGGAACCCCCGGTGGGCTTTGCTCTGCCCCCCAGGCTGCTTTGGCTCCACCAGCTGACTCCACGTCTTCCAGGCGACACAGGAGCAGAGCCACTCACTACCTAGTTGGTTTGTGCCCGCCCCCCCCACCCCCACCCCCCACGCCCCCCACCCCCCCACCCCCCGGCAATGAGAGATGCGGGAGAGCCTGCGCCAGACGCCTCCTCCTCTTGACCCACACCCACCGGGTCCCTACCCTCGGCACCGCGGTCCTGATCAAGTCCAAAAAGGCTGCGGACCGCTGAAGTGCCCACTCCATGAACAACATACGCGCCCTCGTGTCGCCTCTCACTCGGGGCCGATGCGCGGGAAACACGCACAAGGGCCCGGGGGGCCCAGCGATGAGAGGAGTGTCCCGGCCCTGCCCTCGCCCGACAGCACCCCCTAAGGGGCCACCATGCGGCTCCGGGGCGGCGGGATCCTCCACCCCCATCCGCCGCCTGGGCTTGGCCGTAGAAGAGAAGCCAGGGAGGGTGCAGGCGACACCCGGAGTGGGAACAGAACTGGGAGACTCTGGCGTCCGCGGCGCCTGGGATAGCTGGGGGACCCCAAAAGGGCATGAGGAGTGAGGCTCTGGTCCCAGCCCTGCAGCACGGTAGAGAGGCTCGGGGGCGCGGTCGCGCAGGAGCGTGCCCGTGGGGAGGCGACCCCCGCACCGACATGGCGCACCCCCCCCCCAGCCCCACGTGGGTCTGGAGCTTCAGCCACAGCGAGGTCAGCGACAGGGGCATGCGGGCCCTCGGGAGTACACAGTGACCCACGGTGAGCACGAGAAGCGAGAACATGGACGTGGAGCGGTCGAGGGCCCACCGGAGGACTCGAGGTAGCAGAGGACGGGGCCGCATTCCCAGGGCTGCGACTTGGAGGTGCAGGCCACGGTCGGCAGCCAGCAAGTCGGCGGAGGCCAGAGGCGCGTGGGTCACCTGGTGCCTGTCGGGGCTGCCAGGGAGGCGGGTGAGAGGGGCGGTGCCCGGGACGCCCTCTGAGCTGTGGAGAGCGCAGCTGCGGGGAGCCGTGGCCTGCAGCACCCCAGGATCTGCCGCCGGCGGGGGCCTTAGCCTTCGGAGAATGGCCCGAGCCGGCAGCCGCCCTGGGACGCGCGGCGGTACCAGGAGCCCCTCACCCAGGCGGTCTGTGCGGGCGCTGCGCACGGTCGGGTCCCCGCACGGCTGCCTCTAGGCCTGGGATCCTGAAGTCAAAACCTTCCTTTGCACCGGGGCACAGGCCCCTGGACGGCCAGGTCAGCTGCTCGGGGCACTGCTCCTTACGGTCTCAGTCTAAGCGTTTAGAGGACGCCCGGTGCCCTCCCAGGAAGTAGCGCAGGTGTGTGCGCCCCCGGAAAGGGGCCTGCTGGAGGGGACTGGAGGCCCGGAGGAAATGCGAGGAAGTGAGACCTGGCGAGGTGAGGGAGGCGCTACCAGTGCTCCTGTTTTTCCACCCACCACTGCGACGCGGAGGTCATTGTGTCCCCAGTATTAGCCCTGCAAAAGGCGTGGCCATGGAAGGACGGTCCTCATGGGCACGCTGGCCACCACCAGGCTGCCGTGTCTGACTGCCAATGGTCGTTGTGCTGCAGCCCCGTGTGTCCTTCCCAGGGGACGGCGCCTTCTGCCCAGGGTGAACTCAGGGGTGAGGGAGGAGAGGAGCCCAGAGCCTGACTCCCAACCTAGACCTCAAACCTGGAGGCTCTGCTTAATTTTTCCGGCTCAAAAGGACATGTTCATGGCTTGGCAATGCTGAGAGGAGAGGGTGGTGTGGCTTCCCCTTGGTCATTGGTCTCATTGCAGAAGGGGGAGGGGGCCAGGGGATTTCATCATCAGCCAGTGGAGAAGAGGATTTTCAGGGAGGAAGGGGAGGGGATGCGTAACAGCAGAGGCTGTTAGCTCTTTGCTTTACTGGTGCAGGTTTCTTTACTCCCACTCCAAACGCCAAAAGGAAGTGTGCTTGACCTTTTATCGCTGGGCCCCTCTTCAGGGCGCTCAGTGAGACTGACCAGGTTGGGGGTCCTGTGGGGATCCGTGCAGACTCCTGTCACCCGCCTCAGCCTGGCGCTTGTCGGGGAAATGACGGCTTCTGTGAGCTCCAAGACTCCCTAGTGGGCGGGGAACAGGAGAAACTGCAGCCCTGCCCGGGCTTGGTGCCTCTGCCAAGCCTTGTTCACCTCCCAGGAGTCACCCGGGAGACAGGTGCTCAAATCCCAGCGCCTCCCTTCCCTGGCTGACACGGGGAAGAGGCAAAGACGGCAGCCTGGAGACACGAGTGGTAAAGGAGAGGGAGCTGAGAGGCAGAGAATGGCTCAGAAACACCCACACTCGGTTCTCCAGCGAAGGCTGCTGCTTCCGAAGGCTGGTTGTGAATGTCTGGAATTTCCTAAATCGAGATTTCAACTCTCATGCAATCTGAAGAAGCCCAGTATCTGAAAATGAGTTTATCTCACTTTGCAGGATAAATGGGTCCCTGAAAAGGTGCACATAAATCAACCTTAAGTGATGTTTCACATGTGCCAGGAAATCTAATTTATGACTCTTTTGTCTAGATTTTCTTCATAGACCAATGTGTCTGGATGATTTTGGAGTTTCCCAAATTGTATGTGGGAATTGGGCAATACAATACCTACATTAAAATAATTATCCAGTCGTGGTGGTATGGAAATGAGGCATGGGAGCTGGCGCTGTGGTTTAGAAGGTTAAGCCTCCGCCTGCAGGGCTGGCATCTCCTATGGGCACTGATTCAGGTCCTGGCTGCTCCACTTCTGATCCAGCTCCCTGCTAGTGAGCCTGGGATGGCTCAAGTACTTGGGGTCCTGCACCCATGTAGGAGACCTGGAAGAAGCTCCTGGCTCCTGGCTTTGTCCTGGCCCAGCCCTGGGGGTGAAACAACAGATGGAAAATCTGTGTGTGGGTGTGTATGTGTGTTTCTCTCCTTCTCTCTGTATCTCTGACTTCAAATAAATAAGTATTTTTTAAAAAGAAGAAATGAGGCCAGCGCCATGGCTCACTAGGCTAATCCTCCACCTGCGGCGCCGGCACCCCGGGTTCTAGTCCCGGTCGGGGTGCCGGATTCTGTCCTGGTTGTCCCTCTTCCAGGCCAGCTCTCTGCTGTGGCCTGGGAGTACAGTGGAGGATGGTCCAAGTGCTTGGGTCCTGCACCTGCATGGGAGACCAGGAGAAGCACCTGGCTCCTGGCTTCGGATCAGGGCGATGTGCCAGCCACAGCGCGCTGGCCGCGCCGGCCATTGGAGGGTGAACCAACAGCAAAAGGAAGTCCTTTCTCTCTGTCTCTCTCTCTCACTGTCCACTCTGCCTGTCAAAAAAAAAAAATTAAAAAGAAGAAATGAGGCCTGGCCTTCTCTCTCTGACGGATCCATGGATTTAGGCTCCCACAGTCTTGGGGAGCACAGAACTGGATGTTGTACCCTGGCAATGCTGACGCCTCGGGGTCACAGCAGACCCACATGGAACAGGTCAGCGCTGAAGTTGGGATCGACGCATTCAGACTGAGTGGCATGTTTTCCTTGGCACAGTTTTTCCTTGTGTTGGCCCTGGCCATCCCGAGGTCAGGTAGCCACTCCACGTGTCTAACCAGCTTGGATTATTAATTCCACACTGGAGGGTGTGAATTAATGTTTATTGCGCACCCACAATGTGTCAAACACTGTACAAACTCCACCCCAAGAAGCATCACACAGTGATTCACCAACACATGGGTCTCGGCACACATAGCAAAGCATGAATGCATGAGAGAAATCAACCAAGGACCTGCCCTGGGACACCTCTCCTCTGTGGGGGACGGGCCCTGCGCTGCCTCCCAGACCCAGCCTCACTCTTGCCTGGGTGCCTTCGAAAGACTGCTAAATGCTCATGAAGGCAAACCACAGCACTTACCTGAGAAAAGCAGCCTGGCGCTTAGCTACCCTGGGAAAAGAGCAGCCTGAAAATCCACGAGAAATAAAAAGCAGGGAGGTTGCATCAGTTGGGATATTGTTACCTTAGCATCTCCCACAGTTGCTATTTCCAGGTAACTGTTGCCAACAGGTACTGAGACACTCCTCTGCCCACTCGGTGAGATAAATCTGTTGACTGGCTGCCAAAAGTGAGACCTGGGGATGATGCTTGCGAAGAGGATTACAGCCTTGGGCAAGGCTGCTGCCAAGTACCAGGCTGGCTCCGTTCCCAGCTTTCCTGCCTGCCTGACTCCTTGCAGGAGGCGGCCTGGGAACAGCCCTCAGACGCTTGACATTAATGCAAACGAGCTATTCAATGCAACTGTCTACCTACAACCTTATGTGGGTGTCTCTGGGAGCCACCTCTGAGAGATGTTTTTTTAGGTTGATTCATATTTACCAACTGGTCCCGAAAAGATTTCAGATGGAGTGAGAGTCTGAGTTGCTGTCCAGTTGCCGATTTTTGTGTTTCCTAAAAATGTTTGTAAACACAGCATACTTCTCAGCCTCTCAGGTGACTCCACAAAGTCCGTGGGAATGTTTAAAACTTTCTTAAGTTGCAGGCATGACCAAAACCAGAGGCAGGTTTTCTAGTGATTACTGGGAACACTCTGTTCTCACAGTTGATACAGACTTAAATTAAGCTAACAATCAGGGAACATTTTTATTTTTTTAACACCCTGACAATCAGGATTTGGAATAATTCATAATATATCACTTTATAGTGCAATTAATCCATAATTGAATGATGTTTCTTCTAAACTGATTGGACTCGGTACCTAACACAGGAAATGCGCAAGAAACTGGGGAATGAATGCCTGTATATTGCAGTTACAAAGATTTGCCTCCATGTCAGCGATCAGGTCTGAAGAGTAAAAGAATGCCCGCCAAGTATGATGTGTAATTGTCAAGTTCAGCTCCTAACTCTTGCCACGCTCGGCAAGTACAACTCAAGCTTCACTCAGACATGTCTGAGATTCACTGGAAAGAGGGTAATTCTTTTTTTTTTTTTTAAGATTTATTTTATTGGGCAGGTGCTGTGGCACAGCGGGTTAACGCCCTGACCTGAAGCACCAGCATCCCATATAGGCGCCAGTTCGAGGCCTGGCTGCTCCACTTCCTATCCAGCTCTCTGCTATGGCCTGGGAAAGTAGTAGAAGATGACCCAAGTCCTTGGGCCCCTGCACCCAAGTGGGAGACCTGGAAGAAGCTCCTGGCTCCTGGCTTCGGATCGGCCCAGTTCTGGCCATTATGGCCAACTGGGGAGTGAACCATCGGACGGAAGACCTCTCTCTCTCTGTCTCTCCTCTCTCTGTGTAACTCTGACTTTCGAATAAATAAGTTACAGAGAGAGGTATAGACAGAGAGAAGGAGGATAATTCTTAAGACACTTAACTTTGGATGCACATTAAAATCACTGGACGTGCTTTGAAAAATGCTAATGCCCAGGCCCCATCTCAAATCACTTAGTCGGGGGCTAGGGTCTGGGCTTCTTGTTTCCCAGGTGATTCTGGGGCAGCCAGGGCTGAGAACCAGTGATTTAAATCTTGCAACTGAAAGACCAGTCAGATGCCTCCCTAACTAACCCCCTGCATCCCCATCCCCCATCCCCTCCACACATACCCATCAAGAGAAAGCTCTGAAGCCGTGTGAGATGGCTGCCTTGAGCCCCTCAAGTAATGGAGCCCCAGAAAGTGCAGGAGCCATCTCCGGGATGCCAAGGCAGTGAGCTCATTAGGGCTAAGGGACACAATGCTGTGAACTGGGCTGCAGTACTAGTGTGGGGTCTCTGTTCTCCAGGCCATAGATCAGACTCAAGTCAGTGTAGTGCCATGTCAGACGTAATTTGCATCTCCCACCCTAACTTGCTTTTTCCTTTCTCCCCAGCCAGCCTTTAACCTACCCTTCCCCCATGCTGCCAAATGTCCAGCCCTATAACTACTCAATACTCCCACTGCTGGGGCAGGAATTGTAGTATAGCAGGTTAAAACACCACTTAAGGCATACATATCCCATATCAGTGCCTGGGATGGAGTCTTGCCTCTGTTTCTGATCCAGCTTCCTGCTCATGCACACCCTAGTCAGCAACAGATGATGGCCCAAGCACTTGGGTTCCTGCCACCCATGTGGGAGACCCAGATGGAATTCCTGGCTCCTGGCTTTGGCCTGACCCAGCCCCTGCTGTTGCAGACATTTGGGGAGTGAACCAGCAGATGAAAGATCTCTCTCTCTCTCTCTCTCTCTCTCTCTCTGTATGTGTGTGTGTGTGTGTGTCACTCTACCTTTCAAAATAATTAATTTCTAAAAACTTAAAGACTCCCAATACTGACTGGCCCGATCATAAATACTCATTATCCCATTATGGTTGGAAATCAGTATAGTAAAATTTCGTCCTTGTCAGCCCCATCATCATCCCATCTTTTGTTTTCCTTCTGGGACACACTTTAATGAGTGATTGAGAGTGTATCTGAGGGACTGGTGCTGTGGTATAGTGGGTAAAGCCGCCACCTGCAGTGCCGGCATCCCATATGGGCATTGGTTCCAGTCTCGACTCCTCCTCTTCTGATCCAGCTCTCTGCTATGGTGTGGAAAAGCAACAGAAGATGGCCTAAGTCCTTGGGTCCCTGCACCCACATGGGAGACCTGAAAGAAGCTCCTGGCTCCTGGCTTCAGATCTGCCCTGCTCCGGCCATTGTGGCCATTTGGGGAGTGAATTGACCTCTGCGTCTATATGCCTCTCTGTAACTCTGTCTTTCAAATAAATAAATAAATCGAGAGACAGAGAGAGAGAGAGAGAAAGAGAGAGAGAGAATCAGAGCAAGAGAAGTGTGAGGAGGGGAAGCATTGATTCTTCTGTTTAGTGACCTGGCAGAGTGGCTGCAGACATCAATCCATGCCACAGACACCACCGGGCTGATGTGACAGCTGAGCGTTGTGCGTCATTTCCCACGGCACCCACCTCACCGCCCAGTTGCTGTTCCAACATTGATTGTGAAGACCCTTGTTCCAGGGCACTTGTCCTCGCTGTCAGAGTTCTCAGAGGCTAAAGTGACGGCTGTCAGCCTGGGGCCATGCCCAACAGTCTCCACCTGTTCCCTAACCCCAGAAATAATTAGTGCTGGATCTGTGCATCTTGTGGACGCCAGTTGTTTTCCTGAACTGTCCTTAGGTAAACTTCTTGCAGCTCTTGTGTTCTGGGTTGATCGTGTTCCAAGTGTCAGCACAGACAGGTGCTGAGCAGTCAGTCCACAGCTGTTGACCGGTTGCAAGTGCGCAACTACAGGATGCAAGAGAACGCTAGAGCACACTGTGAGTATTCAAATCACATAGTTCAGTGCCTGCACACACACACACACACACACACAGAGAGAGAGAGAGAGAGAGAGAGAGAGAGAGAGGGGACATCTGTCCTTACATCCTGTTACATGTCTCTTTAAGTGAATGGGAACTTTTCCTCTTTATCTCTTCATTGAATAATTCATCTCCTCATTTAAAAATAGCAGTTACGGAGTAAGGAGGAGGGACAACAAAAACAAGACCTTTTGCACAGGGGATGGTCAGTGCTTTCCATACTATAGCTTCCTGGTTTTGACACTAAACCCCTTTCCATATATACAGATCTCACTGAGGAAATGCTAAAAACCAAGACATGTTTGTGTAATACACATTTACCTGAAATTCTAGAAATCCAGGGATTCAAATAGACTAAAGGATGTCAGGTATTATATCTCAGCGGAGCCCTCTTCAAAGGCAAATGGAAAAGCTTTATCAACCCTAAGGCAGTGATTTTAAATCCCACCCACATTGTTCCTCCGCTGCCACCGAGCAAGTAGAAGGGAAAGCCTCACTCTGGTGCACTTCTGTCGGGGAGAAAGAGCTTTGTTTGCCTTTCAGGGGCATAAGGAGGAAACAACGCCCCCCTCGCTGTCCCTGACCTCCGCCGGCAGAGCACAGAGACTCGCACGAAAGCGCACTCCACATTTACAGACACAAGGGCGGGCAGCTGGACAGAACGGCTGGGCTGGGCGTTTCGCACGATGACGGCTCAGCTCTGGCGCCGGGCAGGGGGTCTGCAGTCCGACCTCGGGCGGCGTCCTCGGAGGCCAAAGGCCCTGCAGCGCCCCAGCCCACCATTGCACGGAGCGTCAGATGACCACACTGACCGTCATGCTCTGGCCGCGCGGCGCGATCTTGCGGGGCCAGGCAAGCAACAGCTTGCGCAGCTCCTCGCGGAAGCTGTCGTGCAGCCAGGCGTAGATGAAGGGGTTGTAGCAGGCCGAGCTCATGGCCAGCCAGTGGCAAAGCAGCTGCACCAGCCCGAAGGCGTAGGGATCGATGGCGCGGGGGTCGAGGTCCCGCAGCAGGTTGAAGACGTGCAGCGGCAGCCAACACACGGCGAACACCACCACGACCACGACCAGCAGGCAGAAGGTGCGGCGGCGCCGCGCGCGGTCCCAGTCGGCCTGGCTCTGGGTCACGCAGCCCGGCACCACGCGGTTGCGGAGCTTCACGGACACCCGCACGTAGGACAGGAGGATGACCAGCAGGGGGAGCAGGTAGGTGACAAGCAGCAGCCCCCAGGCGTAGAGCTGGCGCTGGCGCTCCTGAGCGCCCCAGAACTCCTCGCAGAGGCGCACGTCGTGTGGCTGGAGCTCCACGTGGTAGGTGTGCACTGCGGCGGGCAGCGCCAGCACCGCGGACAGCGCCCAGATGGCCAGCACCGCGTAGGCGCTCAGGCGCAGCGAGATGCGGCGGCGCAGCGGGTGCACCAACACCACGTAGCGGTCCACGGCGATGGTGGTGAGCGTGAACACGGACACGTAGACCGTGACGGGCTGCAGGAAGAAGACCAGGTGGCACAGGCCGCCTCCGAACACCCAGCCGCGGGGCTCGAAGGCGTAGGCCAGCGTGAGCGGCACGCAGGCGGTGCACATGAGCACGTCGGACAGGGCCAGGTTGCCGATGAGGAAGTTGGTCACGTTGTGCAGTCGGCGCACGCGCGCTATCACCAGCACCAGCAGGCAGTTGCCCACCAGCCCCACGACCACCACGACGCTGTAGAGCAGCACGATCAGCCCCTTCAGCTGGTGTACCAGTTGAAGGCTCTGAAACGGCGTGACCGCCTGGGCGCCGGCGCCCGCGGCCGACGCGTTGCCCACCGACGCCTCTGCACTCCTGTTGGCCGGGACTGTGGCCAAGGATCGCGACCCAGGGAATAAGGCAGGAACGCCGGGGCCCCGGGTGGGCAGCGAGGCCATGGCGACCTGTCCAAAGACAAAGTCGGTCACTTCCCATTCTCTCTTACACCCACAGTGCCCACCTCCTTCCCCCTTCAGCCGGGTCTCCCCTTTTGGAGTCATTGGCCTCCGGACGAGGACGGAGACAATCAAAAGTGCCATCCCCCTCCTCCGTGAACGAACCCTAAGCCTGGTTAGACAGGCACCTGTTACCCAAACGCGTCCTCATGCGTTTGCAGCTGTAGCAGCGCTCGCGGGTCAGACCCAGCAGCGGGACCCTACCTGCGAAGCGGGCTTGGCCGGCGGGACAGCGCGCCGCGGCGGGAGTGCAGGGGGCCCGCCGTCACCCAGCGGCCCTCCGCGCGCGAAGACCGCCCAGGCTTCTCGCTTGTTGGCGGGAGCTGCGCGGATGCAGAGCGCCGCGGCGGGCTCCAGCTTTTGAGAAAGACAGGGAGCCCCTCCCCTCCGGCCCGCCCCACCCCCACTCCCGCGCCCTTGTATGGAAAAGGGGGCGGAGCGAGTGGGTCCGGACAGGGGTCTCGGAGAACCGGCGGAGAGATGGGACCAGAGGAGGGCGGGCACGGCCAGCCTGGGCCAGAATAGCGGTGGCCGGGGGTCTCCACGGCCAGGGCTTTCAGCGCCCCTGGGGGGTCCTGCGCGGGAGAGGGGCGAGGGCAGAGACGAGGCTGGAAGTGCGGGGCTCCCGGGCCGGCCCGGTGCAGTCCCGGTGCAGAAGGAAGGGATGGAGGGGCTGCGCGGTTTGAGGTACCCCGGGAGAGGCCCGCGTGCTCTGGATCCTACGTGGAGTTCCCGTTGCGGTTGACAGTCGCTCAAGGGGCTCAGGCAGGGCTTGAAACGGTGCAGTCCCGAGCTCTGCTCAGACTTTCCGACCCTCGCCTTCCAGGGGGCCGCTTGCCGAGGTCGTGGCGCAGCTGGCGGAGGGTCCAGCCGCGCCGCAGGGATTCAGCACCACGGACAGCTCCTGCTCCGTGGGGCGGGGCGGGGGGCGGCTCGCGGGTGTCCCAGGGACGCCTGCACAGTGCTGGCTCCTCTCTGGGTGCAAGGTATCGGGAAGGGAACTGGACGAATTCGAAGAGCTGCCCTGCCACTTGCTTCTTGACCTGGGACTGGGACTGCCAGGCAGGAGGGTGAAATGCCGGCAGGTGAGCCGGGTCTCTGGGGGCGCAGGGTGGAGACTTTTGCTGGGGTTGTAGCTCACTGCAGGTCGTGCCAAGGACCAGAAAATGCAGCCTTCCTGACAGTCACCCTACAGAGACACACTTCCGGGCCTGCTCACTACTCCCCGGCTCACTTTCTGGCTTGCTCCTCCTCAGCTGCTGTGGCCTCCAGGTCTGCAGGCTCTCCCAGGACAGGTGAAGTCCTGGACTGGGACTCTTCCCCTCCCTCCTCACCTCATTTTAGGATTTTTAAAGATACTAGTAATTGCAGGATTTCAGCTAGGATGGTGAAATTAACCAGCATTTGTGCAGCTTAGAAGTTTCATAAAATCTTCAGTAGTATGATGTTGTCATCGAAATTCAGATTTGCCTGGATGGTGGGGACTGGAGCCAGGGAAAGGGGGCTTTGTAACCTTGCTCCCCAGAAGCTCTTACCCCCAGCCTCTCCCCTCCTTGTTGCAGAGGTCAGAGCCTCTCTGTCCTCCCTCTGATAAGTCATTGTCCTTTGTCCTCTGGGTTGATAGATATTCCAGTTATGCTGGAAAGAAGTCACAGATTATTCCACCCTCCAAATTCAAGTGAGTCACTCAGAGCAGAGGAAAAGTCAACACTGGAACAAAAGCAATCATTTTTATGCACCTGTGCCCACTCCCTGAGTACAATACACTTAGCTAAAACCAGTATGACATATTTTTTCAACTGCAAAGTTCCAAATGAGATACAATCTGTGCCTGCCTAATCCCTTACCCAGTAATTTTTGTCATGTTCACCGGCAGGGCTGTACTTGTGTGTACCAAGAGCGGAGGTGCATTTTGCTTCAAAGTAGCTTAAGCAGAGGGAACTGGTAAAGAAGCTGAAGGGATATTAGATACAGTTAGGCCTCATGATCAGCTCTGTTCTCCAGTGAGTATCATGGATACATCAGAGTGAACACAGTAACAAGAAAACATCTTTGTCGAAAACTGAAGATCATACAAATATCAGTGTTTGGAGGTTAAATGTTGGGCACCCTCCAGAGAAGACAGTGGATGACCATTTGCCAAGTTCCAAATCAAGTCTCATAGAGGCTGCAGTGTGTCAGCACTTGTAAAGTGGAAAGAAGTGGGCATGCGGGAATAGGGAGGCCATGTTAGATCTTTACTCCCTGAGATCCTCTAGTCCTAAGGGCAGGCCCCCTCCCAGCCGTTGTGACCAAATCACACCAACATTTGGACTTTGCTGTGCTAGTAGTGGTCTAGAAATGTGAGAGACGGGAGCTGGTGTTGTGGCCCAGCAGGTTAAGCTGCTGCTTTTGATCTCGACATCCCAAATTGAGTGCTGGGTTCCAGTCCTAGTTGCACCACTTCCAATCCAGTTTCCTGCTAAAGCACTTTGGGAAAGCATGTAGTAGGAGACTCAGGTGAGGTTACTGGCTCCTGGTTTTGGCCTGGCCCAGCTCTGGCTATTGCAAGCATTTGGGGAGTGAACCAGCAGATGAGACATCCATTTCTCTCTCTCTCTCTCTCTCTCTGTCTGTCTCTCTCTCTCTCCCTCTCTCTCTCTCCCTCTCTCTCTCTCTCTCTCTCTTCCTTTCAAATAAATTGATCAAAATTAAATAAATGTGAAATCATAAATAAATAACTTTTAGGACAAGTAAAGAAATGGTAGTACCTCACATGGTAGATAGCAAACGAAGGGATTTTATTACTTCCCATTACCCAAAAGCCTTCAATGGCCCCTCACACCATCACCAGACCTTTAGCATGGTATTTCCAACCACCACATACTCTCATTCTGACCTTTCTTCATTTTGGTGGTGGGAATCTGCCTTCCCACCTCTGCCTGTTTTACTCCTCTGTTCAGGCCAAACTTTGCTGGATGTTGACACATTCCCACTATGCCTACCCAAAACCTCTCTCAGGGTTTCTTTTCTCTCTCTTTAGTGTCAGTTGCTTCACCCTCACCCACCTCTACAAGTCCATACTCTTCACATCATACAGGGCCAGACCCGATGCTCAAAGACTTCTCCATTTCATAATCTTTCCATGCTTTAGTGCTTTCTACCTCTGAAATTTCAAAAGTATTTAGCTTCCCTGCACCCACTAACCCTGACTGCAAACTCTTTATGGACAGGGCCAATGTCTTGAAGCACCTTTGTACCTATAATCTGCCATAAACCCAGCAGATACCCAATGCATGATTGAATGAATAATAACAGACACCCTTTGTCAAGGGCTTTATGCACTGTATTAAACTATTTCACATGTGTTGTCTCACTTGGTCTCCTGCAAAACTATTATACCCATTTTACAGTTGAGGAAATTGGCTAAATAACTAACCATAATGGCACAGCTAATAAGCAGTAGGGGTGGAGGTTCACCTCAACCTGCCTGATTCTGGAGCCAACCCACTCAACTATTATACTCCACTGCCTGTAAATAGTGACAGGTGCACCGTACAACCTGAAAATATAAGCAAGTCAATTGGGATTAAATAACATGGGGACACACTCCTCCTCCCAATGGTTTATTTCTTAAAGCTCTAGGAAACTAAGTTACAATTCCAGCCTTACCATATTTGACAGATCTTTGTGGTTTGCACAAAATGCCCCTTGCCTCAGGAGATAAATCATGGCTCATAGGAAATTGGGAGATGGCCTTTGCTAATGATGACAATAGATGACATGATGTGGAAAACAGCAGACAGACACAAGACAAGTGAAGACTTCAGTTAGGCATCTTGAAAGCCTAATTAAAGGGATTTGAAAATGTGATGCCTGCTAAGTTCATGCTGAAGCACCATAGTTAGCAAAAACAGATGGGAAACCACCAGAGAGCATTGTTTTTAATTATTCGTGCAAACAGAGCTGTTGTTTGAAACTCATCTGAGTCCAGGCAGTGACAGGTAGGAGCTCTCCTAGAGTGATTTTTGAGTTCTAGGTCAGTTCTGAGCCAAGTGTCCCCTGGGTTCCTCAGGCTGAGCCATGCCCTGCATCTAGAAGCTTCTCCATCTCACTGTCTAGCCATGCAGGTAACACGGCAGGGGTGGCCATCGAGAGCAGGGAGTAGCCTGTGATAGGTGGTGTAGGAGCTGGCATGACGTCTCACTCAAAGGGAAGAAACCCCAGGTGTTTGCCTCAGGGGACGTTGAGCAGGTGCTTCCTGCCACAGCCTCCAGACGCACAGTTCTCAGCTTCCAGCTCATCTTGTGCTGCCAGTCGTTCTCCAACCCTTCCACGCCCAACACAGAGTGAAGTCTGAAAAGCTCTTATTTGGGGGGCTGGTGCTGTGGTGTAGGGGGTAAAGCCACCACCTGTAGTGCTGGCATCCCATATGGGTGCCGGTTCGAGTCCTGGCTGCTCCACTTCTGATCCAGCTCTCTGCTGTGTCCTGGGAAAACAGAAGATGGCAAGTCCTTGGGCCCCTGCACCCAGAAGAAGCTCCTAATTCCTGGCTTTGGATTGGCCCAGCTCCAGTCATGTGACCATTGGGGGAGTAAACCAGCGGATGGAAGATTCTCCCTCTCTCTCTCTCTCTGTAACTCTGCCTTTCAAATAAATAAATAAATCTTAAAAGAAAACTCTCTTCTTTGACCAGAAATGGTCTTTCTTTGGATGGGATTTTCTTCCCAACCTGTCAAAAATCAAGTTAGATCCAATGACGTTGAGTCCTCTCACCCAGAGGCATCTCTGAGTCAGATGGGACTGTCCATCTTGCTTCTGCCTCATTCTCACCTGGCTTTCTCCAGCCAAGCAGGTGGGAAGTTCTTGACTCCCTCCTGCACCCTGGATGGATGAGAAGCTACAGAACTTTCCCAGGCAGAAAGCCTATCCTTTGGTGGGCTCAGCCATATGTGGGGTCCAGAAGGCAGGACAAGCATCCCTTTGTTTCTCTCCCTTGTCACCACCAGGAAGACTTTGGCTGGACTGCAGGCATCCTCTAGGGGACAGAGGTGACCACTCACAGCATAGCCTTAAAGTAGAAAAATCCACTTCCTTGTATGGTGTAGATGCCCTGTGATAAGGTAATGTTGTGAGTGGACCAATGCGGTCTTTTCTCTGATGGCAGGTACTCTGAGTGTCAGGGGCCCTTCCAGAAAAGTATGTTGGGAACTGGGTTCTGACCTCCACTTTGGGAAAATACTGAGGATTGTTCCCCAGCACACAGATGATGGGTAGCCATGTGTTACGATAAAGTCCCCTGTATTCTGCTATCATTCTTTAGTAGCAGTGATCCCAGCTTTAAAAACCGAAAGCTACTGAAAGATCCATCTGGTTCCTTCATTTGCTGCTCTGCTTCTCCATCATTGTGAATGAAAATGTCAGAGGATGGGCCAGCGCAGTAGGTTAAAGCCCTGGCCTGAGGTGCCGGCATCCCATATGGGCACCAGTTCTAGTCCTGGCTGCTCCTTTTCTGATCCAGCTCTCTGCTATGGCCTGGGAGAGCAGTAGAAGATGGCCCAAGTGCTTGGGTTCCTGCACCCACGTGGGAGACCCGAAAGAAGCTCCTGGCTCCTGGCTTCAGATCAGCGCAGCTCTGGCTGTTGTGGCCATCTGGGGAATGAACCAGCAGATGGAAGACTTCTCTCTCTGTCTCTACCTCTCTCTGTAACTTTGTATTTCAAATAAATTAAATAAATCTTAAAAAAAAAAAAAAAAAGAAAATGTCAGAGAGGGGCCGGCGCCGTGGTTCACTTGGTTAATCCTCCACCTGCAGTGCTGGCATCCCATATGGGCGCCAGGTTCTAGTCCCGGTTGCTCCTCTTCCAGTCCAGCTCTCTGCTGTGGCCCAGGAAGGCAGTGGAGGATGGCCCAGGTGCTTAGGCACCTGCACCCACATGGGAGACCAGGAGGAAATGCCTGGCTCCTGGCTTCAGATCGCCACAGTGCACCGGCTATGGCGGCCATTTGGGGAGTGAACCAACAGAAGGAAGACCTTTCTCTCTGTCTCTCTCTCTCTCTCACTGTTTAACTCTGCTTGTCAAATAAAAAAGAGAAGAGAAGAGAAGAGAAAAGAAGAGAAGAGAAGAGAAGAGAAGAGAAGAGAAGAGAAGAGAAGAAGAGAAGAGAAGAAGATGTCAGAGAAAAACATGAGAGAATTATGGATGTGAGAGTATGATGCCAAGTGGCATAGCAGGTAAAGGCTCCACCTGCAACGCCAGCATTCCATATGGACAAAGGTTCAAGTCCCAGCTGCTCCACTTCTGATCCAGCTCCCTGCTAATGCAAAAGCAGCAGAAGATGGTCCAAGTGTCTGGGCCCCTGCCACACACGTGGGACAACCAGATAACGCTCCTGGGTCCTCAGCCCCAGCTGTTGCATCCAGCTGGGGAGTGAACCAGTAGACGGAAGATCTCTCTTTCTCTGCCTCTGCCTCTGCCTCTCTCTCTGTAACTGATTTTCTTTTTTATTTATTTATTATTATTTTTTGACAGGCAAAGTGGACAGTGTGAGAGACAGAGAGAAAGGTCTCCCTTTACCATTGGTTCACCCTCCAATGGCCGCTGCGGCCGGCGCATCGCGCTGATCCGTAAATAATAAAGCTTTATTTTAAAAAGCATGATGTGCATGAGTATTTTATGCTGAACTATATTTTCTTTATGCTGATATATGTGCTTCGCGTGCTCTACCTTTTGAGAAATAAAACCCGAAAGTAAAACTAGCTTCTGAAGAAATCAGAAACAGGGCTCCACCTCATCCCAAGGCTTGGGGCGTCCTGTGCATTGCATCAGCAGCATCGCCAGCCCCTACCCCTTAGATGCCAGAAGCACACTCGTCTGGTTGTGACAGCCCATGATGTCTCCAGTCACTGCCGATCATCCCAAGAGGAAGGGACAAACTCCACCTTACGCCAATAGGGCCCTGTGAAAGCTCAGCACATCCTCTGCCCGGAAACGTGAGCACTGCCCGCCTGCACAGCCAGCTCTCCCGGATGCCCTGACCCGGGGCAGAATTTCACAAGCTATCCTCCAGCTCCATCCTGAAGGAAAATGGAAACAGAACACAGGGGGAGGAGAAGGAGGAGGAGGAGGGAAAGCCCTGACACCATCCCAAGTCAAGGACCAAACGGAAGACAGAACTGGTTACCCAGCAAGCCCTGAGCCCAGCTAAGGGAAAACTGGCAGCCCTCGGGCATCAGGAGCAGCCTGCCGTTACTAATGTGCGGCGTGGGGCAAATTCCTTGTCCCAGGAAAGCCCCAGTTTGGGAAAAGGTAAAATGTTCGTGATCCTGCCCTCCTGGGGGGACGTTGAGCAGGCCCCACGACACAGCGGGCACACAGCCGGCACGTGGCAATGGCGGCTCCTACGTGTCCCCTTTGTCCTTCCTTCCGGTTTTGGGGTTCAGTTCCCAAGTTGCCCGCTTGAACACTGTTCACCAAGCATGTGAAACCCAGGGCCAGACATTGTAGGAAGAATCAGACACCAAAGGAAAAAGACATTATTGTCTAAATATTTGCAATCTGGTGAGCGAGAGAGAAGACAGAACAAAACCCCTGTGACGTATGAACCATGATAATTGCCCCCACCACACGCTATGAAAGGGAGAGACAATCATCACTGGGGAATTCACTAATGGCTTTAGTAAATTAGCTCTGTGCACGGTCTTCTGGATTATATTTATTTAAATGCACAGTAGCCTTTAAAGTATTCATAACATTTTATTTTTGCTCAACCATAGCAACATCGCACATGTGGCTTGGCTCTTTCTCCCTTTCCATGTTTGTGTACAGATACACAATTGGTCTATTAGGAGCCTCCGTGAATGAAGAGCTCAGATGGCATGAAGGGAGTGCTCTTTGTGGCATTGGAATCAGGGAACTGTTCCGTGAGCTATGCTTGTGTCAGGAAGCCACTCCTCCTGCTGTCCCAGCCACCTGCTGGCTGCCAGGGAGGGACCCCTGCTTCCCTGTTGGGTCCTGGGGAGAGCAACAGGGCAAACAGTTACCAGGATCTCCCCTTCTGCTCTTTCCTGATCACTTCATTCAATTTTTTAGAATTTTTATTAATATAAAGAGAACGGATTGTATGCATTCCATAGCTACAGTTCCAAGCAGACAGCCACACTTCCCTCACTCCCCTGCTCCCCTGAAATCCCCCTCCTTCCCTCCCCTTTCTTCATCAGTTTTTGCAAAGCCTTAATTTCCATCCATTCTATATTCCCAGGCTTAATTCACCCATCACTAGTCATAACACTCAACAAGTAAAAAGAAGGAAGACCATAGTTCCCCTGGAATATAAACAAAGACTAAAAATGACAATCATGCCTCAACATGACCATTTCATTCTTATACATTTTTTGGTATTCTATATTAACTGTCGCATATCAGAGATATGATATTTGTCTTTTTGAGACTGGCTTATTTCATTAAACTTAATGGTTTCCAGTTGTATCCATTATCCATTTTGTCACAAATGACACAATGTCATTCTTTTTTATAGCTGTGTAGTATTCCATCGTGTACATATACCTCATTTTCTGTATCTAGTCATCAGTTGACAGACATCTGGGTTGATTCCATATCTTAGCTATTGTAATTGAGCTGCAATAAACATGTGGGCTCAAATAACTCTTTCACATGCTGACTTGGTTTCATCTGGGTAAGTACCCAGGAGTGGGATGGCCGGGTCATAAGGCAGATCTGTTTCCGGATCTCTGAGGAACCTCCATACTGTCTTCCATAATGTTTGTACTGGTTTGCATTCCCATCAACAGTGAATTAGGGTACCATTTTCCCCACATCCTCACCAGCATTGGTTGTTTGTTGATTTCTGTATGAGAGCGGTTCTAACTGGGGTGAGGCGATACCTTACTGTGGTTTTGATTAGCATTTCCCTGACGGCTAGTGGTCCTGAGCATTTCTTCATGTGTCTGTTGGCCATTTAATTTTGCAATGCATATCTTTACCAATATCCTGAGTGCTCTGTGACTGCTGCTGACCCTGTGTCTGTGATGAGATTACCCAGGGCTCGGGGGAGGTACTCCAGGTGTGCAGAGTTGCTGAGTCCTGGAGAAGGTTTGCCATGGCTCTCACCCTACCCTTGGCTTACCTGGGTTATCTGGTTACAGGCAGCCGCCTGCAACCAGCCCTGTCCTTGCTGTATTCCTGAAGACCCAGGCCCCAGCGGGCGTGTTCTCCAGTGACACTCCATGCTAAGACTCCTGCAAGTCACAAACCTTGACCAAGCCTCCCCATTGGGGGTCTCAGCCCGCCTTCACTTTCCAGCTTTCATGGTCTCTCACCAATGCTCGGACATGAGCAGTGCAGATGGTATATCCAGCTTAGTTTTCCAGAAATAGAAAATATATGTAAACACGCAGTTAAGTAAACATGGAGAGCAAAACAAAACACTCGAAAGCCATTTCCACTGCATTCTTCCCAACGCAGGGACAAGCAATTTGCTTTACCATTTAGATCCCGCCCTCCTCATTACCGGCTGGAAATGGCTTTCCTGATGGAAAAATCACCCAGCCTCTGCACCGCGGCAGCCGGCAGCGGAGAGCTCTCTGCAGTCACATCTACGTGGGGACCTTGACCTGACAGGAGCCCCTCATTTGCATTTCCATTAATACATCCCCGACAAAACACAGAGATGAACCCAAAGCACATCTCATTATGCCGTCCTCTGAGTTCCCACACAGGCACATCTGCGTTCAGCCGACCACTGTCTGGGCCGAGGGCACCTTTCCTGTTCGATTCTTTGAGCCGACAAAGTGCAGAACTGCAAGGATTGCAAGGTGTGTTTCAAGTGCCCCGTACCTGTGTGCACACGTGTTTGGCAGCCAGAATGTCTGGCACGGTGCATCCTCCCTGTGTTCCTCTGGCTTGGGCTGTGAGGTTTTGTCACCAGGGAAACAACCTTGGCTGTCATCCTGGTGGCGATCAGGAGGCGGCGTCTCAGGGGCAACTCACGGGAAAGCGAGGTTTCCCCTTCAGTGCGGCCCAAAGACCACCTTCAGCACTCAGCCGGGTACTTACTAAGAATGCAGGTTGCTGGACCGCATCACAGACTCCACAGAGGCCTGGGAAAATGAATTTAAACAAGCGCCGTGGGTGAGTCCACTGCTCATGGCTGTGAGCACCCTTGCCTCAGGGTCGCCCGTTGGGTGTTGAATCCCTGCGGTCCTGGCTGCTCCCCAGCGTGGTCGGCGTGCCAGCCCGGGAACACACAGCAGCCATCGAACCCAGCCCCCGCACCCTGGCCTGGAGAACCCAACAGCTCACGCCAGCCTGCTCCCCCTTACGGACAGATGTGGGAGACCATGGTCTTGTACCGCCTCAGGGCTTTAGCTGTATTCTATCCTATAAAAAATTACACAGTGGCATGTGGAGACGTTCTCCTGCAAGCCCTGAGTCCCCTTTGACCTCCACCCTCAATCCCAGCCCTCCCCTCAGGTTGCACTCATCCCTCTAGACCTTCCCTGTGCACCTGCGTTCGTGTGTCTCACACTCCACTATTTGTATCTTAATCTTGAATGAGTTCTTAGCAGATTCGGTGTGCTGTGCATACAATTCTAAGAACATCATGATAGTCTCTTCCTCCCTCCCACCCGCCTGCCTTTTCTCTTTCTTCTTCTTTGCTTAGTTTTTGAGATAACCTATTTTAAATTTACGTTACAGTAAAAGGGCTTATTACATCACCAAATAAGAAGTTTAACAAGTAAAAAGCAAAGAGACCCTAGTTTAGTGGGAAAATAGACAATGGATGTAACCAATAATTGAATGGAAAAAGGACAATTTCACACATATACAGTAAGTCTTAAATTAATCACATGGGGCCAGCGCTGTGGAGTACGGGGTAAAGCCGCTGCCTGCAGTGCCGGCATCCCATATGGATGCCAGTTCGAGTCCCGGCTGCTCCACATCTGATCCAGCTCTCTGCTATGGCCTGGGAAAGCAGTAGTAGATGGTCCAAGTCCTTGGGTTCCTGCACCTGTGTGGGAGACCCAGAAGAAGCTCCTGGCTCCTGGCTTTAGATCAGCACAGCTCCGGCCGTTGCAGCCAATTATTGGGGAGAACCAGCAGATGGATGACCTCTCTCTCTCTCTCAATCTGCCTCTCTGTGTAACTCTTTCAAATAAATAAATAAATAAATCTTTTTTTAAAAAAAAAAGGAAATTATCAAACGTTGATGAAAAAAATGATCCAGGACACAAAATAATGAAAAGATCTTCCTTGCTCATGGACCACGAGAATCAACATCGTTAAAGTGACTGTACCATTTAAAGCAATCTACAGATTCAATGCAGTTCCTTTCAAAATACCAATGGCATTCTTTACAGAACTAAAAAAATCAATCCTAAAATTCACATGGAGTCACTAAAGTCCCAGAACAGCCAAAGTGAACCTGAACAAGAAAAATCAAGCTGGAGGCATCACAATGCCTGACTTCAAAGCATACTGCAAAGCTATAGCAATTAAAACATCGTGGTGCTGACGTAAAAAGTAACACATAGATCAATGGAACAGAATAGAGAGCCCAGAAATTAATTCACATGCATACAGCCAACTGATACTTGACAAAAGAACTCAGACCATACAGTGGAGTAACATAGTCTCTTCAACTAATGGTGCTGGCAAAACTGAATGTATACAAGTAGAAGAATTAAATTAGATCCATACCTCTCACCATATACAAAAAAAATCAACTCAAGATGGATCAAAGACCTAAATTTAAGACTGGAGACTTGGCCGGTGCCGTGGCTCACTAGGCTAATCCTCCGCCTTGCGGCGCCGGCACACCAGGTTCTAGTCCCGGTCGGGGCGCCGGATTCTGTCCCGGTTGCCCCTCTTCCAGGCCAGCTCTCTGCTGTGGCCCTGGAGTGCAGTGGAGGATGGCTCAAGTCCTTGGGCCCTGCACCCACTCCATGGGAGACCAGGAGAAGCACCTGGCTCCTGGCTTCGGATCGGCGCAGTGCGCTAGCCACAACGCACTGGCTGTAGCGGCCACTTGGCGGGTGAACCAACAGAAAAAGGAAGACCTTTCTCTCTGTCTCTCTCTCACTCTCTCTCTCTCACTGTCCACTCTGCCTGTCCAAAAAAAAAAAAAAAAAAAAGAAGACGACTGGAGACTATGAAGTTGCTGGGAGAAAATGTAGGGGGACACTCTAAGACTTTGGTGTGGGGGATGACTTCATGGGGAAGTCCCCCAAAGCACAGGAAACAAAAGCACAACTAAATAAACAGGATTATCAAACTCAGAAGCTTTTGCACAGCAAAGGAAACAACCAATAGCATGAAGAGACATCCAACAGAATGGGGGAAACATTTTCCAAACCACATATCTGACAAACGATTAATATTCCTAATGTAGGGGCCTGTGCTGTAGCACAGCAAGTTAAGCCACAGCCTGCAGCACCAGCATCACATATGGGCGCTGGTTCGAGTCCTGGCTGCTCCACTTCCTATCCAGTTCCCTGCTAATGAGCCTGGGACAACCGCGGAAGATGGCCCAAGTCCCTGGGCCCCTGTACCTATGTGAGAGACCTCAAGGAAGCTCCTGGCTCCTGGTTTAGGCCTGGCCCGGCCCTGGCTATTATAGCTATTTGAAGAGCAAACCAACAAATGGAAGATCTCTCTCTCTCTCTCTCTCTCTCTCTCTCTCCTTCTCTCTCTGTAACTCTGCCTTTCAAATAAGTAAATAAGTCTTTAAAAATATTCCAAATATATCAGCAACTTAAAAAGCTCAACAATAGGGGGAATAGCACTGTAGCCTAGCATGTAATATTGCCACCTATAATGCAGGCATCTCATACAGGCACAGTTCGAGTCCTGGCTGCTCCACTTCCAACCAGCTGCCTGATAATGGCCTGAGAAAAGTAGTGGAAGCTGGCCTAAGTGCCTGGGTCTTTGCCACCCGTGTGGGAGACCTGGAGGAAGCTCCTGGCACCCAGCTTTGGCCTGTTTCAGCCCTAGCCATTGCAGCCATCTGGGGAGTGAACTAACAGATGGAAAACTAAATCTCTCTCACTACCCCCCCCCTCAATCCCAGAGCTCTGACTTTCAAATAAATAGTAGATCTTTAAAAAACAAAACTCAACAACCAAAAACCAACCAATACAGTTGAGAAATGAGCAAAGGATTTTAACAGATGGTTCTCAAAAGAAGAAATACAAATGGCCAACAAATATATGAAAAAATGCTCAATATCACTGGCCATCAGGGGAATGCAAATCAAAACCACAAGGAGATAACACCTCACCCCTGTCAGAATGGCTGAAGTCCGAAACACAGAGAGTAACACATGCTGGTGAGGATGTGGACAAGGGAGCACTTAGATACTGCTGGTGGAAACACCCACCTGCCTCCCTAGTGCACCCCGCTTCCTGTTGGGGAGCACCCACCATGGCGCACAGCCCTGCAGGCACAGCAAGCTGCCGCTGTCCCTGTGCAGGGCTTTGTCACCGGGGCCTCGTGGAGGCTGCTGGGGAGGCTGAACGCTCCTGGAGGGGCAGCAGCTGGCCCAGCACCACCCGGGTCAAGTGCGTGCTGTGGGCTGAGCACTGATCTCCACGAGGCTCTGTGCTCGCCAGAGGGGCTCGATTTTAGCGTTTTAAATTTTAAATGTGGAAGCCACGGCAGACTGCATCTAAGCTCAGACTGCCATGGCTGACAACACATCGGAGGTCAAAATCTGAGTCCCTGCACCCCTGGATGGGCCGGGCTCGGTAGGACGGGTGGGGGCCTTCCAGCCAGGCTCCTGTAGCAGTGAGCTGGGAGAGGCTGGCCACCTGGGTGCCAGTCCCCACACCGACACACGCTGACCGCCCAGCGCAGGCCCTCCCCAACTCAGGATCTTTGCCTTCTTTAAAGCGAGTGGGGGGGAGAGATTTGGACCACCCTTGAAGGCCCCAGAAGCTCTGATGACCCAGGATCAGAGACCGAGGTCCTGAGATATTCCTGTCCACCACAGGCACATGTGGGTGACCTCGGCCAGCCGCACACACCTGGACAGTGCGCCCCGCCCCCGCACGCCTGGGTGACACCACTGCTCGGCAGGCGCCTGAGGGACTCCTCTTGTCCCCTGCTCTGCCTTGGACAAAGGAGCTCTCTTTCTGTCCCGTGTTCCCCAGCATCCTGTTCAGCTCCCAGGGCCGGCCTTCCTGCAGATCTAGAGAGCGACCCCAGGTCTGACCTTGGCAATCCCGGGGAACCATTTCCGGTGTGTGTGCTCCCAGCAATGTTTCCGCCGTGATGCCTTAAGCCCGGCGAGGAGCGTCAGAGCTCAGTAAGTGGGGTTTTGTTTGATCCCTCTGATTCACCAGATCCAATCAAAACAATCACTGCTCACACTCTCCGGGCGTCTTTCCAGCCAGTGAGTTCCTGGAGATGTTTCTTATGCAAGTGTCTTCGAAGGAAGGAGGGAAAGAAGGAAGGAAGGAAGGAAGGAAGGAAGGAAGGAAGGAAGGAAGGAAGGAAGGAAGGAAGGGAGAGAGAGAGAGAGAGAAAGAAAGAAAGAAAGAAAGAAAGAAAGAAAGAAAGAAAGAAAGAAAGAAAGAAAGAAAGAAAGAAAGACATAAAACACACGATAACAAGGCAACAAACTGTTTTCTTGGGCACTGCCAAGTGTCTAAGCAACCGACAATTCTGAGAAAATACAAGAGGTCTTCAAAAAGTTCGTGGAAACTGTGTATTGGGAAAAAAAACTACACATGGTTTTCAATTTTTTTGCATCAAAATAGTTAGCCTGGGGCCAGCGCCGTGGCACAGTAGGTTAATCCTCTGCCTGCGGCACCAGCATCCTATATGGGTGCCGGTTCTAGTCCTGGCTGCTCCTCTTCCACTCCAGCTCTCTGTTGTGGCCTGGGATAGCAGTAGAAGATGGCCCAGGTCCTTGGGCTCCTGCACCCGCGTGGGAGACCCAGAGGAAGCACCTGGCTCCTGGCTTCGGATAGGCGCAGCGCCAGCCGTAGCAGCCATCTGGGGAGTGAACTAACGAAAGGAAGACCTTTCTCTCTGTCTCTCTCTCTCACTGTCTGTAACTCTACCTCTCAAATAAATAAATAAATAAAATCTTTTTTTAAAAAATAAAGTTAGCTTTTAATTACTTTTTTTCCCCTCATACTAGGACCCAAGACAATCTGGCTTCCACTTCTTCCTTTTTCCTGTTCTTATTTCTGTTACTGACCTGACTGCCAGGAATGGTCGAAGCATGTCTGGGGCTCACTCCGCCAGCACAGCCCTTGGCCCACCACCCTAGCCCCTCGTGGCGGTGGGCAGGCCTGGCCACCTCCTGGTGCTGCATTGTAATAAGCCCTTCACTGTTCGGGAAGCTTCCCTGTCTCGCCTGCCCCCGGGTGCTCAGAGCGCGTCCCTTCGTCCCTCCAGGCACTCTGAGCAGACACACCCGCACAGGCCCCAGACCTGACTGCGAAACTGCCTGAAACCCCATCCTGGTTTTTCTACTGGAAACGCCTCATGCACGCCATCACAGACAGCGTCGTGGTCACCCAAATGCCCTCGTCCTCCTGCTCTCCAGAGCACAGGCAGGCACGCACGGAGGGCATGTGTGTGCACACGCGTGTGTGCCTTCATGTGCGCATCCGTGTGTGCAGCTTCGGCGAATGAGACGCCGTAGTTCGTAGTTCACGTCCCTGTCTCCATCTGTCTGAGCACGGCCCCTGTCTGGTGTATGTCCGTTTTCCTCCTCCTTCACCCCCTCCTGCGACGCGCACTCCAGTGACCCCATCCATGTCCTTGGCTACACCTGCCGATCCTTGACAGAACGGTGAGGGCGTGGAAGGAGGCTAAATTTCCGTGAATACATCTGACTCTGCGTAATCATTTCTTCACTCAACACCGTGCTTTTAAAGTCTACTTTGCCACGTGTGTTCCTAATTCATGGCTTCTAACGGAAGCTTTGCAATCCATGGAAGACAGGACAGACCGTGGAAAAGGTGACACTTCAAATCAGCATGCAAAAGAAAAATTGGATAACCAGCCTCTCTCTGTCCACATGCAGGAGCCGTGGTTGGTTTGAATCCACACTAAGCTGCTTTCCTGGGAAGACCCAGATCCACAGTGGCTTCATAGGCGAAGAGTGTCTTGTCCATGGGACAGCCCAGAGGCGGCTGCCACGCCCCACCTGTGCCTCCAGACATCTCAGCCTCATTCTCCTCTCTCCCCTACTAGAAGGAGGGGTGAGAGGGCCCAGGTGGCACACATCCAGTACTTTCCAGGGAAAGATCCAAAAGAAAGTCACCAAGATGCCCCCAGCTCGCACGGCCAGGGAGGTTTGGGAAGGCAGCCAACCGCCAAGCTGCAACTCATTCCGTACGCAGGAATGGAGGCTGCTGGGGACAGCTGGGTGGGCTGCAGATCGCACGTCGTTTATTTTAGTGCTAAGATTTTTAAAGATTTATTTATTTATTTAAAGGCAGAGTTACAGAAAGAGTGGGAGATGCAGAGAGGAAGGGGGGAGGGAAGGAGAGAGGGAGAGAGAGAGAGAGGTCTTCCATCTGCTTGTTCATTCCTCAAATGTCTGCAACAGCCAGGACTAGACTGGTTCCAGGCCAAAACCAGGAACCTGGAACTCCATCCAAGTCTCCCACGTGGCTGGCAGGGGCCCAAGCACTAGACCATCTTTTGCTGCTTTCCTAGATGCATTAGTAGGGAGCTGGATCAGAAGTGCAGCAGCTGAGACTTGAACTGTCACCCAAGTGGGGTGCCAGGGACACAGGCAACAGCTCAACCTGCTGTGCTACAATGCCAGCCCCGGGTGGAAAAAATTTTGAAATTCATGCAGTTTTTCCCTAATATACATTTCCCATGAATGTTTTAAGAATATTTACTTGTTTATTTGAAAGGCAGAGTGAGAGAGAGAGAGAGAGCGAGCTTTCACCTGTTGGCTTACTCCAATAGCCAGGTCAGTGCCAGGCTGAAGCCAGGAGCTCCATCCAGATCTCCCTCATGGGTTCAGGTCCCCAACCACTCCGGCCATCTTCCACTCCTTCCCACTGGATTGAGAGCAGAGCAGCCAGGACTGGAACTGGCCTCCAATACGGAGCGCCAGGGTCAAAAGCAGAGGCTTAACTTGTGGCACCACGGTGCCAGCCCTCCGTGACCTTTCTGTAGGCCCCTCGAATGATGCATCTCAATTTCTGGCTGCGCCAAAGCCCTCTGCATCCCACTTTCCCCTGAACCGTTTGAAGTCCCCAGCAGCTGGCGCCCAGGAGCGTTCTGCCTTCATGGGCTTCCTCAATGCCGATCTCGCCTCCTTTCTGTGTCGGCCTGCATTTTAAGGAGAAGGGCTCTCGAAAGATAATTCCTTGTTTGCTCAGTGCGGGGAGAGAAAGAGGGAGAGAGACAGGAGGGGAGGGGGACAGGGAGAGCCACTGCCCTAGACAGAAAGTGGGATGGAGCCAGGCAGAGGGGCGGGGCCTCAGAGGGTGACACCTGCAGAGAGGCCCCCTCAGTAAAGCCTCACTGTTAGCATCGAGGCTGGGAGGCAGGGAGCAGACCAGATACACAAAGCACGGAGTCTGGCTCCCAGGTGGCTGGGGGGGGGGGGGAGCAGAGCTGTCCTGGGGACCCAGGGATTTCAGGCTGAGATGCCCCGTTTCAGGGAGGCTGCGTGAATGACACGGGGCCCTGTGTGCTGGCCGCCGCGGACACATCCACACCACTGGGTGCTTCTCCAGGACAACCACGGGTCCAGAAGGCCAGGAGTTTCCACAGAAGAGAAGGCTGAGGCCAGGCTGTTTCCCAGGCCAAGGTCACCCCGGCTCCGCAGCAGAGCCAGGCGAGCCGCCCGGTTCTCTGGAACTTGGGCCCTGGTGTTTCCTTCATGTCGAGGGCGTCCCTGGGACACTAATGACCAGCAGTGGCCGTCCGGGTGCCAGATTTCTGCGCCAGGTCCCTCTGACTCCCTCACAGAGAGACCATGCTGCTGTGCACGCCCTGCTCCGTGCCCGCGGTGGACTCCACCCATTCCCAGCTCTGTCTGAGTGCTATGCAGCCCCCGAATCCAAGGGCATCCTCAATCAACTTTAGTCTTAAAAACCCTGCTTACAGGGGGCCAGCGCTGTGGCGCAGTAGGTTAATACTCCACCTGCAGCACTGGCATCCCTTGTGGGTGCCAAGTCGAGTCCCGGCTGCTCTACTTCCGATCCAGCTCTCTGCTGTGGCCTGGGAAAGCAGCAGAAGATGGCCCAAGTCCTTGGGTCCCTGCACCCACATGGGAGGCCTGGAAAAAGCTCCTGGTTCCTGGCTTCAGCCTGGCCCAGCCCCAGCCATTGCAATCATTTGAGAAATAAACCAGAGGATGCAAGATCAATCTCACTCTCTCTCCCTCCCTTTCTCTCTCTGTATCTCGGCCTTTCAAATAAACAAATAAACTTTAAAAAAAAACACCCCGTTTATCTCACAAAACCAGCAAGAACTTGGAGCCCACCTGGCCTCCCCCTCCCCACTCGCCCGCTGCCCCTCCCCTGTGTGGGCCAGCTTGCATTCACACAAATGCTTCAGTCTTACCTTGGGTTTGGTTTAATTGTCCTCATGAGACCAGCCAGGGACAGCGCTTTCTCCTGGTCCTGGTCCCCAGGGCATCCCGTGAGTTCCGCTTAAATGAAATCGGGATGCAGGAGACGGGACGACCCCCAGTGGAAGGCAGCCGCCGCAGTGGCGCCCCCGCGAGGGGACAGGCAGGAACACATTCTCCCCGGAGGTGGGCCAAGAGGACGGTGTCACAGGTGTCACATCGGCTTCTTAAATTCAGCGCGGGCTTTTGTCTTCCTATTCCCCGAAGGCAGAGAGCGTTGATTCGCACAGAACTGATCTGTGCAAGGTTCACTTTCCCGCTTGCACTGCGGAGTTTGGCTCGGAGCGGCCAGCTCGGTTTGGTTTTCCTGAGACGCTCCATGAGCCCAGGGCATCGAGGGGGCTGGCGCCTGGTGCGCGGCTCCGCATTCAGCCCCGCCCCCTCGCCACCAGCCCAGGAGTCCTGAGAGGTGTCCCGGCAGCCTCAGTGGTCCAGACTCAGGATCGCGGACCCCACACACAGCCCCAGGGAAAAGCGGCAGGGGTGGGAAAATACCCCCCACTGCCACCCCTGCCAAGAGCAGCTGCCTGCAGGGGAGGTTCAGCAGAGGACCCAAGGCAGGGCTGGGGCAGCGCCGAGGAGACAGAGCCCTGCGCTAGGGCACAGGCTCTAGGGCTGCAAGGCGAGTGCAGCCAGCCCTTTACAGTTTTCTTGGTGCTCCCAGCATTTGTCGCCTTATTTCCACCTCATAGCAGCTCTGGGAAGAGATCCTTACACCCATTTCACAGATGCAGAAACTGAGGCTCGGGGAGATTGAATGATTTCCCAAAGGCCGGAGGCGGGGAGCTGGGCCAAACCCAGGGTCTGTCACACTGCTTGTGTGAAGGCCCCGGGCTTCAGGACATCATTGGGTGTTTCCCAGCTTGCAGAGCAGGTCACCCAGAGCACGAATGGAGTCACACACCCCGTCTTGGGGTAGGGCTGGCAGCTGCTCCCATGCCACCCATAGAGCACGGAGTTAAGGGTGTAGATCACAGAGCCAGATGGCTGGGTTCAAATCCAGGCTTGGAGTGTTCCTTAGCCTCTCTGTTGCCTCAGTTTCTCCATCTCTAAAATGGGCACAGTCATTTTTAAACCAGCCTGAAGGATCGAATGGTTGACATGCTTGGAATAGCAGCTGGAACAGAGTCAGTTCTTAGCAAATAGCAGCTGTGACCATCCACTTTTGACAACTGACAGATCTGAGTGTAGATTCAAGGCTTGGTTTCTAGAATCCTTCCTGTCCACCCTGGAGAGCCCAGCCCACCTGCTCAGAACCCATCCACAGAGCCAGGGAGACAGGAGCTGCAGCAGTGGCTCAGACTGTGTGCCACTACCCATGTGTGACTCCTACTCCCGTCACTCGGCTCCTCCTAAACAGATGTATTTGTTTGTTTATTTCCCGAAGCTTCACCACTTTGTAGCATCGGATCGCAAACCAGAGCCTCAGGGGTGCGAGCAATGTAATTATGCAGGAGACTGGCTCATCTTCAAGGCTAATGCTGACAAGCGCCGCCAGCCACAGCGCCAGCACCGGCTCCAAGGGTTGAAGGCGGTGGGACAGCACAGGCCAGCCCCAGACTCCTGCGGGAAATGTTCCCCGGTCGGGGGCACCGCCATCTGGAGGTAGAAAACGCATCCCTCTTCTGGGGCTAAACGTAAAAAGCTGCTGAAGTCCCAGAATGCACCACGGAGACATCTGCCGCAGCCATGGCGTGAGCCAGCGATGGGCGTGGCCCCGGTGCCGTGACCGTGACCCCGCTCACACAGCTCACGTTGTTGCTGGGATTTATGGAGAACTGGTACCAAGGGGCTGTGCTCTCGGCCTGCCGGTTAGGACACCCACATCCTACACCAGAGGGCCCGGGTCCAATTCCCAGCTCTGGCTCCTGACTCCAGCCCCCTGCTAATGCAGACCCTGGGAGGCAGTGGTGATGCCGCCAGCTATTAAGCTCCTGGGAGACTTGGATTGTGTTCCTGGCTCCCCTTGCTTTGGCCTGGCCCAGTCCTGACCACTGGGGGCAATTTGGGAGTGAACCAGCAGATGGCTCCCTCGCTGTCTCCACATATATGGTGATTACAAGTGTTGGCAAGCGCCCCATGCTTCGGGAACAATCTTAAAACCTCAGTAGGACAGATGACGGCGGATCCCACAACCTCACTTCCAGCTCAAAGACCTGGGCTTGGGATACAGAGATGGGGTCGCGTTTTTATTTCTCAAGGGTCCTGGGGCTGTGGTAGAGTGTTGTCCCCAGGCTAGCAGCAAGCTGCCTGGGCGGGCAGGGAGGGGTTTGCAAGGCCAGCAGGGATGCCCCGTGGCCGGCAGTAATGAAGAAAACCAACGCCTCTTCAGCCAGCGGCAACAGCAATGATCATTGCGACCACGAAGGTCAATGGAGCATAGGGTGTGAGTTCAAGGCTCTCCCGCCTCCTTGCCTGGGACCCAGCCTGACCTGGAAGCAGCCGGGGAAGTGTGGGAACCTCACAGAAACACCAAGAAGTCCCCTCTCGGAGCAGAAACTGAAGGCCCCAGTGTGCGCAGGTTCCAGAAACCAAAGAATAGCAATGAACAGAGGGGCCCGAGGGCCTAGGGAAACAGGTTAGAAGATAATCTTCTTTCCAGAGGTTTCCACAAATACATTCTTCATTAGCTTATTATTTATTCATAAGCAGAATACAGCCCAAAGAACTCCTACTCAGGGCTTTTCTGTATTATGCGTGTATTTCTGAGTGGGTGATATTCAATGCCCCGCTCATCCTAAGGCCATTGCCTTATGAACATTCCCCGATGACTATCCATGCTTGCCAGCCTGCTCTCCGGTTCTTCAGGGACATCCACCCCCACCCCCCCAGCCCCGCCTCTGGTGGCCAAGTTGAGCTGGAAAAGGAATGAGGCATGGTTGGCTTTTTGGCTGGCTACCAATCCAGCAAGGATTCCCTCCCTGTGAGAGACAATTAATAAGGAAGTGAACCCTATATAGACGATGCTATCAATGATGACAACCCTTGCACTTGATCAAAGGTGTCAAGTCACAGGTGGTCACTGACCCGAGCAGGGTCCATCAGAATTCTCCCCAAAGACCTCTCCTGTTGGAGTTGGCGGGGTGGGGTGGGATGGGGGGCTTCCCTATGTGAGAAGCCTTGTAGAGGAGCCACTGCTGTGGCACAGTAGGCTAAGCCTCCACCTGCATTGCTGGCAACCCATATGAGCACCAGTTCCACACCTGGCTGCTCCACTTCCAATCCAGCTGCCTGCTGCTGGCCTGGGAAAGCAGCAGAAGATGGCCCAAGTGCTTGGGTCCCTGCACCTGCGTGGGAGACCCAGAGGAAGCTCCTGGCTCCTGCCTCCGGACGGGACCAGCTCTGGCCGTTGAGGCCATGTGTGGGGTGAACCAACAGATTGGAAGACCTCTCTCTGTGCTTCTCCCTCTTTCTGTAACTCTATGTCTCCAATAAATAAATAATTAAAAAAAAAGTCTTGTAGAGGGGCGAGTTTCCCACCAGGTGAGATCAGCCCCCACTGCAGGGAGGGAATGGCGCTGACTGGCAGAGAACAGCAGGAGAGACTCTGGACAACGTACAGGCACCTGGATCCTGCTCTTCCTGAAGCCCAGCTGCATCCGGGCCCCGTCTGAAGGAGGAAGTGGCTGGTTCCACCCTGAGCAGGGACTGAGTCGGTTCAGGCTTGGGGTGAGACTCGGAAGATAAGTGAGACAGAGACAGAAAGGAAATGCAAAGACCTAGCAAATCTGAGCGGCTGCTGGCCCAAGAGCCGGGGACGCAGGAGTGTGGGAAGAGCCAGCAGTGAGGAGGGGCAGGGCCGGCAATGGAAGCAACTTGTGACAGGACTAAGGCATCTGAGCTTCTTCCCTGCGACCTGGGACCTTCTGGGGGTCTCAGCTAGCAGAGTGGAGAGGCTGGAGTCGGGGGGCAGCAGTCAGGAGCCGGTGGGACCGGCGGGAGGCTGTTGCTTATGTCCAGGAGAGAGGGATGAGGTAGACAAGCAGGAGAAGAGACCGGGAGTGTGGCTAACTCCCTGGACACCCGCCGTAGGCGCCAGCAGTGCCAGGAGTCCCGGCTGCTCCACTTCCGATCCAACTCCCTGCTAATGTGCCTGGGAAAGCAACGGAGGATGGCTCAAGTCCTTGGGCCTCTGCCAGCCATGTGGGAGACCCAGATGGAGTTGCTGGCTCCTGGCTTCAGCCTGGCCATCTGGGCAGTGACTCAGCAGGTGGAAAATCTGTCTCCTTCTCTCTCTGTCACTCTGCTTTTCAAATAAATAATACAAAGCTTGAAAAATAAATGAGGGCAGGAGCCTTTAGCAAGAGGCTCCTTGACAGTAGGGAAGCCCCCCGGCCCCACTGCACGCATCCAGCCCTCATCCAGAGCCACGCTGTGGGGAGGCTGGACCAGCGGGGAGCCGTCCCTTCCTCTTGCAGGCTTCTTGCTTGCGCTCAAGGTGAGGAAACACAAGCAGGATCCTCGTGTGCAATTTGGCTCTTTGTGCCACGTGGCCACCCGCGTGGCTGGCAGCTCAGCATTTCTCTCTTCACGGCTGGAGTTCTCAGTGGTCCTCCACAGCAACCCCAGAAACCCAAATGAATGCATCTTGGGTCTACTACCCAGTTGTGCCTTCCTGGTCTCCCCCACCCCCCCCTTTTTTTTTAATCTCTCTCCTCCTCCCTCAACTCCTTCTCTCCTCGAGGCCTACTGGAGGACTGCGTCTCTCTTGAATTCAACCACGGAGCTCCCGGGAAGCCATGCCGCACCCACGCCACGGATCCGATTCTGAGCACAGGTTGTCCTGGACCACATAGCGAAGACGGGAAGACGAAGACTGAGGGGCAGGGCGGGGGCTGTGGTTTGTGTGGTGGGAGGAGACTCAGGTGGTGGCAGGCACAGGCTGTGGGTGAGGGGCTGTCACCCAACCAGGCGATTGCTGGGTCGGCTGGAGGGCTGCTCTCCCATGCAGCCGAAGGCAGGGCCATGGCACGGACCGTCTGCCAAGCCAGCTGCTGCACCCTGCAGGCGGCGGGAGCACAGGAGCCACTGGGGTCCACTCATCCTAAGAGCTCTCTGCCTCCCGGCCAGGGGAGAGCGCGGGCCAAGGCTTCTGCCAGGGACACGGGCCCCGCGCCCTGCACTGCTGCCCTTCCCGGGAGAACGCACAGTGGAGCAGGCACCTGTCAAGGTCACGGCGACCTCGCATGGATTCTTCCTCCCATACCACAGTGAGGACTCCCTGGGAACATCATCGTCATCGTCGTGTGGCCAGCACCGGCCTCTGGGCAAGTCAGCTGAATGGACACCTCACTGAGGGAGGGCACACAGTCCCAGCTGGAGGAGGAAGGGGCCCAGTGCCTTCCACCCTCACCGCAGCAAGAAGGAACCTGCGGGCCACTGGCCCATTGCCCAGAGAGAGCAGGGCTTGGACAAGTCAGCTGCCTGAGGTGAGAAGTACCCCGCCTGCCAGGGTTCCAGACTCTCCCTGCTCCATCCCCAGGCACCGTGGGAGTGGCTGCCAGGCCACCCTGGTCCCACAGTCACCCTGAACAAGGGGAGGCTCATGAAGGGCTCAGATCTCTGCTCTCTGATCCTCCCCCAAACTAGGAGACCCCCAAGATATTGTGGAAAGAACATGGAGCTCAAGAACACTGCAGGCTTGGGGCCGGCGCTGTGGCACAGTGGGCTAAGCCTCTGCCTGTGGCGCCGGCATCCCATATGGGCACCAGTTCTAGTCCTGGCTGCTCCTCTTCTGATCCAGCTCTCTGCTATGGCCTGGGAGAGCAGCAGAAGATGGCCCCAGTGCTTGGGTTCCTGCATCCATGTGGGAGACCTGGAAGAAGCTCCTGGCTCCTGGCTTTGGATCAGCCAGCTCCAGCAGTTGCAGCCATTTCGGGAGGGAACCAGCAGATGGAAGGCCTTTCTCTCTGTCTTTCTCTCTGTAACTCTACCTCTCAAATAAATAAATAAAATCTTAAAAAAAAAAAAAAAACACAGGCTGATGCCACATATACTTTTTTTTTTTTTTTTGACAGGCAGAGTGGACAGTGAGAGAGAGAGAGACAGAGAGAAAGGTCTTCCTTTTGCCGTTGGTTCACCCTCCAATGGCCGCCGCGGCCGGCGCACTGGGCCGGCGCATCGCGCTGATCCGAAGCCAGGAGCCAGGTGTTTTTCCTGGTCTCCCATGCGGGTGCAGGGGCCAAGCACTTGGGCCATCCTCCACTGCACTCCCTGGCCACAGCAGAGAGCTGGCCTGGAAGAGGGGCAACCGGGACAGAATCCGGTGTCCCGACCAGGACTAGAACCCGGTGTGCCGGCGCCACAAGGTGGAGGATTAGCCTATTGAGCCATGGCGCTGGCCCACATGTACTTCTAATACATCGCTGTGTGACTATGGCGAAATCACCACCTCTCTCTGGACTTGCTTTCTTCCCAAGATGCATCAAAAGTCGGCTCATTCGGATGCTCTACGAATCTGAGCTATTTTGATGATGATAGTAATGACAGTGTTAAGTGCACCAGCCATTTCCAAGGTTCCTTCCTGCCCTATAGCTGGACAAGCAAACCTTCTGTTTTTAATGAGCTGCTAATAATCATAGACATCATTTACTAAGCGCTTTTTATTTTTTATTATTTATTTATTTATTTATTTTGGACAGGCAGAATTAGACAGTGAGAGAGAGAGAGAGACAGAGAGAAAGGTCTTCCTTCCATTGGTTCATCCCCCAAATGGCTGCCACGGCCAGCGCGTTGCGCCAATCCAAAGTCAGGAGCCAGGTGCTTCTCCTGGTCTCCCATGGGGTGCAGGGCCCAAGCACTTGGGCCATCCTCCACTGCACTCCTGGGGCCACAGCAGAGAGCTGGACTGGAAGAGGAGCAACCGGGACAGAATCCCCAACTGGGACTAGAACCCGGGGTACTGGTGCCACAGGCGGAGGATTAACCTAGTGAGCCGCAGTGCCAGCCTACTAAGCACTTTTGACCAGGCACTACAGATTTATCATCTCATTTATTTCTCATTAAAAAACAAACTTGCAGAGTAGATATATCAGCACCTATTTGGGAGATGGCACACCTGAGGCCCAGCGAGGTGGAATACTTGCCAACATCGCACAGTTTATTTGTGGTGGAGCTTGGGATGGAACCACACATTTCCAGCAAACCACAGAGCGATCTCTATAAAAGAGAGATGCCCTGGCCATCCAGTGACCACGTGACTTATAGTCCAAACCGAAACATTGCAGAGGGCGACCAGCCGAGCTGGCGTGCCCAGAGATCTCAGGACAGGGGCCTTCCAGCAACGAGCCTGACCCAGCCCCGCACACAGGGACGGCCGGGCACTCCACTTCTGAGCATGCCAGGGCACCTGTGTCATCCGATTTCTGTCACTGTCTGGTTCTCCCTGTGACTTCCTCTGTGGTCCACGAATTCTTTACAGTTGTACTGCTCCGTTTCCAAATAGCTGGAGATTCCCTGGCTCTCTTGTTTCCTCATTGCAAGCAGAAGGGATTCTGACCTGTTTGCACGTGTTGAAATTTGTTTTGTGGTCCAGCCCGTGGTCCACGCGGTGAACGCCCCAGCTGCACGGGAGAAGGATGTGTGTCTGCTGCTGTCGGTGGAGCTGGGCCAAGCCAGGTGAACGCATTGCTCACCGCTCCTTCGCCAAAGACCCTTCGCTGATCAGTCACCGAGAGGGGCAGTGCACTTGCCTCCTGTGTCTCCCGTCAGTGCTGTCCGGTGTCGGCTTCTGTTCTGCACTGTTGCTAGTTCTGGCACCTTTAGAAGTGCGTTGTGCTCTGACGAATAGACTGCTTGCTTGTTGGTTTGTACCAGGATGAAAGAGCTCTCTTTATCTCTGGCAAGGCTCCTTATCTCAAAGTCCCCTTTCCTCCTCTCAGAGTGAAAAGGGACAGGAAGTGTGCGGGTCCCTGCGTGCCTGCCTCATTCAAAGCCAAGGTATCCGTGTCCACCCCACCCCCACCTGAGGCCCGGAGCACCCTCACACACAATCCGATGGTCTGTGCGCTAAGTCCCTCCGGCTCCCTGCACGGGGAAGCAGCTGCTTATGTCGGCCGCCTGATGAGGCTCTTTGTCTCAGGAGGAAGAGACAAGCCATCAGCTCCCCTGGCTCCCGATGGATCGCCTGGGCGAGGCAGATGCTAATGCTGCCCTTTGGAAACCTCAGCAACACAGACGACCTTCTCTGGTGACAACCTCCCTCCTTGTGGATTTCCCTGTCATTTTGTCTGCACAGGGGGAGCTGGGCCAGGGTGAGGTCCCAGGGCTCTCGAACCTGTGGGATCAAATCATTGATTTACGACGCTTATTCTGATGCCAGAACTGACGGGGGTGGGGGGTGGCCGCCGAGGGAGTGGGGTGGCAAAAACAGGAGTCAAAGGGATTTGTTCGGCAGGCAGGGAAGATGGGGCTCCCGGTGCCCGGGACAGGTGCTCCGCAGGGCGCCTCACTCTTCTGTGCACCCGCAGTCGGCACGGTGACAAGTCAGTGTGCTCTCAGAGAAAGCACGGGAATGCAACAGGAGTGGAGGCTATCGCTGCAAACAGCCACTGTTCCAGCTAGTTCCTGCAGAAATGAACTAGACCAGGAAGCCGGGTGCTGACAGTCATCCGAAGGAAGGGGTAGGAGGCGATAATCCCTAGGCTGAGAAGAGAGGCCCTGAACACCACAGAAGCAGTTCACTGAGAACCAGGACTATGGCTTCTGCTCTCTGGCTCGAGGGCCACACCATGGCTGGTCGGGGATAAGAACCCCGGATTTCAAGATCTTTTTGCACCAAAAATAAGTGTATCTCTCTTTTTCTGAGAAACAGAGCAGTGGGGGGAAGGGAAGAAATAGACAAAAAGCTCCTATCTATTGATTCATACCCCAAATCGTTGCAACAACCAGGGCTGGGCTGGGCCAGGGCCAAGCCAGGGGCCAGGAACTCCATCCAGGTCTCCCATGGGGATGGCAGGGGCCCTGTTACTGCTGCCTCCCAGGCTGCAGCCAGAAGCCAGAGCCAGGAATCGAACGCAGGCAGCCGGATGTGGGATTTGGATGTCTTCACCTCCAGACCACTCCATTTTCCCCAAGAAGCTTGGTGAATCCCCTCGTGCAAGGGAACAAACACCTTAGACTGGAAGCGTCCAGGGCGGCCTCCTACCGAGCTTCGCCCTGGGGTGTGAGGGAGCAAACAGGAATTGCACAGCCTGGACTGCGTGTCTGTTGCTAATGTTTCTTTTTTTTAAGTGTGGAGAAAATGGGACGTCCACAGCTGTACATTTAAGTGGTGGCAATATGCGTGTTGGTTATATCCTTTTTCCAGTTTTCTGTGCAATTTTGTTTCTCAAAAAAACAGGTTTCTTTTCTTAAGATGAGGAGGTGATGATCCGGCAGCGGCTTTGCACCTTTAATGCAGCTCAATGAGCGTTCGCTCCTCGCTGACACGTTTGCCTCCAGTGGGCCCCGCTGAGTCCTGCCTCTCCTGAGGTCCGGGCGGGCAGGCAGGGCTTCATCTCCACCTAAGGAGCCGCAGCTGAAAATCATCACGGCTTCTGGCAGGCAGGCAGGCCCCGCAGTGGGGGGACCAGGTGGCAGCCTGAGGGCAGCGGGCAGGTGCCCCAGGCCCTGGAGCCCAGGGTCAGCACCCCCTGCCAGGCCCTCCCCAGAGCTCTCTCCCCCACCCACTCTAAGGGTTCAGATGGGAGTGAAGACAGGAACGCGGAGTGACAGGCAGTGGTCCCCGCCTTGGAGGAGAGACGACCACGCAGGGAGGCAGAGCCCTCCCCCTGCCCGCAGGAGGACGGCCCCCTGCCGCGCTGCCTGGCTCAGGCTGTCTCCTCTGCGTGACAAGCTCTGCCCCTGCACAGAGACAGCACACGCCAGGCTCTGAGACAGGTGCCTCCTGCATGGCAGGCTCTCTCTCTCTCTTTCGCTCTCGCTCTCGCTCTCTCCCCCTGTGGATGACAGGGCTCTTTGGTTGCACTTGAGCAAAACAGCCCTGGTGCATGGAGGCAGACGGCAGCTGGAAGGAGATTGGCGGGCCCAGGCTGGAGCGATGGAGTCAGAGGAGGACCTGGGACCCGGGCAGACCCCGGGGGTCTGAAGAAGAGCATCTGCCAGGAGACACGCCAGGGCGCAGCTGCCAGAATAAGGAGCGCCTGCAGTCGGGGTGGGGGGAGGGAGCCGCAATCCCTTGGATCGGCCCAGGGTGGTCACGGGACGACCCAGGTGGGTGAGGGCAGGACTCCTAGCTTTCCGTCCCTCTCAGAGCTCCCACAGTGGAGGCAGCATTGAGTGCCCGTGGAACTGCCAGCGCCTATCAAACATATGGGTGAGTGTTAATCATGCCCATTTTACAGAAAAGAAAAATTGAGTCCCAGAAGATTCACTCACTGTCCCAGGGCCATGCACTTGAACTAGAACCAGGCTCCCAGTTCCAATCTTGGGATCCCAGAGTTCATCTCATCCCCCCCACCCAGGTCTCCCTGAATAAAGGGGACACACGTGGACCCCAGGCCAGGCCCTGCCCGGCGCTGTCTCTGGACGCTGCTCCTCCGAGCTCCTCGCCACGTCCGTGTTTTCTCATCGCAGAGGGAAATTAGGGCTGTGACCAGGCTCAGGACTCGCCGCTGGGCCGAGGGACGCTGCTGGAGTAATTGTCTTATTATAGCAGGCCCAGAGATGTAATTTCTCAACCCGTCTGGCTGCAGTACGTGCCTGGGAAAGACAAATTAAGATGCCCTTGGAGAGACTAATCAAATAACAGCCGGCAGAAACACTCTCCAGAGTGCTGGTTCATGGAGAAGTAGCCCTGGAAGCTGTTAAGGCCCTGAGCCCAGGACACAAGGGCCCGTGTGCACCTGCCTGCAGCCCGCCCTTCTCGGAGCGAGGGGCTCCGGCGGTTCCGCGGGGGAGGGAGGGGGAGGACAGGAAACTGGGCTCCAAATGGGAAGCTCGCAGCATAAACGAGATGAACACGTTTGTTTGCTTCTGTCCTAGAAGAGCCCAATTGGCCACACATGGAATAAAGCACTTGAGATGTAATCTAAGGTCATTTTGTCACTGCCAGGAAGGCTGGGAATAAACAGGAAGTGGAGCAGCGAGGGGTCACACTAGCAGGAGCCTCACCTTCCGAGCAGGGGCAGGCGGCGTGCAGTCGGCCTGAATGTGTTGACAGACAACCTCCGACAGATGAGCGTCAGAGTGTGCGTGGGCACAGGTGCCTGCTACCACCCACAGGCCAGCCCGGAGCAGGAAGCAATCACCCCCCCCCCGCATCCGCGAGGATTTCCCACTCCCCGCACCACTGCCGGCTGGGCCACGCACTGCTTTGTCGTGGGGCTTCCCTGTGCCTTGCAGCATAGTTAGCGGCATCTTGGGCTTTCACGCACCGGAAGCCAGGAGCGCTGGGCCTGCCCCACCCCACCCCATCTCTCTCTAGCCCCTTTATCCTTCCCAAGCCAACTCCCCATCTACCGCCCCAACAGCCCTGGTAGTTTACATGGGAATCTGCCGCGGGATAAGCACTGTGGCGCAGCAGGGGTTAAGCCACCTCTTGGGATGCCCGGATTCCATATCCAAGTGCCTGGGAGCGCATCCCACCTCCACCTTCCAACCCAGCTCCCTGCTAGTGCCCACCCTGGGAAGCAGCAGTGATGGCTCAAGTGCTTAGGCCCCTGCCACCCGTGGGAAGACCTAGACTGAATGTCAGCCTGCTGGCTTCTACCTGGCCCAGCCCCTGCTGTTTGTAGACACTTGTGGAGTGAACCAGAGGATGGAAAATCAGCCTCTCTCTCTCTCTCTCTCTCTGCCACTCTGTTTCTGTTGCTCTTTCAAATGAATTTAAAATTTTTTTATAGAAAAGAGAATTGTGGGGGCCGGTGCTGTGGTGCAGTGGGCTAAGCCTCCACCTGTAGCGCCAGCATCCCATATGGGTGCCAATTCTAGTCCTGGCTGCACCTCTTCCAATCCAGATCCTTGCTAATGAGCCTGAGAAAGCAGTAGAAGATGGTCCAAGTCCTTGGGCCTCTGCCACCTACGTGGGAGACCTTGAAGAAGCTCCTGGCTCCTGGCTTCAGAACGGCCCAGCTCTGGCCACTGCAGCCATTTGGGGAGTGAACCAGTGGATGCAAGATCTTTCTGTCTGTCTCTCCCTCTCTGTAACTCTACCTCTCAATTAAATAAATAAAATAAAGACAGAAAGAAAGAAAGAAAGAAAGAAAAAAGAAAATTGTGGCTGGTTTGGTTTGCTAGGGTTTGTTTATTTTTAGAATTTTTTAAATTTAAATGTTCATGCCTTTTTAAGATTTATTTATTTATTTGAAAGGCAGAGTACAGAGAGGCAGAGGCTGGGGAGGGGGTTCTTCCATCCATTGGTTCACTCCTCAGATGGCTGCCTGCCGGAGCTGCACCAATCCAAAGCCAGGAGCCAAGTCTCCCACGGGGGTGTTACCTTCTACTGCTTTCCCAGGCCATGGCAGAGAGCTGGATAGGAAGTGGAGTGGCCAGGACTCGAACCGGCGCCCATATGGGATGCCGGCACTGCAGGTAGCGGCTTTACCAGCTTCGCACAGTGCTGGCCCCTGCTAGGGTTTTTAATTCTTTGATTTGTCTGCTAGCAGAACAAGCGCAGTTTCCACCCTATCCTGACAATTCAGAAACTTGGAGAAAGCCAGGCAGGCCCCAGCACCAGGACACCTGCCGACCGCAGCAACCCCTCATCTCCCCCAGCTCCACCTGGTCCTCGCCAGGGCTGCCCCTGAAACCTCAAGCCGGGCCCCCTCCCCAGCCCTCCCACCTGCAGCCGGCCCGAGGTCTGAGCGGGTTCCTAGAGTCACTCCCGACTCTCCTCTCTCACCATGGGCCATCTCCCAGGGGCCTCCCGGCTCACACAGCTCCCTCACAGTCATCTATGTCTTCACAGCAGACCCAGAGGCAGGGGTGAAGGCACAGTCTCCCCAGGGGACAGGAGGGGCGCGTGGGGAACTGAGAGGCGGCCTGGCACGTGACCCAGACGACTCAGCTGACAAACAGGGCAGCTGTTAGCAGCCCACGTCCTGACCGAGGGTGGGCTTCTTTAAGAAAAAAAAAAATTATTGATTCGTTTGAGATAGAGATCTTTCATCTGCTGGTTCACTCCCCAAGTGGGCCAACAGGAAGCCAGGAGCCAGGGACTCCCTCTGGGTGTCGCGCGTCGGTGGTGCAGGGGCCCAAGCACTAGGGCCCTCTTCCTCGGCTTTCGCAGGCTTCGGCAGGGAGCTGGATCAGAAGTGGAGCAGCCGGGATTCCAACAAGGAGCTCCTATGGGATGCCGGCGTCCCAGGCTGCGGCTGAACCCAGCCCACCACGAACGCTGGCCCCAGCTGTGGAGTGAATGTCTGTGTTCCCACAGATTGACCTGTGGGAGCCCCAGTGTGGCCGTCTCGGAGTTGGGGCCTCTGTGGTAGCAAGGAGGGTCCCTGAGGTGTAAGAGGAGGGCCCAGGGCAAGCCCTACCCCCTCCCCCTCCCCCTCCCTTTCTCCTTTTCTCCCTCCCCCACCCCTCTCTCTCTCACCCCCCTCCCGCACCAGGGTAAGGCAGCTCGCACACCGCACTGGGGCGCAGCGCTCTGCTCTCCGCCAGGCAGGAAGGGAGCCCTCGCCAGCGCCCCGGGCCTCCAGGCCAGGAGGAGACCCCGGGCAGCCGCCCCTCGCCCTCGGGGGTTTCGTTAGCGCGGCCCCGCTGCGGCTCTCACTTCCCGCGCACCGCCCGCCCCGCAGCTCGGGATCCTTGCTCCAAGAGCCACCTCCTCAAGCCCATGGCCTCCATTCAGCAGGTGCCAAACGTTCCCGGGGCGGGACTTCGCCGTGTGTCCAGTCACGGTCCTGTGTGTCCCCAGGCTGGACCCGGAACCGGCCATGGCGTCCCAGGAAGGAGAAGGCACCGATGCGCCCCCCACCCTACCCTTGCCCGCTCCCGCCTCTTTCCTCCTGCTCCGGTTGCGGGGCAGCGAGCGGGTCCGCAGGGGGACCCCCACCTCCCTGCCTCCATCAGTCCCCCGTCTCAGGGGCCTCGCAGCCACGTGACCGGGATACTGGCGCGAGTGAGCCCCCAGGCCTGGTTTTCTGCGCAGGTTTTCTCAACCCTGATTTGAGAACCTGACCCTTCCCTTCCCCCTCCAGTCGCGGGGGGAGGAGGGGAGGTCCGTGGGAGGCGCTTCCACCTCCCTCCTCTGTGTGTCCCTGTGCCCTGTGCAGCTTCTGGCAAGTTGCTTAACTTCTCTGAGCCTCATGTTTCAGAAATGTCACATGCATCATTTGCATAAAAGATGCAGTTTTCAAACAACACATTCCCCGAAATGTCTAAGAGGGGAGGGCAGAGCCTGAGGAATTGGGGAGATCCTGGGACAGTTGGGGGGCTCACCCGAAGACCTAGCCATGTGATCCTGTTTCCCCCACCCCGGGGCCGACTGAGACGCCTGTGTAGACACCTGAAGCAGCCCAGTCACCAAAAATCATTTTGCCAAATTTCAAATCAACTGGAATATCTTACATGAAAAGTTGGCATAAATTCTAGAAAATCTCAGATGAAATGCTGGTCATTAGCGGTTTTCTGCTGATGAAATAGCTTCAGCAAGAGCAGGTCTGTCAGGAAACGGGCTCCGGAGACGCGGGGCTCATTAGGCAAATCGACCGGCAAGCTGGGCTGAAAAGGGCACCTGTGGGCACCACCCCAGGGTCGGGACCTGCACTGGAACAGGATCCCCAGCCGACCCCGCCGCATGGGCCGGCCTGAGGGGCTGGCGGGTAAAAGCTGATCAGCACCAAGTCCCAGGGTCCCTACTGTGAGGCCCAGGAGCCAGGTGAGCTCCGGCTTCTCCAGCTCCTGCGGGCCACGGGGCAGCAGCACCCCCCACCCCACCCGGGCTTGTCTTTCAGTCTCTCCATCTGCTCCCTCCCCTCCCCTCTGGGGGACCCTGGAGCTCCACGCTCTGCAGACGCTGTCACTGGGGCCTGATTTCTGTCACCGGAGGCTGGCAGCCGGGAGACGCGTCCCTTCCAGAGCCAGTGGCTGGCGGCCCTGTCCAGGATGCCTCCCGCGGGGCCGGTGACTGGGAGGACTCTCAGAAGCACCCCACAGGGGGCAGGGTGCCCAGCCTCTGCCGACCACCCCGTCCTGGCCCATCCCAGCTGGGCGAGGTCTGCCCAGGAGGGTGCTGTCCAGGCGTACGTCCCAGCGTGGCCAGGGCAGGAGGGAGACTGCTGGGCTGGGCGGGGGCGTTGGGGCCGCATGCCTCGTCCCCCTGGAGCTCAAATCCATGGCTCTGACGGCCTTCCCGGCTGTGTGTGGACACGTGAGCCTCTGCTCTGGTCACTGGCAGGTTTGTTAGGGTCCAGATGCCGGATGCAACACCCCGAGTTTCTGATTCGGTTGCTCTGGGGTGGGGCCCAAGGATTTGCATTTCCAGTGAGCTCTGATAGGATGCGAAGCCGCTGGTCCTGGGACCACACTTTGAGAACCGCTGCCTTTGAGACTACACTGGAACGGCCCGTCCACCGCGGTCTGCTGGGTCTGACACTGAGTACTGAGTTCAGCAGAACACATAAAGCCCAGCTTGCTTCTTCCCAGCTGTGTGACCCAGGACGAGTCACCTAACCTCTCTGAGCCGGTGTAGCTCCTTGCCAAGTGGCGCTTGGGGCGACAGCTCTGCCTGCCAGGCCCCTCCCAGGCTCCCTCGTCACGTGGCAGGAACTGTAGCAGGGACCTGCGGCCACTGCTCTCTGGACCCTCAATGCAAGCACCAGCTCTTCCCGGCGGCCACCAAGGCGCCCATCATGTGAGACTGCAGGAGGACAGGGAGCACTCAGGGATCCATCGGTGCCCCACCCCAGTCCCGCAGCACAGTGGGAGCCCAGGGCAGAGCGGCAGAATTGAAGAAAAAGGTCCACCGAACTGGGACTCTGATTTTAGCCTAAAGATGAGAAAAGGTAAAAGATGACTTAAGAGTCCTCACTTTGGTGCAGGTGTTTGGCACAGTGGTGATGTCACTGCTTCCTATACCCAAGGGTCTGGGTTCAAGTCCCAGTCCTTCCACTCTGATCCAGCTTCCTATTAGTGGGATTCCTGGGAGGCAGCAGATGGTAGTTCAAGTGTTCAAGTGTCCACCACACTCAGGTAGACCTAGATTGAGTTCCAGGCTCCTGGTATTGTGGGCATTTGGAGAATGAACCAGCAGATGGAAGATCACTCTGTCTTTCAAATAAAACTGAAAACAAATAAATATTTTTAAAAAAATTAGTCTCAAGGGACCGGCGCTGTGGCCTTGAAGTTAAAGCCCTGGCCTGAAGTGCTGGCATCCCATATGGGTGCCGCTTCTAGTCCCAGCTGCTCCTCTTCTGATCCAGCTCTCTGCTGCGGCCTGGGAAAGCAGTAGAAGATGGCCCAAGTCCTTGGGCCCCTGCACCTGCGTGGGAGACCCGGAAGAAGCTCCTGGCTCCTGGCTTCGGATCGGCACAGCTCTGGCCATTGCTGCCAACTGGGGAGTGGACCAATAGATGGAGGATCTCTCTCTGCCTCTCCTCTCTCTGTGTAGTTCTGACTTTCATATAAATAAATAAATCTTTTTTAAAAAAAATTAGTCTTGAACTAGACAATGTGGAAATTAGAACCAGAGACCTTGTCCAGTCCACGTGTATGAGTCAGCTGGAGCATGAAGCTAAAGCGGGCGGGGTCTCAGAGCCCCTCCCACGGTGCCATCCCTAGATCAACCAAGACCTGAGCCTTTGGGGTGAGCCCCGAGTTGGGCCCCGCTCTAGGCACAGGTACTGGGGACTTCGAACGTCGCTGAATTCCTCTGGGCTCCACTTGGTGCATCTGTAAACTGGGTGGGACAGGTTAGTAGCTCCCTCTTGGAGCCACCACGTCCATGGTGCACAGCAAAAACACCCACCAGCGACAGCCACCACCTCTCCCCGGGGGCGGCCCTTCCGGCCCGCAGCCTGGACAGGCCTAGGAGCAACCTGAAGAGGTGTGGGCGCCTGTGTGGCCCCGGAGAACCTCTCCCCTGCACCAGGAGCCGCTCAGGGACTGCAGGGTTGAAAGCAGACAAGAATCTCATTTTAGCCCCAAGAGCGAGTTGAAAGGCCTTGCTACACATTGTGAGAGTAATGGTTGCTTTTCTTTTTTTTTTTTTTTAACACTTACTAAGGGGTAACTGCTTTCCTTTAAAGAAAAAAGTCATTTCGGCTCACTGTAATTGTAGCCACTGTCATTGTCCCCAGTGCTGTTCCTGACCCATTTCTAGTAGGGTGACACCCGCCCCCGCACAGGATCTGAGTGACGCTACCACATGACCAGCAGCCCAAGATGACCCAATAGTCATCTCTAGCTCTCACTCCTCCATGTTTCAACAGTGCTGGGACAGCCAGGGAGGCCCCCCATGGTCGTCCAAGCAGGCCAACCCCATTGTGAGCCGTGAAGCTGTGGCTGGACCCAGGTGGACAGTGCAGTGAGAGGTGACGACCCCAGGGGCAGGGAGCCTGGCCCTCTGGTGCCACCAACTTAGCAGAAGGCCCCGGGTCAGACGGCACTAGCCAGGACCCAGTAGCCGACCCCACGTGGGAGAGCAGCAGCTAACAGCAGTGCCGTCTCCCAGGGTGAGCGGGGCTGGGCGAGGCAAAGCGGGGAGGGCCTGGTGCCGCGCTGGGCACAGCCGGGCCTCACGCAGGGAGAGCCTCATTCGGGGACAGAAACAGGGCTGCGACACGGGGTCCTGCTCGCAACATGGCTGCAGGCGGCTCCTCCCAGCATATCCCGTGGCCCATGTCAAGCCAGCCGCTCTGGCCCCTGCCCGCCCTGGCCATCACTGCCCACTGCGTGGGGCCAGAGGTCCAAAAGGCCGGTCCGTCCCGGTGGCTTGGCTCCACCCTCCCTGAATGCCACCCGTCTGTCAGCAGCCCTGGCCCTGCCCGGGGGGACACAGCCCGTGTGGGCAGGAGCCGTGGGCCCACTGGGCCGGGAGGTGGGAAATGCATTTCTCACCTGTCAGGAACCGGGCCAGAGCAATTCACAGCCATGGCTGGAGCGTTTGGCAGCTCATTAGCCAGTGTAGACCGGGCTTCCAGACCTGCCAGCAACCAGGCAGTGCCAGGGCAGGGCTGGGCTGGCCTGAGGGACCGTATCCCGGGGCACTCTGCCTGAGGAGCCCTGGATGGGGGACCCACCTAGATCATCTCCCCTCTGCTTCAGGACAGAAAATGCTGAGGAGAGAAACCGGGAAGCCGCCATCTTGTTCCAGAAACATTCCACAGTGGGGAACCTAGGAGTGAGACCCCTCCTAAGACTGGGCGTTACATGGGAGGCAAGAGCACTCAGGAGACCCTCCGAGGGTCTCAGTCGGGCATGTAGCCTGCAAGTGACAACACGGATCTTTGCCCCTTAGGTGGAGGCGGAAAGGGGTGGGTGGAGGGGGCGTGGTCCCAGGTGCAAGGCCCAGCTGAAGCCTTGGGGAGGGCAAGCATCCAACAGCACCGGGGATCAGAGGGAGGAATCCTCTGTGTTACAAATGAAGGCTGGAGGCCAGGGCGGTTGGTGCCTGTCTGGTGAATGGAGCGAAATCCCCGGTCTGATCCAGAGTCTAGGCCAAGCTCTCCCAGCAACATGGAGTTCAGCCTCCCTTCAACGTCTGACCTTGGCCTGCATCGTTCTCCCTCCCACCAGCAAATGCTTAGCCACTCAGCTGTGTCCCAGGTTTGGTGGGCAGGGCAGTCACTGCAGCTCAGGGAGCCTAGGGCCCTGCTCGGGACAGCCCCATCCTCCCCCCCCCCCCCCCCCCGGGCACCTCGCCCTCCAGGGACACCTCCCACACGCTGGGGCCACCGCCCACCAGGGACCACGGCAGGCCCAGCCCTGCTGGCAGTGACGTGCACACAAGGAGGCTGAACTCGGGTTCCTGTGCACCTGTGCACGTCTCGGGTGCCTGCTCTGTGCTAGCCCCTGCGTCTGGCTACACCACGCAGTCCTTGCTCCAAGCCCTGAGGGGTGTGGCCTGCAAGAAGCAAGGCTGGGTCACAGCTGGGGTGGCCGCGGACACCAGCTTCTCATCAGGGAGCTCCAGCTCTCCCACCTGCTGGGGACTCAGAGGCAGTGGGACACGGGCGGAGCACAGGGGCACCAGCGACAGTACCAGGGGCAGGACAGCCAGGAGTGCTGGCTGTGGGTGTCCTGAGACCTGAGTGCCAGGGGCAGGACAGCCACGAGTGCTGGCTGTGGGTGTTCTGAGACCTGAGTGCAGGAGACATGGAAGTGAAGGCCAGAATACTCGGGTTTTGTAGCAGAGGAAACTAACTCCCCGAAAGCCGATGTCACCAGCACGGGACACAACTCGCAGGACCTGGAGCTCACACACCCGACGTGCCCCGCCTCTGGAGCTTACGTTCTCGCAACTGCGCCACACAGCCTCTCCCGGTCCCTGCTCAGCGGCCCAGCTCTGCCACCAGCTTGCTCCCTTTACCTCTCTGATTTTCACATCCTCTGTGTCTCCTGCCCACAGGGCCAATCCTGAGCCCTGGGCCTGACCCACGGCGGGTCTGCCCGGTTTGACCTGCCCAGGGCCTACTCTGACCCCCGGTCTGGGCTCTTAAAATGCTTTTGCAGCCAGTCGTCCCCAGAGCGCCTGTCTCGCACTTGGCTTTTCCTCTCTCTGGGGCTCCCTGGCGCCCTGACAAGCTGCCCTCCCAGGAGAAGGCCCTTTCATGCCTGCGTTTGCTTCCGATGTCTGTGTAGAGCAGATGAGCCTGGCGCCTTCCACCTCCGCACTGCCTGCGGTCCTGCAGCGATTCCCCACTTCACACGGCTACCCTGGATTAGCCGGATTTAGCCTGGTTTGCAGCAGGAGTGGAAACTCTGGAGCTGTGGACCCTTGGGAGAGTCTGTCTGTAACCAGGTCATCTTGGGGACCCCAGGAGGGAGGGGCGTGAGGTTGGCTGCCCAGGCTGCACCTGCCCCTCTTCCAAGCTTCCCCGACAGCCACCGTGACCTGCCCACCACAGTGATGCCAGCATCAGTTCTCCAGTCCCTGTGGGAAGGCGCCAACGTACCGGCAATGTCAGTGAGAGCGCACTGTGAACTCCACACAGGCGAGCGCACACCGGCCGGCTAAGTTCAGACCCTCCAATTCGAAGGCAAACATCCAAATCATCTCCAACCAAGCTGTTAAAAACATTTATTTTTATTTTTATTGAAGGGGAGGGAGGGAGAGAAGGCAAGAAGGAGGGGGCATCTTCCACTCATTCCCCAGATGTGTGCAATAACCAGGGCTTGTCCAGGTGGGAGCCGGGACCTAGCCAGGTCTCCCACGTGGATGGCGGGGACACACGTACTTGAGCCATCACTGGATGCTTCCCAGGACATGCCATAGCAGAAAGCTGGAAACTAGACTCAGCAGCCAAGCCTGGAACAGGGCATTCTACTACGGCACGTGGGCATCCCAAGTGGCGACTTGACCACCGCGCTGAAAGCCCACCCTGCAGCGACTGCTACTCCCCGACAGCTTCTGGGAGAGGAACCAGACGTCCAGGCTCCTGTGAGGACCCGTGTAGAACCCTCTGAGAAACCCATGGGACTAAAAAAGAAACTACAATTTTCTTTTAGATTTACAGAAGGATACAAAGATAATGCAGTTTCTGTAACTCTGCCAGCTTCTTTACATAACGAGGGTCCGTTTATCAAAACATGAAATTCTCTTCGGTGCCACGCCACTAAGCCAGCCACAGATCTCGCCTGGATTTTCATCGGTTCCCACAAACAGCCTTTATCCATTCCGGGAGCTCACCTAGGACCTCACCTGGCCCCCTCACCTGGGCAGCTTTTGGCTCCACCCTTGTCTTCCATGACCTCGGCACGGCCAGGGGTCTTGTCCTCAGTGGGGCAGGTCGGGTGTCTTCTCATGGGTGGACTAAGGAAGTGTCCTTCTTGGTGCGCAGTGTCAGGGGACACCGGCTGTCACCAGGACTCATCCCTGCTGGTGTTAACCTTGACCCCGGGGTTCAGGTGCTACCGGTTTCTCCACTGTGCGATCACTCTGTTCCCTTCCAGACCCAGTGTGCGAGCAGCCGCACACCACGTCCAGCCCACTCTCGAGGGAGGCTGAGCTTCCCCTCCTGGAGGGAAGGCTCTCAGGGCATTTGCAGACAGTACGTGAGCCAGCACGCTCATTACTATGCAGTGGGAGACACAGCTGCCGCCCGCTGGGCACTGGTCAGTGGGTCCTGTCCGTGGCAGGTCTCGCTGTAATGGCTCTCTGTCCCCATTCTGACTATGCTTATAACTTGCAATCCTTGTGTCAGTAAGATTTATCCCTTCCTCCCCAAGCCTACAGGATTGAAGGCTGTGGACTTCCACTTTCTTTCCAGCTGGCTCTAGGAATTCCCAATCAGCTGCTTGTCTAAAACCCAAAAGCACTCGGGCAGACTCCTGGCCTCCTTCGGTCTTAGCTTCCGCCCTGGGAACCGTCACCAGCGCCATGGGCCCAAGGCGTCTATTCTGCCTCGCCTTAACAAAACCCAGCACCCCCTCTGGTCTGAGACGCCACGCCCGCTCCACCTCTCTTCCCATCTCCATGCCCACTTCTCTCCACAACACTTGCAGCCTGCGTCTCTTCTTCGCCACCCTGAGTGAGGATAAGCAAGACTTGGGCTTAAATATTACTGCTGCTCTACCGAACTGCATCTCACGGGCAAGACGGGCAATCAGAAACAGTATTGTGTGTCACCCTCGGGTCTTTGACCCCAAAGGGAGAAGCCATTCGCTCACCTGCTTCTCTCCTGCCCCAGGTCGTGGACGCTTCTTCTCAAAGTCCACGCTCCACACCACCGGCCAGGTCAAAGGGGCTGCAACAGGCTCTTGATAAGCAAATCCAAACTCAGATGATGCCAAGTAGGTGAGTCCCAGCTCTGAAGTCTTTGAGCTTCTGGGAGTACAACACGTCTCACACACACAGGAAGCTAAGCACCAACCCTATGGCACGGTCCTACTCCACAGAACAGCAGCCTCCCCAAACTTGGCTGCTTCTGGCTGGCAGCAGGTCAGCAGCCACAGGGAACTGGAGGCTTGGACTGACCAGCTGTGCCCCTGGGTGCAGCTGTGGGGCTCAGACGCTCGGGGGACCGGTGCCTGGAGCCATGCCCACTGTGTGTGGGGCGAGCCCACACAGCTTCTCCCTCCATCCTCACAGCATGAGCGGTGGACTTACGCCATTGACACAGGGAAAGCTGAGGCTCCGGTAGGCCGCTTGCTTTCAGCATAGGACAGCAACAGTAAAGAACACAGCTGAGACTGGCCGTGCTCGGATAACTCAGGGCCCAGGTTTGCCGCTGCACCCAGAGAACACGGCTTGTGCCTGGCTAAATGCGAGGGCAGATGACGGATGACGGCCTGGGAGGTGCAAGTCTCTCTACAAACATCTGGAGATGTGCTCGAATACCCGGCATCACGCCCGTGCTGCCAGGGCCCGCGGGCTGCAAACAGCTCCCTGAAAACTCCCCCTATGCAGGAGCTCCCTTTGATTTCACACTGAAGGACAGGTGTTGCTTGAGTGGCCAGCCCCCCAGGGCTAAGGAACTGCAGCTCTAGGTTAGGAGAGGCGGCAGCAACCACGCGGAGAGAAGCCTTCCCCGCAAAGACACGCTTGTCCAACCCAAGATTTCTGAAGGGAGGGAGCAGCGAAGTCACCGAGAACAAAGTGGGCTCATGAGAGGGTCCACGTGCACGTGGGGCCTGGAGTCCGCACGGTGGACTCCCCAGGGAGCAGCTGGGCAAGGTGCTCCTTGAGTGACGCCTCCGAGAGCTCCCCCTCCAACTCTGAGGTACTGGGGCCCCCAGCTGTGTGAGGGTCACCCTTCTCTTGGTCCCGGAAACAAACCCACATCCAACGACACTGCAGCAGGACACAGACACAGGGCGGGAAGTCTGCAGTACCACCGTGACTGCACCTGCTGCAGACACCACTGCACTTGGTCCTCCAGGGCATGCGCACAGATCACTTCCGCCCTGATACTCTGCCCAGGGAACAGAGCTGAGACACCTCCCACCCTGGCCGGGCAGCATGAAACCTCTTTACCTTTGCACCCCTTGGGTCATCCTTGAGGCCACCCAGTGGGAGGCTGCCAGGAAAAGACGGAAAGGGAGCCTGGAAAGAGCCCACGGGTGCCAGCTGACGCTGTGGAAGATGGCTTTTCCAGAGCCCCACCTTTCCCAGGGCCCCTCCCACTTCAGGAGACCCCTGCAAAGTGCAGGAATCCTGGGTGCGATTTTGTGCACTCGAGCTAACTAAGGCCACCTCATCATTAGCTGGGCAGAGCCATGGGCTGGTGAGCAGCTGCAGACAGGTACTGAGCTGTCCCTAGCAGGCCCATGTGACACAGGGGGAAATCCCTGTCCTCCACGGCCAGCTGCTTAGGCTGCCTGGCAAAGAAAATCCTTTTTCTAGGATGCCTGTGGCAGGAGAGAACCTGTATCCCCGAAACCATATACCCAAGGCATCTAAGTTGTGGGCCACCCTTGGGGAAAGTGAAAGAAATGACCCAAACCCCTTTCTGCTGGGCTCCTCTCGTGGAACCCAGCTGGAGGAGGCTGCTTCTCCCCCTGAAGCTGCGGGCGTGGCTTCACACCTGTGGGGAGGTGTGATTAGGTGTTAAGGCCCAGTAGGGCCTACATCATGACTCAGCCTGCAAAGCTGCCTGTGGCGTCAACATCCCACGTGGGTGCCAGTTGAGTCCTGGCTGCTCCACTTCTCATCCAGCTCCCTGCTAATGGCCTGGGAAAAGCAGTGGAGGATGGCCCAAGTCCCTGGGCCCCTGCAGTCACATGGGAGATTCAGATGAAGCTCCTGGCTCCGGCCTGGCCCAGCGCCAGCCGTGGCAGTCATCTGGGGAGTAAGCCAGTGAATGGAAGCGCTCTCTGCCTTTCAAATCTTTTCGTAAAAACAAACAAAAAAAAGGTGGCCCTGCCTCTAACGGAACAGGTCCAAGGACAGAACGTGTTTACCTGCAGCAGAGCTGCCGCAGTAGTGGGGGCAGAGGGCGGGCAGGGAAAGCTCTTTCAATTCCTACCAAGAAATCCCGTCTGCAACAGTTCGCGGTCAGTGTAACACATGGCCCGTTTGTTGTCTCCCCTTCTAGGCCAGGCGCCTGCGCACAGCTGTCATCTGTTTCAGGGTCTCTCATGGGGCTATAGTCGAGGCACTGGCCAGGGCCACAATCATCTGAAAGCTCAGCTGGGCGGCCACCCCCAGGGGCACTCACGGTGGCTGCGGGCAGGATTCAGCTAGATGGAGGCCCTCAGCTCCTCGCCGGCTGTTGGCTGGTGCCACCCTCGACTCCCGCACACGCGGCCCCTGCCATGAGGACAAGCGCGTGGGCAGAAAGGGCAGCATCTACTGTGACCCAGTCTTGGAAGTGACGGCCCATCCCGTCCACTGTGTTCTCTTCACTAGAGCCAAGCCCCAGGTGCAGCAGGGGAGGGAGCACTCGGGCGTGAACACCAGGGGCCACCTGGGAGAATGCCCACCCCCACAGCTGTAGAGTAGACCAGTAAGTTACAGTGAGAGAGGCAGAGATCTTCCATTAGCTGGTTCCCCGCCCTCGCCCAGATGGCCGGAATGGCCAGGCAGAAGCCAGGAGCTTTATCTGGACCATCTTCTGCTGCTCTTCCCAGGCCATTAGCAGAAAACTGGATTGGAAATGGAGCAGCCATGACACGAACTGGCACTCATACGGGATGCTGGCGCTGCAGGTGTTGGCTTTGCTCACTCCGCCACAGCGCCGGCCCCCATGTTGTTCCTAAAGTATGTAATGTCCCAGCCACATAGACAGGAGTCCAAGAAACAGCAGCCATTATTCTAGACACAGGCAACATCTATTCCTCTTCTCTCCCCTGGCTATCAGCAGTATTCTTTCGTTGACAGACTCAAACACTGTCAACTGGCATCGTTATTTCAGTCCCCAAGGTTGCCCTACCCTGTGCAGCTCTGTCGTGGGTGTAACCAGACATGCCCAAGAGAGAACTCTTCCCAGCCAGGGGCTTGGCTGCCGCTGGCCCATGTCCTGCTAACTCAAGCTCTGTGTGTTACATTTTAGCTCCCCAGGAGTGTCTGTGGATTCTAGAATTGTTCCAGCAGAACCGTGACATAAAAGCCACACTGGCTCAGCCTGGAAGGAGAGCTGGAACAACGTGTTTGGGTGCAAACGCTGACACGGGACCAGTTTTGCTGTCTCCCAGAGGCTCCCAATTAGCACACAGTCCCGTGCAGTGTGCTACCGACACCCATTCCTCCAGTCCACCCTCGGAGGCCCGGCTTTGTTTCGCTGTCTCTCCCGTTCCAGGAGCCCAGCAGGTGAGACCTATTTAGATCTATTAAATCCACAGTGGCGGGGCCGGCGCTGTGACGTAGCAGGTAAAGCTGTTGCCTGCAGTGTCAGTATCCCATATGGGCGCCAGTTCAAGACCCGGCTGCTCCACTTCCAATCCAGCTTCCTTCTGTGGCCCAAGTCCTTGGGCCCCTGCACCCACGTGGGAGACCTGGAGGAGGTTCCTGGCTCCTGATCGGCGCAGTTCCAGCCGTTGCAGCCACCTGGGAGTGAACCAGTAGATGGAAGATCTCTTTCTCCCCCCACCCTGCCCCGTGTAACTCTTTTAAATATAATCTTAAAAAAAAAAAAAACCACAGTGGCCCCGTTCTCCTTTCCAGTACCAGTTTAAGGATATTCATGTATTCCAACTTCCCCCAAAGCCAGGGAGCCAGGCTGGCGGCAGCTGCTTCAGCTCATCGCCGTCGCGTCTGACAACCACAGCAGCCAAGTGAAGACCTGAGGCTGCGATGCAAGGTCGAAGCTAGGACACCGAGGCTGGCAGAGCAGAAAAGGGGAGCGGATCCATGTCCTCCATGATATCCATCAACCCCGCCCCGCCCCTAAGATTTCCATGAGGTAATCAACCTCCCTGGCAGGTTAACCCTGTGGTCTCTGGTGGGGTGAACAAGATCATCACAGAGTTTAAGAGGCCTTACCAATGCTTCCCACACACAGGCCACATGTTACGGGGTCGGGCAGCACACACGAGTGCACCACCACGCGGAGGGACACACAGTTACTGTTTCTCTTCTAGAATGTTGTGGCTTGTGCAACCCTGGAAGCCTACTGGACTTTGAGGTTTTACTATCTTAAGAGCATTTTTGCAATAGTTTCCAATGAGATGAGGAAATAGAAATCCCAAGAGAGATGTGTTCATTATCTCACAAAAATATTCTCAAAAATACTGTCAAATTTGCAGATGTATGTATCTTTCATTGACAGAAAGACAAATGTTTGAGTTTGCCACCCTTTTCCTGTGGTGACAAGTGTCTGGGGTAATTTGCAATCTAGGAGGTATTTTCCAAAGAAATGAACAGACTTGATGTGACCCTTCAAAGTAAAGCCGACATACTAACAGCGAGGAAGGAAGTAGCTAGGTTCTGAAGGGAAACTGATGTTAACTGCATCTGAAAGGCATCTGACAGGTGTCCAGCTTCATAAAGAAAACGTGTTGTCAAAACCATCACTCATAAAACCTCTTAAAACTACACATTTAAACTTGGGAAAATGAAATCCAAAGTAAGTTCCAGGAGGTACGGAGCCCATTTGTTAATGACGGCAAAAAAAAGTAACATTTCTAATTACTCAACAAGAAGTTATTACCATTGGGAAAGATGGAAATTTATTATAAAGATTATACAACAAACACTTTTGCAAAATCCATGGAAGTAACTGAAGCTTTTTTCAAGTTTAGCCATTTGGATCCACAAATCTTAATGAAGTAGCTTTTCAGCTACAACAGCCATTAAAACCAAGCATTAGACTAAACTTACCTTGTGACCAGAACTGAGTTGTTTTTATGGTGTTAAAACCAGGAGGTCCAAAAATCACAAAGCATTTTTAATAATACGCCTCTCACTAAAGGAAACTTTTCAGAAAGAAAAAAAGGAGTGCTTTTTACCACAAAAAATACTTTTAAATTTTCTGTCTTCTGCCTATGTATGTTAGTTTAGTAGCACAGATTCAAATTTAAACATTTAAAAATATATATGTATACACACACACACACATACAGACACACACACACACACCCCACATATGCTGCAGGGGGCACGTTCTGTGGAATCCAAAGTTAGGTGCCTTGGTCAGACATGGTTTTCTGTTCCTTGCCAATGCCTATATTCTTATAACAAACCTCTTCAGCCCAAGAAAAGCACACGGTCTCCTGGTTTTCACAATATGTTCTTTGATGTTTTAGTCCATCTGAAGTTTCTTTTGGTGCAAGGTATGATAGGAATCAATTTAATTTTCTCCAATGATACTAGCACCTTTCCCTGAATAATCCATCATGACCAGAGTGAATTCAAAAGCACTTTTAATGCATTCTAAATTCTTAAAAGTATTTGAATTCATTTCTATTTTTAAACTATCTTCCATTAAAGTTGTCTAAGTTCACACCAGAGTAACAAAACAAGTTTTAACTGCCCTTCAAAAATGTGATTTTTTTTTGATAGAGCGAGTTCTACACTTTCCTTTCAAAGACTTTATTTTTATACTTCCTATGAGTTTTAGAATTATACTAAAACAGTCTTTGGACTTGTACTCAGAGGACAGGCACGTTTACTGTGATCACACCGTTCTTGTCATCAAGTATGTGTGAGGCCCTGTGCTGCTCTCTCGGCCCCCCCAAAGGAAATGATGGCCTCAGTGTTGTGTTCGAGAGTCTCTTCTCTTCGTGGTTTGACCAGCACACATGGAGTCTTGCCTTGTTTCTCAACTTTACAGAGATTGGCTTGTTTTTTTCTTTTTCTTTTTTTTTTTTTAAAGATTTATTTTATTTATTTGAAAGACGGAGTTAGAGAGGTAGAGACAGAGAGAGAGAGAGAGAGAGAGAGAGACCTTCCATCTGCTGGTTCACTCCCCAGATGGCCGCAACACCCAGAGCTGCACCGATCTGAAGCCAGGAACTTCTTCTAGGTCTCCCATGCACTTGGTGCAAGAGCCCAAGCACTTGGGCCATCTTCTACTACTTTCTTTTTTTGGACAGGCAGAGTAGACAGTGAGAGAGAGAGAGATAGAGAGAAAGGTCTTCCTTCCGTTGGTTCACCCTCCAATGGCCACTGCGGCCGGCACAATGTGCTGATCCGAAGCCAGGAGCCAGGTGCTTCCTCCTGGTCTCCCATCCGGGCGCAGGGCCCAAGCACTTGGGTCATCCTCCACTGCACTCCTGGGCCACAGCAGAGAGCTGCACTGGAAGAGGAGCAACCGGGACAGAATCCGGCGCCCCAACCAGGACTAGAACCTGGTGTGCCAGCGCCGCAGGCAGAGGATTAGCCTAGTGAGCCGCGGTGCCAGCCCATCTTCTACTACTTTCCCTAGGCCACAGCAGAGAGCTGGATAGGAAGAGGAACAGCTGGGACTCGAACCGGCGCCCACATGGGATGCCGGTGCTTCAGGCCAGGGCTTTAATCTGCTGTGCCACAGTGCCAGCCCCATGAGATTGGCTTGTTTTTCAATTATTCTGAGATTCGTCCACGCTGCCGCCCACAGCTGTATGATGCCTTGACTGCCCTATGGGATTCCTCTGCACAGAATCCTCGTGAACTCACTGTACTAGAGCCAGGCATTTGGCTCCCTGGCAAGGTCCCTTCTTTTTGTTTATCACAGATAATGCTGCTACAAAAATTCCTGCACACGATTCCTACTACAAATACACACAAGTATTTTCTAAGTATAGACAGTGGGCTCTAAAAAATGCCTGCATTCGGGGCCAGTGCTGTGGTGTAGTGGGTAAAGACACTGGCTGCAATGCTGGCATCCCATATGGGCGCTGGTTCGAAACCCGGCTGCTCCACTTCCAATCTCACTCTTCTATGGCCTGGGAAAGCAGAAGATGGCCCAAGTCCTTGGGCCCCTGCACCCACATGGGAGACCCAGAAGAAACTCCTGGCTCCTGGCTTTTGATCAGCACAGCTCCAGCTGTTGCGGCCAATTGGGGAATGAACCATTGGATGAAAGACCTCTCTCCCTCCCTCCCCCCACCCCGCCTCTCCTCTCTCTGTGTAACTCTGACATTAAAAAAAAAAAAAAAAGATTTTATTTATTTATTTGAAAGAATGTTAGCCACAACATCCTCTCCATTTATTTAGGTCTATAAAGTTTTGGTTTTTTAAACTGTCTATTTATTAAAGGCTAAAACTTTTTATTAAGATTTATTCTAATATACTTTGCTTCCTTTTCCTACTGTAAATGATATTTCTTATTAAATTTTAAACTCATTACTGCTTGTAGCTGGCACATGAGAGTGAAGCTGACATTTGCACAATGACTTTTGTCCCAGCAACTTTGATAAACTACATTTTCTAATTTGCCTTATACATTCTTTAGCTTTACAGATAATCTGAAAATTTCATCTGTTAACATGAGTCATATTATTGATTTTCTATTAATAGACAAACCTAGCATTCCTATAATAAATCTGATTTGGCCATCATCTTCTAATTTCAAATACATTGTTAGACTTGGTTTGCAAATAATGCTTGTTTCCCTACTGAAAGGTACAAGGTGTTATCTTTGTATACACTCCACACATGTACTATATCCACCAGACTAAACTGATTAACCGTACTACTTCAATCTATGTCCCCAGTAGTTTTAATAATTTGATCTTCAGCCTGATCTATTAATTATAGATAGGTATACTGAAAATGCTCATAATATTGATTATATATGTATATATAGTCATTCTGTCCTTCCTTTATTTATATATACTGAGGTATATTATTAGACACTCAGGGGCAGTACTTGGAACTGTTACAACCTTCTGGTTCTCTATCATGAGTAACTGGGGGAAGGAGGGCTTAACATTAATACAGGGAAACACTGGGAGACATTAAAAAAAGCTACTCAAGACACACAGCTACTTCAGCTGAGACAAACCTCTACTCTCAGGTTTCATGTGTGACACTCCTACCTGTTTTAGAATTTGGGTTACTAAGAGAAAGGACAGTAGATGGAACAAATGCACACAAACACACACAGAGTGGTTTTAGCAAAGTGTTCTATGCACAGTGAAAAACAGAAAAGATTTGCTAAAAGATGGGACAGTGTTTAAACAGCACCCTTCCTGGCTGGGGGCAAAAAGAGAAGGTGATTTAAATGCAAAGCAAAAGAAAAGACAAAGTCTCTGCTTGGTGCTGTCTGTGGCCACCAAAATGGAGACATTATCACAACAGAGCATTTAGGTTAAAAAAAAAAAAAAAGTGTGGGGGGGGGGGTGGTTGGTGGTGAGAGTTGGCATTCAGAGACCGCTCTAGGAAAGGACACATCTAAAGAGACAGCAGAGAAAATAAAATTGTCAAATAAGGTTTTTAAAAACGAGGGTATATTACTAATTTCACAGCAAGAAAACACAAAGAGTTACAGAAAAGGCACAGTACAATCAATGCAAAAACCCCACATTAGACAGTTTTGACTAAAGGACTATTAAAAAATTATACTAGTTTAAGAAGAGAAATTACATATTTGAATATCTATGTATATACACTGTGTGTGTCAATAGGCTACGTAACTCCATATATGGCTACACACACACAGCCTGCTTTCATCACTCCAGAGGTCAAGATGGACGCAGCCTGACCGACTGCGGCGACAGCCGTGCCGAGTGTGGCTATCATTAGGAAACATCCCAAATATATCCAATGTTCTGTATTCTAACAAAGTTCCAGTGAACCATGGATCAAGGCCAGGGACAAGACTTACAACATAACAAGGCCAAGGACATCCAGACAAGATTTACTTCCTTACCCCCAATGTTTAAGACTGATAGTACATCCTAATACAGAAGGAGTGATTGAAAATCTACCAAGAGCCAGAGGTCAGAGCCAAAGCCAGTGGCTTGTACCACAGGTCAGTGAGAGTTTCATCCACCATTTTGTTTCCTTCTTGTCTGAGTGAAGAGCTGATGTTGAGAACACCCTGTTCTGAGCTCCCCAGGCCTTGTGACACACACACCCCGGGATCAGACTTCACTGCTTCGCCTTGTTCTGGCTGTGCTGATGGGTGGCAAAGCCTCTTGCCTGCATTTGATCTCCAGATCATTCAAAAGCATTCCCACTTCTAGCTGTAGCTCCCTACAACTGCACATTAAATTACTTCTCCTCAACGGCATGGTTGTCATAGTGACAAATGGGACTACTGAGAGAAGTTTACTGCCCTCTGTAAAAAAAAAATCTCCAGGCTCCTGGCCACTGTGGCCATTTGGGGAGTGAGCCAGCAGATGGAAGACCTCTCTCTCTCTCTCTGCCTTTCAAACAAATACATACATCTTTGGAAAAGAAAAAAACAAACAAGCAAACAAACAAGAAAACACCCTCCAAAGAGAATATACCCACAGTCTTATTGTATTTAGTACATAGTCACAACATGGAAATGACATGTGAGAATCAATAAAAAATATTTATTTTTTTCCAAACCACAGAATTCTTAACCCCAGAGCCACACTATAAATTTTCCAGAAGTAAGCCATTAACATGTTTCTAAACAATGCAAGTCCAACCAGTAATGAAGATAACTTCCAACCAGCAGGGAAGGTTGTAGGGATGGAGTCTGGTGAGCTCTCCCGAGGCCACTCCGTCCACATAAGCAGAAATGGTGGATGCCCCTGTGGGCCACTCAGCTCTGCAAAGGGGTCCTGACAGGCCTCTCTTGGCTAGTGGAGGAGGGAAGGTGTCGGTGGCTGTGATGAACACTGGGGACAGAAGAGGAATCACTTCCCTTGGAAACAAACAGGGCTCCTTTCACAAACTCTAGTGGCCAGAAACGAAGGCAAATCCCAACAGGAAATTTAACAGGAGAGCATTTCTGCACCAGCTCTCATGACCTCATTCTAACCTCTGAGAAAAGGCAACTTCATCTCCTGCAAGTTCACTGAAAACCGTAATCACAACCAGAAAGGTCCTATAAATCTCTCAGAGGTGTCAGTCAAGGACTCACATCTAACCTTGAATTCTGATGTCCCCTTAAGAGGCCTAGACTTGGATTAAAACAAAAATTCCTAAAAAGCTCAATGAGACACCATTTAAAAAATCACATCAAACACCCAGAACAATGAGTGGATAGCTAACATAGGTTTTTTTGTTTTGCTTTTTAGTTATAAAGTTTTTTAATTTCTCAGATTAGTGTATATTCATAAAACAATACTCCATTACTTTAATAATAGCTGATTAAGCATTTAGCTCAAGGGCAATGCCTCCTGCATAATAATCATAAAAATAATTAACTGCCATGGTGGCGGGGGGAGGGGAAGAAGAAAGAATAAGAAAATACAGTCAGCCTCAATAATAAAACAAAATCTGGAAGGGTGGTCGTTTACAGGGAGATTAAACAGAATTATTTAAATACTATGCTACAAGTGCTCCTGCTCACTCCATAATTGCAGAAACCAATTTTGCTTGCCAGATCACCATTACCTCTGCTAGTAGGTGTACAGACCACAGCTCTGCAGTCATCCTTTTGTGCTGAAAAACCTTCAGATCCCTTGTTTGGTCAGTACAAATACTGCAAGGTGATCCAAGTGCAAACTCTTCCTGAGGAACTACTTATGTGTGCAAATCTGCAACTGGAAAGAAAGCCTGGTGTGCCGCAAGGGGAGGAACAGGTGTGACCACTGGCAACGCGAGGCAGTGTTCATGGCCACAGACATCATTCTCCTGCAATCTCATCTGCCCACAAATTAATATTCGTCCTAGACCCCCATGAAGGGAGTGTAACCGCTGCAAACTTTAAAAGGGACGGAAATAAATTTGCCACAAAATAGTGCACAACACATGAATCCAGGCTTGTGTTTGTTACCATTAACCCTGCCTGTGAACTGTCAGGCTAAGAGTCCCAACAGGTTTTGCTTCCAGTAATTCCTGTCGGGTTGGGTACAGCTGTGACAGCAGAGGCCATGAGATGACACCACGGCTGAAGCTTAAGGCCAACCTTTAAAATTCATACCATCTCTCAAACAAGCATTCCATGTGTCATTATTTCATGATGATTGACCTGGTTTTCTTCTGAACAGTTCAGTTTCAGGTTGCACATACACAGATCAGTCAGTTTAGCCAAATCAATTACATGTGTCAACTAACCAATCCACTTGCATGCACAATTTTTTGGCTTCAATAATCTAGACCTTCAATGATTGCATACAGAAGACAGCATCTAACGGGAATGGGTAACTGCCTACCGTGCTGGCAACAAGAACACAAGTCAACACGGGAAGACAACACCTCTGGCAAACAGTGCTTCGTCAATGCAACTGGGGACGCAATTTCATCTCTTCGTGTTATAAACTAAGAATTTTACCAAGAAACCCAATAAATAAGCAAGGTCATTTTAAATTTAAAATAATTTTTTTTAAAAAATGGGCTCTTTATACTGTCAAGTACCTCGTGGGGTCAAGGTGTGTAACAAGCAAGACACAGTGCGGGGAGAGGTGCCTTTTCCAACCACAGCTTTGTGGGACCAAGCCACAGCTCTTCTCATAGCCACTGTACAAACACTTAGAAAAGTTAAATTTCGCAAACCGTACATTGTCTACTTTTTGTTAATACAAACAATAAAAAGAACATATTTCTCTATTCACTTGATGCAAAAACATCCAAAGATTTTAATGCCAGTTCATATAATACAATGCCTTATAGGGAAAGTTCTTCTGTTATTGGCCAAAAAAAAAAAAAAAAAGAATGCTCTCTCCCAGAAAAAAGCATTTGGGTATGAACATACTGAAGGATTCATCTACACTTAAAGAAACATTCCCACTTTACTTCTTTCAGAACAATATTCACTCAGGAGAGAATTCAGTTCGGGTGTTATTTCTAAGTCTGCAGCAAGCCTTCCATTGAGAAAGTAAAATTTGGACTTCATGATAAAATGAAACTCCTCCTCCACACTAGGATGTTACTGGTGCAGCAAATCAGGCTGAACAGGTGACAGTGAGAACCTGTCTGTGTTCTCCAAGTAGTTCAGTGTCCATCAAAACAACCCAGGATGCTCACATACTTGAGTACAATTCAAGTCTTCCACAAACTCCACCAGCTCTGGTTGTAAGCACGTACATCGGACAACCTTCACTGTGGGCTTCTCTGTGTGGTAGTTTCACAAATCAAGGTTTTCTATTATTAGAGGACCCATTTCTTTTCAATATCCCAGTTCTAATTCTCTCACTGCGCCACCTCCCAAAGAACACCAAGCTGAGTGGACAGAGGCAGGTCTGTGAACAACCCACAGTCTCAAGTGTTGACAGTGCCCCCGGTTACACCCACCCTCGTCCCAAGCTCCCTCAAGAGGTCAATATTACTAGCCTGATGTAGCCCACAGGAGTGAAGCCCGTGTTCAACCGAGATTCAAAAACACTGAGAACAGCATCTTCCTCCCTTTCCACGTCTTTCTATTTTCCTTTGTCTTTCAAAAACCACTAGAACAGCCCCAGAGACTTTTGGGAAGACTGGACTAGCACTGAGTGTGGGGAACAGAAGACAGCTTTGCCACAGCTGGAAGGCGGCCCTGAAACAGCAGTGCTGCTTCTTCCCTGTTAGACTCAACACAACACATGAAAGACGCAGGCCGCAGACTCTTTAGTACTTACGTCACCCATTTAAAACACAAATGAGCAGGAGCCCCACACCACTGGTTATATTTGGATTTGGTAACTACTTCTGCTTCCCACAGATCACAGGAAATGGCTCTGATGGTTGGATAATTCTCAACAATATTAAGAGGGGAGCTTTCATGAAGCCCCGTCCCCCCAGACTAGGGTACGGCCAACGCCACAGCAGCAGCGAATGAAATCCTGCTAAGTGACAGAGGGAAAGGAAATGCTCTATAAGAGTTGGTCCCCACAGCAACACAAGCATGTCCTGGCGAAGCACTGGGAAGCCTGACCGCTGCGGAACACCCCTCCATCCTCCCACTGAAGGAGCATCTTGCCACAGTCTCACTTGACGAGTCGGTGGGTTTGTCTGGGACACCAGAACTTCTCCAGGAAGCGTGACAACATGGTCACGCAGTTGCAAAGTGCACAAAGCTCAAGGCACAGAGTAGGCAAAAACTGTGACCTGATGGGGGGGAGCAGAGTTAGCATTTTCCTCTTACGAGACTTTCTAATGCTAAACAAAGACCAACTCTTTTAAAGGCAGTTGTTTTGGTTATGGGTGAAAAATACTGTATTGTAATGACCTGTTTGGTTTTAAAGCAAAAGGTATCTTGACATGGGAAATCAATCTGCCGAAATACCAAATCCACACATGAACAAAACAAGTGCTAAAAAAAAAAAAAGAAAAAGAAAAAGATTCTTCCGCTCATATTTTTGGAGGAAGCTACAGAATTTGGCTGTCAGATTTCACTTAGCAAGGGTCACTTTCCAAGATGCTTGCTACTTACAGACTCTGTAGTAAACTCATTAAAAGATTGTCCCATTTCAAAATCACCCCCAAGTCTAGCAGCAAGTGTTTTTATGTTTTTGCTTTTTGTTAGTTTTTTTGTTATTTAAAATTGCAAACCAAAGTAAGAAGTCCAGCATCCTCTTCCAAGAACAGCGTTGTGCCCGAGCTCCGGAGTGTCGCAGGCTCTGCTGTGCTCTGAATACAGTCTCCAGTGTGTCCTCTTTTCAGGAAGGGAAGAACATTCACGCCATCACTATCTGTACCCCCGGGAACTTGCACATGCTGACGAGCTGTCTGAAAAAAACACCACACAGAAGGATGCATGGCAGATGGCACTTGAGAATGGCCGGGGTCTACCTGCTTGGCACTCATTTCTCACCCTTCTCAAGAGCACTTGGAAAAAAAAAATGAACCTCAAAACCATGTGGAAAGGTGTCAGGATTATCGGGAAGTGAGACTGGTCATGACCCTTGTGGGTGAGACTAAAGCACCCGGTGGCCTCTCGGCATCTGCCAGAGAACCAGCGCCACCAACTGGACTGCAGGGCTGTCACAGCTAGAAGGGCGGCCTGGCTGAGCATCACGGTGCCTCTGAGAACGCCACGGGCCCCAGACTCCGCACACGCACCACAGAGCACGGAGCGACGACAGGACGCCATTACTTACTATAGGCCAACTCGTCCCCAGCTCTCTTCCGGGACTGGTCACCTCTAGAAACGAGAAAGGCAGCAGTCACAGAGCTGACAATCTGACTCTTCACGCACCAAAGCAGCAGAGGGAGCTGACAGCACAGACAACAGAAGCGCAGCTGATATTTTAGTTCTAACCCAGCAAACCGTTTTAAAATAGACATTAAACCTAAGCAGAGTCGTGTTAGCTAAATGGTACAGTCTTTCAAATACAGAAAGCTAGTAAATGGGAGAAGGGTCATCTACACCCATGTTTACAATGAGACACAGAACTCGGTTTACACTAATCTTCTCAAAATGACTCTGAGTTCTGCGGTCAGCACTGTGGGGCCCTGCGTAATTCCACAGGAGAAGATAACTTACAAGCTCAGTGAAACCAAAAACTGCTTAAAGTCTTTAAAAAAATCTCAGAACCTTGATGTACCTTAACACTTTTTGTGAGTGGCGGAACATGAACCCTTACATGTATTAACCGAACCAGGAAAGATGGGTCCTGATAAGGTTCTGTACTACCTGTAACTCCTAGTGTTGCCTTTCTGGCTCCTCACCCGGAATCCAATTGCTAATGCTCACGCAATGAGCAGCAATGACCAGTTCACAAGCTCTGCCTTCCCGGTCTCTCAGCAGCATGAATGCAGTTGAGCGCTCCCTTTCTGAGCCACTTTTCCTCCGGAGGCTTCTGGGACCTGCCCTCACCTGCTGTCCCATCTCAGCCTTGCATGCTGCTCTGCCCAGCACTCCACCTGGGCCATCTCTTCCTCTCCATACACATTCTTCTCTAGTCTAGGATGGAGGTTGTCACCCTGCGACTTTAAATGCTCTCCCAAGCCTGTGGTTTCCAGGTTGTATTTCCAGCTCTGATTTCTTCCCAGTGCCGCAGATCTGCAGGTCCAACTGCCGCATCATCTCCCCTTGGAAGGTCTAGACACACTGCAAATATTCCATGGCCAGAGAACAATGCCGACGCCACTCCTTCCTTAGTCTTCCATCTCAATAAAGGGCCCCACCACTGACCCAAGGACTCAGGCCAAAATCCAAAGTCATCCTTGATTCCTCTCTTTCCCTCACTCGGGGGCATACTGCCTGCAAACACTTCTCACCAACTCCACTGCTACAAGCCGAATCCTAGCCATTAACATCCCTCCTTGACCCAACTGCACAAGTCTGAGTATTAGTCAAGAGCCTGAGTGATCTTCTACTGTAGCATAAGATCAGTTCACAGCTCCAATTAAAGCCCTTGTGTGGCTTCCCCTTACAGTTTCTCCCAGCCCTGGCACATGGCTCTTGCCTCCATCGCCAACCTCATTTCCACCACTCCACCCCTGTGCATAATACAGTAGCCTCCCTAGCTCTCACCTGTCCCTGGACAGGTTGGCACCTTTGAATACTATCTTTGCCTACAACGCCTGCCTCCCCCAGGCAGCCACTTTACCATATCATCATCTTCTAGGTGCCCTCAACCAGGCTGAAATGACTCCTTCTTAGAAGGCCCATTACCAAGTTAGCCAGGACAGCACTCACTGTGCCCAGGCCACTCACTCTCAATGCCTTTTTGTTTAATTTTCTTAACAGCACTCACTACCAGAAATTATACTTTACTCTTACTATCTATCTCCCAACAACACAATGTAACTTCCATGAAAACAGGAATTTGTTCACCAAGTGCCTCCCACGTTACTAGACACTCAATAAATATTTGGTGAATTAAAAAATTACTGAGGGGCCAGCATTGTGGCACAGTGAGCTTAGCATCCCATCTGGGCACCAGTTCCAGTTCCAGACTTGACTTGTAGCCCATATGGGATGCTGGCGCTGTAGGTGACAGCTTTACCCACTTCTTCACAAGTACCTGAGAGGCTGCCAAAGCTGTTCTGTGATCCTACAAGTACAGAAGGCCAGCCCTCAAAACCAGACCCTGCTACCAAGTGAGAAAGTCCACAGGCGTGTCTTGTTCCTCAGATGTGGGTAACCCCGGCTCAGATGGAGCACTTCATCTCTAACATGGTGAAAGCTACCTGGTCCCCTCCGAAGGGGACCATAAGCTTGTCTTCAGGAGGCCGAGCTGAGGTCCTGAATTTCAGAAGCTCCTTACCGTGATATGATGATATCCAACTGTCACTCTCTTCAATCCATTCAATTTTGCAGGTATGGCTTAGAAGTAAAATGTTGTTTACCTGCTAATTCTAGTTTCAAAATAAGCCTACCCATGCCCAAAGATCACCTTTCAATAAAGCCCCACCCCCTCAAATGAGATCTGCCACCAGCAGCAAGACAGGATGTTCTGACAACACCACCCATTACTTCAGGGACTTACTTTGAGTCACTCACATAAAAGCCACTGTTTGCCTGTTCAGGATCTCTACCTCAGAGAAAAGCCTCCTAAATAAATACGCAGTGTCCAACACTGAACAGGACTTGTGTGGCTGGCGAGGCAGGAACCATGAAATGAGCACACCTATCAGAGCAGTCGGTTAATACCATTCTTATTAAACAGCCTGTGTTTCAGTCTCCAGTTTTTTTCTTTCCTACCAGTGGACGCCATCCAGCCAAGAAGGGAGGAAGGCCGACAGGGCAGAGGGAGGGAGCCTCAAGCACCAGGGAGGACAGGCAGTTCCACAGCCACCAAGGATGCTGCGCACACATCCCTCTGACTGCGAAGGCTGAGCTCAGCAGTGGGCACAGAACAGCAGTGTTGACATTCTTCTCTGCAAAGCACCTGTCAGAGCAGTTTATGAGGCAGGTTCAACCCTCACAGTAAATCTATAATAACAATATGATGTAATTATAAAAATCACCCAGTAGGGAGCTTACAAAGTAAAACATTTTATCACCTCTTAGAATACTGCTTAACATTTAAATCTCAGCCAGAAGCTGTGTAACAGAATTCCACTAAGAGCACCAAAACTCAGTTTACACCAAGAAACCCAGGCACTTGTTCAATGCGACTGAGTTGGCCTTGGCTGGCCAACCAGCCAGTGCCCTGTCAGCCCTTCACTACAAAGGCAATGTTGCCTAAGGCTACTCATGGAGTCACTTGCTCACCTCATCCAAAGCAAACCTGACAAAAGAGCTACCACACACCGAGCAGTCCTGTCCCCTGTTCTCTCCCTCCAGTTCCAACAGGATTTGGACAATGTCACTGACTGTGTTCAAACACACTCTGTTCTGAAGGTATACTCAAGATGCCCAGAAAGGCGCAAAGCTACATTCCCACACTGCCTCTCAGAAATATCTATAGTAAACTCAGCTCTAAAATTAAAAGCAAACATTCATATAAAATATCAGTAAAAGCATAAAAGACTTCAAAATTATGGCAAGCCTAAAAACATCACTCACTTACTGCTGTGTTTGGATTCTGTACATCCCCCAGAGGCCCATGTGATAAGTCTTATGTTAATGGTACTGAGAGTACGGGAACTTAGCCCAGTGATGGTGTTTGGAGGTGAGCCTTTGGGGGGTAACTGGACTGGACTGGGTCCTTCGGGTGGAGCCCCCTGGAAACCCTGGTGGCTTTCTAATAGACCACACGGACCCAGCACAGATGCATGTGCTCCCTCTCTCTTGCCAAGCAACGCTCTGTCCTGCCTTGGGACTCTGCCAAGAGCAGTGCCATCATCAGGGGCCAACCCAACAAGGGCCTGCCTAATTGTGGACAGAACCAGGGAAGGAAAAAAAGATAGTAAAAACAAATAGGAAATGAACAAAGGACATACACAGGCAGTTTGTCCAAAAAGAAAAGCAAATGGGAAAACACACTCAGCCTCATTCATAAAAAGAGAAATGAAAATTAAACTAATTTGATTATTTTAATATCTGATTGACTGGCAAAAATCCAAGTGCCACAACATTCTGTACAAGCAAGGCCATGAAGAACACACATTTTTAAGCTTTGTTTGTGGATATGCAAAATGCCACAATCCTCCCTGGAGGGTAACTGGGCAATACTGATCAAAATCACAACTACATTTACTCTGGACCCCATCACTCCACCTCTGAGACAGACGTGCAACAATTATGCATATTCAAGGTTATTCACTGTAAGACTGTGTGTAATAGCAAAAGACCAGAAATAATTACTTAATGGTTACTCAAGAGGGTAGAGACATGGAGACAGGTGGGAACAAAAGTTCTCAATGTGTACTTTTACTTTTATTTTTGAACCATATATTAGTCTTCTAAACTGAATAAGTAAAATTAACACAGCCTCATAAATTGAATGGCCTCATTCTGTATATGAAAAGAATACCCTCTATTTCTACAGGAAAACTAGCTACTTACATTCTATGATTTCCAAGGGGTCCTTCCTCTCCCTAACCACAAGAAAGCAGAAATCCCAGGCCTGCCTACACAGCTTCTCTGAGCCCTTCCAGAAGAGCTATCAGTGGATTATTCAGTGCCCCCACACAAACACAGCTGCCACAACAAAAAAGGAATAAATGCTAATCTTTGGGCCAAGAAAAAAAAAACCACCTGCTTCCTTACTGCGCTGAAACTGGAGACTTACTGACCTGAACCTGGTCAAGGCCAGCTTTCCTGAAATTTAATTTGGTTTCAGAAACTTTGAGAGACAAATGTCCATCCCTAGCCCCAGCCAGGCATGTGAGTCAACACTCCCCTACCACATGTGGATACAGGTATACCTAAAACAACCCACGTAGTTTCCTTCCCACAACTTCTCTCCTTGATGCCAAGGACTCAAAAAGGTAAAGATATGTACAAGTGCCAAGAGTCCAGATTCTGAAAATATACAATATTACTGCATCCTTAAAGATCTGGTGATAATAGGTTTTTTCCTACAGAGAATCACAAGAATTTTATATTCATTATAGTTTAAAAAAAACTTATTATAGTTGAACTTTGCAAGATTTTCTGGAATGTGACCATGATAAAAAATTGCAAAAATTAGTAAAATGTGTATAACAAAAGCAAGGGAGCAAAGGAAGAAAATGTTCTAGGTAAGTATGCAGAAAGCAAAAACATGAAACATAGAACTCACAGCCACTCTGCTAGTTTAGCCTGCAAAGCACATCATCGCAGGCCTCGTATGAGAGAACCCACACTGGGGAAGCTCTCAGAGGTCGCCCGCCCTACGTGCTGACCCTGAGAAACCCTTTCTGCAAAACCCAGGGGCTGAAGGGGCGCGTCCAAACACCAAAGCCAGGACAAGGAGCCAGTGAGCTGAGCTCTCCCAGCAGCAGCCGCACAGCCTCCTGGACGACCGCTTTCCATTCCTAGGACTTGGCATCCCTCCCTGTCAGTCAAGTCGCCCTGGGGCAGGGAACGGACGCTTTGTCGCTGAGGAAAAGCCAACTTGCCTTGTAAAACCATTCTGAATGAGTTCTCTTTGCAGCTTCTGGTCTTGAGCAGCATATTCGGAGAGTTCAGATTCCACCGCTGGAGGGAGGATGTTGGGAATAAATTTAGAAAAAAGAGTTGGAGCCATCTGAACCCACTCTGTGAGGGAAGAAAAAGATTCATCAGAGAAACCATGCAAACTAAATGACACACAAAATAGAAGTTTTATTCAAGGAACAAAAATATTTATTAAACCAAATCTATAAAGTGGGGGGAATTAAAGCATTCCAAATCTAGCATAAAACAAGTTATTTTTTCTTTCTGAAAAGAATTTACTGTATAAAGAAAACTGGCTTTTTTACATTTCACTGGTTTAACAGAATAGTGAAAATCTGTAGGAATTTTTCAATCTTGTTGAACATTCTAAATACGGAGGAAAATATGAATGAGATTACCAAAGAGTTCTGAGTAGGAGGGGTCTTGATAAAAAGGGGACTGGTGGAAACACCAGCCCTCTCAGCCATTAATGAAAACATTATAATGGTCCGAAAACAGACCAGAACAGGTAATAAGAAGTATAAAAAAAAAAGAGGCAACACAAAGAGGTTGGCAGGAAGGGGCTGAACATTTAAGTGGGGTGGAGATAACTGGTTAGTATTTTTTAGAAATAAAAGTTTTGGGGCTGGTGCCAGCACTGCAGGCCCATACAAGTGCCATATGGGTGCCAGTTCTAGTCCCGGATGCTAAACTTCCAATCCAGTTCTCTCTTAATGTTCCTGGAAGAATAGTGGAGGATTGCCCAAGTCCTTGGGTCCCTGTACCCATGTGGGACACCCGGATGAAGCTCCTGGCATCAGCCTGGCCCAGCCTGGCCAATGCAGGCAATTTGGGGAGTGAACCATGAGATGGAATACCTCTCTTTCTCTCTCTCTCTCTCTCTGCCTCTATATCTCTTTTCTGTAACGCTGACTTTTGAATAAATAAATAATATTTAAAAAATCTTTTCTATGTTAAATTAAATAGATACAACAGTAAAGAGAATTAAGTGGCTATCAAATTATTAAGAGTAAGATGAAGGTAATAATATTTACAAAAGAAATAGGCAAAGAGAAGTCACAGGAAAATATCTGAACCAGATATGACAAAAACAAACTAGCACATTTATTATAAAGAATCTACAATCCAGAAAGTCCAGGTAAATGAGTGATGGACAAGACTGGATAATTCACAAGAAAAAAAGTGAACAGAATTAAGTCACCTTGTTAGTACTCAAGAAAATTCGAACTAAAATAAATGAAAAATATAAACAATGCCCATGTGTGTGGAGAGCAGGATGAAACCAGCACTCCCCTTCCTTGCTGGGGGTCCTCAGCTAGGACTACTGTCCCTTCTGCATTGTTTTAATCTAGCCTTTTCAAGTTTTCTCTCTTGGAAAATATTTGGGCTGCACATAACAAAAACTGTACAAATATAAATATTGTTTATAATTCAGTAAACCCACTGTTTAAAAACAGTGCAATCGAATAAAAATTCAAAATCTGAAAATGCACATTCGATGCTGTGTGATGTTAAGTGATGCTGTGTGTGTAAGTAAAAAAGTGGACATACACAGATGACCACCAAGAGAACAGATTAGAAGCCGGCACCTACACAAGCACGACAGGTGATGCACCGGCCAGTTCCCTCGCTCTGCACAGCTCACAGCAAACCGTTCTCGACACAGTGCCTCCTGACAACTCAGCTCAAGCATGGCTTCACAAAGAACCTCGGTGCCAGGCTGACACCACAGCCCACGGGGCAGGGCTGGCAGAAGTCAAACCTTTCTGTCACCTTATGGGGCTCTACAGCCATTAAAACAAAGGTGAAGAAACAAGGAAATGATGTGTCTTTTACGCATTTCTAACTGAACCACTAAAAACCAGAAACACACCAAAAATCTGTTTGATGACAAAAACATCATCAAAGTCTCCAAGAGGTAAGGCCCACGAATCTATAATTTAAAAAAACTCTGAGACAATTCAAACGCAGTCACACAAAGACCAGCACTTGAGATCTACTGCAACGGAAGACATTTTTACATTTAAAATTCAACTCTGAAAATATTCCAACCATAATGCGCTAGGTGAATAAAACTGCTTTAATAAACCAGGAACACAGTGGGTACTGACAAGAGACATAAATGTCAAAATATGCTTGAAAGTATCTCTGAAAATGCCTAGGGCAGCAAAAGGTTAGTCTAATCAAATTCACCTTTTCAAAAGGACAATTCTCAACTACAGAATTCTCCTCACAAGTGGTGTAAATCTTATTACCAGAACTTGAACCAAGGTAAGATAGCATTTAGGTAAACACGTATCTATACTTTTTCCTACCCTTGGTGATGTTTTTATTTTGCTATATGATACAGCTGCCTATTTGGGAGTCAGATTTGTCATACTGCATCTGAATGCCTTCCAACATAAAATAAAAAAACTATTCATAACCTAGCACCAAAAAAAATTAGTCATTTTCATCACAATGTATTAAAGTAAAATTCAAAATTCTAAGAAACTAGTTTATTGGAAACATGCAAAATATTTTTTGCTATTTTATATAATCAATTACCTCACAGAAGAAATTTCTGTTAAAAATGATAAATATATCTCAAGACCTGATCCAAACTTAATTAATAAACTGAATGCTCTAGAAATCACTAGTTCAAAGTAGCCTGACCAAAAAAAGATTTCTCAAATCAGTTTACCCAGGCCGGCGCCACAGCTCACTAGGCTAATCCTCTGCCTGTGGTGCCGGCACCCCGGGTTCTAGTCCCAGAGGCTCCTCTTCCACACCAGCTCTCTGCTGTGGCCCGGGAGTGCAGTGGAGGATGGCCCAAGTGCTTGGGCCCTGTACCCGCATGGGAGACCAGGAGAAGCACCTGGCTCCTGGCTTCAGATCAGCACAGCGCACTGGCCATGGCAGCCATTTGGGGGGTAAACCAACGGAGGGAAGACCTTTCTCTCTGTCTCTCACTGTCTAACTCTGCCTGTCAAAAAAAAAAAAAAAAAAAAGTTTACCCAATAAACTGATTTCTATTTTATCAAGTGAACTTTTAACACAATTAAACAACCAATCTATCCATCAATTAATTAAAATAATCATTAAACTCAAATGGATAGTAATAATAGCATTTAATGTTTGCATGCTTATTATGTTATCAAATACTATGGTAAGCTGTTTTCATGTTTTATTTCAATTTAATTCTCATACAAAAAAATTTTGCAAAAAGGTACTTAGTGCCAGAAAGCATCTTTCGTGTTTGTAGACTGTAACAATGTTCTACCCTGAGAACTTCTCCAATCTCTCTCCCATACATTTTTTCAATTAACTAGACAAGTCGAAGGTTCTGGCTTATAACCAGGAAATATACACAAAGGCACTTTGAGATTCCTTTAAATCTATCACAGTTTTTGTTCTAATAGAGAGATATTAAAATAATTTATAAACCATTTCTTTGAATATTGTGATCCGTGATTTCTTATTCTGCTCTTGTGATTCTCTCTCCTCAAAACATCCTCATGAAATGACTCAATTTTAGCAACACTTCAGAGTCCCTCTGAGTCATAATAGGCCTAATGGAGTTGTGAATGTTCATGACTGCACATTTGCAGTGTGGGATAGACAGAGATTATACCAACTACCACATTCAATCTTATATACAGTGTATCCTACAAATTATTTCTTGTATTTCCCTCCCAAGGGCAGCAAAAAACAAACAAACAAAACCAACTAGATGGTTTCACTAACAAAAAAAAGCTCCCAGTGAATTTTCAAATTTTCAGTTTATATTTCTCAATGACGAGTATCTCCTCCATATTTTTTTCTATATCAGGTCGAAATATCATTAGTCTTCACAGAACACACACGAATCACTGCTGCTTCGATACGACTGTCATGTCATAAAACCCACGAGAGATGATGAGTGTTACCTGGTCTCAGCGTATACAGGCCTTTCACAATATTTGCCATGGTTGAAGGTGTGACCTGAAATGGTGTTGACTGGGCTTCGAGAAGCAAAGCTGGAGAAGAGGAGAAAGATGAAAAAGCATGGAACACTCGTTAAAGTTTCTCCCAAAGACTGAAGGCAAACAGTGCAAACAAGAACAGCCCAAGAAAACAAACTGGGAGTTTACCCCTCACTCCCAACCCCACAACCTGTATAGAGCGCCAGTTCAAGTCCTGACTAGTCAGCTTCCTCCTAATGCGCCTGGGAATATAGCGGGCGAGGGGTCGAGTTTTTGGATTCCTTCCACCCATGTGGGAGACCAGATGGAGTTCTTGGCTCTTGGCTTCAGCCTGGTCCAGGCCCAGCTTTGCAGGCATTTGGGGAATGAACCAGCAGGTAGAAGACACTTTCCTGCCTCCCTCACTCCCCCATCTCCAGCTTTTCTCTATCTCGCCTTTCAAAAAAAAAACTTAAATAAATAACAAACAAATCTTTTAAAAATCAAATGCAATAGCTCAAGCTAACGGGGAAATACATGAAAGCGTGCTGGAACACTAATGGAAACGAACTGACTCATGGGGGACCTGAGTAGTAAATCCTCTAAAAGCAATGGCATTCATGGCACAGAGTGAATTGAAAGCGCTTCCATTAGAGGAATAAAATGTCACGCAATAAACTCAAACATTTCTTCTTCCCTCAAATCACCACAGTTGAGGCTTTTAGCATTTTTCTGAAAGACATGTGTTACAGGTTGAGTATCCCTTATCTGAAATGCTTGGAATCAGAAGCGTTTCAGATTTTGGAATATCTGAATACATTTTACAATTGAGCATCCCTCATCTGAAAATCCAAAATTTGAAATCCAAAGCTTTTTGAGCTCCAGCAGACGCTCAAAGCGTGTGGATTTCAAAGCTTTCCAGATGAGGGATGCTCATCACTAACAGTTATACATGAATTCTATTATTGAATGGATAGAAGATACTACTGACCTAAAAGTTAATTTTTAATTCATCTTCCAAAGATCTGCAATGTACTAAGAAAACAAACCAAAACCCCAAAATCTTTGGTATTTTACTCTAAATCAGGCTTGTAAAATATTAAAACCAATTTCCTCTGTGCATGCCTTTCCAAAAGTGGAAACGCCACCGAAGTGGCCGGCCCGGAAGCACGTCTACAGTTTAGAAGACTGTGAGCTACATTTGGACTCACATGATGAAGACCCTCCGAGGTACACTGTTCAAGTTTACCTTTCCAGTCTTATCGTTGGTAGATGGTTACAATTTTGAATGACATACATAAATTTTAAAGAGGGCATATGGTAAGCATTTAAACTGCAATGTTTAAAACTTGAACTTACAAATGTTAAGTTCAGAAAGTCTCTGACAGGGTCTGAAGTTAGCACAAACAAATGCAACCTCTCTTTACTACTCCACCCCCCGCCCCGCCTTTTGTGACTGGCACTGAGGCCTTCCATTAGCCTGGTTCCCACTAACTCTGCATGTTCAACCAATATTTACCATGTGGTTAAGCATATACATTTACAAACACCCTCTACCACAACTGTAATCACCTCTGTCAAATTAAAAAGCTATGAATAAATGATAAATATCAAAGATAAAAATACACACAAAATGTAGACAGACTGATCTGGGATGAATTAATTGAAAGTAATTACATTCAATAGCAAAAGATTAGAGTTGAGAAGGTTTTGCAACATTTCATTAACATCTTTCCATGTAAACTCTCAGGAAAACAGTATCTAAAACTTAATACTTCCGGCCGGCGCCGTGGCTCAATAGGCTAATCCTCTGCCTTGCGGCGCCAGCACATCGGGTTCTAGTCCCGGTCGGGGCACCGGATTCTGTCCCGGTTGCTCCTCTTCCAGGCCAGCTCTCTGCTATGGCCCGGGAGTGCAGTGGAGGATGGCCCAAGTGCTTGGGCCCTGTACCCCATGGGAGACCAGGATAAGCACCTGGCTCCTGCCTTCGGATCAGCGCGATGCGCCGGTCGCAGCACGCCGGCCGCGGCGGCCAAAAAAAAACTTAATACTTCCTGGTTACCACCATCCTGGCCCCCTGCAGCCTCTTAAGGAAAAGTAAGTTGGAATTTGGGGGATGAGCTTGAAAGGCAAAATAAAATATTTACTGAGTATTTAGCAGTGCTAGGTACTTTTCTATATCAGGCCACTTCAAAAAAGTTTGTGGAGGGCCTGGTGTTTTGGCACAGTGGGTTAAGCCACTGACTGCAACATGGGTACCTTACATATCAGAGCACTGGTTCAAGTCCTGGCTGTTGTTCCACTCCAGATCCAGCTTCCTGCTGATGAACCTCGAAGATAGATGATGGCGCCCAAGTACCTGGGCCCCTGTCACCCAAGTGGGAGACTCAGATGGAGTTCCTGGCTCCCTGGCTTCAGCCTGGCACAGCCCTGGCTGTGGCAGTCCATTTGGGTAGTGAACCAGTGGCTGAAAAGTCTCTTCTTTCCCCTTCTCTCTCTCTCTCTTGCTCTGTCTTTCAAATAAGTAAAAATAAATCTTTAAAAAATAAAAACCAGTTCCGGGCCATCATTGTGGTGCAACATGTTAAGCCCCTGACTCCAATGCCAGCATCCTATACAGGAGCACTGCTTCTAATCCTGGCTGCTCTGCTTCCCATCTAGCTCCCTGCTAATGTGTCTGGAAAAGCAGTGGAGGAGAGTCCAAGTGCCTGGGCCCAGGCTGCCCATGTGGGAGACCCGGTTGGAGTTCTGGGCTCCTGACTTGGGCCTAGTCAGTTCCAGCATTGCAGGCATTTGGGGAGTTAACCAGCAGATGAATGATCTCTGTCTCTCCTTGTCTTTAAAAAAAAAAAAAAGTTCATGGAGAAATGGAATTAAAAGATGAGTTTATTTTGGTATAAAAGATTATGAAAGCCATATATAGTTTTTTCACAAGATACATTTTCCACGAACTTTGGAGGTCCCTCATCTACATGTATGAACATGATCACACCATGGGAGCTGACAGAAAATCAGCTTTATCTCTAGTGACAAGACACCTTCTTCATTCATGAAGCCTGCTATTCATGGACAATATGGGCATTTGAGTTTCAATTTTTTTTTTTAATTTATTTGACAGGCAGAGTTATAGACAGTGAGAGAGACAGACAGAGAGAAAGGTCTTCCTTCCGTTGGTTCACCCCCCAAATGGCCGCAACAGCCGGTGCTGTGCCGATCCAAAGCCAGGAGCCAGGTGCTTCTTCCTGGTCTCCCATGCGGGTGCAGGGGCCCAAGCAGTTGGGCCATCCTCCTCTGCCTTCCCAGGCCACAGCAGAGAGCGGGAGTGGAAGAGGAGTAGCCGGGACTAGAACCTGGCACCCATATGGGATGCCAGTGCCACAGGCAGAGGATTAACCAGGTGAGCCATGGCGCCAGCCCTGGAGTTTCAATTCTTTACCAGCAGACAGTTTCATTCTGCCCTGTTCTTCTAGTTCTAAGGCAGGATTCTGAAATTCTTTCAACAGGTCTCCCACTGAGAGGCAGGGGCCAGGCCTCTCCCCTGGAATCTGGGTTCTGTGACTGTCCAACAGAATCCAGCAACAATAACACTGCGTCAGTTTCTGGACCCAGGATCTAAGGAACTGGCAGTTTCCACTGCCTGCTTCTTGGGGCACTCGCTCTTAGAAGAAAAATGAAAGGAACCAAATGCCAGCACCAACTCACCAGCCATGAGAGGCAGTCACAGCAAAAGCTTCCGCCCCTGCCATGGCCACGTCAGCAGTGGTGAGCAGAGGAGACACACTGCCCCAGGAGACCTCCCCAAACTGCAGAGCGAAATAAGAGCCTGCTGGTCGCAGCCAGTATGCTTCTGGACGGTCTGTTACACAGCAGTAATGAAAGGAATGGCAGCATTTCCAAACGGCTCTGAAGCCCAAGGAAGAAAGTTACTGATCAGATTTTAGAAAATCACTGAGACTGAGTGTTATTATTTGTTTTATTAGAGTAAGGGGGCAAGAGATAGGAAAATGTGTAACTACAGACAAGGCACCAATCCTCAATAGCTATGTTATTCTGGCTTAAATTAATTTTAGCCTCCTTTTGCCTCAGTTTCTGAAATATTGATTATACTCATCTTATAGGGGGTGAAGAGAATTAAGCAGTTAATAAGAAACGTGTGTGTGTGTGTGTGTGTGTGTGTGTTTTAAAAGATCTTTTTGATGATCAATCACACAGCTGTGAACATCTACAGACTCTGCTGGTATAGAGAGTCCAGGCCAGTGAGGCTGCGGTCACTTTGTTTTCCTCGTTCTAAGTACAATGCTCAGTAACTGCTCAACAAACACCTGAGAAGACCGTTGCAGTTTATTGGGGGGAAAGGTATCTTTACCTTTTTTTTAAGATTTGTTTATTTATATGAAAGGCAGAGAGAGAGAGAGAGAGAGAGAGAGAGAGAGAGGTCTTCCTTCTGCTAGCTCACTCCCCAAATGGCTGCAATGGCCAGAGCTAGGCCAATCCAAAGCCAGAAGCCAGGAGCTCCCTACTGGTCTCCCACATGTGTGCAGGGGCCCAAGCACTTGGGCCATCTTCTGCTGCTCTCCCAGGCCATAAGCAGAGAGCTGGATCGGAAATGGAGCAGCTGGGACTCGAACTGGCACCCATATGGGATGCCAGCACTACAGAGGCTTTGCCCATTGAGCCACAGCACCGGCCCTTGTATCTTTACTTTTAAGTGTAAATTTTATTGACAGTCACAGATTATACAATTAAAAAAAAAAAAAAAGAATTTGTTCTTTTCTCATCAGATCTGGGTTCCTATGTTGTCTTTTGAATATGCCCTATAAATGTCCAATAAGCCTGATTTCCAAATAACTGACAAGTGTAAGAACATATTTACAAAGTAAACAGCTTTTCCATCTGACACTGGTCAAGACATTAAACAAAGATGACTTCAAAATGGTTGCGCTCTATTTCACAATGAAAGCAAAAAGACGATGTTAACATCAGAGGACATACTTAAATGGTCATAATCAATAGCCAGAATACATCATAACAGAAAAGAAAAGCATGTAATATCCCCAAGATTCTAAGCCTCTGTTCTAATTCTGGAATCTTTTGGAAACATATTAATAAAACATATATATTCTTTTTGTCTACACTATTATTTGAAAACTCTTCCCTTCTAAAATAAACTGAATCAATATTCAACAATTGCTTTCCTTCATTTAAAATGAAAACAGTTTGTGGTCAAGCCTAGAACAACTCTTTTGTTAATCTTGGCAAAAGTTCAAGTGGTAGAAACTAATCAAGGCTAGTAAGAAAGCAAAACAAAAACAAACAAAAAAATCCCAGCAGACTAAAAATCCAAATATGTGCTAAATTCCTAAAAACTGACTTGATGACACACTGCATAAAATATGAGCTTTTTTTTTTTTTTATTGACAGGCAGAGTGGACAGTGAGGGAGAGAGAGACAAAGAGAAAGGTCTTCCTTTACCATTGGTTCACCTTCCAATGGCCACTGAGGCTGGCGCACCGCGCTGATCCGAAGCCAGGAGCCAGGTGCTTCTCCTGGTCTCCCATGGGGTGCAGGGCCCAAGCACTTGGGCCATCCTCCACTGCACTCCCGGGCCACAGCAGAGAGCTGGCCTGGAAGAGGAGCAACCGGGAAAGAATCCGGCGCCTCGACCCGGACTAGAACCCGGTGTGCTGGCGCCACTAGGTGGAGGATTAGCCTATTGAGCCGCGGCGCCGGCCGAGGTTTAGTTTCCTTTAAAAGCTCATATTTTGGCCGGCACCACAGCTCACTAGGCTAATCCTCCGCCTTGCAGCACCGGCACACCGGGTTCTAGTCCCGGTCGGGATGCCGGATTCTGTCCTGGTTGCTCCTCTTCCAGTCCAGCTCTCTGCTGTGGCCCGGGAGTGCAGTGGAGGATGGCCCAAGTGCTTGGGCCCTGCACCCCATGGGAGACCAGGAGAAGCACCTGGCTCCTGGCTTCGGATCACTGTGGAGCCCCGGCTGCAGCGCACCAGCCATGGCGGCCATTGGAGGGTGAGCCAACGGCAAAAGGAAGACCTTTCTCTCTCTCTCTCTCTCTCACTATCCACTCTGCCTGTCAAAAAAATAAATAAATAAATAAATAAATAAATAAATAAATAAATAAAAAGGAAACTAACCCTCTAGGTTACAGGGGTGGCACCTAAATGTCACTCGGAGAGGCATATTCCTTTAGGAAAAGAGGATGAAATGCCATCTACCAGGAGGGAGCATGGAAGCTGGGAATGGGGAGAAAGGAGAAACTAACTGAGCCTGGTACTTCCATCTGCTTACTTTACATTTATCTAAGCAGCTATGTTGCATATTTTATAAATCTAAATCACAGAAGAACCCATGCAGATCTAGAGGCTAGAAAGCTTGTCTAAAATACATAGTTTGTAAATGACAGAGCCAAAGTAGAAAATGGTTTCTGCAGTAATGAGTGAAACTAAGAGAGAAGTCTGTACTTCCACTTCAAAGATAGAAAACTGTTCTAGAGTAACTGGCCAACAGAGTTAAGAGCAAACCTCCCAAGTGGGCAGGGCCAGGAGCAGGGGACAAGCATGAGGCCAGACACAAACGCCCTGTCCAATAACCTGGCTATGCTGCTCCTAGTTCACTGGGCAGACTTCAAGTCATATTTACAATTCCTCGCTGTTTTTCCCTACAGTATAGAGTGGGTTTACTACTTCCAGAGGATAGCAACATCAGGGCTTATGTGACAATGCTCTCAGAACAAATGAAAAAGAAGAAAATCATTGTCAGTGTTTTCACAGCCCAAAGCAAGTTAAGTTACTTACGCATCAGGCTGCAAATGTGCTTTTCTGCAACATGTTCCGTAAACAGCTTTATAAGGTCATCTTTCAGGTCTCTGTTAAGCTTGGTTTCGATGTAAAATTTATTCTGAAAAAAAAAAAAAAAAAAAAATTTTTTTTTCCATGTATCAGTTGGGAAAATATTTAGTCTAACAAACTGAAGCAGTAAATATTATTTTAGAAGACAATGTATAAAGGCAATATATAAGACACAAAACTCCAATATCAAACAACAGAAATCTTGCCACTCTGAGTTATATATTGTGCATGGAGTTGAAAGCATAAAAAGATAAAATGCTGTTAACTACAGACCTTCAAAAGAACACTGGAAGATATCCAACATTACTAGATAGGACTGTATATACATGATGGAACCAGACCATGGACACACCTTTGCAAAATATTGTTATCACAGGACTGCTGCCTATGGCACTGGCACACCAAATCAGAGTGCCAGGAGTGCTAGCTGCTCCATTTCACATCTAGCTTCCTGCTAATTCGCCTGCGAAGACAGCAGATGATGATTCAAATACTTGGGCCTCTGACAGTCACATGGGAGACCCAGATGGAGTTCTTGGCTCCTGGCTTTGGTCTGGCCCAGACCTGGCTATTGTCACCATTTAGGGAATGAACAGCAGATGGACAGTTTCTCTCTGACTCTCCCTGTCGTTCTGCCTTATCAATAAGTAATTATTTTAAAATAACTGTCTCATCATCTAAAGACAATATCTGGAAACACTAATGAAAGGCATCCCCCATTTATCAGCGACTTTGTCAGTGGTGTTGGCTCCCATGTATGTACACATTCACCAGGGGTACTCTGTAGGGACATCTCTGGTTCACAGACACACACACAAGGTAGCCCAATCAGACTGAGAGAAACCTAGGCTGAGAGAAACGCTTATCATCATAATGAAACATGTTGTGGACAGTAAAGAGAACCCTGTGGACAGAAAAAGAACATGGGACCTTGGTATCTCTGCTGAACCACGGATTCACACAGCCCTGGAAACTGCCTGTGCCTGCAGTCTTATTACAGCAGACGAACCTTTTCCTTACTCTCAAAGCACTCTGAGCCACGTTCCCCGTTTCGTGTGGCTGTGGGCCTTCTGCCTGGTGCGACTAGCAAATCATCTTCATTGTTAACTCAACATGTAAGAGTGGGAAACACAGAAGGAATGTGAGCAAGCTGCTCACTGATTTGCTCTTCATTCTGAACACTTTTTCTTTAAAAAAATTATGAAAGTAAGATTCACGTGGTTAAAAATAAAAGCAAAAGGATGCACAACAAAAAGAAGTCCCCCACTGTGGAGAGGCCCCATGTCCCCTGGAAGCACTACTGTATATTATTTCTAATATGTACCCTGCATACGTGCATACACTTCTCCACTGCCCGCCTCCCATACACACTGGCTCCTGAACTACTGCTGACACAAGCTCTGTAACTTGCTTTTTCACCCAGTGTTGTATCTTAGAAGATCTTTCTCTAAAAGAACATGGAGGCATGCCATTATATTTAACTGTATGTTTTTCTACTCTATCTTCCATTAATTATTTTTTAAAATATTTATTTTATTTTATTTATTTGGAAGTCAGAGTTACACAGAGAGAGGAGAGGCAGAGAGAGAGAGTCTTCCATCTGCTGGTTCACTCCCCAGATGGCCACAACGGCTAGAACTGTGGCGATCCGAAGCCAGGAGACAGGAGCTTCTTCCAGGTCTCCCACGAGGGTGCAGGGGCCCAAGGACTTGGGCCATCTTGTACTGCTTTCCCAGGCTATAGCAGAGAGCTGGCTTGGAAGTGGAGCAGCCAGGACTCGAACCGGCGCCCATATGGGATGCCGGTACTTCAGGTCAAGGCGTTAACCCACTGCGCCACAGTGCTGGCCCTTTCCATTAATTACTTAATAGTCCTCCAAACACACTGGTAATACAGATTTTTCCAATGTTCTATTCAAAAACCAGTGCATAAATCTTTTATACATATGCATATTATTTGCATATACTTGTATTTATTTATATGATGGATTCCTAAAGACACTCCATTCAGCTCGTGCATTTTAAACTTGAAACAATGCCAGATAGTCTCCCAAAGGTTTTATCACCAAAAGTGTGAGGTGTTTGTTTCCTTTAGAGAGTCCATAGAACTGATTATCAATCTTTTCCAATTTCACTAATTGCACTTTTTTATTTATGATGTTGAATATCTGTTCCCATTTATATCTCAGTATATTTTCTGTAATCTATTCACAGCCTTTATTCATTTTTCAACATAAAAATGGGATGCCTTTTTTCTAATTAATTCATGAACACATTATTTATCAAAGCAAATCTCTGCCTTATGTTTTGCAAATTTACTGCAAATTTCCCCACCTACTTTTGGTGTATAGTTACTTTGCTGAATTTTATGTTGTCACAGTCTAATATTTTCCTCATGGCTTCTAGATTTAGGTCTCATTTAGAAAGGCCTTTTCTCACTCCAGGAGTGTGCATAATTTCTTCTAGTTCTTATAAAGACTTACTCCATTCAGAATTTATGAAGAATAAGCAGTGATGAGGCACCATTATCCTCTATTCCAAAATGACTTCAGCTATCTTAATACCAGCTATGGAATAATCTGTTTACTGGTATGAAATGTCACATTTTTTTTTTCCATTAAACTCTCACATTTACCTTGGTCTAGGTTCCCTGTTCTGCCTATCCTTGCACTGAAGACAAATACTTTAATTACCTCAGCCTTCACATTATTAGAATATCACCTCTTATTAGTCTTTCATAGCAGCTTTCCTATTTAATTTCCTGCAATAAGAATTTTATAAAAGGGATCATATAAATAAGACCAAGTGTCTGCTAATAACAATAGATAGAATTAAAAAGGAGAGAATGATCCAACATGGGAAGCAGGCCACACAGCAGACTCAGAGAATGACAAATGCCCTAAACAGCACTCTGGCCTCAGAATCAGCCCTTAATTAAGGCATTCAGATCTGGCTAAAAAGCCCATGAAAGCAATTCAGGCATGGAAAGACAAAAAAATGACCTACATGAAGGATCTCTGTGAGTGAGATCCCTGTGGAAAGAAGGGGCCATCAAAGAAGGAGGCACCTTTCTCTGAAGGGAGGAGAGAACTTCCACTTTAATTATGGCCCTGTCTAAATACTGATGGAGTTTGTGGACTCAAGAGGATTCCATAGCCTTGGCAGCTCATGACAAGAGCCTCAAGTGATCACTGATATCATAAATAAGAGTGTCAATTGTTAAATCAACAACAGGGGGCCGGCGCTGTGGCACAGCAGGTAAAGCTGCCACCTGTAGTGCCAGCATCCCATATGGGTGTGGGTTCATGTCCCGGCTGCTCTACTTCCAATCCAGCTCTCTACTGTGGCCTGGGAAAGCAGTGGAAGATGACCCAAGTCCTTGATCCCCTGCACCCATGTGGGAGACCTGGAGGAAGCTCCTGGCTCCTGGCTTCGGATTGGCACAGCTCCAGTCATTGCAGCCAGTTGGGGAGTGAACCAGCGGATGAAAGACCTTTCTCTCTGCCTCTCCTTCTCTCTGTGTAACTCTGACTTTCAAATAAATAAATAAATCTTAAAAAAAAAAATCAATAACAGGAGTCACTGTACACTTTCTCCCCATGTAGGACCTCTGTCCTTAATGAGTTGTACTATGAGAATTAACAATAAAACTTGTCTTCAAACAGTTCTTTATACTTTGTGTGTCTGTGTGGATGCAAACTGTTGAAATCTTTACTTAGTATAGAGTTGATCTTCCGTATATAAAGATAATTAAAAATGAATCTTAATGAAGAATGGGATGGGAGAGGGAGCAGGAGGTGGGACGGGAGTCGGGGTGGGAGGACAGGTATGGGGGTAAGAACTGCTATATTCCTAAAGCTGTACCTATGAAATTTATATTTATTAAATACAAGTTTTCTATTAAAGAATTTTACAGCAATAGATTAAATTAACTGCCTGCCTTATTTCATTTCTAAGAATTTCTTTCCTATTTTGGAAGTAAGTATCTAGTGAAAGTTTATTTTTAAATAACTAAAAATATCAACTATAAAGCTACTTTCACAATTGAGATTTTTTTCTTGATCAAAATAAATCAAAAATAAAGATTTTTTTTTTAAAAATCAACTTTTAGAGCAACAGTTGATTTGGCAGTATAACTTTAAGTCTTTGAAGTAATTAGACATCTTTTTGAGACTTTGCAGTTTGTATATAAGAATAAAAGACAACACTCTGGTTTCTCTTCAGATCGTATAAATCTTTCGCCTTTTACTAAAGAATAAAAGACAACTGTTCAACTTCCAGTGGAAATGCTTCTGCATTTATAATGCTTTTCCTCTCCTGCTGTCAGCAATGTTAGTATTTAAAACCTTCGTGCACAGCAGTTCAAGGAGCCCTTCCTACACTTCAGTAAGCAACCAGGACACATCAAACAGAAACAGTGCGAGAGCATCAGCACTTGAACGCTAACGTGATTCCAGCTCTTCAGTTAACAGGAGACATTCAACTTTCTCTCAGGGACAGTAATATTAGTTCCAATATTCTAAACCAAGCACATGCACCTGATCTCTGTGTCTTCCAAAAAGAATCTAATAAAGTAGTTTAGAGTGTTAGACAAGTTATTTTCTGGTTTAATGATCTGATTTCTTAAAATATTCATAGAGACAGACTTCTAATAAAAATACTAATTTTGACAATACTCAAAAAACTTCTCTTTGGTTTCTGTGACTACAAAGGACATTCTGCTGATTATGCTCTTCATAGTTTGGGAATTCAAACTATTTCCTTTAAGTAATACACTTTCCCAACAATGCAGTGACAAATTACAAAGAATTTCTATCTTCTGGACAATAAAAATAATTTACATAACAAATTTTCACGAATAACTAGAAGGCAAAGTCACATTCTTGATCTATACAGCAAGTTGGAGCCAAGCTTCCTTTCACAACCTAAAATCCCTTAGGGATTCTGCTAGGTGGAAGAAGTCTGAAGTTCATTTATTCTTAGATAATAAGAACCCCAGGACATTAGCATAAAGTTTAAGAAAGCAACACTGGCAATACAGGAATGTGTGAATCACTTTCCTGTCATATTTATGTACTTTTGTACAAATTAACTATTCGGTTTTTTACTTAGAATCCAAGTCAAGACAATGTAGACTTGTTATTACTAACCCACCTACCCAAACTGCCTACTGTAATGCCATTTAACGGCAGACGGAGGAGACAGCACTACAATGCAAGCTCCACTTTCCGTGGAATGACTTACTTGCACTTATCACATGGCTATTTTTAGATATTCTATTTTCTGATGACAAGAGATCTTACATATCTTTGTTTTCCCAGGACCAAGCAAAGTGCCAGCCACATGACAAATACGTTGGCTGATTGTTACTTGTCTATTCAGCAATTTTTACTTAGGGAATTTTAAAGAAGAGGGAAGTAGATAATTCTATACCAATAACCATGACACATTAATGAAATACTTTCCACCTCAAAGAATGGAAATCACACAAAATACAGTAAAAGAAAAACAGAACACGCTTAACTCTGCATGCGTGTGTGCCCAGACCCACACTCCCCCAGGGACTAGGAAGGAGGAAACCCCTCTGCCTTACCATATATATGAAAAGAGGCACAATGCTCTGCAATGCTCCCATGTACTGTCCAAGCGCTATATTAAATCTTTCAATATACAGATCTGGAGGGCTGGCCTGTGAGAAAGAACATACGTGTGATCACTCCCGTAAACCAAGCAGACGCCCTTCCACCCCAACCCACAACGCAAGTAGAATGAAAAGGAATCCAAAGTCCACAGGAGAGTGACAAGAAAGAAAAGGACACTTATACCCAGAGGCTTTAAGACTTCTTAGTTCCAAAAATCTGCTACATAAAACTGAGGTTTAGTTTAGCTACTGTTGAAAACTATGTAACCTTACAGGCTTGCTCTCTTCATGAGTAAAAAGGTGCATTCAAAATGTTTTTATTTATTTATTTTTGACAGGCAGAGTTAGAGAGAGACAGAGACAGAGACGAGAAAGGTCTTCCTTTTCTGTTGGTTCACCCCTCAAGTGGCCGCTACGGCCGGCACGCTGCAGCCAGCGCACTGTGCCAATCCGAAGCCAGGAGCCAGGTCTTCCTCCTGGTCTCCCATGCGGGTGCAGGGCCCAAGCACCTGGGCCATCCTCCACTGACTTCCCAGGCCACAGCAGAGAGCTGGCCTGGAAGAGGAGCCACCGGAACTAGAACCCAGCACCCATATAGAATACCGGTGCCACAGACGGAGGATTAGCTAAGTGAGCTGCGGCGCTGGCCAGGTGCATTCAAAATGTAAGACAAATGATGTGATTAAAAAATTTTCACTGGCCGGCGCTGTGGCTCAATAGGTTAATCCTCCGCCTTGCGGCGCCAGCACCCCGGGTTCTAGTCCCGGTTGGGGCGCCGGATTCTGTCCCGGTTGCCCCTCTTCCAGGCCAGCTCTCTGCTATGGCCCAGGAGTGCAGTGGAGGATGGCCCAAGTCCTTGGGCCCTGCACCCGCATGGGAGACCAGGAAAAACACCTGGCTCCTGGCTTCAGATCAGCGCGATGCGCCGGCCGCAGTGCGCCGGCCGTAGCGGCCATTGGAGGGTGAACCAACGGCAAAAAGGAAGACCTTTCTCTCTGTCTCTCTCACTGTCCACTCTGCCTGTCAAAAAAAAAAAAAAAAAAAAAAAAAATCACTGGAGAACAGCATAGTGGCATAGCAAGTAAAACCGCCTCCTGCAACACTGGCATCCCATATGTGTGTCAGTTCATGTCCCAGCTGCTCCATTTCTGATCCAAATCCTTACTGGTGGCTTGGGAAAAGCAGCGGAAGATAGTCCAAGTGCTAGAGTCCCTGCAACCACTTGGGAGACTCCGATGGAGTTGCAGGCTCCTGGCTTCAGCATGGTCAGCCCTGGCTGTGGCAGCCATTTGGGGAGAGAACAAGTAGATGGAAGCTCGCTCTCTCACTCTCTCTGTAACTCCTGACATTCAAATAAACAAATAATCTTTTTTTAAAAAGTTATCACTGAATGATATCAACCCTTTCTGTGTGAACCAAACTACATTTGGGCCTGGAATGGGGGCAAAGGGAATCCAAGAAAGTGGCACAGGCTTAACATGTTATTAGCCTGGCTAATGAATCTGTATAATTACCTTAGGCACAGTAACCTTCTGAGTTCTATGCTAACTTGATTGTAAACGCTCCTGTAGCTAACCAGTCATAAACATTACTAGCCAGAAAGCAACAGCCCAAATGGTCCATAGATATCACAGCTTGGAGAGCAGTATAATACATGTCTCACATTTAATTTCTTGTTATAAAACCGCATGTCATAAAGCCATCAAAAGAAAACACTTCTAGCTTTATTGTGTCTTCTACTGAAAGTGCATGTCCTAAAATTCATGAAGACCCATCCCTCCCCCATTCTGCTGTATCGAGAAGAAAGTAGTTAAGGCTACATGGAGTCACAGGGTGGGGCCCTGATCCTACAGGATTAAGAAGAAACATCAGGAGCTGGTGTTTAGCCTAGCAGTTACGGTGCCAGCATCCCACACTGGACTGCCTACTTCCAATTCTTAGCTCTGGCTCCCAACTCCAGCTTCCCACCAGTGCAGGTCCTGAGAGGCAGGCACTGATAATGGCTTAAGTATTTGGGTTCCTGCCAAGCACAAGGGAGATCTAGACAGTATGCCCGGCTCCTGGCTTTGGCCCTGGTCTAACCTAGCCATTGTACGCATTAGAGGAGTGACCAGAAGAGAGCTCACACTCTATCTTGCTCTCTTTCCAATAATTTTTTAAAGACACATTTCATTATATGGACCCAGAATATCTCATCTGAAGAGTCTTTAAGTATGTGTCTTAGTGGCAGATCCAAATATTCCAAAATTTGAATTTCCACTACAAAGCTCACATTTTATCAGCAACAAATACTATCAGTTGTTTTCCTTGAAGAGACGGGCTTATTTCACTCATTTTTGAGCCAATGTCAAATCTCTAAATCAGTCTGTCAGTCATTCAATTAAAAATAACGTGTTTCATTCGGGGTGGGGAACTTTGGATGAAAACTCAACCAGACAAAATGTGCTTCCCAAATAGCCACTGTGCCTTGGTATGCAGTTTCCCCCCTCTCCACACAAAATATTTTTAAATCAATGCTCAGTCACAATTTAATATAAGTAATATTTTCACTGCTTCGGCTGGGACATTCTTAAGTGAAGCAAGGCTTCTGTTTTTTGTGTTCACCGCAAGTGTGTGGAAGTAACGCTTCATGCTAAAGCATCAGCAGTTTAGCCCTGCTGCTGCCGCAGCACCAGAGAAAATGTCAACATCATGAAAACAGCATCTTAACAACACCAGAAAATCAGTTTGGATTTTCAGGAACCCTGGAACTGAAAAGGTTTCAGGAACCCTCAGAAGTCCATAAACTGCTTAGAGAACATACTTAAAGAACACATATTCTTGTAAATTCATTGTCTGTTTTTAAACAAATACAGATTATTCTGTAACCTGCTTTTATCGTTCAACTATGTGTCAACATCTCTCCCAGGCCAAGCTTCGTCCTACAATGTAAACGTCATAAGGGTCTGGACTGTCACTGTCCACCAGTCTCTGTTCACCAATACTTAGGCTCTGCTCTGCTGTTTGCTGCCCAGGATTGCAGGGTCATTTCTAAACCAGATGAGCCCTGGGGCTCAGCTTAAACATAAGATATACTGTGCTCCTCGGTCAAAAGATAGATTCCAGCTTCAGGAACGACCTGACACTTCCACGGGCCAGTGGACCTCAGAGAACACTGCTCTCCAGATCTCATGAGGGGTCTGTCAGGGACTGCAGAACCTCCCGCCGCATTCCAAGGCCCTGCCTCAGCCACTTCCCAGAGGTACAAATGAGAACTGCAGGGGCTCCGTGAACAGCGGGCTCAGCTGGCCCTCACATCCACCTGAGGCTTCTCCAAAACACTGAGAACAGAGAGCCTGCAGGAGTCGAGAGAAAGCTGAACAGTCGGCACCCACACACACAACAGAAGGTGTTGACTGCACAAGAAACAACTATACTGACATTAGTAAAAATATGATGCATCACCCGAGTGTTAGGGTAAAGGTGAACTTTTCTTCTAAAGTCAACAGCTTCTTAACTAGTACGAAATTCAGTGATTATAAAGTCATTAAAATGTAGCTGTGACGTTCCACTTAGCTTAGAATGCAGAAAGCGTCAAGAGAATCACATTTACACCTTTATAGTTAGCCTAAACAGTTTTTCTGAGCACACAGGCATCTGTTTACCTTACATTTATAATGGCCAAGAGACATGAATTCCAAAGAGTAAACCGCCCCTCTAAGGAAAGAAAGGCTACACTACGTCACCTTTGGTATTGGTGGCCATAACAGCTCCTCAGAATCAGCCCTTAAGGCATTCGGATCTGGCTAAAGAGCCCATGAGAGCATTTCAGGCATGGAAAGCCAAGACACTGTGGCAAAAAATGACCCAAATGAAAGATCTCTGCAAGTGAGATCCCAGTGGAAAGAACAGGCCATCAAAGGAGGAGGTACCTTTCTCTGAAGGGACGAGAGAACTTCCACTTTGATTATGGCCCTGTCTAAATAAGGTCAGAGCTGGTGAACTCAAGAGGCTTCCAGAGCCTTGGCAGCTCATGACAAGAGTCTCAGGTGATTACTGACTCATAAATAAGAGTGTCAATTGTTAATCAACAGGAGTCACTGTGCACTTGCTCCCCATGTAGGACCTCGATCCTTAATGTGTTGTACTATGAGAATTAACGGTAATACTAGTCTTCAAACAGTACTTTATACCTTGTGTGTCTGTGTTGGTGCAAACTGTTGAAATCTTTACTTAGAGTTGATCTTCTATATATAAAGATAATTAAAAATGAATCTTAATGAAGAATGGGATGGGGGAGGGAGTAGGAGGTGGGACGGGAATGGCGGGGAGGGCAAGTATGGGGGGAAGAATCGCTATACTCCAAAGTTGTAGTTATGAAATTTGTATTTATTAAATAAAAGCTTTCTATGGAAAAAAAAAAAGGCAGGTTAAGAGGGGCCAGCACAGCAAGCTAAGCCACAGCTTCTGATGCCAGTACCCCATATCAAAGTGCTTCTGGCCCAGCTTCCTGCTAATGCACCTGGGAAGGCATCAGAAATAGCCCAAGTGCTTGGGTCCCTGACACTCACTGGGAGACCAGGATGGAGCTCCTGGTCCCTGGCTTTGGCCTGGTGCCGTCCCATCTCTTGTGGCCACTTGGGGAATGAATCAGCAGATGAAAGCTCTCTCTCTCTCTCTCTTCCTCCCTCTATCACTCTTTCACAAATAAACATTAAAAATAAAAAAGTAGGCAAGAAAACAAGAGAAGCTGTAATGAGTCATTAAAGGCCAAGTGTGACCAACAGTACAGGATTCTAGGAAGCTTCCACCCAGGGGAAGGCCCAGCTACTCCTTTCCCATAATCTTCCACTGGGTTGGAAAGAGAAGGCTGAAGAAGAACCTGTCTCCACGGCACAGACGTGCTGGGTGTGTCAAGGGATGCAGATGGGGCAGGAGTACCTGAACAAGTCCACGCATGCTACACTTGGGTCCACCATGAGTAAAAACATGTTGACTAGCTGACAGTTCAAAACACAAAGACCGTCTGCCTGGAACCTACTCAAACTCAAAGCAAAAGCCACTGTGCAGGGAAGGCCTAAGAAACCTACCTGCACCCCGGTTACTCTTCTCTGTCCCAAGGTAAAATCTATCTAATGCTGAAAAACGGGCAGGTAATCCTCCAGCCCTTCTGTGACACGAAAAGGTCAGCTGGCCAGCACCGTGGCTCAATAGGCTAATCCTCCGCCTTGCGGCGCCGGCACACCGGGTTCTAGTCCCGGTCGGGGCGCCGGATTCTGTCCCGGTTGCCCCTCTTCCAGGCCAGCTCTCTGCTATGGCCAGGGAGTGCAGTGGAGGATGGCCCAAGTCCTTGGGCCCTGCACCCCATGGCAGACCAGGATAAGTACCTAGCTCCTGCCTTCGGATCAGCACGGTGCGCAGGTCGCAGCGCGCCAGCCGTGGCAGCCATTGGAGGGTGAACCAACGGCAAAAGGAAGACCTTTCTCTCTGTCTCTCTCTCACTGTCCACTCTGCCTGTCAAAAAAAGAAAAGGTCAGCTATTATTAGCAAGGCAGAGAATCTACTCATGCCCAGGTTTCTGCACCATTCAAAGCAAAACTATACCACCGCTGAGCCAAGGGCAGGAAACTTGCTCACGCCCAAGGCCCATCAGAGTTACAAGGCAGCTTCCTCTCCCAGAGACACCAAACAGCAGATGACACCCATGCATAAGGAGGCCGAGAGGACCAAAGGTGGGAGGCCACGGCACCTTCTGCAGAAGCTCTGGCAGCAGCACCGGGACAGCAATCGTAGCCAAGGCCAAGACCAAGGAGTGGTTCCCTGCCACCAAGCTGGGTCACTTGGTCAAGGACACGAAGAAGATCAAGTCCTTGGAGGAGAGCTATCTCTTCCCTCTTCCCAACAAGGATTCTGAGATCAGTGGTTTTACCTGGGGGCCTACCTCAAAGAGGAGGTTTTAGAAGATTCTGCCAGTGCAAAAGCAGATATGCACTGGCCGGCGGACCAGGTTCAAGGCATTTGTTGCCGTTGGGGACTACCATGGCCATGTCGCCTGAGCGTGAAATGTTCCAAGGAGGTAGCCACCACCATCCAAGGGGCCATCATCCTGGCCATGTTCTTCACTGTGCCCAAGCAGAGAGGCTACTGAGGGAACAAGATCAGCAAACCTCACACCACGCCTTACAAGTGACCAGAGGCACCGGTATCATCTAGGCCTCTGAACCTAGGGAGCTGCTGTTGATGGCTGGCATTGATGACGGCTTCACTTCAGCCAGGGACCACACTGCCACCCCAGGCAACTTTGCCATGGCCATCTTTGACGCCATCTTCAAAACTTAACAGCTATCTGACCCCTGACCTCTGGAAAGAGACTGTGTTTACCAACAACTTTGCCATGGCCATCTTTGACGCCATCTTCAAAACTTAACAGCTATCTGACCCCTGACCTCTGGAAAGAGACTGTGGTTTACCAAGTCTTCCCATCAGGAATTCACAGACCATCTTGTAAAGATTCAAACCAGAGTATCTGTGCAGAGGATCCAGGCTCCAGCTGTGGCTACAAGAGTTATACACACACACACACACACACACACACTGTGGCTACCACAAAGTTATACACACACACACACTGTGGCTACAACATAGAGTTATACATACACACACACACTGTGGCTACAACAGAGTTATACACACACACACAAACACTGTGGCTACAACATAGGGTTATACACACACACAAATACTGTGTCTACAACATAGCATTATACAAACACAAACACTGTGGGTACAACAGAGTTATACACACACACACAAACACTGTGACTACAACATAGAGTCATACACACAAACACTGGTTACAATAAAGAGTTATATACATGCACACACACACACACACACAAAGTGAATTAAGCATCCCCCTCCTTTTTCCAGTTACAAGGCAACATCTGCTCACCACAGGAAGCAGATATTTATTATCTACCCCTTAAAGGTCGCTAACCCCTGGGCAGACCTTCAACTGAGGAGGAAAAGATTCTCTGTAACTGGCATAGGGAGAATGCCCCACCCCAAGGCTCGGGGCACAGGCAATACCTATGACTAAGGCAAGAGTGAGAGAAACCCCTCAAAAACACATACAAAACCTGCCCTGCCTCTCACACCAAGCAAGTAACAGCTATGCACTGCTAATGGAGAGACATCACAAAGAAAGACCCCCCACCACAATTCCCACCTGGACAAGGCCTGCTAAGAGCTGAGGGCAGAGAAGAAGCACTGAAAAGAACGTATCCCAGTCGCATTGAGAACAGAGCAACGCAGCCTAGCACTGCCAGTATCAGCCCGATGCAACAGTAACTCACAACCCAACTCACCCACTGTACGATTAGCTCAACTCCTCATACTAATAGCCCTGCAGAAGATATATTCATTCCTAGGCATAAATATTACTCATATTTATGTCAGTCTCTACTTTTTATATACAATGTCCCACAGCCAAAAACTAAGAAATCCCACAAAAGCAAGAAAGCACACCCACTGTCAAGAATCAAACAGCTGGGACAGGCCTTTGGTTTGGACAGAAGTTAAGACAACACCTGGGACATCCATCTCCCACGTCAGAGCGCCTGCTTTGAGCCCCAGCTCTGCTTCCCACCCAGCTTCCTGCTCGAGTGCACCCTAGGAAGCAGCAGATGAGGGCTCAAGTACTGAGTCCTTGTTACTCACACGACAGTTCCAGGCTTCTGGGTTCTGCCTGGCTAAGCACCAGCTGCTGTAGACTTTCAGGGGGTAAACCAGCAGATGGACACTACCTCACTGACTTTCAAATAAGGTAAAAATAAATAAATTTTTTAAAAAGACAAATATTCAACATGTCCTGATGCAAAAGTGGCCCACATGATGAAACTGTTTTAAAGATTTTAAAATAACTCTGCTTAATATTTACAATGACCTAACAGAAAAAGTAGACAATATGAACAAAAAAGATGGGGAATTTTAGCAGACAAAAGAGTCAAATGGAATGCTCAATTTTTTTAAACAGTTTCTTCATGATCTTTTGGCATTTATTCCTGTATTACACCAAATGGATCTCAAGGATCCTTAATGCTGTTTTCCAAATATAAGTAAGAATTCTCTTTAAAAAATTGGCCTCTTCAGCTCCTGGCTCCTGGCTACGGAACGGCGCAGCTCTGGCCGTTGCAGCCAATTGGGGAGTGAACCAATGGATGGAAGACTTCTCCCTCTCTCCCCCTCCCCGGCCCCTGCGTCTCTCCTTCTCTCTGTGTAACCCTGTCTTTCAAATAAATAAATAAATCTTTACCAAAAAAATTGCCTCTTCATGACCGATTTAGCAGAAACATCTAGTATCCTTCATGGTTAAGTCTCACTAGCCTATTCCATGACTTACAAAGCAGTGCCACACTGCGTCCCTCTGTTGAGGCCTCAGCAGCACACCCATGACACCTGAGGGTGGTAACAATGCTACATAAACATGGAATTTCTTCCCAAAAAGAATACATCTGACATCCCATTCTCGTTCTTGCTGTGCAGATATTATTTCCATAGCAAAATAATATCCAAAAATAATAGGTTACATAGAAGATAAATGAATTTCAAGGGATTTTAAGATTTTTAAAAAATTTTAAAAATAAAAAGGGGCCGGCGCTTCGGCATAGTAGGTTAATCCTCTACCCGCGGTGCTGGCATCCCATATGGGCGCCCGTTCTAGTCCCGGCTGCTGCTCTTCCAGTCCAGCTCTCTGCTGTGGCCTGGGAAAGCAGAAGATGGCCCAAAGGCTTGGGCCCCTACACCCACATGAGAGACCCAAAAGAAATTCCTGGCTCCCGGCTTCAGATCAGCTCAGCTCTGGCTGTTGTGGCCATTTGGGGAGTGAACCAGCGGATGCAAGACCTTTCTCTATGTCTCTCCCTCTCACTCTCTATAATTCTACCTCTATGATAAATAAGTAAAATCTTAAAAAAAAAAAAAAAAATCAGAGGTAAAGAGTGACAAAAGCCATCCTTATAATTTATAATAGATTATCTGGCATGTATCATATTCCAGCTCTCAATACCTCCACAGGGCTGGGTGTTATGGTGCAGTGGCTTAAGCACCATCTGAGACACGGTATCCTATACAGGAGTGCCTGGCTCAGTCCTGGCAACCTGGTCCTTCTGATGCAGCTCCCTGCGCGTTCCTGGGAGGTAACAGATGATGTCCCAAGTACTTGGGTCCCTGTCACCCACATAAGAGACCTAGAGTTCCTGGCTCCCGGCTTTTTTCTAATCCAGTCCCACCGAGCTGTTGAGGGCATCTGAGGAGTGATCCAGAGGAAGAGAGATGCCTCTTTGTGTGTCTGTTTCCCTGTCTTCCAAATATATATATAATTTCTACTACGATTATATAAAAAATTGCTGAATTTATTTCTAAAACTGAAACTCTTCTCATCTTTTAATACTCCTGGGGCTTGAATAGTAAACTGAATTACAGTCTAGCTTCTGTGATCCTGGAATCCTTTATCCACACACCCACGAGATCCCCTCGGCTCCAGTCCCAGTTTTTCCTGACAAGCCAGGGGACACTGAGCAATTACACAGAGTCAAGGAGCAGTGAAGGGAGAAAATAGCCAAAAACCAGACAGGCCAGGATGCACGCTCATTTTTCTAAACAGCGAATCTTTTGATACTCAGTAAAGACTACAACTGGTCACTATTTGCTTATTTTTTAAAAGGACACCTCCCCCTTTTCCAAATGAAATACAGAGATGTTTCAAAGCACACAATGTATCTTAAGAAGAATACAATTAGTAACTATACTTTGCATACTGTGATAATAAACAAATGCAAATAACTAGCCATTATTAAGTGACTTTACTCCCCTGCTCATGACAGATTCTAGCTTCCAAGTTCAGGATGCTGTTTTTACTAGAACATGTAGACACTTCTAGCAATATTTGCTATAAAGCAAGCATATGCTTTTTACCAACTTATAAGCAGTTCTATTTGGGGCCTCACGTTATGTTAAGCCCCAATGAGGCAAATGAAGAGCAGACACAGTTCTGCTTTATTTGATAAATAAACTTTATCTAAATTACAGTCTCAATGAGAGCCTAAAGAATGAAAGCTAGGATGTCTCACTGGCAAATTCTGAGATAAGAACTACTTTCCCAAGAACAAGTGTTTTTTGTTTTTTTGTTTTGTTTTTATTTATTTATTTTTTTTTTGACAGGCAGAGTGAACAGTGAGAGAGAGAGGGACAGAGAGAAAGGTCTTCCTTTTGCCGTTGGTTCACCCTCCAATGGCCGCCGCGGCTGGCGTGCTGCGGCTGGCGCACCGCGCTGATCCGAAGGCAGGAGCCAGGAGCCAGGTGCTTTTCCTGGTCTCCCATGGGGTGCAGGGCCCAAGTACCTGGGCCATCCTCCACTGCACTCCCGGGCCACAGCAAAGAGCTGGCCTGGAAGAGGGGCAACCGGGACAGAATCCGGCGCCCTGACCGGGACTAGAACCCGGGGTGCTGGTGCCGCAAGGCGGAGGATTAGCCTAGTGAGCCGCGGCACCAGCCAGAACAAGTGCTTTCAGTTCAGTTTCAATTAAACCATAGATCTCCAGAGGCTGCCGCTGAGGTATAGCAGGTGAGGTTTCCTCCTGCGATGCTGGCATCCCAAATGGGCACCAGCTCATATGCTAGTTGCTTCACTTCCAATCCACCTCCCTGCTAATGGCCTGGGAAGTCAGTAGAGGATGGCCCCAGTGCTTGGGCCCTGACACCCATGTGGGAGGCACAGATGAAGCTCCTGGCTTCCGCCGGGCCCAGCCCAAGCCATTGCAACCATCTGAGGAGTAAACAAGCAGATAGAGGATCTCTCTCCCTTCCTCTCTCTAACTCTGACTTTCAAATAAATAAATAAATCTCCAAATAATTTCTCAGAGAAACGTTCAGTAAAATATACATATGAAGAGCTATTGACCAATTAGTGATTTTTATTTAAACTCTCTGAAGAAAAGATCATGGAATTCTGTCATTATCTAAAATCCTTTTTATTATATCAAGGAGTAAACAGCATATTTGGAGGAGGGAAGTTTTTTAAAAACACACTTTGTAATTCAACAGATAAAAGTTAAGAGCCTTTAATACAAACATATAACATTTCAAATAACCAGTTGAGTTATGCTGCCACCCACTGGTCATAAAACAAATAGCAAAGCAATCCCTGCCCTGGTCTTAAACACCAGGACTCTGGCTCACTTTATGGGTAATCTTTAAAAATGTTATCTGGTGCCTGTGAAGACAGAATCAGAGCTAACTATGATTGATTATGATTTAGTCTCCAATAACTTCCATTATTAATTAGTTTGAGAGACAAGTGATAGATTTAGCTTAAAACCGAGGTATATTTACCATAAGTTATCAAAATTAAATTTTATTAAAAGGAATAGTTTAAATATAATTCAAATTCTTTTAAATTAAAAATAGTTGACAAATACTCAAACTATTATAAATTCAGTTCTTTTTTTTTAAGATTTATTTATTTATTTGAAAGTCAGAGTTACACAGAGAGAGGAGAGGCAAAGAGAGAGAAGTCTCCCATCTGATGGTTCCATTTCCAATTGGCCATAACGGCTGGAGCTTTGCCGATCTGAAGCCAGGAGCCAGGAGCTTCTTCTAGGTCTCCCACACAGGTACAGGGGCCAAAGGACTTGGGCCATCCTCTAATGCTTTCCCAGGCCATAGCAGAGGATTGGATCAGAAGTGGAGCAGCCAGGTCTCGAACCGGCACCCCTATGGGATGCTGGCGCTTCAGGCCAGGGCGTTAACATGTTGAGCCACAGCACCAACCCCAATAAATTCAGTTCTGTTTGAAAATAAAATCTACAGCATCTTCCTCTCCTCCTGTGTCTCTATGGTCCTTCCTCCTGGAGAGCTGAACTCGGCTGAGCATCATGAGGCTTGTTCCTCTCACTGGAATGTCACTATCCTGATTTGCAACCAAATGTCTGCTTCAACAGTGTTTCTGGAAGGAACTCACCCACCAATGTGTTACTGAACTATAAAGCTACTATATCAAAATAGAATATTTTTATTTGGTAAAAGTGAAACTACATTCTTAATAAAGCACATTAACATATCCAATAAATTGTATCAGGGAGAAAATGCCTCACTGAATCGTTCCTTAGTAGAAAAGATTCAGTCATACACACAAAAAAAAAAATCAATACCTGGCAAGGTCATTTAAGACAGTATTAAGAGTAAAGGATTTTATATGCCTTCAATTCAGTTCTCTGCATTGTGGTGGGCAAAACAGAATACTCTAAATGTCGATTCAAATGCTTAATGTTATCAGTTAAAAAGGAAAAAAATTATTAGTGAATTAAAATAACACAACTTAGGAGTCAGCGCTCTGGTGCAGCAGGTTAAAGCCCTGGCCTGAAGCACCAGCATCTCATATGGGCACCAGTTCTAGTCCTGGCTGTTCCACTTCTGATCCAGCTCTCTGCTATGGCCTGGGAAAGCAGTACAACATGGCCCAAATCCTTGGGCCCCTGCACCCATGTGGGAGACCCGGAAGAAGCTCCTGGTTCCTGGCTTCAGATCGGCGCAGCTCCAGCCCTTGCGGCCATCTGCAGAGTGAACCAGCGGATGGAAGACCTTTCTCTCTCCGTCTCTACCTCTCTCTGTAACTCTTCCAAATAAATAAAATAAATCTTTTAAAGAAAACACAACTTAGATAAACAAAACGTGCTATATCCCCCCAGAAGATTACTATTCAGCTATTAAGAAAGAATTGAGTATTAATGATGCTGTAACTTGAATGAACCGTTGAAACCATCATGCAAGTCAGTCAAGACAGATACAAAACTGTATTGTGCCATTTGCATTGGATGTCCAGAAAAGGTAAATCCACAAAGCGCATCAGTGGTCGATGGGGTGTGATGGGGTGTGATGGGGTGTGATGGGGTGTGATGGGGTGTGATGGGGTGTGATGGGAGAGAACAGGAAGCGACAGCTAATGGACCTGGGGGGTTCCTTTTCAGAACAACTAAAATGTTCTGCAGGGAGCCCGGACCCCAGCCACAGGATAAGTGACCGCGACTACATGGGCTGGACGGATATTGGCCGGCACAGTGCCGAGGAGTATGAGTACCCGTCCTAGGGCAGCCAGCACCCCCCTCAGCCCCACAGGAAGCAGCCTCCTGACCTAACTCAGAGGAGGCTGAAAAAGGAAACAATCACATTGTAACTCACTGTCTCCGACTTTTGACATTTGAAGTCTCTATTAAGTTCTCAATGTGAAAATGTCTGTAAATTGTCAGTGAGTGCCCCTCCCCGCCAACCTCAGCAGAATTGTGCAAATGGAAGACCAATGTGTGTTACATCTGTGGCTCCTCCTCAAGCGTTGCTATGCTATTAAAGTGATTGCTTTCTGTCCATCAAAAAAAAAAAAAAAAAATGTTCTGCAGGTAGTGATGATGGCTGCACAGCCTATGACTATACTAAGAAGCCACTAAACTGTACATTTAAGAGGGTGAGTAGGAGCAAGCATTTAGCTCAGCAGTTAATTCTAGTTAAGACGTCCATGTCCCACATCAGAGTACCTGGGTTCGATGCCCAGCTCCTGACTCCAGCTTCCTGCTAATGCAGGCCCTGGGGGCAGCCTGAGAAACGGGATCACTGCCACCTATGTGGGAGATCTGGATTGAGTCTCCAGCTCCCAATCTGCCCAGCCCAGCCCCAGCTGCCACGTGTGCAAGTCAACTAGCAGACAGATCTTCAGTCTGTCTCCCTGACTCTCATATAAATACATTTTACTAATTACAAAAGGGTGTATGTGAATCTTATCTCAATAAAAATGAATTTTAAAAATGAATTAAACAGGGCCGGCACCGTGGCTTACTTGGCTAATCCTCCGCCTGCGGCGCCAGCACACCGGGTTGTAGTCCCAGTTGGGGTGCCGGATTCTGTCCCAGTTGCTCCTCTTCCAGTCCAGCTCTCTGCTGTGGCCCGGGAGGGCAGCGGAGGATGGCCCAGGTCCTTGGGCCCTGCACCCCATGGGAGACCGGGAGGAAGCACCTGGCTCCTGGCTTCGGATTGGCGCAGTGCAACGGCCGCCAACAGCCACTTGGGGGGGTGAACCAACGGAAAAAGGAAGACTTTTCTCTTTCTCTCTCTCTCACCGTCTATAACTCTCTCTCTCTCTCACTAACTCTGCCTGGCAAAAAAAATAAAATAAAATCTTTTTAAAAAATGAATTAAAAATTCAGGGAAAATATAGTAAAGCTTTCTTTCTGGCTCACATTCAGTGCCTATGCTAAGGTCCTGTTCCATGTTCTCCCCACTCAGGAACCCCAGTTCCTGAGCCCTACCATCTGCAGCACTGAGGCAAGGAAAGGGAAACACGGGGAAGTGCAGGGCCCATCGAGGCCTCAGACCTGTGAGTCTCCCTTCACCTTCTCACAATTCAAGAGTCAGCTTTGGCCATGTCTAGCTTCAGTGGGCTAGAAAAGCACAATCCTACCACACACCTAGAAGGGACATCTGGTCAACAGCACTCTAACCGGCACCCTTACATGGAGGACTGAAACAAAAGAAACCAGGCTCGGTGAGTCGGGATCTGTGCCCACAAGAAGCTCACAGTGTCGCAAAGGTGACATCCTCATGAGTAACTAAACACAGGCCAGAGTGCTACATTAAGGACTACAGTAACAATATAAAGTGCCACAGCCACAGCCACAGCCACAGCCACAACGAGATTAATTAGGCCTGCCAGGAACAGCAAAATGAAGAGCTGAGCAAACCCTAACAAACAGAAAGGGGGGAGGAAAGTAGTAGTGACCGAAGAAACCAAAGGAGAAAAGGCACCCAGATGAAAAGAGGGACAGTTTAAATTCAAAAAGCAAAATGCTACCGCAAGATCTGAGTTCAGTGTGAAGAGCCTTGAAAGCCTTGTCAAGGACTATGGCCTTTTCTCTTGAGGCAAATGAGACGGAAAGCTAAGAAAATGGATGACAGGACAACCCCGAGAATGGTAACGGAATGGTTCGGGGGACACGCAAGGCCAAGAGAGAAGCTAGGAATCCTCCTCTACTATCCTGCCCCGTGCGAGTGAGGCCCTAAACTAGGGAGGTGGGAAGGCCCTCCGCGAGGCACCCACACATACCCTTTGTTTGTTTTTTGTTTTCTTTTTTTTGGAGGATCCAAGCAGTTTATTAATGCCAGCGGGCTCAGCTGGAATCGTTTCCTGAGAACTCAGCAACAATCCCAAGTTTCTTATAATATTTAAAGGTTCATCAGCATCATACCTTAGCTGTTACAGCATCGGTGGGTTTAAACTGCAGCCTACGTGACTTAGGACCACACTTCAATGGTTGGTGGGCCTGGTATGTTTGTAAAAGGGATACTCTAAGGCCACCACAAAACACACCAAACACCACAGTAAGGCAACGGGTTTATTGGGAGAAACCCGACACACTGGAGGGAAGGGGCAAAGAAGGAAAAAGATAAGGAGAACGTTAAGAGAGAGATCAAGAGGCAAAGAGAGAGAGAGATCAAGAGACAGAGAGAGAGAGAGATCAAGAGAGAGCCACGTGTTCAGGAACAGGTCCTGTTTAAACTCTGCTGGGGGGCGGGCAGGGAAGTAGGAGCAGCGAATCCCTTTAGGATGGGGGTGGAGCTGACACCAGTGGTTGGGCCACGGGGTCACCTGGTTTCCAGCCATGGTGGCAAGGGCTAGAGCCTAGGATGGTGTCCGGGGTATAGATCATGCCATAGGTAAGATTGTGCCACTTTACTAACATTCCTCTCTGTTTTTTACAAAGCAAGAGTCCCACACATACCCTTCTCCCTTTCCATTGCCTACCAACAGGTCCACAGTCGCTCATCCAAGAGTCCTGGGGCTACAACTTTTTGAGTTTAGAAGTTTTATGGTAGAAAAGTTTTCAGGTTTAGAAGCTGTTAAAGAACAAAATACGCAGTAGAGATGCAAACAACAGGTTGCTATTTGTAGAAGAAAATATATGAATGTTCCCATTAAGTTCCTCACATGAGTTCAGATCAAATTATGTTACCACATGACTTCTGGTAACAAAACTATGAGGGGAAAAAACCACAGTCTAACTTCAAAGCTTGGCTGGATTTTGGAATTGCACGTCAGAGAGCAGACCTGAAAACCAGGCTACCATAACCACCACTGCCCCCCTCCCGTCCTTTCCTGCCCCAGTCCACCTCAAACTTTCTTACCACACATCTAAAAGGCAGCTCCGGGCAGGTAAGGGCTCCCATCTGCTTTTCAGTCTTCTCCCAATCTCGCTGTAACACCTCACAATCCATCTTCGTTGGATCACTCCTGATTCTGGGTATGTCCCTTTCTCAGCAAGTTCACACCTCCGCCTCTGTACACCCACTTCACAGCGTACCCCAGCCAAGGCGCCATCCCTCTGACTTCCTCCACTTGCCTGTGATCATTCCACCTTCATTTTGACTTCCCTTAGTTTTCAGTATTTCTTGGCCTTTTTTTTTTTTTTTTTTTTTTTTGACAGGCAGAGTGGACAGAGAGAGAGAGAGAGAGAGAGAGAGAAAGGCCTTCCTTTGCCGTTGGTTCATCCTCCAATGGCCGCCGTGGCCGGCGCATCTCGCTGATCTGGAGGCAGGAGCCAGGTGCTTCTCCTGGTCTCCCATGGGGTGCAGGGCCCAAGCACTTGGGCCATCCTCCACTGTACTCCCTGGCCACAGCAGAAAGCTGGCCTGGAAGAGGGGCAACCAGGACAGAATCCGGCGCCCCGACCGGGACTAGAACCTGGTGTGCCGGCGCCGCAGGCGGAGGATCAGCCTCATGAGCCGTGGCGCCAGCTCTTGGCCTTTTAATAGTCTACTAACACTTTAAAGTGGCCCAGCCTCGGTCATTGTGGCCATTGGGGGAGTGAACCAGTGGATGGATGGAAGACTTTTTTCTCTTGTCTCTCCCTCTGTCTGTAACGCTGCCTCAAATAGATAAATATAATCTTTTTTTTTTTCAAGATTTATTTATGGGGCCAGCACTATAGTGTGGCATGTTAATCTTCCGCCTGCAGCGCTGGCATACCACGTGGGTGCCAGTTCTGGTCCCGGCTGCTCCTCTTCCAATCCGGCTCTCTGCTATGGCCTGGGAAAGCAGTAGAAGATGACCCAAGTCCTTGGGCCCCTGCACCCATGTGGGAGACCGGGGGAAGGCACCTGGCTTTGGATCAGCACAGCTCCAGCCATTGCGGCCGATTGGGGAGTGAACCAGCAGAGGGAGGACCTTTCTCTGTCTCTCACTGTCTGTAACTCTGCCTCTCAAATAAATAAATAAATAAAATAAAGTAAAAAGATTTATTTATTTATTTGAAAGTCAGGGTTATAGAGAAGAGGGAGAGGCGGGGGGGGGGGGGTCTTTCATCTGATGGTTCACTCCCCAATTGGCCACAACAGCTGGAGTTGCGCCAATCGGAAGCCAGGAGCCAGGAGCCTCTTCCGGTCTCCCATGGGGGTGCAGGGGCCCAAGGTCTTGGGCCATCTTCTATTACTTTTCCAGGCCATAGCAGAGAGCTGGATTGGAAGTGAGCAGCCAGGATTGGAACTGGTGCCCATATGGGATGCTGGCACTGCAGGCGGTGGCTTTACCTGCTTTGCCACGGCACCGGCCCTGATAAATACAATATTTTATTTAAAAAAAAAAAAAAAAAGGCTACTAACAGATCTGACTTAATTTCTTTTTCTTTTTCTTTTTTTTTTTTTTTGGATTTCATTCGTTATTCTTCTTAGTATTTACCTCAAAAAATTAGAAAGGCACTGGTCTTTTAATTTATTATTTATGTATTTTAGGACTTTAAATGTTTTTAAGATTTATTTATTAATTTGAATGCCAGATTCATAGAGAGAGAGAGACTGACTCTTCCATCTGCTGGCTCACTACCCAAATGGTGGCAAAGGCCCAAGCTGGGCCAGAAGCTTCTCCCACATGGGTGGAAGGGACCCAAGGACTTGGGCCATCTTCCACTGCTCTTCCAGGTGCATCAGCAAGGAGGTGAATTGGCAGTGTAACAGGTGGGACTTGAACTGGCGCCCATACGGGATGCCAGCATTGCAGGTGGCAGTTTTACCTGCTACGCCACAACACTGGCCCCTAAATTTTCTAATATTCTATCCACGTTAACTATCACCTGGAAATACAAGGTACAAAAGCAAATAGGAGTCATAGATGAAGATGAAATCTAAAACCTGAGAAAGAAACTGATTTGAGTGAAGAGGCACAGATTCAGACATTCAGAAGAAGTCATCCAAATTCACGGGCAGGGAGGTTTGGGGCTGAGCCCACAACGGGAGGAGAGCGATTTCCAAAAGCTTCAATAAATTTTCTAAAAACTAATCAGAATATTAGTTACTGAACTTATAAAGCAATTTCCTCTTTATAGTTATCCACTGTCATTCATCTATATATCAAAGAATTGGAAATTCACATTTTGAGACTCTGGAGATGATAGGCAAAAAAGGAAAAGAAATACAGAGTTCATTACCACATTTAAAGAGAGGAATTAAGGATGGAGGGGAGAATGGCAATTAAAAAAAATATCATCGGCTGGCACTGAGGTGTAGCGGGTAAAGCCGCTGCCTACAGTGCCAGCAACCCATGTGGGCGCCAGTTTGAATTCTGACTGCTCTACTTCTGAGCCAGCTCTCTGCTGTGGCCTGGGAAAGCAGTAGAAGATGGTCCAAGTCCTTGGGCCCCTGCACCAGCATGGGAGACCTGAAGAAGCTCCTGGCTTTGGATTCGGGTAGCTCTGGCCATTGCACCCATCTGGAAAGTGAACCATTAGATGGAAGACCTCTCTCTCTCTGCCTCTGCCTCTCTGTAACTCGGCCTTTCAAATAAATAAATCTTTTAAAAAAAAATCATCACAGTTGCAAATGATCCAGCAGCAAGTCAAAACAAAGATACACAGCCAGTGAAACACAACATAAAGAGAATATTGAGTGAGCTGAACTATGTGTTAAGTGGTTCCATTAATTTAACAAGAACAAAATTTATTAAAGTCACCAAAGTACTGGAAAAGTCATTCTTTCTAAAATGAGAGAAACGTCTTTCCTTTTAAAGTCAGATTATGCTTTCATATAGAAATATTTAGGTTCAACAAATTAAAACAATCTTTTAAAAAAACTCTGAATAAAGTAGTATTCTCTACTTCTTGGGTCAACTCCAAAAGTAGCTGGGGAATATGGACCATTATTTCATCGAATACTCTTCGGTCTCCCCTACAAGGTACACTTTGGGATGGAGATAAATTAAGTCCCTCTGACATAAAAACTGTTCCATCCAGAAGCTATTTCAAGATGCTCTCAACAGGCTATACCTGGTAGAGCCAACTCAATGATTCATGACCTCCAACACTAAATTTAGGATTATGTGCCAAACACAACGCATCCCACACTCTTGTTTTGGGTCATAGCAACATTTCATTATGAAAACCAGAGCTACAAACAAAATGTTCCACCCCAACAGTCTCTGGTTCATGAGAACTGACAGTCTCTTGTTCCATCCCCATGACAACTGCCCTAAGGTCTCTATAAAACAGAGGTGGTTACAGCAGGCCACATACTTGAAATGCTGAACGAATCAGTAAAACGCCTAAGTACCTACAGAACATAAAGCCAGTGGTCATCGAGGCTGATTATGCCCCTCCTTCTATTGCCAAAGGTCAGATTCAGCTGCTGAGCACTCATCCGACAAACATCTGCTGAGCCGTGATCCTGCCAGACACCAAAGATAAGACAAGACGGAGCCCCGTCTGCAAAGGCAGGCCTGTGAAGCCGTCAGACATGGAATCAGCAAGTCACACAAGATCACTGGCCTAAAGGAGTTGTTATTGCCAAGATGCTGAGTCCACAGAAGAAATGCCAGCAGTCTGTTCCGTTCTGTTCCATTGTGAGGGAAGGGCAAGAGTTCCAGGAAGACTTCACACAGGTGGACAAAAACACTCAAGAAAGAACGAAGAAGTATTTGCCAGGCAGGAAGCAGAAAAAAACGAACACCTCACAACTTAGTATAAGGAACTACAGATATTTTAGTAAAACTACTTCATTTTAATGTTGACAAAATCCACAAGATGACATTAGCATGTTTAATCAAGAGGCATACAACTGCTGAGTGGTAACATTGAAACCAGATCTCCACCCATGTCCCCTTGTTTCTGATCACTACACCTTATTAAGAATAGTTACAGGGGCCAGCGCCGTGGCACAGGTTAATCCTCCACCTGCGGCGCCAGCATCCCATATGGGCGCCAGTTCTAGTCCCGGCTGCTGCTCTTCCAATCCAGCTCTCTGCTGTGGCCTAGGAAAGCAGTAGAAGATGGCCCAAGAGCTTGAGCTCCTGCACCCACATGGGAGACCAGGAAGAAGCTCCTGGCTCCTGGCTTTGGATCGGCACAGCTCCGGTCGTTGCAGCTATTGGGGAGTGAACCAATGGACAGAAGACCTTTCTCTATGTCTCTCCCTCTCACTGTCTGTAATTCTCTCAAATAAATAAATAAAATCTTAAAAAAAAAATAGTTACAGACTTCATAATCTTACAAAAGAGATCATTTTGAAGGAAGTTTTTTTTATAGGATCACACTGCTCAAATCCAAGTAAAGCATACATTGATTCTAAAAATACACCACATTCCCTGCTTTCATATATTACCTTTACATTTACTGATAGTTATAAAATTACTAACATCCAAATAGGTAGCACCCTTCTGTTTTAATTTTTAAATTTTTTTTTTTTTTTTTTTTTTTTTTTTTTTGACAGGCAGAGTGGACAGTGAGAGAGAGAGACAGAGAGAGAAAGGTCTTCCTTTTGCCGCTGGTTCACCCTCCAATGGCCGCCGCTGCAGCCGGCGCACCGCGCTGATCCTGGCAGGAGCCAGGAGCCAGGTGCTTTTCCTGGTCTCCCATGGGGTGCAGGGCCCAAGCACCTGGGCCATCCTCCACTGCACTCCCTGGCCATAGCAGAGAGCTGGCCTGGAAGAGGGGCAACCGGGACAGAATCCGGCGCCCCAACCGGGACTAGAACCCGGTGTGCCGGCGCCGCAAGGTGGAGGATTAGCCTATTGAGCCACGGCGCCGGCTCCTTCTGTTTTAATTTTTAATAAGAATCATTCCTCTATTAATATATTATTTAATTTCATAATGTTGTATTAGCAAGGTGACAAAAAACAGACACTGAAATGTCAGTGGTAGTAGTCTAGCGATACTTCCATGACCCACAAGTGGAGTTAATGACACAACTTACAAGACTGACCAATCACTGCCGCACTGTAACACTCCAAATTAAATGTAATCTGAATATTCAATCAAAAATTTGTTAAATAAATTAAGGCAAATTAATAAAATAAGCCAGAGCTACCAGTTGAGACAAGCATTTTAGTAAAACACTTGTGTGACCTGGATCAGAGCACTGACAGCTAAACAGAAGTTGACAGCATCCAGAGAGAGCAAGGAAGTACATAGGAGGCGGCAACAAACGGAATTCAGGTGAGAACTCAGGGAGAGGGCAGAATCAGGAGTTAACTGGGAGTGAACCAGGGGATCAAAGATCCCTCCTCTCTGTGTCTCCCTTTAACTCTGACTTCCAAAATAAGTAAATCTTTAGGGGAAAAAAAATCATTCAAAGATATAACTCAGAGATCTTAGGTTTCACCTACAATTTATACACGATGCCTAGGCGCTAAATATATTTGTTAAATGAATAAAATCTTTGTATTTAGTGATAAAAACTTGAAGAAGTTTATACTAACAACTGTGAAACATACTTGACTGTGATTAAAAAAAAAAAAAAAAGCTACTTAAGGCCACAAGCATTTGGAGTGAACCAGACTAAGATACTTCAGAACAAAAAGTAAATGAGGAACAGTGTCCAAGTAAGAGCACACTCGAGTGCTTACTAGAATTTGTGGTTATTTCAGAATTGCTGAACGCCTCCTGACTGTGGTGTGGGCCCTGGTAATCTACTGCTGAGTGGTTTTCTTAGACATCACGTTAGTACACCAGAACTAAAACGAGATCTGGCTCTGGCATAAAGACAGTAGCTGACCTTTAAGCACTGGAAGCTTTATTGAAGGGGGAGGGAGACCAACAACCCAGGTGCTCCCTGAAGCAAAAGACCTTCCATCAGGTCTGGCATTGTGGCGTAGCAGATAAAGCCGCTCTTGCCGCCTGAGACACCAGCATCTCATTTGGCCACCAGTTCGAGTTCCAGCTGCTCCACTTAGGATTCAGCTCCCTGCCAATGGCCTGGGAAAAGCAGCGGAAGATGGCCCAAATGCTTGGGCCCCTGACACCCATGTGGGAGACCCAGAAGAAGCTCCTGGCTCCTGGTTTCCACGTGGCCCAGGCCCAGCCCCAGCCAATGCAGCCATCTGCGGAACGAACCAGCAAATGGAAGCTCTGTCTCTCCCTCCCTGTAATTCTGACTTCAAATAAATAAATCTTAAAAAAAAAGACCTGCAATCTATTCCAGACTTTAGAGCAGGATGTCCTCACCTACAGGGGCTGGCAACAAACAGTTGACTTTGGTTGTTTATATTGACAAGCATTAGAAACTAAGTACGCAAAAGACAATAATACAAGTTTCAGAAAAAAAGCTAATGTATTCTTATATTATAAAAAATCACCAAATATTGACATTAAGAGAAAATTAAGGTTTTGAATAAAAGAAATGGCGACACGGTAATAAGTGCAAGCAGTGAAGGTCTGAAATAGATTCAACCTAAAATTCACATAACTTGTCAAATCTTCAAACTCATAATCTGTGTCAAAGTTTAGATGATTTGGTCAACATTTATCTAGATAATACATACAAATTTATATCATAGTCAAATTAACAAGCTTCTAAATGTGTAGTAGATAGGAAAATTCCAACCAGTGAAAAAAGCTCAAGAAAGCAAAAATCAATAAAATCAGTTCTTTACCTGCAGCTCCTTTGAGACTCTCTCTAAGTGATTAGTTATCTTTTTAATCAGATCACTATACATCTGTTCTGAGTGCTGCTGGCATACACATTTATACACACAACTGCAATAAAAACAAACAAAACACAAAAACCAAGTAAATGATAAAGCACTTAACTCAGTCTCAAGTCAAAGCACATTTCTGATACACAGCCACTGCTCAAATAACTAATGCAGGCCTGAAATGTGACCAATCCTGACTTTTAAATAAAAATTTGTCTTCCCCCAATCATGTTCAGGTAGAAAAGATATTAAAAACAGGGCAAGTGATTTCCTTTGAGTGGTCTATTACATTTTTAATCAGTACTAGGTAACCTAATAGTGGGTGATAAATCTATGGCCTGATATGGTAACAGTTTATCAACCAGGTGCTCTCTCATTGTTTTCCTAATAAGTATCAAAATCAGGAAAAGAGTGATAATCAGCGGAGAAGAAATTTCCAACTCACAAAACTGTTTGCTGCCGGCGCCGTGGCTCAATAGGCTAATCCTCCACCATGCGGCGCCGGCACACCGGGTTCTAGTCCCGGTTGGGGCGCCGGATTCTGTCCCGGTTGCCCCTCTTCCAGGCCAGCTCTCTGCTATGGCCAGGGAGTGCAGTGGAGGATGGCCCAGGTGCTTGGGCCCTGCACCCCATGGGAGACCAGGAAAAGCACCTGGCTCCTGGCTCCTGCCATCGGATCAGCGCGGTGTGCCGGCTGCAGCGGCGGCCATTGGAGGGTGATCCAACGGCAAAGGAAGACCTTTCTCTCTCTGTCTCTCTCTCACTGTCCACTCTGCCTGTCAAAAAAAAAAAAAAAAAAAAAACTGTTTGCAATACAACCTCTGTGTACATCAGTTGTGTGGCCTAACAAAGCTGCCACTTTCTCTCCCTGTCACTGTGCTGACTTCATGTCCCACCCCAGTTCCTAATTTGCTGCTTCCATTTACTGGGAGCTGAGAAACAAAATATTCAGACAGAGTCAGGATGTGTGTCAACAAACAGATTAAACCAGAATCTCCCTTCAGTCACTCTTGCTTTCTTAGCTGCCCTCCTAGGTGTCTGTCTGCCTATGTGCAGAGGCGGCAGGATGAGCTGCAAGTCTAACACAATGCAGTTTACTCTATCTTGATTTGAAAATCACCCTGGAACCCTAAAGGTGTAAATCAAACCTCCCCTCAACAAACATTAAATACATACACAGCCTGACCCTACATATTATGTGTTACACATTTATACTTATGTATACATCATAACCAAGTTGTCTGAATGTCAATATAACCTTTCAAACCCAGGCAAATTAAAGCTCGACTTACCTGTATATCTGTTCATAGGATATGGGGATATAGTCACCAGGACTCTGGGTTAAAAGTTGATCTATGGCACCATCCAATTTTGGCCAGTATGTGCTCTTGTAATCTTCAATAGTTATAACATTCATTACTAAAAGTAAAAAAGTAAAATAATATTTACTTATGCTACACATAAACTACAGCAAATTTTTATTCTCACATTCCTATAACACTTATTACTAAAAGCAAAAAACAGCACTGTGTGCCAGGCACAAACAAACACAAATCACAGCAATCCTGCGCTCTCAAATCCTTTGACTTTTCTGATTTTACACTGACACTCCATCATCTAACCAGCCCATTTCAACTTAAAAAAAACACACACACAACAACAACCACCACCTGGAGGAGGCATTTAGTCTAGCAGTTAAGACGCTTGCCTTCCACATCGGAGTACCTGGGTTTGATTCTCAGTTCTGGCTCCTGATTCCAGTTTCCCACCAAAGCAGACCCTGGGAGACAGTGGTGATGGCTCAAGTAAGTAGATTCCCTCTACCCTTGAAAGAGACCTGGACTGTGTCCCAAGCTCCTTGTCTCATCCAGCCCTGGTAACTGGGGGCGTTTGGGGCATGAAGCAGGGGGTGGGAGCTCTATCTGTTTTTGTCTGCTTCTCAAATTCAAAAAAGTTATTTTAAAACTTTCTAAAAAAGCAATCTGGTTAGAGATATTAAGCAGCCATTAATCATGAGTTTAAAAGGAATTAACTATGAATCTGCCCATTTTTAAAAATCACAACAAAAAAAGCAAATATCAATGGTTTCCATCCCAGTTCTCTATAAGCTGCTGTCATCAGTCGAGCATTCAAAAGATGCTCGCTCTCTCTCTGCCTTTCAAATAAATATTTTTTTTAAATGTTCTGACCCTCAGATATACAATTATGTGACAAAATGGCACAAGAACCACAAGAAGGTTCTAACACAATGCAGTTTACTCTATCTTGATTTGAAAATCACCCTGGAACCCTAAAGGGTTCCAGGCAATCGTTACAAACATCCCCAGGAAAATGCATCTAACAAAAGGGCTATGGGGAACTCTGCAGTCATAGAAGAGACAGCGTACCAGCAGCTCCTCTGAGATCCGACTTGAGCTCTTCTCTTGGCCTCTGTCTTCAACTTGATAAGCCCCCAAAAGTCAATGAATGGATCAGAGCCTTACGTCGAAGGCCTACCCCACTCCTTGGGACAGGCTCTCACTCCTCCACTCGTGTAGGTTTACAAAGCATTTATAACAGCTGCTCCTAACAACCCAGGAGTGACAGCTGCTTCCCAGAGATGAAATGTGAACGTTAAAAAAGAATTTCCAAAGAACCCATGGAGAGACTGTCTCCTGAAGCAGTTAGCTCAGGAGACAAGAGCTAGTGACGACCAGATCAGGCATCTTACAGCGAATTTTACCTGGAGGGTAGAGAGGAGTGCAACTCCTCCAAAAACACATGGTGAATTCTTGGCAGAGGCATCGGGTAAAACAAAAACTTGTCCCGGTAACTTTCTATCTCAGTGTTCTGTGTGGCACTGATTTCCAAACCTTAGTCATTCAGATCCATGTCTCTTTTCCTATCTGCATACCACCTATATCATTTTTATTTAATGAAAGAATTGACTAAATTTACTTTTGCTTTTTACTTACAATTTGCTTTAATGGATATTTGAGAAATGAACTACTAATTCATACAACATGGTATAATCTTAAATGCATTTTGATAAATGGAAACACCAGCCCCAGAAGACTGCATATTCTAAGAATGCCACTTACACAACACAAACAAAAACCACGGAGAGGAACACAGACCGGGGCTGCCAGGGGCTGGAAGGTGAGAGGATTACCTGCACGGGGGCAGTATGGGGGATTCCAGGGCAATGGACTGTTCTGTGGGGGAACTGTGGGAGTGAACACACCACACCATGCACTTGTCAAAACCAATACAACTGTACTCCATAAAGTGAATTTATGTATACATATTTTTAAAGAATCAGCCAGGCCATAGTGGCAACAATGGAATGCAAACTGTGAGACATGAATTTCATTTAGAATGAATCATAACCCCTACTGAAGAGTCTGAGAAGGAAAGTAAAAACACAAAGATTGTACGTGCCCAGACACACAAGCCAGCAAGCGGGAGGCCAGATGACGGGCCTGACAGGACACAATGCGGACTCCTACTTCCACTCTGAGTAGCTGGGGGCCTCTGCAGGGTTCTGAGCAGCGGAGTGACCTAATCTGATGTGAGCTGTACATGGATCATTCTAGCTGCTGGGTGGAGAATAAACTAAATGAGGAGACTGGAGCTGACAGCAGGGTTGAGCCAGGTGGTGGCACCAAGGATGACAGGAGAGGTCAGATTCTGAACTGTTTAAAGGCAAAACCAACAACATTTGCTGACAGGATGATGTGAGATGGGAGAAAAGTGTTGAGGATGACTCCAAAGTTTTTGGCCTGAACACCAAAAGACGGGGCTGTAATTCAAGAAGATGAAGAAGACTTCAGGAAAAGCCTATTTTGTCTCTTGGTGTCCTGCCTGTCAGCCCTGTCCACATGTGGGACTACCATGTCTCAATGTTCTGTGTGGCTGCCAGGACCTGCTGTGGCCGCAGGCCAACCAATGCCCCTGGAGGCACCTTCAACCCATGCCACTCAGGATTTGGTATCACTAACCCAGAGGCTCCTTCTGTTCTTAGGTGAGACACCCACTGCAGTCAAACTCCACAATGGTGACTCACCTCACCTGGCTCCTTATCTCCCCCATCTCAATTCCCCCACCATCTCTACATGTACTTCCTGGAATCACTTCCTGTACTTAAAAAATACTTGTAGCCCCCTCAAAAAAGTTTGGGGGAGGCTATTAAAAATAGAAAAGGCCGTGGGGCCAGCCTTGTGGCGCAGCAGGTACACTGCCTGTAATGCTAGCATCCCATATAGGCGCCGGTTCACGACTGGCTGCTCCACTTCTCATCCAGCTCTCTGCTAATGCACCTGGGAAAGCAGCAGAAGATGGCCCAGGTCCTTAGGCCTCCACCACCCATGTGGGAGAACCAGAAGAAGCTCTGGGCTCCTGGCTTCAGCCTGGCCCAGACTTGGCTTTTGTGACCATTTGAGGAGTGAATCAGTATATGAAAGATTTCTTGCTCTCTCTTGCTCTCACTCTATCTTCCTTTCTGTGTAAATCTGCTTTTCAAACAAATAAATCTTCAAAAAAAAAAAAAATAGAAAAGGCCTGGCACTTGCCAGTAAACAGAAGGCGTTACAAAAACAATTATAATGTTATGAAATGCTCTAGCTACTTCTAGAATTTCATAACATCAAACAACACGCAGCTGCCTGCTAAAGGTTCAAAGTCTGAAGATAGTTTTCCCTGTTAAGAGATTGGCAGATGTCGACAAGTGTTACACACTAGCTCCAAAATGCATATGTAATCAGAACGATTCAGGGAAAACTGAAACAGAAATTGCATTCCCATTCTGTGACTCTGCATCACTGCTCCCATGTCACTGTACCACCTAAGCCACATCGAAGCCGGGACTGCAAAAAGGTAAGTGGCATGCTCAAAAAGAAAGCTGTCAGCAGAGAAACACCAAGACCATCAATCCCACAGGCCCCCGCACTGCCCAGCTCAATGCGCTGCAGCGGGGGAGCCCTGCGCCTTCCCCAGCACGTCTGCACTTCTTCCCACTCAGCAGAGCACCGAGTCGGACAGCAGCAGGGGAGGACGCGCGCGCAACTGTGAAGCCCTGCAGCGCTGAGGACAGCATGGAGACTCCCTACAGAGCAGTGACTGCTGACGCCCTCATGGTCGAGCACAAGGCCTTCCGGGCAGGTGTTTGGCACAGCAGTCAAGGCACTGCTTGGCACCCTGAATCCCTTACTGGAGTGCACGATTCAAATCCCAGTTCCACTCTCCATTCCAGCTTCCTGCTAATTTACACCCACTGGGAGGCAGCAAATGATGGCTCAAGTAGCTAGGTGCCTGCTCCCACACGGGAGACCTGGACTGAGTTCTGGCTGCAGCCTGGCCTAGGCCCAGAAGGTGCGGACTTCTGCAGAACCAGCGGATGGAAGATCTCTTGCTCCTGCACACTCTTGCTTTCTCTCTCTCTCCCCCGCCACATCTCCCTGCCTTTCAAATAAAATGAAAATGAATTTTTCAAAAATTTAATGCTCTATTTTAAAATCTATAAAAAATTTGAAAACCAAGATGAGAAAATCAAGAACAGCAGAGAAGCTTAAAGCCTATTTCTGTTTACACACACACACACACACACGTAATATAAAATATACACCTAGCCCCACAAACATTTTACTTGAAAAATGAACAGGAAGTCAATTCAGTTGTGCTTACATGCTAGCTACCAGAACTTTCTTAGTGGAGGAGCAGTCAGTCTTCAATAGAGGAGAAAAGGGCACCTCACCTGGGCAGCCGCAGAAATGGGCACCAGCTGTATACACCCTCAGCCAGACATTAGCAAGGTTCTTCACACAAGCCTCAGTCAACACTAAACTTGCAATCTGGGAAACTTCCAGGTGTTAGTTATTTCCTTGCTAATCTAAACCCAATCCCTAACTTAAAGAATTAAAACACAAACTATCAGCTGTTTATTTCGCATCTGACACATACAGCCTCAGGAGGGGTATGTGTGTGCATGTGCACCTGTCTATGGTCTTGTTTAAACTGTATCCTCTTGTTAGAGAAACAATCACCGTGGACTTTTTCCACAGAAAAGTCTCAAAAACCAAAAGAAATTCATTCCATCTTAGAAACAGCTAACCCACTAATTTTAAAAGGTGACAAGGAGTTCCAACATGAACTGATCTTAGGAGACTTGCATCATTTAGATGGTATTTTTCAAATTTTTGTTTCTTGATTTAAGGAGTTCAGTTTTAAGTGCATATCAGAAAACAGATCACCAAGAGGAAAAAAAATCACTTATAATTCCACCAAGAACACTGGTATACAAAGTCTTCTCAATGTACATTCTCTGTGGTTAAAGAGTATATGCAGAGGCCAGCGCTGTGGCGTAGCAGGTAAAGCCGCCACCTGCAGTGCTGGCATCCATATGGGCGCTGATTTGGGTCCTGGCTGCTCCTCTTCCAAATCAGCTCCCTGCTATGGCCTGGGGAAGCTGTAGAAGATGGCCCAAGTGCTTGGGCCCCTGCACCCACATGGGAAACCTGGAAGAAGCTCGTGGCTCCTGGTTTCAGATGGAAACCTCTTCTCTCTCTCTCTCTCTCTCTCTCTCTCTCTCTCTCTCCCCCCCTTCCCTCCCTCTCTCTCTCTGCCGCTGCCTCTTTGTAACTCTGCCTTTCAAATAAAATAAATCAATCTTTAAAAAAAGTATAAGCAGATTTCACGTGAGCTAAAGAATTCCTTGAATTCTGCCTTTTAGATAGTTAGCTCAATTTCTTCTCTGTACATAACGTGCAATATCAGCAAATAACCAACCTTGACACATAGAACCTAAATGAAAATGAAATTGCCAGTAAATGACTAAATTTCATCTAGCACATTTTCCAGTTGGAAAAGAATGGGCTGGGCCTCTGCCTGGGTGCTGGCATGCCATGTGGGCACCGGTTTGTGTCCCAGCTGCTCCTCTTCCACTCCAGCTCTCTGTTTATGGACTGGGAAAGCAGCAGAAGATGGCCCAAGTGCTGGGGTCCCCACACCTATGTGGGAGACCTGGAGGAGGCTTCCGGGCTCCTGACCAGCTCAGCTCTGGCCGCTGCGGCCATCTTGGGGGTGAACCAGTAGTTGGAAGAACTTTCTGTCTCTCTCTGTGTGACTCTACCTCTCAAATGAAATATTTTTTAAAAAAGAATGAACTAATTTTAAAGAAGGCACTTCAAATCCAAATGTCTACAAGGGCCAGGCCAGTAACATAAACGAGTCAATCAGGTCTGGTGTAACCACAGGAAAAGAGTGAATGGCAGAATGCCCTCTACAGACGTTCACGTCAGAGAAAATCCAATAACCATTATGCAAGCCTCAAGACACCACACCATAAGGCTTAGACCTAGCAATATACCTGTAAGATAGCAAACTCATATAGTCTAGATCCTACTAAAAAAGCAGTTTCACTGACCTTATGCAATAGCCAATATCTAAGGTTTAGAAAGTATTATCAGTTGCTAATAAAAAGGAAAACTACTGAAGATCTATAATTCATTCCAGGCAGGAGTAAGTATGTTTAACTTACATGTTTTTTAATCCAACTAAATCATCAAAACGTGACATGTGTTTATTGTTGATACCTCCCAAACTAGACAGAAGTCCCACGGGGAGGAAGTCGCCGTCAGAGCTCCAACACTAAGTAGCACACGATGCACGGCAGAGACTTAATAAAGTCTGTAAGGTGAGCTGACGTAGTGAGTCACAGCAAACGCTTACAGAAAGACAGTCGGCAGCATACACTTATTAGCTGTCTTTAAGTTTAAATCATATTTAATTCCATACAGGCTAAAGCAAATCAGGTTTACCCTACTAAATAATCCTTTGGAGTTGTTTTGTTTTGTTACTGTTAACTGATTTTTTTTTCTTTTTTAAGATTTATTTGAGAGGTAGAGTTACAGACAGTGAGAGAAAGAGACAGAGAGAAAGGTCTTCCCTCTGTTGGTTCACTCCCCAAATGGCTGCAACGGCCGGAGCTGTGCTGATTCGAAGCCAAGAGCCAGGAGCTTTTTCCAGTCCTCCCACATGGGTGCAGAGGCCCAAGGACTTGGGCCATCTTCTACTGCTTTCCCAGACCACAGCAGGGAGCCAGATGGAAGAGGAGCAGCCAGGACTAGAACCGGAGCCCACATGGGATGCCAGCAGCGCTGGCAGAGGATTAACCTACTGCGACACAGCGCCGGCCCCTGACTTGTTTCTTAAGGGGAGAATGGATCAGAAATTACAATAGGCATTAATTCACACTTGGTTTACTGCAAAGACTGATCATTACCTTCTATCAATGCCTCTCAAAGCATGAGATCCAGAGCAGCACCAGCAGCACCAGGCAACCTGTCCCAAACGCAAACTGCTAGGCACCCCTCCCCACCAGACTTGCTGACTCAGAAACTCCAGGAGCAGGAGCACCCAGGACTCTGTTTAACAAGCCCTCCTCCAGGTGATTCTTGGCCTGCGGAAATTCGGGAACTACTGCCTAACAGTCCTACCACAAGCATCTCAGGACAGGCAGTCTCACAGGTGTTCCTCTTCGACTGCTAATAAATGGGTTGTCTGTTTTCAACAACTTTAATTGGAGAGTCAACTGATGGTATAAAAATACACTCAATATCAAAGAAAATATTACAAGGGTGGCTAGGAATTGTTTTACATCTAAAGAATGACTAAAATTATATTCTTCCATACACTTTCTCTCACCAAATAAACCATCTTAATTTAGAATAAATTCTTTTAAGATTATAACGGCAGGGACCGGCGCTAGGGGCTGACGCTAGGGGCTGGCGCTGTGGCACAGCAGGTTAATGCCCTGGTCTGAAGCGGGGGCATCCCATATGGGCGCCGGTTCAAGACTTGGTTGCTCCAGCTCTCTGCTATGGCCTCGGAAAGCAGTGGAAGATGGTCCAAGTCCTTGGGCCCCTGCACCACGTGGGAGACCTGGAAGAAGCTCCTGGCTTCGATCGGTGCAGCTCCAGCCATTGCAGCCATTTGGGAAGTGAACCAGCGGATGGAAGACCTCTCTCCTTCTCTGCCTCTCCTCTCTCTGTGTAACTCTGACTTTCAAATAAATAAATCTTTCAAAAAAAAAAAAGATTATAATGGCTGGGCCAATAATGTGGCATTATGCATTAAGTCACCACCAGCAATGCTGGCATCCTAATCAGGTACCATTGAAGTCCGGTTGTTCCACTTCCAATCCATCTCCCTGCTGATGTGCCTGGCAAAGTAATGGACAGCCTAAGTCCCTGGGCCCCTACACCATCATGGGAGACCTGGATGAACTTCCTGGTTTCTGGCTTCCTTGCGGCCACTTGGGGAGTGAACCAGTAGATAGGAGATCTCTCTCTTCCTCCTTGCGGCCATTTGGGGAGTGAACCAGTAGACAGGAGATCTCTCTCCTCCTCTCTGTAACTCTGCCTTTCAAATAAATAAGATAAATCTTAAAGAAAGAGATTATAATGGCAATTATAAAAACAAATGAAGCCAAATTCAGCAGGCTAAATTATGTCTGAAATGTGACAATTTTTAGATTAACTAATTACAAGTAGAATATGTGACAGAGGGTACAAAAGAAGAGTTCTGGGTTATCTAACTCCAGCTGGTGTGTGTTACCTTAAAGGAAGGTCACGACCGCTTGTTACCACAGTGTGCCCTTCTGGTGAGTCTGCTGTCCACAGCATCACCACTGGGCAGAATGTTCTGCTCCCCCCTGCACAACGGGAGGACTGAACTCTTTCAAGTACTGGACAAAACAAAGCTGAAGGCCAGGAACAAAACCTGCGGGACAGGAGGGAAGCCCCTGGTAATGCAGAAAAGGAATGGTCACAGCAGAAGAGGAGAATCAATCAGAATCAGGTAGTAGATTCTAATAAATAAATGAGGAGGGGCTTACAAAGGAAAATTCCCAGGGTTCACCCCGGTCTAGCGGTTAAGAAGCTGAGTGGCGAACCCACAACCCACAGCAGAGTCCCGGGGTCCAAGTCTTGGCTCCACTTCCAATTCTGTCGTCCTGCTGATGCAGACCGAGGGGCAGCAGGTGATGGTTCAAGTAACTGTTTCCTGCCACTCACATGGGAGACCTGGATTAAGTTCTATTACAAGCATCTGTGACCTAGCAGACAGAACTTTCTCACTCTTGCTCTTGCTCACTCGCTCAAATAAAAGAAAAAAGCTTTTTAAATAATGGAAAAAAAAATTTTAAAAACAAAACTAGCAAATACTTAGTCAAAAGGAATATAACTTGATACTAGCAAAGCAGACAGCAATGCAAAGTTGCTCCTAAGAGAACTGGCCAGTTTTTATAAAAAAGTGAAAGAAGTTGGCAAGTTATTTTAAATGCCTTTTCCCTTAATGGAAGAAAAAACCAAAACCTGCACCACCTACCTACCTAGGCACATTCCGACTGCCAGCTGGAAAGGGCAGCTCACGCTAACTCCCGTGAAGCACACCTCAGCCTTCGAAAAGCTGTGTGCTTCGGGTGTCTCTCTCCTGGGGGGGGGGGGGGGGGGGGGGCTCTAGGTTTTCAGGTTGTGGTTTGCATAATTCAGCTGAAACTCTACAGACAATGTGAAATGTCCAGGTCTACTGTGAGATCAGTAAACAACCAAAAACACGCTGGTCTTATTTTTATTACATATAAGTTCTCGTTAACTCATTCCTTAAGGGTTTATGCTCTCCACCCTCCTAGAAAGAAAACAGTTTGGTCCAGATAAGGCTTGTAACATACCAACTATATGACTTTGCTTTGCCTTGCCTCAAAAGTACACTGTAACCCAAAACGCTGTAAAATCCATCTAGGAAATACATTCTGTTACTGCTTCACTGTTTGAAAAGCCACACATTTTCAAAGGGAGGAAATGTAATAAAGCAGTAAAAACTTCCTTCATGATCACTATCTTAAAAAAAAACACACACACAAAACCTAGCCACAGTGGTCTCTGGCAAGACTGAGATCTATGTTCCTGTAAAATAGTTACCACACCCTTTTTATAAATAAAAATTTTTTAAAGAAATAATGAAGAATAATTCTCAGGACACATTGCCACATGAAAAAACAACATATTTACCACAAATATTTTCATATAGCTTTAAATTCTGCATAATTTCCCTTACCATGTATAATTTTTAAATGTAACCAAATATGCTATCCTATCTGCAATATCCTTTATAATTTCTAAATATAGCAATTCTGTATTCTTTACATTTCAAAATAAGTGTGTATGTGTACATAAAAAGTTACCACACAAGACTGTTCTATAATTACATCACACTTGAACCTGCTGACACTGTTCCTGAAATGAACGTGTTATAATACATATATGAAAAGGTCAAAGGCTATCAAGACATCCATCATGACTCTACCTAATCTAAAACTTCATAAAATTCAAGGTATTCAAAATTCAAACTAAATACTATTGGCTCAACTGAGATGACACGGGTGTAAACTATGCTGATTGCAGGTCTTCAATCATTTTTAAACTCTGTGATATCTTGCAAGATTTAAAGAAGTCAATCTCTCCTCAGCAGTAAGACCAGGAAAAGTTTGATCCTTGAAGCAGTAGCATAAGGAGGGTCCTGGGAGGGATACCCACAATATGTGAGCTAACCTTGTCCTGCAAGACCCTGACAAGGTCAGGACTTAAGGATGGGATACAACGAATGTGTTACAGGCAGAGATTTGGAAACAGGAGGGAAGTAGATGGTTGCAGACTAAACAGTAAAAAAGAAGAGAGGGGTTTTGGTGTGGAGAAGTGAGTTGGAGCCTGGTACATGAGGAGTGTGAAGCATATAACTAGTGGAGCAAATAAGTGAAAATTCAAACATAAAAAATGCTCAAACAGGGGATAAGATGGTGTCTGGGACATTTACATCCCATATCAGAATGCCTGGTCCCACTCTGTTCCCAATAACAGCTTTCTGCTAACGCACACCCTGGGAGGCAACGGGTGATGGCTCAAGGACCTGGGTCCTAGCTACCCACAGAGGAGACCTGGATGGAGTTCCCAACTCCTGGCTTTCACCTGGCCCAGCAATGACAACTGTGGGTGGGAACTGAACAGGAGGGATGGATGCTCTGTCTCTCAAATTTTAAAAAATAACAAAAGAAATGCTCAAACATCTGGCCTTACTCCTTCTCTTTAATTCCAGAATGTCAGACCAGGAAAAATAAACTTTACATACTGCTCCATCCGCCCCTCCCATTTTCTCAGAATGGAAGACCCTTCTCCAGAGAAACTCAACAGTCCAAGAGGAAAGACATTCACATCCTAACGTCTGGCAATCCCTCAGGAAAACAGCAGCTCTGCATCCAATCAGCCTAAGTGAAGCCCAACACTAACCCTGGTTCCCTGTAAGTACAACCTACCAATTATCCTTTTTACTTGTAAGTATGAACAGACAGCTAAGGATCCTCAAAGATTTGCAGATGGTCTCAGGCAGGAGAGACTATGAAATGCTAAAGCAAAGATAAATCAGAGACTAGAAGAAAACTTTTTTTCAGTCAGATGACAATTTTTAAATACAAATAAATGCAAATACTGAAGGAAAATACTTTTTATACTCTTGCAATTTACTCTATTGGGAATTAAATGAGATCATTCCTTTTAAATTTCTACATTCAAGACAGAGCACCCTGCAGTTCTCTCACAAGAACCTTTTTGTTTAAACTATAATAATTATCTTCCAAGAGATAAGATTTTCCTTTTTTTTTTTAAGATTATTTACTTGAAAGTCAGGGTTACACAGAGAGAGGAGAGGTAGAGAGAGACAGGGAGAAAGGGAGGGAGAGGGAGGGAGAGGGAGAGAGAGGGAGAGGGAGAGAGGGAGAGGGAGGGAGGGAGGGAGGGAGGGGGAGAGAGAGGGAGAGAGAGGGAGAGAGAGGGAGGGAGGGAGGGAGAGAGGGGGAGAGAGAGGTGAGTCTCCCATCTGCTGGTTCACTCCCCAGATAGCTACAATGGCTGGAGCTGCGCCGTTCGCCGTTCGGAAGCCAGGAGCTAGGAGCTTCCTCTGGGTCTCCTACGCGGGTGTGGGTCTCCCATGCGGTGCAGGGGCCCAAGGACTTGGGCCATCATCTACTGTTTTCCCAGGCCTTAGCAGAGAGTCGGATCAGAAGTGCCGCAGCCAGGACTTGAACCCACCCACGTGGGGAAACCTAAATGGAGTTCCAGGATCTGGCTTCAGCCTGGCCCTGGCTCTTGTGGGCACTTGGGAGTGATCCAGAGGATGAAAGATACCTCTTTCTCTCTCTCTTTCAAGTAGATAAAAAAATAAACATTCTTTCAAATGAGTTTATTTTGGTGAAAAAAATTTTGAAGTCCATGCATATATGAGATCTTCAAAAAGTTCACAGAAAATGGGTGTTAGGAAATAAAATATGAATAGATTTTAAAATTTTTAAAAATATTTTATTTATCTGAAAGGCAGAGTTACAGAGAGAGGGAGATACAGAGATAGATCTTCCATTCACTGGTTCAATCCCCAGAGGCCACAATGGCCAGGGCTGCACCAGGCCAAAGCCAGGAGCAAGGAGCTTCATCCAGGTCTCCCACTTGGGTGCAGGGACCCAAGCACTTGGGCTGTCCTCCACTGCTTTCCCAGGATCAAAAGTGGAGCAGCAGAGAGACTCGAATCGGCACCCTATGGGATGCCAGTGTTGCAGGAGGCAGCTTAACCCCATTACACCACTATGCCAGACTCGATTTCAAATTAAAAAAAAAAAAAAAAAAAAAGATTTATTTATTTGAAAGTCAGAGTTACACAGAGAGAAGGAGAGGCAGAGAGAGAGAAAGAGAGAAAGAGAGGGAAGGGGGGAGGGGGGAGGGGGAGGGAGAGGGAGGGATGGAGGGAGGGAGGGAGAGAGAGAGAGAGAGAGAGAGAGAGAGATTGAGAGAGATAGGTCTTCTATCCACCGGTTCACTCCCCAGTTGGCTACAATGGCCAGAGCTGTGCTGATCCAAAGCCAGGATCCAGGAGCTTCTTCCCGGTCTCCTATACCAGTGCAGGGGCCCAAGGACTTGGGCCATCCTCTGCTATTTTTCCAGGCCACAGCAGAGAGCTGGATCGGAAGTGGAGCAGCTGGGTCTTGAACCAGCGCCCATATGGGCCATTATGCCACGCCACGTGGCGGCCCCTCAAAATTTCTTACAACAAAATAATCTCACCTTTCAATTCCATTTTCCACAAACTTTTTGAAGTGTCCTCATATAGTTAACAGATTTAGAAGATAAAAACAGGAAATTTAACATTGACTATTAGCAATTCCAGAGTAAGGAGAGTAGAGAAATGGAATGGGAGAGAAACACTGACACATTAAAATAAGAAGATACCCAGAAATTTTCTCAAGGGGGAAAAAAATGTCACATACTAAAGGACAGCGTTAGAATGGTCACCTGACTTCACTGTAAAACATAAGCTGGATCAATGGAGCTACATTAAAAATTCCAAGGAAAACATTTTCTATTAAGAATTCTAGGAGCCGGCGCCGTGGCTCAATAGGCTAATCCTCCACCTTGCGGCGCCGGCACACCGGGTTCTAGTCCCGGTTGGGGCGCCGGATTCTGTCCCGGTTGCCCCTCTTCCAGGCCAGCTCTCTGCTATGGCCAGGGAGTGCAGTGGAGGATGGCCCAAGTGCTTGGGCCCTGCACCCCATGGGAGACCAGGAAAAGCACCTGGCTCCTGGCTCCTGCCATCGGATCAGCGTGGTGCGCCGGCTGCAGCGGCGGCCATTGGAGGGTGAACCAACGGCAAAGGAAGACCTTTCTCTCTCTGTCTCTCTCTCTCACTGTCCACTCTGCCTGTCAAAAAAAAAAAAAAAAAAAAAAAAAGAATTCTAGGGGCGAGTGTTTGGCACAATGGTTAAGTCCCCACCTGGAGTGCTGCATCCTATATCGAAGTGCCTGATTCAAGCTTCGGCTCCTCTCCTTCAACCCAGCTTCCCACCAACATGTGTGCTGGGAGGCAGCAGATAACAGCTCACGTCCTTGGATCCCTGTCCCCGACCAGAGATCTGAAATGAATTCTGGCCTCCAGACCTTGGCCTGGACTAGCCAGCATTTAGGAAGGGAACCAGTGAATGGAAGATCTCTGTCTCTCTCTCTCAAATAAACAATGAAAATAAATAAAAATTTTAAAAATAAGAACTCTGGGCTGGCGCCGCAGCTCAATAGGCTAATCCTCCGCCTGCGGCGCCGGCACACCAAGTTCTAGTCCCAGTCAGGGCGCCAGATTCTGTCCCGGTTGCTCCTCTTCCAGTCCAGCTCTCTGCTGTGGCCCGGGAGTGCAGTGGAGGACGGCCCAAGTGCTCAGGCCCTGCACCCGGATGGGAGACCAGGAGAAGCACCTGGCTCCTGGTTTCGGATCAGTGCGGTGCAGGCTGCAGTGGCCATTGGAGGGTGAACCTACGATAAAGGAAGACCTTTCTCTCTGTCTCTCTCACTGTCCACTCTGCCTGTCAAAAAAATAAAAATAAATAAGAACTCTGTACTCAAACTGTTAAACAATTATGAAAGCAAAATTTTTTGATGTGCAGGATCTGAAACTTTATTATCCACACAATCTTTCTCAGAAAGCTATTAGATTTATTCTATACACACACTTGCCAATAAAAATGAAGACACAAAGAAGCAATCTATCTGTGAAGTCACTGAGTGGCAACCATGCATTAGCACTAAAGAATAAACAGGAACAAGAGAATAAACAGCTTCAGAGGTGGATCAAAAAAATTTTGTAACTGATATGTTTTAGCATTTCAAAAACAATCAGGGACAAGCACATGATGAATCTAGTGAACCTGTTGAAAAAATTTAAGAGTTAAGTTCAGGGCCGGTGTTGTGATGCGGCCTGTGATGCCAGCATCCCATATGAGCACCAGTGGAGTCCTGGCTGCTCCACTCCCAATCCAACTCCCTGCTAATGCACCTGGGAAAGTAGCGGAAAATGGGCCGAGTGCCTGTGCCCCTGCTGCTTATGTGGGAGATCCAGATGGAGTTCCAGGATCCTGGCTTCAGCCCGGCCCAGCCCTGGTTATTGCAGACATTTGGGGAGTGAACCAGTGATGGAAGATCAATTTCTTTCTCTGCTCATTCTGACTTTATTCAAACAAATAAATCTTTTTTAAAAAGAAATTCAACAAAAATTATACAATTGCAAATAAGGCAGCTAACAACAAAGTTCTATGTGAAAAAAATGTGATCTGAGTACAATTCTGGCCCTCCAGTGATTACTTACATTGCTGTAATGCAGACGTGGCTTACTGGTTACATAAAAGAACTGGAGAGGCAAGGCACATAGAGGTGTAAAACTAAATCATCTTAATAACAGGAAGTCAACAGATAACATTAAGCAATAACAACATTACCAATTGAAATGTGTTAATAAATAACAGAAGAAACAGCTAAATGAATCACAGTCAAATGACCGACTTTTACTAACAGTCCAGGAATGGGAAAGGATGGGAGAGGGAACCACTGATTTTCATTATGTGTCTTTTCATATAATTTGGGTTTTTAAATTATAAGCCTGTATACTTATAATAAAAGGAAGGTCTTCTTGATGCTTTTAAAGCCAAAGTTTAAAGAATCCCAAATCCTCAGAAACTGAAAAATAAATCTGAAGTTGAATTTTTCTTTCAAGATTTCCAACATTATAAGACATAGGAAATGAGAACACTCAGGATTTACCAATTGTTTCTGCATCTCTCTACCTCAGTGTTCCACAGACACTCTGAAAGAGACACACACCCACACCTTCATTCCTTCTGTATCTGGATCAAAGGCAATGTCAGTTCCCACTCATGCAAACCAGCAGTCTGAGTCTTCACCTTCTCCCTCACCCTGAAACTGTAGATTCTGTCTCCAGTATCTCCAAAATCTGAAACTTCCTCTTTTGCAAAGCTCTGTTTGTTCAGGCCTCATCGCTTGTCTGGACTATAATAGTTACCACCCCCTAACTAGTCTCTAGGCCCCCATTCTCTCTCTACTCTAAATGCACACATTGAGATGAGTTTTACCAAGTTGACTCCCTGACTACCATTCAGTGGCTCCCACTCCTATAGGAGAAAGACCTTCCTCTAACTTGGCGAGACCTCCACTATCTAGCCCTTTCTTTTCAAGATTTATTTTATTTATTTGAAAGCCAGAGTTAGGGAGGCACGGGGCAGGGGGGGGTGGGGTGGGGGGATCTTTCATCCACTGGTTCACTCTCCAAACAGCTGGGGCCAGGTAGAAGCCAAAAACCAGGAGCTTCATCAGAGTCTCCCATGTGGGTACAGGAGCCCAGGAACTTGGGCATCTTCCACTGTTTTCCCAAGCAAATTAGCAGGGGGTCGGATGAGAAGTGGAGCAGCCGACTTGACCAGTGTTTATGTGAAGACGGTGCTTTATCCCCTAAGCCACAACTCTGGCCCCTATCTAGGCCTTTCTATTCATCCAGGTTCAGTCATTGCCACTCCCTCCCTCACACCCTGCATTCCAAAAATAATTTCAACTCTGAGTCTTTGGCACAGGCTCTCCTCTACAAGGAAGTCTGAGTCCAATTTCCCTACTACCACCTATCCTCCTACCACACATCTATTCATTTCCATAAAAATATTCTCTTTCCTTTAGGCTATCAAGTACATACTTAACTGCAATACAGCATTTAATCATGATGTATCATAATTATCTATCTCTCCATCTTCCACATTAAACTGTGTCTCAGTCATTACCAGAGGCTAAAATATTACCTTGGCACACAATTAATAGATACTTGTTGGATAAAATGCCATTCAGACGTCTAATCTGCACACCTGCAACTATGTATTACAGACCTATACAGGTTAACAGCCAAATGTCCACAAAAGTAGCAAGAAAAATTAGCCAGTTGCCCTGCCAAGATACACAACCAAGGAGTATCAACAGTAATTTTTTTTTTTTTTTTTTTGACAGGCAGGCAGACAGTGAGAGAGAGAGAGAGAGAGAGAGACAGAAAGGTCTTCCTTTTTCTGTTGGTTCACCCCAAGTGGCCGCTAAGGCCAGCGCGTTGGGGCCGGCGCGCTGCACCCATCCGAAGCCAGGAGCCAGATGCTTCCTCCTGGTCTCCATCCAGGTGCAGGGCCCAAGCACTTGGGCCATCCTCCACTGCACTCCCTGGTCACAGCAGAGAGCTGGACTGGAAGAGGAGCAATAGGACAGAATCCGGCGCCCCGACCAGGACTAGAACCCGGGGTGCTGGCACCACAGGCGGAGGAATAGCCTATTGAGCTGTGGCGCCGGCCAACAATAAATTTGTATACAGTAGTTAACAGTTTACAAAGTGACTGCATATGTCTATTACAAAGTAATAGTTTATAGAGGAAGCAACAGCATTTATTTTCAGGGATTTGGAACATGGTCTTACATATATATTAAAATAGCTTTCTTTCAGTTTCAAAGTCAATCTGTGAAATACATGTCAAAAAATGTCAAGAAAAGATATCCACTGAGATCCCGAAGTTTGGCCAATGAATCAGTGTCTCAGTGGCACTGCCCCAGCATAGCTCTGCCAGGCTGGGAACCAAGAAGGCACCAAACCACCACCATGGATACTGCATACAGTGCGTGTGCTAAGACCTAAATATACGAGCCGATCTACCTGTCAGAGTCAACCCTCTGCAAATAAGGCAGACAGGACCTCGTCAACCAAAAGACAGCTTTATTTAGGACTGAATAAAATCAGTTAACACTTTCATTCAATATAAATACCAATTTTTAGCACACTTTGAAAGCAGTCAATTCTTAAAATAGAATCCCTTCACTTCACTGAGTTCAATTTAAAATCCTGTGAAGCTTCTGTTCATCTGAGGAAGACGATCCTAGTGCTGTGCTGGGTGTGTTAAGTTTGCTTGGACCATCAGTCAGTGCCAGAGCCCTTCACACATTCACTGCCTTTTCTCCTCTTATTCTTAACCCCCATCTCATATGCTTCCCTCCCCAACACATGCAGGACTCATTCTGCTCTGTGAATATATTTGGAATATGAAAATGTGCAGCATTCTGATACCCTTCATTTGAGTAGAAACTCTGACAGTCATGTGTTTCTGTCTACTCTTTTTGCCTCTACCAAGAATGGTAGGATCGGGGAAACAGCTACACAAGAGTCACAGCTAACTTCCAATCACCAATGTAGGATGAACAGGAAATAAATATTTGTTGTTCTGAAAATTCCTAAGCCTTGGGGGTTATTTTCATAGAAAGTGACTAATACAGAATGGAAAGTTAAACTAAATGATTACACTTTCCAAATTTGGATCCACCAAAGAGATGCATTTGAGTGCAATTCGGAAGGCCAAATCAAGGCCAAAAAACATATTACTGTTGCCAGTGGTTCTGCGAAATAAAGTTAGAATACGAAAGCCCGTCTCCAAGTTTGCTGCAAGCCATAGTCCTGGTGTTTGGCCACCAATTTCAGTGATGAGGGACAGTTGTGACAATTGAAGAACAGCAAAAATGGAAGGAGCATGCTCCCTGGAATGAAGCTTTAGTAGAACCACCTCAGTGCCTTCTTTATTTCCTCTTCATTTTATTTGAAAGGTGCAGAGAGAGACAGAGCTCTCATCCAAGGATTCATTCCCCCAAATGCCCACAATAGCCAGGGCTTGGCTGGCCAAAACCTAGAGCCAGGAATTCAGTCCAGGTCTCCCACATAGACGGCAGGGACCGAATCACTAAAGCCACTACCCCTGCCTCCCAGAGTGCACACTAGCAAGAAGCCGAAACTGGATGTGGAACAGGGCCTTGACGCAGCCACAGATATGGAACATAGGCATCCCAAGCAGGTTTCATCTGCTGTGCCAAATGCCCAGCCCAGCCTCGCTGACTTCCAGACCTTCGGCCTTTCCAATGATTTATAAAGCACCCAATTTCCAGTATTCGGTCATTCTTGCTTTGGGGTACCTAAAGCAGTTTCTTACACTGAACTCTAACTGGTAGAGTATTGATAATGAAGCAGTTACAGGAAACAGGTTCTCAAAAGCTAGGAAGCTGGTTTTGGTTTTCTGTTCCAGTTGATTCAAAGGCAATGATGCCCCTGCCAACCACTGGAAAACATAATTCTAGCAGTGCACAGCATGTAGCAATGGAGTTACTTAAGCTATCACCTGTGGCCATCTGGAGTAAAGCTCTCGGAGAAAACAACTTGGCAAACTGCTTTGGTAGTTACGAGCAAAGTGAAAAACACAAGGGCTGCGGAGTGGGCTCTGATCCAACAAATGGAAAACTTAAAAGAATATGATGAATAGCTCAGTGAATGGCAGACCAAAGAGTACGTATGACTGCCATGAGTGGATCTCTTAATTCTTATAGAAACCGGGTTGTTATAGCCAAAAATGAGAAACAGGATGACTCTGAAGGTTACAGAATTACCATATAAAACTCAAAGGCTAGACATCTCAGTGAAAGTAAAGGCATTGACTGTGAAATCAATTGGACCCTGAGACCCAAAATGAGGCCACTTTGGATCAATGTCAGAAACCTGACCTGACAAACTCTCTGAGCCCTCCCCCACGTGAGGCGAAGCTGACGTGACTGAAGACGCTGCCAAATTACTGGAAACCTCAGGAGGGAGGCTCTCCACGCCTCACCCCCAAGTAGTCTTTCCCACCTCTAGATCCCCAGCCAGAAGCAGATTTCCCAGAGGAGCAAGTACCAAACCTTAACGACAGGAGATAACTTATGTTCCTAACAACTTGGAAGACTTCAGTATCTTACACTGGCAGAAGCCTGGGAACACATGTGGAATCAGATCCTGAATAAGGAAGAAACAACTTTAGATAACACTGAAACTACCAACAGGAAAGCACTTCTTGAAGATTCTTCATTCACTGTACTACCTCAAGTTAGGCACATTCCTAACAGCTTGCTGTTACCTCACTGAAACCTGGACTCAGTGTCGGCCTGCACGAAAATGCTGGACTCCTGCTAGGAGCAGAATTAGCACCCCACTGAAAAAGATCAGTGATCATGAAAATACAGCAAAACAATCCAAACAGAAAGACAAAGAACAAAAAAACTTTTAAAAGAAAATGAACAGACCTTCAGTGACTGTCAGTACAGAAACAGGTAATTAACATACGCGTAACATATATGTAAATAAATATGTGTAGCTGGCAGTGGGAGGTAGGGTCTAGGAACAAAAAATGAAAATGTTCTGCTGGCGCCGTGGCTCACTAGGATAATCCTCCGCCTAGCGGCGCCGGCATACCAGGTTCTAGTCCCGGTCGGGACGCCGGATTCTGTCCCAGTTGCCCCTCTTCCAGGCCAGCTCTCTGCTGTGGCCCGGGAGTGCAGTGGAGGATGGCCCAAGTGCTTGGGCCCTGCACCCCATGGGAGACCAGGAGAAGCACCTGGCTCCAGCCTTTGGATCAGCGCGGTGTGCCGGCCGCAGCGCACTGGCCGCGGTGGCCACTGGAGGGTAAACCACCGGCAAAAGGAAGACCTTTCTCTCTGTCTCTCTCACTGTCCACTCTGCCTGTCAAAAAAAAAAAAAAAAAAAAGAAAGAAAGAAAGAAAATGTTCCAAACTGACAAATCCAAGAAGCACAATAAAGCCCAAAATAAATAATTTATTATTTGAAAATCTGAAATTTTTTAAGCAGCTAGAAAACAAGGAAACATTACAGAGAAGAATAGACTATTCAGTCATTTCTTTTAAGAAACAATGCAAGTCAAAAAAAAAAACAATGGAAAGACTAAATCTTAACAGTGTTAAGGGGAGCTGTATGTCTAAAATTCTATATCCAGAAAAAAAAATTCTTATAAAATGAAAGTAAAATAATGACTCTGTAGACAAAAGATAAATTAAGTAGAGGCCAACAACACTATACTACAGGAACTACTAAAGTCAGTCCTTAAGTGGACACAAAATAAGAATGGAAACCCAGATCTACACAAAAGAAAGAACAAAGGAAAGAAACGACAACCATTTGGAAACACAAATAACTTACTTTCTAGTTTTCAGTTATTTAAAAGATAAATGTCTTTATTATGATTCTGTTCCCATGAAACATCTAAAATAGGTACACCTAGAGAGACAGGAAGTATCTGGTGGGTGTCAGCAGGGAGGGGAAGGAATGGGGAAAACTGCTTAACAGGTTTGGGATGTTATTTTGGGGAAATCAAAATGTTTTCAAATTAGATAGAGGGATAGTTCAATACTGTGAATGTTCTAAATGCCACTGAATTATTCACTTTAGAATGGCTACTTCTTTTTTTTTTAATTTAATTTTTTTTGACAGGCAGAGTTAGACAGTGAGAGAAAGAAAGGTCTTCCTTCCATTGGTTCACCCCCCAAATGGCTGCCACAGCCAGCACTGCGCGGATCCAAAGCCAGGAGCCAGGTGCTTCCTCCTGGTCTCCCATGCGGGTGCAGGGCCCAAGCACTTGGGCCATCCTCCACCGCCTTCCTGGGCCACAGCAGAGAGCTGGACTGGAAGAAGAGCAACTGGGACAGAATCCGGTGCCCCAACTGGGATTAGAACCCTGGGTGCTGGCACTGCAGGAAGAGGATTAGCCAAGTGAACCATGGTGCCAGCCCAAATAAATAAATCTTAAAAAAAAAAAAAAATAGACAACCCAAGCACAATCGAAAGATTTGATCATACTGTCACAAATAAAATTATAAGGAAGGCCAGTAATCACACGAAAAAGTCAACAGTTCATGTAAAAGGGAAATGCAAAATAAATCCACCATTAAATACCACTACTTAACCTCTAGAAAGACTAAAAGTTTAAAGACTGCCAATATCAAGAATGAAACCCCTACCCAGTACAAGAATCCATAAATATGTGGGGTAACTGGAACTGTCATTTATTACTGGTAGATGATTCAACTACTCTGGAAAATAGTTTGGCAATTTCCTCATAGTTAAACATATAACCAAGGAATTCCACTTGCCAACATTTCACATGTCCATGCAAAACCCTGCACATGGCTGTTAACAACAGCTTAAATCAGAATAGCCGGGGCCGGCTCTGTGGCTCACTTGGCTAATCCTCCGCCTGTGGCGCCAGCATCTCATATGGGTGCCGAGTTCCAGTCTGGGTTGCTCCTCTTCCAGGCCAGCTCTCTGCTGTGGTCCCGGAGGGCAGTGGAGGATGGCCCAAGTGCTTGGGTCCCTGCACCTGCATGGGAGATCAGGAAGAGGCACCTGGCCCCTGGCACCTGGCTCCTGGCTCCTGATCGGCGCAGTGCCAGCCATAGCAGCCATTGGAGGGTGAACCAACGGAAGGAAGACCTTTCTCTCTCTCTCTCTCTCTCACTGTCTATAACTCTACCTGTCAAATAAATTTTTAAAAAATCAGAATAGCTAACACTGGAGACAACCCAAATGATCACCAACAGATGGATAAACAACGTATAGTGTATCCAAAGAAGACTACCTATCTCAGCCATCAAAAGGAATAAACTGCTGGTACATCCAAGAACAGGGAGGAAGAATTTCAAAAACGACTAAGGGAAAGAAGTCAAGTACACAATAATACCAATTATAGGATTCCATTTATGCGAAGTCCTACAGTGACAAAAAGCAGATCTGTGGATGCCTGGGGCTGGGGTCGTGACTACAAAGAGGCATGAGGAAACGCTCTACACCTGGACTGCTGTGGTGGTCACTGCTGGGCACAGTCCTCCTAGGGCTTGGTGCGCTTCTACACACCACTGCTGTACCAAGAATGAAAGGCCCTGACCAAAAATTTTTTTTTTATTTTTTGTTATTTTTTTGACAGGCAGAGTGGACAGTGAGAGAGAGAGACAGAGAGAAAGGTCTTTCTTTGCCATTGGTTCACCCTCCAATGGCTGCCGCAGCCGGCGCTGCGGCCAGCGCATCGTGCTGATCCGAAGCCAGGAGCCAGGTGCTTCTCCTGGTCTCCCATGGGGTGCAGGGTCCAAGGACCTGGGCCATCCTGCACTGCACTTCCGGGCCATAGCAGAAAGCTGGCCTGGAAGAGGGGCAACCGGGACAGAATCCGGCGCCCCGACAGGGACTAGAACCTGGTGTTCCGGCGCTGCAAGCGAAGGATTAGCCTACTGAGCCGCAGCGCCAGCCAAAATTCCTTTTAAAGATTTATTTTGCCGGCGCTGTGGCACAGCAGGTTAATGCCCTGGCCTGAAGTGCCGGCATCCCGTATGTGCGCCAGTTCAAGACCTGGCTGCTCCACTTCCGATCCAGCTCTCTGCTATAGCCTGGAAAAGCAGTACAAGATGGCCCAAGTCCTTGGGCCCCTGCACCTACATGGGAGACCTGGAAGAAGCTCCTGGCTCCAGACCAGCGCAGCTCCAGCCAATGCGGCCATCTGGGTTGTGAACCATCGGATATAAGACCTCTTTCTCTCTCTCTGCCTCTCCTCTCTCTGTGTAACTCTTTCAAATAAATAAACAAAAGATTTATTTATTTATTTGAAAGACAGTTACAGAGAGAGGTAGAGGCAGAGTAGGTAGGGAGGGAGGGAGAGAAAGAGAGGTATTTTCCAACCACTGGTTTACTCCCCAAATGGTCACAACAGCCAGAGCTGGGCAGATCCCAAGCCAGGAGCCAAAAGCTTCTTCCTGGTCTCCCACGTGGGTGCAGGGGCCCAAGGAATTGGGCCATCCCCCGCTGCTTTCCCAGGCCATGGCAGAGAACTGGATCAGCTGGGACTTGAACCAGTGCCCATATGAAATGCCAGTGTTGCAGGCCTAGGCTTTAACCTGCTGCACCACAGTGCTGGCCCCCAAAAATTCCTAAACCTGGGCCATTTCTGCACTTGGTAATCTTAAAATCCTTGTCCACCTCCCGCTGGACAAGAGTAGGTCTGCTCACTGCTTTCATAAAGCAAAGGATTCCCTGAGTTCAGCGCTCTTCAGCTACAACACAAACCTGTTTCCTGACAGAGAATGACTTTGGTCATAGCCCCTTGTGGGACGTGGGGGTAAGAGAAACGGATGCACATACAGTGATTCTCATGTAGCTCCTCTGGGTGATGCTTCTGCCAGCATCCTGTAGTAACGGTACCAGGCTGGGTGACTTTTAGTTTCAAGTGGGACAAAAATCAAATCATAGACCAGACAGTTACACAGGTCAAAATTCAGCAAACGATGTACCTAACATGGATGAAAATGGAGGAGAGGAAGGCAAGGGAAGGGATATAAAGGGAGGAAATGGACAAGGAGAAAAAAGATGAGCAAGAAGAAAAGGAGGAAGAGCCAAGGAAGGAGGGAGGAAAGAGGTCCAGACACCAGGAACTCCTTATGTGTGGAGGAATTAATTTCATAGTTACAAAGACAGTGACAACAGAGTTTTTATCACACCCAACCCCCTCTCCCACACACATATCTACTCTAAACTATGCTCTGAGAAGGCCCCTCACACCAAGGAATTAAGAAATAATTTGGTAAGGGATGCACTAATATCTTGGGGGAAAATGCTACAGTGGTTGACGTTTGCATGCTGAGTTAGATGGGCAACACTGCACTCACGGGGCACCCTGATTTTAACATGATCACTCAGTGTCCAGACAAAGAGTATGAGCACTACAGCAGGCGGCAGGGCCACAGAGGTACCAGCTTGCTCTGCTGGTGGCCAGCCAGGGCATCCTTAGGAAAAACAATCAGGTAGTATACAAAGGTATTATTGACCTGCATAATGCAGAAAACCCAAACAGAAGTCTCACTGAGTGGCCAAAATGGGCAACAAAGAACTTCACCAGCTGGGCCGACCCGCCAGGGGCTTCTGCCGGGTCTCCCACACAGGTACAGCAGCCCGAGTGCTTGGGCCATCCTCTACTGCTTTCCCAGCTCTGTGGCAGAGAGCTGGATAGGAAGAGGAGCAGCCAGGACACAAACTGGCGCCCACATGGGATGCCAGCACTGCCGGCAGAGACTTAAACTACTAGGCCACAGCGCCAACTCCCATTTTCTTTTTTTTTCTAATTGAAAGGCAGTCACAGAGTTGGAGAGACAGAGAGAGACCCTTCATTTGCGGGCTCACTCTCCAAATGGCCAAAGCTAGGAGCCCTGAGGAGCTCCGGGTCTCCCATGTGGGTGCAGGAGCCCAAGCACCTGGGCCATCTTCCGCTGCTTTCCCAGGCACATTAACAGGGAGCTGGATCCGAAGTGGAGCAGCCGGAACTTGAACGGGTTCCCATAAGGGATGCTAGCATCACAGGCAGAGGCCTAACCCGCTATTACACAACGCTAGCCCCAAAACAAATCTTAAAGGAGCCAGCACTGAGGTGTAGCTGATAAAACCACCGCCTGCAGTGCCAACATATGGAGGAGGCTCCAAGCTCCTGGCTTCAGATCGGCCACTGCAGCCGTTTGGGAGTGAACCTGTGGATGTAAGACCTCTCTCCACCTCTTCAACTCTGCTTTTCAAATAAATAAATAAATCTTTAAAAAACTATGTGGTGGAGCAGGCATTTGGCCCAGTGGTTAAGGCTCAACTTGGCATGCCTCTATCCCATATCAGAGTGCCTAGCTCCTAGTCCTGGCTCCACCTGCCTGCTAGTGCACACCCTGGGAGGCAACAGATGATGGTGCAGGTCTTGGGCTCCTGCCACCCATGTGGGAGATGAAGTCTGAGCTCTGGGCACCTGGCTGTGGCCTGGCCCAGCCCTGGCTGTTGCTGGCATCTAGGGAGTGAACTGGTGGATGAAAGATCTCTATCATCTCTCTGCCTTTCAAATAGCATACGTATATAAAGCAAAAAAGAAAGAAAGAAAACCACAGTGTTGACTCCTGTTGTAATTGCTATTGCTTTAGATATGGTCTATTCTCCAGAACAAATCAACCCTGTCCCTGCTAAGTATCCATCAAGGTAACAAATTATTCTCTATTCCAAAAACAAAGGCCAGCAAAAGCTACTTTTACCCTGGTCTAGGGCAAATCTTCACCGTCAGGGCTATGAAGGTGCAGTCACCGTTTGTGATACTCTCAGACTCTGGGTCTCTCAACATCTCAGAGTCCACTTGTTATCCCGGACAGCAGGCGCTGTTTCCCATGTTCCCATGTGCCCACCTGCACATGGCACTTCCAGCTTTCTAATTTTTGTCAATTTAACCAATGGCAAAAGGCACTCCATTCCTTTTAATTTGCAAGTCTGATCAATAATAATAATTTCATCACTTCTTATGCCTGTTAGGATTGCCTATTCTATAAAGTACCCATTTTTTTTTTAAAGATTTGTTTATTTTACTTGAAAGTCACAGTTACACAGAGGAGAGGCAGAGAGAGGCAGAGAGAGAGAGAGAGAGAGAGAGAGAGAGAGGTCTTCCATCTGCTGGTTCACTCCCCAGATGGCCACAATGGCCGGAACTGCGCCCATCCAAAACCAGGAGCTTCTTCCGGGTCTCCCATGCAGGTGCAGGCGCCCAAGGATTTGGGCCATCTTGTACTGCTTTCCCAGGCCATAGCAGAGAGATGGATTGCAAGTGGAGCAGCCAGGTCTCGAACCGGTGCCCATATGGGATGCCGGGATTGCAGGCGGCGGCTTTACTCGCCACACCACAGCGCCGGCCCCCACCACCATTTTCCGCAGCGGTTGCTGCTCGTACTGTTGATGAGCAGCTGCTTTATCTAGGCAGACATTAATCGCTTGTCAACTGCAGAAGTAGTAAGTGTCCTCTCTCATCCTTTCATCTGTTTTTAGCTGAATGAAAATCTATATCTAAGTCATTAAAGTTTTACCTTTGTAAGCTTTTGAACCTTTGATAAGTCCTTCCTTATCCTAAGAAAAGAGCTCCTATGACATTTTCTATCAACTTTACAGTTATTCTGTTCACATTCAGGTCTTGAATCCAGACTCCATCCTGTTTATGGTGGCCTTTCTTTCCTCCATGGAATGAGCCGTTCCCCTAACATGACTCCTTTCTCCAATGATCTATGCCACATCTGACTTAAGTTCCCAGACACACAGCCTCTACCTTCTCATTTGTTCCCATGACCTATTTTTCTATTACTGAATTTATACCAGTTTTTATTACAATAGCCGCGAAACATTACCTTACCTTCTGATTAAGGCAAGCCCCTACCAAAAGAAATCTTTTACATTGATTTGGTTATTTACAAACTTTATTCCACCTGCCATAAGTTTTAGATGTAAGTTATTAAGTTTGTAAAAGTAAACCAAATGTACTTTTTTTTTTTGACAGGCAGAGTGAACAGTGAGAGAGAGAGAGACAGAGAAAGGTCTTCCTTTGCCGTTGGTTCACCCTCCAATGGCCACTGCAGCCAGCACACTGCGGCCGGCGCACCACACTGATCCAAAGCCAGGAGCCAGGTGCTTCTCCTGGTCTCCCAAGCAGGTGCAGGGCCCAAGCACTTGGGCCATCCTCCACTGCACTCCCGGGCCACAGCAGAGAGCTGGCCTGGAAGAGGAGCAACCGGGACAGAATCCGGCGTCCCGACCGGGACTAGAACCCGGTGTGCCGGCGCCGCAGGTGGAGGATTAGCCTAGTGAGCCGCGGCGCCGGCCAAGTCTGTAAAAGTAAACCAAATGTACTTTTGATGACATTAAAATTGAAAGTATACATCACAATGGAAAAGACTGACATTCTTTCCCTGCTAACACAACTAAGAAAGCAGCAGAAGTAACTGGGCCCCTGGGACCACATGGCACACCTGGATGAAGCTCCTGGCTTCCACCTGGCCCAGGCTTGGCCATTGTGGCCAATAGGGGAGCGAACCAGCAGATGGAAGACTCTCTAACCTGACTCTCAAATAAATAAATCATCAAAAAAAAGTTTCTCGTTAAAGATCTTATGTATTCTTAGGTTATTTCTTAGAGCTTACAGTTTGTTGCTATTATTATACTTACTTTTGATTATCTTTGTTAGTTGTTTACCACTAGTTTGGTAAATGCTGTTAATTTTTGTAGATGGACCTTAAACCCAGTAATCTGGCTGAACTTTTTGGGTTTTTTTTGGTTTTTATAAAAGATTTATTTATTTACTTGAGAGGGAAGAGTTACATACAGAGAGAAGGACACACAGAGAATTCTTCTATTCACTGGTTTACTCCCCAAATAGCCACAACAGCTGGAGCTGGGCCGATCCGAAGCCAGGAGCTTCCTCCAGGTCTCCATCCCAGTGCAAGGGGCCCAAGCACTCAGGCCATCTACTGCTTTCCCAGGCCATCAGCAGGGAGCTGGATTGGAAGTGGAGCAGCTGGGACTTGAACCGGCACAGGAGGATGCTTAACCTACTACACCACAGCACCAGCCCCTCGGGCTGAACTCTTACTAGTTCTCTGGATTGATGGTTTTTCCAGGTAAGTGATCACATCCACACATACGAGGTTTACTGCATCTGTCCTATCTCCCCAACCCACCCCCTTACCATTTTTAACAGCAGTAGTGACAGGGGGCACTCTTATCTTGTTATCAACCTTAAAGCAAGTCTATCAAATTTCTTCAGTAAGTATTACTATTTGTGGTAGGTTTTGGTAATGACTTTTAGCTAGATATCTTGTATTCTGAGCTTACTAAGAGTTTTTACCATAAATAGGTGTTAAAATGATTTTACAGCATCAGCTGAGATAATTATTCTTTTCCTTTAGTCTATTAATGAGCTGAATTACATAAACAGAAAGATGCTGAACCATGCTTAGATTCCTAGGACAAACTCCATGGATCACAATTCTTTTAACACATTGTTGGCTCTGATGAGCTAGCACTCTGTGTAGGACTTTCAGTTCTATGTTAATAAGCTGAAACAGACCTATAATTTTCTCTTCTTCTATTGTCCTTATCTAGTCTTAGAATCAAGACTTCATTAACCTCATAAAATGAGCCTGACATCCTCTCTCATCCTTCAGAACTTGTTAAAAGAATTATGTGGTATTTAACTTCGACAGAACTCACTTGTCAGAGTGCCTAGATTCAGCATTTTTGAAAGGGGAGGTCTTTACCATTTCAGTTTACAAGCTATTTCATCTGATACCAATTTTCACAATTAATAGTTTTCTAAGAATTACACGTTTCGTTAGGTGTCAGAAGTTATTAGCCTACTATAATTTATAAAAGACTTTTTAATTTGATATTTGTAGTTATAGTCCATTTCTTATTTGCATTTTTTTCTTGATCACGCTTAGCAGAGGTTTGTCTAAATTAATCTCCTCAAAGGACAGTTTTTTGTTTGACAAAACCTTTTGTGCTCAGCTTCACTGGGTTTTGTTTATGCTGTTGAACTCTTTGAATACATTTTAAGCATTAAAGCCCATTTCCTTCGCATTGAGGTGAGTCACCCTTAACTTCGCACAAGGTCTGGCTTCAGAATATAGCCTTCCACTCACAGACTGTGCGACACAAATGTGATTCTCATGGATGCCAAATCGAGAAAAACCATATGCAAATCTTACCAACCCATACCTACCCATGTCTTTGACTAAAGCAGTATTTTTAAAGCAAGTGGAAATGGGTAAGTGCTGTACACACACAAACCTGTGTAAGGTTGTAACTACAGGTGTCTGCACAGCTACTTGAACAAGCACCGGTACAGCTTGATACAAGTCAAGAAATGAAGTTTACAGGTGCCACTGAAAACCTGCGGTTCACGACAGAGGAAACCTGGCTATGGCGGGCACACTTATTTTACCACCCCAGCCCCACCAGCAACCCCTCTGAACAAGAATACCTTCTCTCCCTGGCTACAGACGCATACAGCCTAGCCGGGGACAACTTCCAATCACGACACAGACGTGGCCCTTAAATCTCCCTGCCTGCAGCCCATCGCTCACGGAGCTGGACACGCGCTCCGTGGCTTACTGTGACGTGCAGGCTCCGAGAGGTGCCCCTGCACGGCATTCGGCTCAGAACGGACGTCGCAGCTCCCGCTGCAACGGGAAGTAACTCAGCCACTTCCCTGGGCGACGACGGAGGTGCACGCAGAGGGAGAAGCCCGAGACGCACGCCCAGGCTAACTCTGAAATTTCCCGACTTGTCTAACGCACGCCGGCTGAAAGCCCGGGAACACAACTTGCCACATTTCTTCTCTCGGGCTGCAAACACGAGCCTGTCCCGAACGGCGCCGCGCAGCCCTCGTTACCCCCTCACCTCTGGGGGTCAAACTTTTAAAGGGGAGTGGGGGGGGGGCGGTTGAGAGACAGCGGCTGCGACACGGCTCGCGTCTGCAGAAGTCGGGGCTGCGTGCCTAGCAGGCAGCTTCTGCCGGCCAGGTAATTCAAGAAGCCAGGGCCGCCCAGGAGCTGGCTGCAGCCAGCACCCGAGGGGGCAGGGCGCAGAGGGGCAGCCCCGGGCCTGCAACAAAGAGAGCGGGGCCGCTCCGACGCGGGGTGGGCGCGGGGCGGCGGGACTCACAGAACTTGGAGGTGGAGGTGTTGATGTTGATGGTGGAGCTGGGCGTGGGGGCGGGGGCCGCCTTGGCCACGGCGCCGGCCGCGTCGCAGCTCTTCAACATCATGATCACCCCATTGGGCTCCGGCGGCGGCGGCGGGCCCAGCGGGAGCCCCTCCTTGGAGCCTTTCCTGTCCACGGAGACGGCGGGCGCCGCCAGCAGGTGTCCGCCCGGGGGCTCCCGCACGGGGGCCGGCATCGACGACGCGGGCGGCGGGGGCTGCCGGAAGCCGTCCACGGCGGCCTCCCAGTTGTTGTGGTTCTGGTCGTCCATCATCGCCTCGTAGCTGCCTCCCTCCTCCTCTTCCATGCTCTCCTCCATCCTGCCGGCCCCGGCACCCGCCCGCCTCACAGGCACCTGCAGCCCGTCTCAGCCCTGGGCCAGAGGGCACCGCAGCCCACCCCCCCGACCTCACATCGCCGGGGCCGGAAAGGGCGCGACGAGGAGGGCAGCGGAGCGCGGGGCCTCTCGCTCTGCGCCGGGCCGACTCGCTCAGGCTGACGGCGGTGGGCGCTCCGGGGCGCTCGTTCTGGGAGAGGCGACCGTAAAGCGAAGGCGCCCTCACGACATTTTACAGCAGCTTCCAGCAGGCAGTTGGAAAGGGCGCTGGGGGAGCGGCCAGCGGGGCACGTGGGGCGGGAGAGTAGCGGAGAGACTGCCGAGCGAAAGGGGGCGGGAGCTGCGAGTCAGCTCCACGCTATAGGCCCGAGCTAGGCCCCGCCTCGGCGGGCCGGCCGCTGAGACGAGTGGCGCCACGGGTTCCGACCCGAACTCAATGCCCCGCCCCTGGCCCGTCCTCACGTGACGAGACAGTGCGGCTGCGCACGCGCGTTCTGGTTACCAGGACGACGAGCAGCCGGGCGGGCTGTGGGAGATGAGGCCAAGCAGGGCTGGTCGGCCTGTCTCTGGTATTTGTCTCCTATTCTCGGGGCCTTGCAGCCGGGCCTCTGCGTGGAGACGGAGATACGGGGCCGCGAGTGGCAGAGAATGAACGGTGGGGCCCCGATCCTCAGCCCGCACGAGCCGGAGCCGCGAAACCGAGAGTAAAACCCGAATCACGGCAGGGCGGCCGGAGAAAAATGCGGCGCTCGCGGATGTTTGTTCTGGTTCTTTAACCCCTGTGCACAGAGACCCGGACTCCAACCCTTAGCATGAGACGTCCCCAGACGCCGCGGGTGGTGTGGGAGAGCCGAGGGCCGAGGAAGGAGACTCTGCCTCGTGCAAGTGTGTCCACTCCTCGGGTAAACTTGGATTTGCAAGCTAACAGAGCAGGGTAGGAGAGGTGGGTGGAACTCCTAGCTGCCGGTGAGCAGCTGTTAGAAGCTCCGCGGGGAAGGGTCCCTGCATCCGGGAGTCTGATGGGCTTCAGTGTCCACGGCGGGCTCCGCGCTCCGACACCGTCCCTCGTCCCCACCGTACTCAGGGGAAGGTTTCCGGAAGTCACTCGGGGGAGTTTAATTCAGGCCACGCTGCCTCGATTTAACCAATGACAGTTTTTTGAGTCAGCACATGTTTTCAATTCCCTTGCCTTGTGACATTTGAGGCTGTGAAAACAGCTTTAAGTAAAAGAGAATTAATGAAATGCTGAGGGGGAAAAGCATTAAAACCTTAGAATTCCACCCCTACGGCCCGGCGCCGTGGCTCACTTGGTTAATCCTCTGCCTGTGGTGCCGCATCCCATATGGGTGCCAGGTTCTCGTCCCAGTTGCTCCTCTTCCAGTTCAGCTCTCTGCTGTGGCCCGGGAGTACAGTGGAGGATGGCCCAGGTGCTTGGGCCCTGCACCCCATGGGAGACCAGGAAAAGCACCTGGCTCCTGGCTTCAGATCAGCACAGCGCCGGCCATGGCAGCCATTTAGGGGGTGAACCAACCGAAGGAAGACCTTTGTCTCTATATATATAACTCTCAAACAAACAAATAAATAAAAAAAGTCCACACCTAGCAAAATAGAGATGGAAGAAGGCAGACAAATTATATTTTTTTTTCAACCAACTGATTGTCAGCAGACTCTTAAGTGGACAGGAAAGGGTGGGGAATGACTGGAGATAAAAAGGGGGAGGGAGTGTCTACATAGCCAAAGGTCCAGTACACAGGGAAGGTTACAGGAGTCACACATGTGTCTCTCATAACATGGCTGTTTAATATATGAAGCAAAAAAATGACAGAAGTACAAAAGGAGCCACTGGGGGTGACTTTTCACATAGAGCCCTGACAAACTGCAGTGGGTTGAAGGTGGTCCCTGGAAAGATGCAACCATGTCCCAATCCCTGACCTTGTGAATGTGATTTATCTGGGGGGTTGAGGGAGAACTGTTCGCAGATATAGTTAAATATCTTGAGTTGAGCTCATCTGGATTGTCTGGGTGGCCCATACCTCCAATGACAAATATCCCTGGAAGACAGAGGGAGATGCGTGGGAAGACACCAAGAGGAGTTGAGAATGTGACCGCAGAAGCAGGAGTGGGGGGACACACGCAGTGGGGGGACAGCCACCCAAGGCTAGAGACACAAATGTACTTTCTCCTGGAGCCTCCAGAGGGTGTGTGACACTGCCGACACTTGGACTTCCAGCTTGGCGGCTTGCAGAGCTGTGAGAGAACACGTTTCCGTGGCACTGAGCTACCCTCTGTGGCCGTGTGTTACAGCAGCCGTGGGAAGCACACAGATCAAGGGATGGAAGAAGACTTTAAGTGACTACAAGAGTTGAGTAACACGATTCATCTTATGTGTATGGGGTATTGCTCCAACAGCTGCAGAATATACACTCCTTTAAAGAATGCGTGAAACATTTACGAAAACTGAACATACAACAGCTTTATCTTCACAAATAGCAGTATCCAGCTGAGAGGGCCCATGAATTCCAGCTCTCTGTTATGAGACAATTTCTTCCCAGGAGACCTGAACAAACTTCTCAGTGTCCAGTGTCCCACTGGCCCAGTTCTGAACCAAACACATAGCACCTGGACCAGGGGTCCAGAGCCCTTCACTGGACAGGATTATGGTGCTATGCCTGGAAAACAAGGCCCACCCCAGAACCCAGAGTGGCATCGGTCTCTTCTTAAGTAGCTTGGTTGAGAGTGAAAGGGGTGGATATAAGAACAGATATTGAGGTCAACTTGGGAGGTTTCCAGGGTCCTAGCCAAGCAACAATGCTCTATACAGGCCCAGGTAACTAATCCTCTGCAGCCTGGCTACCACCTAACCTCACCCAACCTCCTCACTTCCTCCCCTTCATAAATACCTCCATAATCAATATGTTTACCCTAAGTTGTATATATACTGATTAGAATCAAGAAAGACATAGTTGATGTTCATTTAATTACAAAATGCAAATGTGGTTGATTGTCTTAAGTAGTTAAAATTTTGATGGGGAGGTTTAGAAACTTTGTCACTAAAAATTAGTCTTTATGTGGTTTTATATGTGAGTCCTGGCTGCTCAAATTCCAATCCAGCTCCCTGCTAATGTGCCTGGGAAAGCAGCAGAGGATGGCCGATGTGCTTGGGCCCCTGCACAACATGGGAGACCCAGAAGAAGCTCCTGGCTCCTGGCTTTGGCTTGGCCCTGCCCCGGCTGTTGCAGCCATTTGGGGAGTGAACCAGCAGATGGAAGACCTTTCTCCGTCTCTCTCCCCCTCTCTCTATAACTCTACCTTTCATATAAATAAATCTTTAAAAAATAAAAGAACTGACAAATGATTTGTGAATGTATAATGCAGTTGAAAGTCTAAATGCAAAACTATTGGAATGATCTTGATTCGAAGGTGAGAGGATTGTAAGTATGTAAATAATTCAAGGCTCAATACTTGCATGCCGAGATCACTGCCTACAGTGGAGAACTGCAGCTACTTAGGGGAGTCTTCTCTATTTGGTATTTCTTTCTACTGACATTGGATTTTGGTCCTTCCCTTCATACACATCTTAGCATCTGAACCCTAAACTCCACCCTAGCAGGGGAACATATAATGACACACATCCTCTCATAAACCTGCTAAATTTAGAAGCTAAAGAAATGAATCGAGGCTGTAGGAAGCTGTAGAAAGATAAGCTTTCCTTCCCACAGCCTGTTGCAGGCCTATCCCTTCCACTCAGTCATTCACAGATATTTCTGTATTTGAGCACTCTGCTGGGACTACAACAGTATACAAGACAGAAATACTTCTGCCCTTTGTGGAGTTTCCATTTCTTTGAGGTAGCAAGCATTAAACAACTAACCACATGAGCCAAAGCATGACAAGGACTACTGCTATGGCCTGGATGCGGTTTGTTCCTCAAGAGTTCATGTGTTGGGAGCTTGATCCCCAGGGTAGCGGCACTGGGAGTCAGTCCTTAGGTGGATTGGGCCATGGCCCTGAAAGGATTACATGGGACTCCAGTATCTTTGGCTTCCTGTTTTGCAACGTGATATCTTCCCTCCACACATGCTCCCACTGCTGTGACACCATCCGCCATGAAGTCCTCATCAGGATTGAGCCAATGCTAGCACCATCCCCTTGAACCTCCAGAACCATGAAGGAAATAAACCTCTCTCCTTTATAAAGTTAGACTCCTACCTCAGGTATGTCATTGCAGTAATGAAAAACAATGAAGGAAAGAACTAGGTGCTGTGAGAGAGTTACAGAGAAAATCACTGTACCTGGGGGAGTCATGGAAAAGCTCTCTGCACGACACTTCTGCTCAGATGAAAGGCTGAGTAGAAGTTAGCCAGACAGCGGGTTGGGGAGAGAACATTCCAGGAACAAGAAACATGGCAGAAGGCAACTGACATCATCTAGGAACTGAAAGCAAAGCAAAGATCCCCAGTGGTGTGAAGGGAGGAGGGCATGGCATAAGGCAGAAAGGTAGGACGTGGCTGGGTTATGCACTCCCTTGCAAATCCTGTTGAGGATTCTGTGTTTCTATCTGAATGGAAATGAGACAGAGAAGTGAATTTTTAAGGGCATCTAACTGCGCTAAGGGCAAAGGCCTGTAGGAAAAGAACAACTGAAAACAGAGACCTATTAGGAAGCTATGGCAACACTTCAGGCAAGTGATGATTGTGGCTTAGACTAGGGGAGTGGCTGTAGACACAGCAAGAAGTGGTAGGCTGCAGATTTATTTTGACATTAGGATAAACAGTACTTGATGATGGATTAAATATTGAGGGGGAGGGAGCAATGGGTTCCAGGGGTGGCTTATTCTGGCCTGGATGCTCATATTCTCTTCAAAGCCAGAGTTTTACCAGATACACGCAGTGGAATGCCAGTTAAGTTAGTAATGGAAAGGCTAAATAAGCCACGAGCCCAAAGCTGGATAGCTAAGTAAAAACAGGGCTGATGGCTAAGGAGAAGTTAGTATTGTTCATGGACGAGTGGTCTTCTTGAAGTTGAAAAGCTATTGCCAGGGATGCCTGTCCTTAGCAGGACACTAGCAAGACTGCTCTTATCCAAAAGGCAGAATGTTCAAATTAACGATTTCAGAGGCAGTGCAGACGCTGCCGGGAACAAGACCTGCGGCAGGTGTGGCAGAATTTGTCTGTTTCCCTTCCTACTTGGACAGATCCACGCGCTGTGTGCTTTGGTGAGCGGCAAGCCTCTCCCTAGTGCTGTGCAGGAAGTCAGGGTGCCAGACATTCCTTCCCCACATGCCACGATCAGAGCAAGGACACACAACCTATACTCAGCCAAATCAGATCTTCCTGCCGAGGGACTTGAGTCCTACAAGGCTGCAGGAATCGCTGGAAATGACTGCTGATATCTGAGAGCCCGGTTCTCACAGGGAGGGCAGCATCAGAGCAGTACGTTATGTTAACCAGACTGCCCCCCCCCGGCAGGACCCCCAGCTGTCTTAGCGGCCTATCCCCCCCCCGCGGGACCCCCAGCTGTCTCAGCAGCCTATCCCCCCCCCGCGGGACCCCCAGCTGTCTCAGCAGCCTATCCCCCCCCGCGGGACCCCCAGCTGTCTTAGCAGCCTATCCCCCCACCAGGTGGGACCCCAGCTGTCTTAGCGGCCTATCTCCCCACCAGGTGGGACCCCAGCTGTCTTAGCAGCCTATCCCCCCACCAGGCGGGACCCCCAGCTGTCTTAGCGGCCTATCCCCCCCCGCGGGACCCCCAGCTGTCTTAGCGGCCTATTCCCCCCCAGGTGGGACCCCAGCTGTCTTAGCAGCCTATCCCCCCACCAGGTGGGACCCCAGCTGTCTTAGCGGCCTATCTCCCCCCCCACGGCGGGACCCCAGCTGTCTTAGCAGCCTATCCCCCCACCAGGTGGGACCCCAGCTGTCTTAGCAGCCTATCCCCCCCCAGGCGGGACCCCCAGCTGTCTTAGCGGCCTATCCCCCCCCAGGTGGGACCCCAGCTGTCTTAGCGGCCTATCTCCCCCCCCCCGGCGGGACCCCAGCTGTCTTAGCAGCCTATCCCCCCACCAGGTGGGACCCCAGCTGTCTTAGCAGCCTATCCCCCCCCCCCGGCGGGACCCCCAGCTGTCTCAGCAGCCTATCTCCCCCCCCAGGCGGGACCCCAGCTGTCTTAGCGGCCTAGCGTTGCATGGATCCTGCCTGGATCCAGGCCAAGTTTCCCAACCTTCTTGATGATACTGTGAGCAATTCATTGTCCTTCCAATAAATTCCTCTTGGACCTTAAATAGAATTGGTTTTTTTTTTTTTTTTTTTTTTTTTTTGAGAGGTAAAGTTACAGACAGAGAGGTTTTCTGTCTACAGCCATACCACTCTGAGCATGCCCCTTCTCATCTGGTCTCGGAAGCTAAGCAAGGTCAGGGGATAGAGAGAGGTCTTCCATCCACTCGTTCACTCCCCAGATGGCCATGATGGCCAGAGCTGAGCTGATCCGAAGCCAGGATCCAAGAGCTTCTTCCAAGTCTCCCATGTGGGTGCAGGGGCTCAAGCACTTGGGCCATCTTCCACTGCTTTCCCAGTCTGTAAGCAGACTTACGTTTATTAAAATTTATCTGATCTTCTGGATCGGAAGAGGAGCAACTGGAATATAAACTGGCTCCCACAGGCAGAGGATTAGCCTACTCGCCACAGCACCAGCCTTGGTTTCTATTGTTTGCAACCAAAAATACAGACAGTTTAGTGGGACTGTGGGAGTGCTTGGCCAAGGGAGAGAGGAGGCAAAGTCTTAGACGTGTGAAGACCTCACTCAAAGAGGCCACTGCTGGGCCTGGAGCTTCAGTTCAGGGAGCTCTGTACTGCAACACACACAGACACACACACACAGACACACAGAGACACACACACAGACACACACACACAGAGACACACACACAGACATACACATACAGAGACACAGACACACAGACATACACACACAGACACACACACACACAGACACACACAGAGACACACACAGACATACACACACACAGACACACACACAGTCACACACACAGACACACACACACAGACACATACACACAGAGAGACACACACAGACACACACACACAGACACACACACACAGACACATACACACAGAGAGACACACACAGACACACACACAGAGACACACACACAGACACAGACACACACACAGTCACACACACACACAGACACAGACACACACACACAGAGACACACACACAGACACACACACACAGACACATAAACACACAGACATATACACACAGAGACACACAGACACACACACACAGACACACACACAGACACACACAGACACACACACAGACACACACACAGACACACACACAGAGACACACACAGACACAGACACACAGACACACACAGACACATACACACAGACATACACACACAGAGACACACAGACACACACAGAGACACACACACACAGACACACACACAGACACACACACACACACACACAATTTATCAAAGGGCAAAGAGGCACCTTTATCATTTGGGATTCAGTGCTCAGAGCTGGTACAGCATAACCGTAGTCTTCAACATTCACCCTCAAGACCAACCGCATTGAGCTCCCAGGAAGTGCCTCTCTGCACTCTGTGTCCTCAGAACAAAAAGCAACCACATCTGGACGCCAGGAAGGTTTCTGGGTGGTGCCTACTGGTGACACAAGGCAGTGAACCGGCTGTGCACAGAACATTTAACTGAGAGAGAAAACAAATTAATTAACTTTGCAAATCCATTCCGCTTGGCACCAATGTGATAGATTCTTGCATAACAAAGGATCATTTCCCAGTTGTGCCAAGTGTCCATTTTTGTGTTCTAATAAATGGCCCAGGAGCTACTTGCTGTGCTAAAGCAATCGATTTAATTTAGATAAGATAGATGACATGCGCTGGAAGAGTTAACTGGAACAACAGAAGACCCTCAGACATGAGTAAATCAGGGTCTTTTGTGGGAAATGAAATTACTTTAGTGTCTGCACTAAAGAATTTGGTGTGAACTGTTGCTTACAAAAGAAAACCAGAATTTGTCTATTTTATTCTTTAAAATTACATTTTTATCTTTAAGAAAGATTTAAAAAAGTTGGCATGATTATGTTTGCATGGCCATGAAGATCCATATACAATTTCTCCAAAAGTCCCTGAATTTCTACAGAAACTAGTTTGACCATTATAGATCAAAATGTAATATTTTAGCAAATTGAATAAGATGCTGCTGTTGTCAGTTTTCTTCTTAGATCCCAACCTTGAAGAATTTGAAAGAAAAATACTTAAAAATACTGTTTGAATCTTAATATTACATTAAGAGACAGTGAAGCTCATGATAGTGGAAGCAATTTACATAATGAATTTTTGTTGTTGTTTTCTGTGACAAAAGTTGATCATTTATAGTCTATCCCCATCAAAATGCTTGAGCATGATTTATTAAATTCATGGTTCATTTACAATCTAAGTACTGCTTTAAGAAATTAATTAACAATTTCTAGTGGCTCTGATCTGAGCAGAACATAGTTCTTCTATTTGGAAATTAATGAAAAACATCCCAAGAACCACCATGTCACCAGAAATGTTGTCTAATTTTGTAGTTACCCTCCACAGAACACAAAATATGTGAAAGTCTTGATTATAACAACATAATTTGTAATTTACTTAAAAGAAGGTGAGAAAATTAAGTTTCTTGAAGTAAATATGGCTTATGAATTATGTATGACTTTTTATTATCCGGATTTTGCCACCCATCAAAAGCTCATATATATATATATATATATATATATATATATATATAGTAATAGTTACATTCAGCCATCTTAGGTATTTGGCTGTAACTTTACAGGTATTTTTTATTTTGTTATCATCTAAAGGTATATTGCCAAGAAAGGAGGATGGGATGTGTGTTAGTTAACAATGTATTACTGGGTGTGTGACCTTTATACCATTTGGACAAACAGATGAGCCTATTGGCACTCTTCTACAAATATCAGAATTGGACCTCGTGAGGCGCCAGGGAAGTAAGAGGCCAGAGGACTGCAAGGGCCACCCACATGGTTGTGGAGATGCCTTCCTGAGAGTGACGGCAGGGTGGGGGGAGCTGGGAGCAGGCGGGCGGTAATGACCAGAAGGCCCGGAGACAGTCACGGAGGGGGTGCAGAGCTGGGAGCAGGCGGGCGGTAATGACCAGAAGGCCCGGAGACAGCCCCTGTGAGGAGCGAGCCTCTAAGGAACTGCCAAGAGGAAAGGGGAGGAATGAGACGAAAGCAGGTGTGGGAACAAGGAGGGCACCAGCACCACCTCCCTTTGGAAGGAATGCAGGGTATGAGAAACAAGTGTTCCCTTGAGAGAGCACAGACAGGCTGCGCTCAGAAGATACCTGAGCGAAGGCAAGGACCCCGAGGGGATATTTGGAGAAAAAATGTATTTTAAAATGTACTGGTTGGGGCCGACACTGTGGCACAGTAGGTTAATCCTCCGCCTGTGGCCTCAGCATCCCATAAGGGTGCCGGTTCTAGTCCAGGCTGCTCCTCTCCTGATCCAGCTCTCTGCTGTGCCCTGGAAAAGCAGTAGGAGATGGCCCAAGTCCTTGGACCCCTGAACCCAGGAGGGAGACCTGGAAGAAGCTCCTGTCTTCGGGTTGGCTCAGCTCTGGCCGTTGTGGCCATTTGGGGAGTGAACTGGCAGATGGAAGACCCTTCTCATCTCTCTCCCTCTCCTTGTCTGTAACTCTACCTCTTAAATAAATGAATAAATAAAATCTTTTTAAAAATCTACTGATCATGGAACAAGGCTCTAGAAAGCATAGTGAGGGAAACTGTAAAGGTGGGAAGGAGTGAAAGATTGTGTCAGAGAAGTATGGAGATGAGAATTCCAAAGTCTACTAAAAGCCGTGGTGCAGTAAGCTAATCTTTTGCCTGCGGCGTGGGCATCCCATACAGGTACTGGTTCTAGTCCCAGCTGCTTCTCTTCCTATCCAGCTCTCTGTTGTGGTCTGGGAAAGCAATAGAAGATGGCCCAAGTGCTTGGGCCCCTGCACCTGCATGGGAGACCAGGAAGAAGTACCTGGCTCCTGGCTTCGGGTCAGCACAGCTCCAGCCATTGCAGCCATTGGGGAGTAAACCAACGGAAGGAAGACCTTTTTCTCTGTCTCTCCCTCTTGCTGTCTGTAACTCTACCTCTCAAATAAATAAATAAAATCTTTAAAAAAAAAAAAAAGCCACTGCAAGTACTTTAGATGATGAAAGCATTGAGTGGCTCTGTGTGTCCAGTCCTGATGGAGTCTTAGAGGAAGAGGGTACCTGGGCCTAATACAGTCAGCTGTGGCCTACAAGGGAGGCCCTGGATGGGGCTGCAAGGCAGGACTGGCCCTCTGCCATCAGTCAGCACTGGCAGGTGTCATGGGCATGTCCGTGGTTGGCAGGAGTGAGCACAAGACACCTGGTTCTTCATGGCCAGTCAATCCAGGAAATTCTCATTGGCATTCCAGGTGGTTGGACCAAGATGTTTCATGAGCTTGGCACCAACACTGTCAATGAATGAGTCCTGGTAGAGGCCAGGGAGCCTGCTATGGCCACACCGATTCCCCGGGAAGAGTTGGTATCTATCTTGTCATGTTTAAGAAGAGGCAGACACAGACGAGTCTCAGCTTCATTCATTTCACACACAACCAGCGCTTTCCTGCATCATAACCCACACTGCCTTCCACACTGCAACCCCAGACACTCCCACCATCGGCACAGGGGTGCTTCCCGCCAACCCATAGGGCAGCTTTGGCAGCATCTCAGTCTTTATTTGGTCAGCAGTATATGTTTATGAAAATTGCATGTTTTTGCCTCATTGTCTTATGCAAACGAGTAGAAATGGCGAACTGGATGAACTGATACAGGTGATTTTTTTTTAAAGGTATAAAGTTAATAAAGTTTAGGCACAGATAGAAACCATTAGGAGTGAGGCAATCTGGGATGCTGATCTCCATCATTCACTAGACATCAACGGGTCACTTACGTAAAGAAAAAAAAAAGTTCAAAAGGCAACAAAATTCTGTCCAGGAGTATTAGGACAATTATGGTAATTTTAGCTTTCTGAGAATGGAGGAGCCTTGTGACTATGAGGATCCATTGTTCAACTATCTTATGTCCAACTGTCCCAAAATTTGGAGGAGCACATTTTGGGAGGAAGCAGAGGCCATTCGAGATGGGAACCTGTCTCCTGGAACAATGCCCCTGAGGGGACAGTTTAATCATCATTCTTTTGATCGGAAGGCAAGTGGGCAGGTCATCTGAGGTGGCTGTATGATTCTAAGTCAGGGAAGGTAGGAAATGGCTACTGTGCACCTGCTAAGTACCTGCCCACCCCAGGGGCTTTTTGCATCCAGCATGTGCTGCCTTTCTTCCAGACTCAGAACTGCCCTTAAAACCAGTGCTGGTCTGGTCTTAATACTTGTAGTATTAAGAGCACTAACAATGCTAATGACAATAGCAAGCACTCAGTCCATGTTAACTTCATGACAGGCACTGTGCTGAGCATTCTCTCAGGTTATCTCACACAGTCCTCACCAGGACCTACGAGGAAGAGTCTGGACAGATGAGGAAGCTGAGGCTCAGAGAGAGGAGAAGGAAACTCCCATGTCCAAGGTAAGAGGAGCTGGAATGTAAGCATAGGAAATCTGACCTCACGGCCTGTCCATGTCTGAAGTGGGCCACCCAGAGCAGCAGAAAGAGAAGCAGGGCTGACCAGGGCAGCACGTGGCCCTGGGAAGCCGCAGGCAGCTGGCCAACAGGAGGATGTTCGCTTCTGGAGGCAGCCTGCTCCAAGGGAGCAGCAGGAGTCAGCCCAGAGAGCTATACCGACCCGGGATGACCGTGGGAGGGTAGCTGACAGGGGGTCTGTCCCCTGCTCTGTGACACCCTTCCTCCAAGAGGCAGATCTCAGTGGTGAATGTGTTCATCACGCCACAGCCACATGCACGTCTCTCATCTTCAGCTCAACTCGCCTCCTTCATCAAATTCTAGATGGGTTTCTCTTTGCCTTTTTTCACCCGTTCTTTCTCCTTGGCTGACTGTGCCTTACCTTGCCAATGACAAGGGTTACCAAGATGGAAGATATCTGATGGAGAGTCAAGAATCAGTTATTTGCAACTGGATTCCCTTGGTCATCTTACTGCAGACTCATCATGTTGGGTCCAAGCAGACCTGCCTCGAGTGGCCTCAGTAGTTGCAGATGAGGATTTTCGGTAGCCTAGCCTACAGCCACTCCCTCTCCCTACAGACTTTGCAGGCAGGCATCAGGCACTGTGAGAAATCCAGGAAAAACTCACTACATGAACTTTTTTTTTTTTTTTTTTGACAATCAGAGTGGACAGTGAGAGAGAGAGAGACAAAGAGAAAGGTCTTCCTTTTGTTCCATTGGTTCATCCTCCAATGGCCGCTGTGGCCGGCGCACTGCAGCCCGTGCACCGCGCTGATCCGAAGCCAGGAGCCAGGTGCTTCTCCTGGTCTCCCATGCGGGTGCAGGGCCCAAGCACTTGGGCCATCCTCCACTGCCTTCCCGGGCCACAGCAGAGAGCTGGACTGGAAGAGGAGCAACCGGGATAGAATCAGGCGCCCCAACCAGGACTAGAACCCAGGGTGCCAGCGCCACAGGCGGAGGATTAGCCTATTGAGCCGTGGCACCGGCCTACTACATGAATCTTGATTTATGCAAAGCAATCATAGTGATTCCCTGGGAATAGTGATTGACTTCAGAAGAGGTCTGTGTTGCGATCCTGATTAGAGTCATGAGATGTCTCCTGGAGCCCGAAGGATGCAAGGAAGGAATGTTCTCTCCTGGGCAATGGGAGAATCTGTAGCCGCAACAACCATCATACAACCTGAGCAGGAAGTCCAGGCGCTGGAATTGGCAGGGCAGGAAGACGGAATAAGTCTGGGGCATTAGGATGTTTCAAAAACAAATTAACCAACCTTGGATCTGCCCTATCTCTAGGCTTTTATTTTTTATTTTTTTAAAAGATTTACTTATTTATTTGAAAGATGGAGTTACAGAGAGGGAGAAGCAGAGGCTCAGAGAGAGAGAGAGAGAGAGAGAAGTCTTACATCTGCTGGTTCACTCTTCAAGTGGCCATACTGGCCAGACCAAAGCCAGGAGTCAGGAGATTCCTCCGGGTCTCCTACATGGGTGCAGGGACCCAAGCAATTGGGCCATCTTCCACTGCTTTCCCAGGCACATTAGCAGGGAGCTGGATTGGGAGTGGAGCAGCCGGGACTCAAACTGGTGCCCACACGGGATGCCGGCGCTGCAGATGGTTGCTTCACCTGCCACACCACAGTGCTGACCCCTCTGGAGCGTTTTGTTATGTGAGACTTTCAGTCCCCTGAGACTGAGCCATTTTCACTTGGATCCTCCATTACATGCAGCTGAAAATACCCCATTCAACATCGCAGCAGCATCCGTGCCCCTTGCAGCCAATGGGACATGCACCAGGTCCAAATGTGCGCCAGACCAGGGGCGGGGGGGCCTGGGAACTTCGGCCAGCCCAGTTACTACACCCCAGGCCTGGCGGGGGCGCGAAATGAAAGTGAGTGGGACGTTACTTGTATAATGAACTTTTCTTGAGGCCGGGAAAAGTGTCAAAGCACTTTACAATCAAGCCTAATTGAAAACAACAGCTCTTTAATCTAAATTTACAACATAATCAGCCTTCTGGTTACCTAATTATAATTAAATTAGATTGGCAGTGTATTTCATATATGCTAATTAAAAGCACCAGAAGAAAAAGCTGCCTTTGGTAACTGCTGTGTCTGTTCACTCCCTATTAGAGCCAAGCATGAGAGAGCTTCCAGGGCTGTAAATCTGGAGACCTGGGTTCTGGTCCTGCCTCTGCTCAGACTGGCTGTGTGACTTTAGGCAAGTCAGCACTTTGTCCTTCGGACTCTCTGTCTTACCCGTAATATTCTAAACAAAGGGATTCTATGGGGGAAAAGTACTTCACATTATGCAAAGTGTCATTATCAATTAATCTCGCCTGTTCTTCTATACCAAACAACTAAAACCATACAGAATGCACTTGTTGTGTTTAGTAATGGGGACATTGATCACCAGAATTAACGACTCTGTACTAGGAAAGATTTTGACTGTCGACGCATTAAACAACCCAAACAACGCATGGACCCCCAACACTGCCCAGGCAGGAAGTGGACCTCGGCAGTCTGTGCACTAAGTGTGGCAAACTCAACACTCCCCTTAGATGTGGCCCAGGAGGAAATGAGCAAGGAGGAGTCTCCCAAAGGGTGGAGTCTGAACCTGGGAGAACATCTAAGGGAGGGACAGTGATCACACCTGGATGCCTGCGCAGCTGCACCCTGTACACCTGGGGAACACACATGCGTGATAAGCACCTGCCCCAGCCTGCTCTCTGCCTGCTGTCTCTCTCCAGCCCTCCTCTCTCCTGCTTGCTGAGGCCCATCCAAAAATCGGCGCGTCCAGGGCCTGGGCATCATCTGACCAGGATGGAGCACCAGGCTCCCCTCCTGCAGGGTCTACAGGGAACCTTCCCCCTTCACTGGGCTTGGTGGCACCAGGTGGGGGAGGGTCACGGGCTAGCAGCACATGAGCTGTCCCACCCCCCTCACCCCCTGGAAAGAAAAGGAAATTTTATCTTCCCCCACAAGGCCCAATACACAGTGCCTCCCTGTCCTCATCAGCCTTGGACCCAGAGCCATGAGGCAGGTCCCACTTTACGACCTGCCCAGCAACCAAGCACTTTGGATCTTACGAGCGAAGCCTCCAGCTTGGCAGCCTTGCCAAGTGCAAGGCGTCCATGGGCGTGTGAAAGTCAGGCTTTAGGGACAAAATGACTGGTATCCCTTTGTTCCTTCATTCTTCAATCCTCCTGGTGACTGAAGGAATATAAACCGAATTGCTGCATACGACTTCCAAGAAGTGATCCTTCAGGTCCTTAAAAAACACAGGCAGGGATTTCCCTTGCTGGTGAACATAATGTCTGGAGCTGCAGCAGCTATCTTGGGCTATAAAACAGAGTCTGCATAATGGTGCCAGAGCCACAGAGTAGAAGTCTGGGTTCCTGATAATCACGAAACTGCGTTTCCAGCCCTGGGATGCCTGCCTCCAATTCATCTACCTGAGCAAAACATATCTGATCTTTTTTTTTCTTTCTTTTTTTTTTTTTTACAGGCAGAGTGGATAGTGAGAGAGAGAGACAGAGAGAAAGGTCTTCCTTTGCCGTTGGTTCACCCTCCAATGGCCCCTGCAGCTGCGGCCGGCTCACCACGCTGATCCGATGGCAGGAGCCAGGTACTTATCCTGGTCTCCCATGGGGTGCAGGGCCCAAGTACTTGGGCCATCCTCCACTGCACTCCCGGGCCACAGCAGAGAGCTGGCCTGGAAGAGGGGCAACCGGGACAGAATCCGGTGCCGCGACCGGGACTAGAACCTGGTGTGCCGGCGCCGCAGGTGGAGGATTAGCCTAGTGAGCCGCAGCGCCGACCACATACGTGATCTCGTTAGACCACCCTGCTCAAGCTCTCTGCCTCTCCCAGCCAAACCCAATTTGAGAGTCTGGCTCTGAGCCTGAGGCCTGCTGTTTCATGGAAAGATTATTTTCTTGAGACATTCAGGACCAAAGAGATAAGTGGAAAGGAAATGACTTTGCATTAAGCTATGGTTGCGTATGGCTTGAGTGCGTCCCCCAGAGCCTCCTGTATCGGAAGCCCAGTCTCCAGCGTGGTGATGTTAAGACGTGGTGGAACCTTTGCGGTGGGACCGCGTAGGTATTGCCTAGGTCACTGAGACACTGTCCTCGGAAAGGTGACCCTCAGTGGTTCTCGTAAGAGGGAGTGGTCACAGAAGAGGGCCCCTGCTTGTTTCTGCTTCCGGTCTCCGCACATGATCGCTGCCTTTTGCACACACTCCCACCAAGATGCCTTCAGCCACGTGATGCCGCCCAGGGTCCCTCGGAAGAACCAGGACTACGCTGTTTGTACTTCCAACCTCCAAAACTGGGGGCTACGTACACTTCTTTATACACTACCCTGCCTCAGGTATTTTATTACAGCAATAGTGTTATGATTTAAACAAGATTCGGTTCCCCAAGCTCATGCAAACTTTAAACACAAAAGTCTTACGTTAACAGCTATTGGATGGGCCGGCGCTGTGGCTCACTAGGCTAATCCTCCACCTGCAGCGCCTGCACCCCGGGTTCTAGTCCTGGTCGGGGCACCGGTTCTGTCCCGGTTGCTCCTCTTCCACTCTAGCTCTCTGCTGTGGCCAGGGAGCGCAGTGGAGGATGGCCCAGGTGCTTGGGTCCTGCACCCGCATGGGAGACCAGGAGGAAGCACCTGGCTCCTGGCTTCCGATCGGCGCAACGCGCTGGCCATAGCGGCCATTTGGGGGGTGAACCAACGGAAGGAAGATCTTTCTCTCTGTCTCTTTCTCTCTCACTGTCTAACTCTGCCTGTCCAAAAACAAAAAGCAGCTGATGCATGGGTTCAGGTTGGAGACTTGATTTAATTATGGTGCCTGGAAGGAGGAGACCTCAGGTCCTCTGGAGATCGTTCCCATGATAGGGCTGGCTACACAGGCAGAGCACGCTCCCCACGCCTCCCGCGCCTCCAGCGCCTCCCTGCCTCCTGGCTCACCGTGGGACTGGCCCTCCACCGTCCTCTGGCCTCACAGGTGCCTGACCGCTGGGGCTCCTATCCTGGACTGTGACCCTCCGAACTGTAAGCCCGGAACCCTTCCTTCCCAAGCAGCTCCCACGGACTTTAGTGAAAGGAATGAAAAGCTGACGAGTGCAAGTGGAAAACTCACTACTGCACATTGCAAGAGAGGACAGTCTTCGTTTGTGCCTGCTCAGATTACCTCTCCTAGGGGCGTCCCTGCTTCAGGGTTTGGGGAAAGCTCACTCAGGGTACAAAGTCAGTGGAACCTGGGTTAGAGTTTAGTTCCTAAGATTTGCTGTGTAACCATAAGCCAGTTACCCAACATTTACAACTTCAGTTTCCTGATTTATTAAATAACAAAATATACAAAAATGTATATACAAAATATACAAATTGTATATATAAAACATACAAAGATGTATATTTTCAAGAATTCATCTAAGATATTTTCATTTTACATTTACCATCTGTATGACCGGATGCTGGAGATATGGGGGTAATTCAAAAAGTGTGTGGAAAATGCAATTTAAAAATATAGCTTATTATGCAAAATTGTTTTCATAATGCATAGAAAATGCATATCGTGAGAAAATTATGCATAGACTTCACAAAAGTTTTTGCACCAAAGAAAGTCATACTTTTAATTTCATTTTTCCATAAACTTTCTGAAGTACCCTCACAGCACATAGAAAAAAAAAACAGGCAAGACGTCTACCTTCAAGGAACTTGTTGTCCAGTGGGGGAGAGTTGATAAAGTGAATAAAGGTGCAAAAAAAAAAAATAACCAGAATAATGGTGTGCTGTGTGGAAAATAACAGTGTGGGAGCCGTGGGAGCCAGGGCGTCCTCCCTTACGGACTGGCTGGAAGAAAGCGCTGAGCACCCCCCAGCTACTACCAGAGTCCGCTTGCCCCTTGGACAGGATCTGGTTGCTAGCAAAGCCCCATGGTCCAGCGTGGGGTCCGTGCACAGATCCTACCTGGCTAGTCCGTTCTGTGCATCTTCTGTACACCTGCGATGGTTGGCGGGCAGGAGGGACACAGACAGACTGTAGGCCTCACACAGGCTGCCACCAGGGAAAGCTATTGGCTGCCGACCTGCCTGGCACAGACCCTCCACTGAGCTGGCTTTGCTTCTTTGCTTAATGGGCACCACCTGGGTCCCAGGGACTGCAACTGGCATCAGTTAGTTCTCACTGAGCCCAAGCTGGAGCAGTACCCTGGCTCCCCTCCCAGGCACTGGCGCTGAAAGCAACCAGCTCCCAGGCTGTGTGTCTTTCCCTTCTCATGACCTCCACGGGTGACCTCTCCCTGATAAGCAGGGCCCACAGCTGCCACCATCACAAGAAATCTGGCCCTCAGAGGTACGTGAGCAGACCCCAGCCACCACTGCATGTCCGGAGGGGCCTGGCAAACTAAGGATGACGTAAGCAACAGAGGGGCTCTGACAATTCCATTTCTAACTTTCATTCCGTGTAGGACGGCAGCACTGCGGGCTATGTGAGGGACAGCCGTGGAGGCAGGCGGTATGGGAGAGGTCCAATCCCTGCGCGGTTGTCTCTGGGGGTCTGAATTGGGGCAAATGACCCAACCTCCCAAAGCCTACCCCATCTTAAAATGGAACCCATCTCACATTCTGGACAAAGGGTTAAGTACAACAATTGGTGTAAACACACGTGGAAAATATTCAACACGTTTGCTACATTACCTTCATCCAGTCAACAAATAAGTGGTTTTGTCCCTCTAATACGAAGGGTCTTTAAAAAGTTCATGGAAAATGCATAGGCTAATCCTCCACCTGCGGCGCCAGCACCCCGGGTTCTAGCCCTGGTCGGGGCGCCAGATTCTGTCCTGGTTGCTCCTCTTCCAGTCCAGCTCTCTGCTGTGGCCTGGGAGTGCAGTGGAGGATGGCCCAAGTGCCTGGGCCCTGCACCCACATGAGAGACGAGGAGAAGCACCTGGCTCCTGGCTTCAGATCAGCGCGGTGCACCGGACACAGTACACCGGCCACAGCGGCCATTGTGGAGTGAACTAACAAAAAAGGAAGACCTTTCTCTGTCTCACTCTCTCTCTCACTGTCCACTCTGCCTGTCAAAAAAAAAAAAAAAAAAAAGAAAGAAAGAAAAGAAAAGAATTGTTTTGCACCAAAATACCTTTGTCTTTTAATTCTGCTTTTCCACAAACTCTTTGAAGTGCCCTGCTGTGTGCCAGGCCCTGTTCTGGGCTCTAGAAATGCAAATGACTAAGCTGGGAGGACTACTGAAAGTCAGTTCATCCGCTGATCATCCGTTTGTTAGAAACAGCGCATGTGAGCTGGGTGAAAGATCCTGAGATGTGCCTACCCCACAGGACTACATGGAACTAACCGCCCCCAAACCTAGTGGCTTAAGCAATCCACATTTGTGCTTTTCTTGTAAGTCGGTGGGTGACCCGGGCCAGACAGGTCCCGGCTAGGTGGTCTGGGACAGCCTCGCACAGGATCCTGAGCCTCAGCTGGGAGTGTCAGCAGCCACCTGCCCACGGTGGGCTTGTTCCCTGAGTACCAGGAGGTCCCACAGTAGAAAGAAAGGTGGCTCCAACTCACAAGCACTTTCTACCTGCAACACAGGAGCTGTTGTTCCACAGGCCAAAGCGCACGGCCAGGCCACAGAGTCCTAGGGCAGGAGGCCCCCAAATGCACGCGAGCAGGGAAGCAAGAACTGATGGGAGCTGTCCCTGCCTGTCAACCGCACCGGCCCAGTCCTCAGTGGTCCCCAAATATGTTCGATCGTGTGTGCCTGTATTCGCTTGCTCAGACGCTGTAACAACATTACACAGACTGGACGACTCCAACACCCGAAATGTATTGCTCATGGGTCTAGAGGGTGCACTCCAAGCCCAGGGAGCCGGCATGGTGAGGTCCTGCTGAGGCCGCCCTTCCGGACTTGCAGGCAGCCTCCTCCCTGGGCCTCTCCTCGCACACGTGCATAGAGAGAGTAGCCTCTCCCTCTTCCTCTCCCCAGGAAGCCGCTGATCCTGTTCATTAGGACCCGACCCTCATCAGCTCCTTTAACCTTACTCATCTAAATCCCCGTCTCCAGTGCAGGCACGCTGGGGATTAGGGTCTCAACCTGAGCTTTGAGAGCACACAGCTGGGCCACAGAAATCCCTAATTTTCATTCTACATCCCCAACATATGCATACTTACACATGTATCACATGCATGTTCCATTAAACAGACATTTTGAATTGATGAGTCAAAGACAAGTGTGGTATTTTATGTGTTAATTTTGATGACACTGTAATGTGAATAACTAATATTCCAAGGCACAAGGTACAATAAATGTGAGCTTCATCATTAATGACAGCAGATAGAAGTTCATCTTTCTTGATCATTTTAATTTGGGGGAGGGGCAAGGGACAATTCAGATTTTTTTTTTAAGATTTGTTTATTTATTTGAAAGTCAGAGTTACAAAGAGAGGGAGAGAGAGAGGGAGAGAGAGAGAGGGAGAGAGAGGTCTTCCATCTGCTGGTTCACAGATGGCCTCAATGGCCAGGGCTGGGCCAGGCGAAGCCAGGAGCTACATCTGCATCCCCACATGCAGTAGGAGCCTAAGGACTTGGACCCATTTTCCGCTGCTTTCCCAGGCACATTAGCAGAGAGCTGGATCAGAAGTGGGGCAGGCGGAACTCGAACCAGTGCCCATACGGGATGCTGGCATTGCAGACAGAGGTTTAACCCGCTGTGCCCCAGTGCCAGCCCAACTTCTCAGATTTTACCTTGCAATGTGCTGATACAGAATGAGAGTGTCAGCAGTCATACTAGTAACCTAAACTCTGCAAATTTCTTCTTGTTTTCTGAGACTTCTACTATCAGTATTGTCTTTAATCCTCAGTCTCTCCATACTAATCTTTTAAAGCTGCTTTCCATTTCATAGCGATGAGTGTTGTTGGAACTGATCATGCTGTGAATCCGCTGACTCAAGTGTCCGTGGACTGGAAAAACTCAGCCTCCCCTGCCCACTGGTACATAAACAGTGAGGTCACCCCAGGTCCCCCACAAGGGAGAGCCCTTAAGGACCTGCCTTACCCAAAAGGAAATAGCTAGTGCCAATCTGAATCTTTTTTTTTTTTTTTTTTTTGACAGGCAGAGTGGACAGTGAGAAAGAGAGAGACAGAGAGAAAGGTCTTCCTTTACCGTTGGTTCACCCTCCAATGGCCGCTGCAGCCGGCGCGCTGCGGCTGGCGCACCGCGCTGATCCAATGGCAGGAGCCAGGTGCTTCTCCTGGTCTCCCATGCGGGTGCAGGGCCCAAGCACTTGGGCCATCCTCCACTGCACTCCCTGGCCACAGCAGAGATCTGGACTGGAAGAGGAGCAACTGGGACAGAACCCGGCGCCCTGACTGGTACTAGAACCCAGTGTGCCGGCACCGCAGGTGGAGGATTAGCCTGTTGAGCCGCAGCGCCGGCTGCCAATCTGAATCTTAACAAATTAGAATAGTGTAATTGCTTTCTTATTTTTTTAGCCTCATAGTTCTAGTATTTTTCCCATAGCCCAGTGGGTTCTGTTGAGCACCCTACTTGGAGACCACTGATTTGCTTTGCCAAAAAAAAATCTGCAGGGGGGTGGGTGGGCGGGGGGCATTGCTGTGGGGGTGCAGCAGGTTAAGCCACGGCTGACAACACCGGCATCCCATATTGGCACGCTTGTTGGAGTCCAGCCGCTGACTTCTCATCCAGCTCCCTGCTAATGTGCATAGGAAAGCAGCGAAAGGTGGCCCAAGTGCCTGCCACCCACAGGGTGGAGTTCCTGGCGCCTGGCTTCAGCCTGGCTCAGTCCTGGCTGTTGCAGCCACTCGGGGAGTGAACCAGCAGATGGAAGCTCTCACTCTCTCTATCACTCTGCCTTTTGAATAAATAAGTCTTTTATTTAAAAAAAAAATTTGATGCACAGTTTTGGATAGCCTCTGTCCAACGCTGGCAGCACTGAGCCACCTACGCAGAGGCTGCAGGCAAGCGGGGCTTGGCCGTCTCCTGTGTGTGCCCAGAGGACCAGGCAGGCTGCGTACTCCAGGCCCCATCAGTGGATTTCAGGCGCACACAGGTATGTATCTCATCTCAAAGTCCCTAATCATCTTGGCAAAGAGCACATTTCCACATAACGGCACTGTCCCAGACCTTCAGCCTGCTGCACACATCCTCACCGGAGCAGAGTCCAAAGGAGAGGCCGAGCCCACGGTGGCCAGCCTGGGCCCGCTCCTGGGCTGCCTGTCCTGGGCCTCTCTGCTCGCCCTGCTGCGCCACAGAAGGCCTTCCCCGTACAGAGTGCACTCCCATCTTCCCACCTGCAAATTAGAAAAGAACGCTTGGGGGCCCTCAAGTCTCCTTCCCCCTGCCGTCTCACCGCCCTTTCCTGCATTCCTCCCCCTCCGGGACTCTCCAGCTTCTTGCCTGGGCCACTGGCAGCCTGCGTGGCAATCTCCAGGAAGAAGCCGGAACCTGCGGGCTCGCCGCTCAGTCCACTGGCCGCAGCGTGCTCCGGGGAGGTTTGCCCTTGACCTCAGGGCCACACCACTTCTGAGTTTGGGCAGGCCTTGCCCTGTGGTGAGAGCTGCTGTACTTGGCAAGCAAGAAAGCAGGAGGCTCAGTTGAGTTTGTTATGGAGAGACGACAAGTGGTATTTTAGCGTAAGTATGTCCCTCGCAACCTTTTAGAATAAAACTACAATGCAATATTCAGAACATATTTATACTAAAAAATTGTTCGTTATTCATCTGAAATTCAGATTTAGCTGGGTGTCCTGCATTTTATCCGTCAGCCTTACCTATGAAGTTTCCTCCATCCCTCCCTCCCTCCCTCCTTTTGCAAAACCTTCGTTACGACACTGCTTCGTTACGACACTACTTTGTTACGACCTGCCAAGTCCTGCACCAGGCACGCTGAAAGCACAATGCTTCTCTTCAAGGTGTTTTCCGCACAGGGTGGGGAACTGGTACAAATCCTTCAGCCTCCTGAGATCTCCCCTCCGCAGTACATGCGCACATGAGTCGTTGTGTGAATGTGGAGAAAGGGATGATCAGTTCTGCACAGGGGAGAACCGGCTAAGGTGGACGAAAAGAGCTTGGGAAAGGCGCAGGGGTGAGGGCGGGTGAGCCCCTCAAGGAGCAGCAGGTGTAAAGCACCAGACAGGTGTGCAGGCCCGGGGTGAGCAAGGGAGACACGCCGTGTGCTGGGAGCACAGAGGCCCAGCCGTGCGGGGCTGGGAGACGGGAGCCAAGTGTCCTGTGGACAGCGTGGGCACTGATGTCAGGAGGCAGGGTCAGAGAGGTCGTCTGGAGCCAGGTGTGAAGGGTTCTTTATGCCACGCTGGGGAATTGGGCCCTGAGGGACCGAGCACACAAAGGGACAGCGGCCAGCCCTGGGTGACTGTGGATCTCTGGCCCGCCACCTCTGCAGCCAGTGGTCCCGAAGCCATGCCTCAGCCTCCACGGCAATCAGCCAGGAGGGTCAGGCCTCGGCCAGTTTCCGTATTTGCTGTCGCTGCTGCGAGCTCAGGGCCAATCACATACAATGCCCCATTTCTAATGAGCCTGCCTCCAACTTCCCCACGCCAACAACCGCCAATCGCAGACACCAGAAGCCTTCCGTTTTCTTTGCTCTGAACTTCCCCATTCCACTGCCTGCCTTTGAGTCTCTGCTCTAAATAGTCCATTTGTTCTCAAGGGAGTGGGTTTGTTTATTTCCTCAGTACAGGCAGGGGCTTTCTAGGGGGGAGGGGACAATGAAAGTGGAAACTGCTTCCCCAACAGAGAGGCCTAATGTCAAAATGGCTGTGGTGGCATTCCGAGCTGGACAAGTCTGCCTTCGAGACCTCTGACAATGTGTGCACACGTGGACACACACACACACACACACACACTTTTTAAATGTTTATATATGCCTGAACGTTCCCAAATTCTTTTATGCTCTAAAAGAAAGCTTTGACTATTTAAAGTGAAGTTTCAAAAAGTATTTTACAGCTGTCTTGCACTTTAAAACTTATGGAGTTTTTTATTTGAGAAACAGAAAGAGACAGAAATCTCCTACGCGCTGCTTCACCCCTCAAATGCCTCCAAGCCAGAAGCTGGGAACTCAAGGCAGGTCTTCCACGCAGATGGCAGCGACCAGTCACTGAGCCATGGCCTCTGCCCCAGGATCTGCATTAGCAGAAAGCAAGAGTCAGGAGCTGGAGCCAGAGATCAAGCCCAGGTCCCCTGATGAGGGTCACAGGTGCCGTAGCTGACATCCTAACCCCTAGATTGGACGCCTGTGCCTTGTTTTTCTTTCTCACTTAATACTTGCTTTCCCCTCCGGAAGATGGCATTGGTGACTGCCATGTATCCTGGATCCACACCCTCGGCCGCTGGACTCCGCAGTACTTCCCACTAAGTGGGCAGAGTGGACTCTCCTGCCCCTTCGTGCTCATGGTGGCCATGAGACCTGCCCTGGCCAGCGGGACGTTGGCAGGCAGGAGGCAGGCAGAGGCTTCACGTGGCTGACCCCTGTCCCTCTGCCATCCCACGTCTGCTGCTCACAGAGGAGGAGGAGTGGAGGAGCCAGGCTACCTCCAGCCAAGCGTGGTCATGTTAGACTCGCTGACAAAAACCAAACAAATGGCTACCGTTTCCACACCTCTGAAAACACTGTGGTTTTTCCCTTGTCAGGTAGCACTTCTGTACCAATCACTATTACACCCCTTGATTTCAAATCTCCAAGAAATGTTTCATTATTAGTAGCAGATCTCACCTGTGCCTACTCACATCCGTTCTTTCCTGCTCATAGAATCTTGGTTTGTTTTGTTTGTTCTTGTTTTTTCCAGGCGTTTACCCTCTGCCCAGTGGACAAGTACTCAGGGACGGTGGGCTCCTCAGCCCGGGGCAAACCTTAATTCACTGTAGTTTGCTGGTGACTGATTTCAGAGTGAACACTTAGTCTGTTTACAGCCAGGGAGACTTGTGCCAAGGAGCTCTCTGGAAAGACTCATCTCCTGAAGAGAAGCCCCTGAGGCCATGCTGCCTGTGTTAGGAGCGGCCAGTGCCACCTGGGACCCCCACCAGCGAGCCTCGGTGCTCACCCTCGAGTGCGGCTTACTTTCCCTTGGAATTTCTTTCTTTTTTTAAAGAGTTATATTTTTACTTATTGGAAAGGCAGAGTTACCGAGAGAGGAGGAGAGACAGAGATCTTCCACACGCTGGTTCACTTCCCAAATGGCTGTAACAGCTTGGACTGGGTCAGGCCGAAGCCGGGAGCCGGGAGCTGGGAGCTTCCTCTGGGTCTCCTAGGTGGGTGCAGGGGCCCAAGCACCTTGGGCCATCTCCCACTGCCTCCCCAGGTGCATCAGAAGGAACTGGATGGTAAGTGAAGCAGCCGGGACTCGAACCGGTGCCCACACGGGATGCCGGCGCCTCAGAGGGAAGCTTACCATGCTGTGCCGCAGCACTGACCCCTCCCTCCCTGGAGGTTTCAGTTCCTCACAGCTCGGTTCTTCTACTGATTCAGAACCTCGAAGGAGGAGGAAAGCCCAGGCTGAAGAGGAACATGTATTAATCTTATTTTCTTTCTGGTATTTTTACCAAAGTGAATCGGCATAGGGCTTCTAGCAAAATCTTTAAAGATGGATTTGACAATGTTCATGCCGGGGCTGCCTCTGAGACTTGATTTTAAGGGTTCTTCCACGCTATGCCACAGCAGGAAATGACCTCGGCTGCTCCCGGGAGCCCCGGGAAGCTTTGCCCAGTGAGGTGGCGCCCCCTTGAGGACAGCGGCAGAACCTCAGACTGCTGGGCAACCCCGGAAGAATTCCACCAACTCTTAGTCCCTCGCCGTCAGTCCTTCCAAAGGCTCTCTGGGGGTCTGTTGCTCTGGGGGTGCTGTAGGTGGCTAGGGTGACCTTGAGCTTTTCTACTTGGTGCCAGCTGACTCATCAAAAGCCAATTCAATTGCACTGGGCATACTTCCCCATATTGACATGGTTCACTTTAGTGTACAGCGCCTTCAGAAGACACATTCAAGGGGCCAAGCCTGTGGCGCAGCAGGTAAAGCTGCCACCTGCAGTGTCAGCATCCCATAAGGGCACTGGTTCTGGCTGCTCCACTTCCGATCCAGCTCTCTGCTCTGGCCTGGGAAAGCAGTGGAAGATGGCCCAAATCTTTGGGCCCTGCACCCGCTTGGGAGACCCGGAAGAAGCTCCTGGCTCCTGGCTTCAGATCGGCACAGCTCCAGCCATTGTGGCCATCTGGGGAGTGAACCAGCGGACGGAAGACCTTTCTCTCTGTCTCTACCTCTCTCTGTAACTCTGTCTTTCAAATAAATAAAATAAATCTTTAAAAAAAAAGACTAAATGAATAGGAAATACTGTATCTAGACAGACTCCTTTTTTTTGAGCTTTTATTTATTTGAGAGTGAAGTTCGGGGCCAGTGCTGTGGCACAGTGGGTTAATGCCCTGGCCTGAAGCGCTGGCATCCCATGTGGGCGCCAGTTCTAGTCCTGGCTGCTCCTCTTCCCATCCAGCTCTCTGTTATGGCCTGGGAAAGCAGTGGAAGATGGCCTAAGCCCTCGGGCCCCTGCACCCATGTGGGAGACCTGGAGGAGGCTCCTGGCTCCTGGCTTCAGATCGGCACAGCTCCAGCTGTTGCAGCCAACTGGGGAGTGAACCAGAGGATGGAAGACCTCTCTCTCTTTCTCTGCCTCTCCTCTCTCTGTGTAACTCTGACTTTCAAATAAATAAATAAATCTTAAAAGAGAAAGAGAGTGGAGTTACAGACAGAGAGAGGTCTTCCATCTGCTGGTTCACTCCCCAAATGGCTGCAACAGCCAGAGCTGGGCCAATCTGAAGCCAGGAGTTAGGAGCCTCCTCCAAGTGTCCCACGTGGGTGCAGGGGCCCAACCACTTGGGCCATCTTCCACTGACTTCCCAGGCCATAGCAGAGAGCTGGATTGGAAGAGGAGCAGCCAGGACTTAGACTGGCCCCGATATGGGATGCTGGTACCCCAAGCGGTGACTTGGCCCACTAAGCCACAGTGCCAGCCCCAACCTTCTACTTTTATAAATCTGAAAATGTGTATAAAATTAACTGTGCAGAAGTAGAGCAAGAAACTTATATATGGTAAGTGGTTGTTGCATCCCAGGAAGCACTGTACAGTTGAGCAGTTTGTACACTATAGAAGGACATCTGGCCAAGGGTGTGGGGAGCAACTGGGAGCAACTCGGACTAGACTAAGTTACTGGAATTAAGACTTATTCTATGCATCTGCTCTCCCACAATATGGCGCTGGGAGAGGAGGAAACAGCTTCTACACAGCTGCCTCCAGTTTGACCAATAACCTGCAGGAGCTGATCCTGCTTCTGATTGGAGGAGAGCAGCGTACTCGGCGTGTGGGTAGCAGAGTTGGGATTGGTGGAAGAGGACTATAAAGGAGGAGAGAGACAACATGCACCAGGAACATCTAAGGGGAACATCTATCTGAAGGAACACCTGTGCAGCCCCCAAGAGAGCCGGCCGGCCGGCGGTGTGCCGCTCCCCCGCGGAAGTGGGGAAAGTGGCTAGGGGGAACCGCTCTTCCACGGAGGTGGAAGGGTCGGTAGCCAACCCGGGAAGAACCAGCAGCAAACCCGGGGAGGGCCGAGCAGAAAAAAGAACAGCGCAGGGTCCTGTGTCGTTCCTCCACGAAGACGGGGAGCGACAAAGGGTAAGGTGGGGACCAAAATTCAGCCATGTGCCCTGCTTCAAGGTTGTATTTATGCAGACAACAAAGGGGTCCTTTCTGTAGTGACCCTGATTCTGAGAGGTACAAGGTTGATGTGCACTTCCATCAAACAGACAGCATTTACTTTCATGCTGTTGTCTTTCCTTAGCATCAAGTCGGTAGGAGACCCTGAGATCCAGTGAGGTCCAGCTGAGGCCAAAGCCCAGCCACAGATTTCCAACTTAGAAACAAACGGATAAAGCATAGAAAAATGGTGCCATGTAGCCCGGACACAGGCACTTTCTCTTTTTTCCCCTACCCTGCACTTGTTTTCGTAAAACAACACGGGCAGCGGAACAGACAGCAACTGCAGCAGTGACCGGGTGGCTGCCGGGCAGCGCCCTGGGGGCAGCTCAGAGCAGGCATGAGATGGTTCTGGTCGGCTCCAGGGAAGGCAGTCCAGGCCTCTCCACGCAGAGAACGCTCACATGGCCGCGCCCAGTGAGCACAGCCTCTGATGCTGACACGGAACATGAGCTGTATGGAGCCCTGCTTGCTGCGGTCAATTTCTGGAAACTTCTCTTCAGGCACAGACCCTCCCGCCTGTCTCCATTCTCCGCCAGGCAGCGAGGTCCGGGACTCCCCCTGGCGCCCGGCTTCCTTCTTTGCTTATCCTGTTCCTGGGCCTCCTTGGCATAGCTGGCAGCCACCAGAATCACCTCTCAGCTCTGACTCCGCGGGAACGACCTCATGGTTCCACCTCCCCTGGGTGACTCAGAACTGCCCAGATATGAGGCAGCAGCTGTGGGTGTGGCCTGCTCCCTCCCAGAAGACGGCCCTCTCCGGCGGGGCCTGGTGAAGGGACTCACTCATAGGCACTGACAGCACCCACTCTCTTTTTCTTTCCCCCCTCACTTTCCCGAATTTGCTCATTCATTCATTCATTCATTCACAGATGCACTCATTTCTTCCACAACCTCCATGCATGAGGCCCCACGCTAGGCACTGGGCAATGCGCTGACAGCTGACCCAGAGCCACCACCCCAGGAGTGGGGCAGCGGAAAAAACAAGATACAGCTATGAGTTAATAAGATGGCCTGGGCCAGGAGGGGACCACGCAGAGCGGCCTTTAGAAGAGCGAGAGCAGGCGCGCTGGGGCAGAGTGACCCTCAGGCCAAGACCGGAAGGGTGAGATGGGGCTGGAGTGTGGACAGCAGACTGGAGGGGCCCAGAGAGAGGCAGAGCAAGGGGGAGGTGACCAGGCCAGGTCACCTAACCAAGGCCTAGAACACCCGTGTGTCTGGGGCATGGTAGCGGAGGTGAGCGGGGCCGCCCACAGCACAGCCTGTGTCAGCCCACGGCGCCGGCCTAGTCATAAATCTTTTTAAAAAATAAAAAATAGGGCCGGCGCCGCGGCTCACTAGGCTAATCCTCTGCCTAGCAGCGCTGGCACACCGGGTTCTAGTCCTGGTTGGGGCGCCGGATTCTGTCCCAGTTGCCCCTCTTCCAGGCCAGGTCTCTGCTGTGGCCAGGGAGTGCAGTGGAGGATGGCCCAAGTGCTTGGGCCCTACACCCCATGGGAGACCAGGATAAGTACCTGGTTCCTGCCATCGGATCAGCACGGTGCGCCGGCCGCAGCGCGCAGGCCGCAATGGCCATTGGAGGGTGAACCAACGGCAAAGGAAGACCTTTTTCTCTGTCTCTCTCTCTCACTGTCCACTCTGCCTGTCAAAAAAATAAAATAAAAATAAAAATAAAAAATAAAAAATAAGTGAACGTCCTCTTTGCCTCTCTGAAGAGGAAGTTCTCTGCAGCTTCTCGAGTCTGTCTGGCCCCGGGTCTGCTCTTCCATCCCTCAGAAGTGGCACCTTGTTCCCTGCAGCCGACACCACCTATGTCCACCTGGGGACCGACTGCAGCCACCCTGCCCACCTGTTTCCCAGCCCCAGAGCTCTGAGCAGACGAGAGTCGCCGTCTCCCAGTAGGCAGCCACACCATGAGTCTCTGCAGCCCCAGGCCCTGCCACTCAGCCGCCCTGAACGTGCACTGCGCTTACAGGCCTGCAAGACTGCAGGGTGCTCTCGTGCTGCAGCGTTGCAAGCTGTGTGATCCCAGGCAGGTTAACGGAGCCCTCCGAGCCTCAGCAATGACAGCATTACGTACTTGGTAAGTTTTCTGAGGATGAGATGGGTTCATATCTAGAGATGAGAAAACTTGCACGTGGATGCTCATAAAACAGCCCAGACGTCCACCAGCCGACAGATGGGTCAATGACAAGTGGGCTAGTCACACAATCGGATAGCATCTGATGATAAAAAAGATCAAATCATGACCCACGCTACAAGGGTGACTGTGTGTGCTAAGTGAAAAGGCCAGTCACAGGAGCCACGTGTTACAGATTGCATAGACAGCAAATGGCCAGAACAGGGACAGAAACCAGATCCAATGAGGTTGGTGTTGTGGACAGTGGGTTAGGCCACAACCTAGAATGCCAGCATCCCATATGGGTGCTGGTTCAAGCCCCAGTTGCTCCACTTTGGATCTAGCTCCCTGCTAATCGCCTAGGAAAAGCAGCAGAAGACAGCCCAAGTTGGCCAGCGCCGCGGCTCACTAGGCTAATCCTCCGCCTTGCGGCGCCGGCACACCAGGTTCTAGTCCCGGTCGGGACGCCGGATTCTGTCCCGGTTGCTCCTCTTCCAGGCCAGCTCTCTGCTGTGGCCAGGGAGTGCAGTAGAGGATGGCCCAAGTGCATGGGCCCTGCACCCCATGGGAGACCAGGAGAAGTACCTGGCTCCTGCCATCGGATCAGCGTGGTGCGCCGGCTGCAGCACGCCTGCCACGGTGGCCATTGGAGGGTGAACCAATGGCAAAGGAAGACCTTTCTCTCTGTCTCTCTCTCACTGTCCACTCTGCCTGTCAAAAAAAAAAAAAAAAAGATTTATGACTTGAAAGGCAGAGTTACAGAAAGAGAGAGAGAGAGAGATCTTCCATCCACTGGTTTACTCCCCAAATGGCCATGATGGCCAGGGCTAGGCCAGGCCAAAGCCAGGAGCCATAGAGCCAGGAGCTTCTTCTGGGTCTCCTACATGAGTGCAGGGGTCCAGGTACTTGGGCCTTCGTCTGCTGCTTTCCCAGGCACATTAGCAGGGAACTGGATCAGAAGTGGAACAGCCGCGACTCAAACCAGTGCCCATATGGGATGCCAGCACTGCAGGCAGTGGCTTAACCCGCTATGCCACAGTGCCAGCCTCCATCCTCTTATTTTTTTAGGTGACTGATATTGAAGCTCATTCATGCCTGGTCACTTCTCTGATCGAAGTTGTAGACTGCCTTTTATTTGTTCATTTTTATTTGAAAGGCAGAGAGAGAGAGAGAGAGAGAGAGAGGAGATCAAATGATCTGTCTGCTGGTTCACTTCCCAGATGCCTGCAACAGCGAGGGCTAGGCTGGGCTGAAGCCAAGAGCCTGGAACTCTATCCACATCTCCCTGCCCTGGGGTGGCAGGGACCCAAGCACTTGAGCCAGCCCCCTGCCTCCCAGGGTTGCATTAGTGGGAGCTCAGATTGCAAGCAGAGCCGGGGTGCCACCCCGGTTACTGTGATGAGAGGCTGACATCCCAATTGGCAGCCTTAGCAAAGCTGCAGATGCCTGCCCGCAGACTGCACTGCCTGTTACTTGTCACGTGATAGCCACGATGGCTGACTGCGCTGGGGTTCTAGGGGCAGCTGCCCCAAGCCATCTAAAACAGCAGCTAGAGGAGGGAGCCCTCCTCCGGGTTCTAGGCGGGCAGGGAGGGAGCTGAGGCTGAGAGATGGTGCCCCATCAGACCCTCTGCATCTGTCCCTGAGCCCACCCCATGGTCCTCTGTCTGAGGCCAGCCCCGGGAGACTTTGCTGTCCAAGTGCTTCCCTGCCCCTTGTAGCAGCACCTACTCCCTGGGCACTTGGACTTGGACGTTGGTGTTTACCCACCCGTCATCGACGTGAGCCTCGAACTCAGCTCTGACCCTTGTACCCCAACCCACAGAATTAAGCACAGCCCCTGTCTGTGCTCAGCTCTCTCTGGCCCAGCTCCGGTCACCATTGTGGCGCCAACCTCATGGTTAACGTCATGGCGCTCTCCTGCCCACCGCTCCCTCGTCCCTCAGTGTTCTGGGTTCCGCACCTCCTGCTCCTTCCCTCCGGGCACAGGCCGTGTGTGTCTTCTGCTCCCAGTCTTTGTTCTCCGGCCTGGGACTGCCTCCTCCAGGAAGCTCACCTGTCCTCGGGCCATTCGGGGTCTCCCCCTTCCTGTGGCTTGGGCCACTTTGCTCTGGCTTGCAGCACCCCCACAGCCCTGCAGCGGTGAGCATCGTGGGTGTTGACCTTGTCCCCGGGGACAGGGACCAAACTGCTCTTCCCTAGGCCTGGTGTGGCGAGCCTCGTCAGAGGTGTTCAATAGTTGGGTTGCTGGCGTGAGCCGAACGTCTCTGGTGAAAAGACTTTGCCTTCGTGAGTTCCGGGTCCAAGGACAGAAGGCGTCCTCAAGTCCTCGGGGCCATTCTGGCACAAAGACACAATCTCCCAGAGAGAAAGGCCCTGCCCAGTAGCGCCCCCTGCAGGAGGTTGAGAGTGAGGCTGAAGAGCCCTCCCCCCACAATCACTTGCCCTTGGGGCATCACCCCAGCGGCCAGGGCCTGGGGAGACTGGACTGCTTCCTGCCAGTCTCCTTCCTTCCATAACTCTTCAAATGAAACAAATACCTGTGCATGATTTAGAAAGTGAGAACAGTTCAGAAAGATCTAGAAGGAGGGTCAGCAGTCTTTCTGGCCTTCCTGGTCCCTAACCCTTCTTGAAGTTTCCTGAACATGCCTCCAGAAAAGAAGGCCGTGCATGTCCACATGTAAACGTATATGCTTGAGCACGCCGTCTGCATGATTCCACACTGTGGGGAGCAACTCGGACTAGACTAAGTTACTGGAATTAAGACTTATTCTATGCATCTGCTCTCCCACAATATGGCACTGAGAAGGGAGAAACAGCTTCTACACAGCTGCCTCCAGTTCAACCAATAAACTGTAGGACCTACTCCTGATTGGAGGAGAGCAGCGTGCTCAGCGTGTGGGTAGCAGAGTTGGGATTGGTGAAGAGGACTATAAAGGAGGAGAGAGACAACATGCACCAGGAACATCTAAGGGGAACATCTATCTGAAGGAACACCTGTGCAGCCCCCGAGAGAGCCGGCCGGTGGTGTGCTGCTCCCCCGCGGAAGTGGGGAAAGTGGCTAAGGGGAACCGCCCTTCCACGGAGGTGGAAGGGACGGTAGCCAACCCGGGAAGAACCAGCAGCAAACCCGGGGAGGGCCGAGCAGACAAAAGAACAGCTCAGGGTCCTGTGTCGTTCCTCCACAAAGAGGGGGAGCAACATAATGGTGCCGTGACTCGGATAGGAAGCCTAGGCAGGGTTTAGTGTCACTCCTCCACGAAGACGGGGAGCGACATAATGGTGCCGTGACTTGGATAGGAAACTTAGGAGGGAAGAAACAGGAAGAAGTGGGAAAATACCGGAGAAGAGAGACTAGCAAAGAGCCTAGGGAAAAGCCGGATGGAAAAGGTGCCGGAAGAAGCTATTGAAAGCCTAGGCATAGACTCGGATATGGACTATGGTGGGGAAGCTGGGAGAAATCTCTAAGATCGAAAGTGAAAGTGAAACCTAGAAGAAACTTAGACTCGGATACAGATTGTGGGGAGAAGCCAGGAGAAATGAGAGGGGAATATTGTTGGAAGAAAAGTTAGGGAAACATACCGGGTAGAGAAAAATATGTTAGGGAGGATGAAGCCATGGGGGCAGGCTGAGGCGGAGACGAAAGCTACCTTGGGATTCGTCGAGTCAGCCCGGGGAATAAGGGGCGAAAAGTTAAAACCAGAAGCGGAAACGTAAGCCAGGTTGGAATCCGTCAGATTAGCCCGGGGAGCAAAAGACGGGAAGCCAAACCATAAGGCGGAAACGTAAGCTATAGGTTGAATTCGCCAGGTTAGCCCAGGGAACTTGGACTGAATGCCGGTGGCGGAAACGTGAGCTGGGCTGTGTGACTCGCGGAAGCCGCTGTGCGCAGAGAGAGCGCGCGGGGCACAAATGGGGAGAGAGCACGGGGCGTGAATAGATAGGGAACGTGGGGCTGGCGCGAAGGCTGTGGTGCGGGCGCGAAGGGCGTGGAGACCACGGAGCGCGCGAAGCCGAGAGGCAGCCTTGGGGCGAGGCACCGAGAAGCAGCCTCGGGGCAGGCGCCGGGAAGCCGCGGGGATAAGAGAAACAAGTTTAGAAGTAAAATGAGAGAAATAGGAATGCTGGCAGATAGAAGTAAAATAGGAGAAATAGGAATGCCTGGAGGTAGAGAAATAGGGAAAAATAAGGCCTCCCCACAACACGGCAATTAGAGAGCTTGGATTCGGTCTGCCTGATTAGTAAGACGATAAGCACCTGTGGGCGGCTGCAGGTCACCGAAGACAGGCACGAATTAGCATCAATAAGTCTCCCCACAAGATGGCAATGAGAGGGCTTGGATTCGGTTTGCCTGATAGGGCTTGTAAGCACCTGCAGGCAGTTCTAGCAGAGCAGAGCATGCGCTGCAGGGCACCGAACACAGGCACGCATCAGCGCCTAAAAACCTCCTCACAACATGGCGAAGAGAGGACCCGGATTCGGTTTGCCTGATTGATAGGGCTTGTAAGCACCTGTGGGCAACTCTAGCAAGCAGAGCAGAGTGTGTGCCGTGGGGCACCGAAGACAGGCGTGTATCAATGCCAAAAATAAAAAGAAAGGGGGATCTGTGGGGAGCAACTCGGACTAGACTAAGTTACTGGAATTAAGACTTATTCTATGCATCTGCTCTCCCACAATATGGCACTGAGAAGGGAGAAACAGCTTCTACACAGCTGCCTCCAGTTCAACCAATAAACTGTAGGACCTACTCCTGATTGGAGGAGAGCAGCGTGCTCAGCGTGTGGGTAGCAGAGTTGGGATTGGTGAAGAGGACTATAAAGGAGGAGAGAGACAACATGCACCAGGAACATCTAAGGGGAACATCTATCTGAAGGAACACCTGTGCAGCCCCCGAGAGAGCCGGCCGGCGGTGTGCCGCTCCCCCACGGAAGTGGGGAAAGTGGCTAAGGGGAACCGCCCTTCCACGGAGGTGGAAGGGATGGTAGCCAACCCGGGAAGAACCAGCAGCAAACCCGGGGAGGGCCGAGCAGACAAAAGAACAGCGCAGGGTCCTGTGTCGTTCCTCCACGAAGAGGGGGAGCGACACACACCTGGCTGCGTTTCCGTTTGCTACGTCCCTGAGGTCTTGTGCCCTCACCCGAGAGATCCCGCTCCTTGCTTTAACCATCGCACGGTCGTGGTGCACTGGCATCCGTTTGTCTGGCTCGGAGTCACTAACTTGTTTCCAGCTTGGGCGGGTGTGTGTATGTGTGTGTGTGTGTGAGAAGACACTTGTTCTCTTGGGAGTGTATCCACAGGGTATCTCACAGTAGAACCATGGAATTAAAGGGCTTGTGCATAAAAAAGGGAGTTAGAATGGCCGGGAAGGTGGTCCCTGCTGCTCCCCCACTGCAGGGCAGGGGGTCCCTGTATTTGGGCTCCTGCACCCACGTGGGAGACCCAGATGAATCTCCTAGCTCCTGGCTCTGCCTGGCCCAGCCTGGCCCAGCCCTGACCATTGTGGCCATTTGGGGAGTAAACCAATGGATGAAGGCTCATTCCCTCTTCCCCCCTCTCTCTCTGTAACTCTGCCTTTCAAAGACAGAAAGAAAGAATGTAGATTAAGGACATGGATGAGGGGGAGTGGGGACTGCTAACGGACACAGGGTTCCCTTCTGGGGCAACGAGAATGTTCCCAGATGTATTGTGGTGATGGTTGTAGAATTGCTTGCTTTAACCTGGTGAGTTGAGTGGTATGTGAATTCTTCTCAATAAAGCATTAAGAAAGCCTTGGGGTGGGCCTAGGAGTTAAGATGCTTGCCTTATCGAGGTACCTGGGCTGGAGTCGCAGCTCTGCTTTCAATTCCAGTTTCCTGTCATTGCGCTCCCTGGGGGCAGCATGCGATGGCTCAGGCACTTGGGCCCTGCCACCCATTTGGGGACCCAGGCCGAGTCCCAGGTTTCTGCCTTTGGCTTGGCCTGCCAGCCCCAGCTGTTGTGGGTACTTGAAGAGTGAACCAGTCCGTGAGCCAGGAGGGGCCCTCACACAGGATCTGCCTGCTCTGGATCTTGGACTTCCCAGCCTCCCAAACTGTGAGAAACAAGCTTCCGTTGTTTGCACGGCACCTCGTTGGGGGTACTTTGCCACAGCAGCCTGTGTGGACTAGGACGGCAGGTTCTCCTCTTCCAAAGTGCGCATGCGCAGACCATGCTCTGCCGTCCACCCCCTCCCCACCTGGCCCGGAGCTGGCTCAGGGCTGACATCCACCTCCCCTGCTGGTCTCTGTGTGTGCCAGCACATCAGCCAGACTGCTCCATGCCGAGAGGTGACCTATGCCGTCTGTCTGGCCTTCCCTGCCCTTTAACCAGCTCACGCTCTCGGGACCATCAAGCTGGGTTCCCTCCCAGGCCATTGAATTCTGGCTCACACCAGATTTGCTTCTGGATCTTCTCAGCTCCGAGCTTCCGACACAGTCCCCTGTGCGTGGAGGTCCTGTGCTTGGAAGGCTCTGCCCCACCCAGGGATGAGACGGTGGCAGTGAAAAGGGACCACCCCGCACTCAGGGCACTGCCAGGGTCCCAAGTGCACCAGTCCTTGGAACACAGAATCCAAGCAGGCTCCGAGTGGCAGACGAACGAGCTGGTCTCGTCCCCGGGGGTCAGGCACAGGTCTACCTCCAGCTGCCTGGGGACCACACACTGCTCAAGGGGCTCAGACATGCAAGAGAGGCAGGGCAGCAAGGTGCCACCTCTGCCCCCTTCCCAGGAATGCCCCAGTCCTTTGCAAACCGCATCAGCCGACCCCTCATGGGAGAGGAGCCCTTCCGATCCAGGGTCTCACAGGAGTTCATGACTCCCTGCCAGCTCCCCCTCTATCCTCCCCTCCTCTTCCCTTTCTATCTCCTCCTCCTTCCTCCTGCTCCTCCTCTCCCTCAAGGCTGGTAACAGACAGCCGAGGTAGCAGCAGCAATGAGAGCAACACACCAGAGACCCAAGCAGCCGGCACTCGGGGCCATCACAAGACCGGGGAGCTGTGTCTCATATCCCCGGCAGCAGCCCGCGATGCCCCGCTCCGCCAGCAGGAGGTCCCCAGGAGGTGGCAGTGTGCCCCCCAGGAGTGAGGTGAGGAAGAGAAAGAGGCCAAGCAACTACAGGCAGAGGCACCCTGCACCGGGGTGCGGGCCTCCCTGCTCCTGGAGACGCCGCCAGCTCCCAGCCCGTCTGCACCTGCCACATTTGCCCTGGCGCCCGGGTTTGTGCCTCTGAGTCACACACCTGCTGGGGTGACAGCAATCATCTATCTCCCAGCGCGGGCAGCCAATGGTCATTACATGGAATGAAGCTGGTGGAACGGAGACAGGCAGCCACAGCTGCAGGCCCGGGCCAGCGTGGCCAATGCAGCCGACTCCCGGGACCATGGGCTTGGGAATACTGTAATGACACCACACACAGGAGCCAGGCAGCCAGAGCCATTGGCACGTGCAAACAGTTGGCTTCTCTTCCTCTCCCCATGGCCCTCCTGTGGCCAGCCTCTCCATCTGGAAGGGATGGGTCACAAGGTGTGAACTCGCAGCAGGCCAGGCTGCCAGGGACAAGCACCCAGGAGGCGAGTGAGATTGCCAGCAGGGCCACTGTGTGCTCCTGGGGCGGGGCCTTGACCTCCCTCTTAGGAGAGTCATGGCGACCCCGGCGTCTTCCCCTCGAGCTGTCTCCTTCCTGCCCTGCTCGCTCCGCGTTCCCCTGGGGGCCCTGGCATTGCTCGACCATGTGGTCACGGCCTTACTGAGGTCAGAGAGAGCTGAAGGGGAGAGAGACACTAGCCCACGTGTCCCTAGGAGAGCAGCCAGTGCAGGATAGGGAGGGCATGAGGAGGAGACAACAGCAAATATAAACACAAATATGATACAGAAAACGTTGCGTATTTGTGCAATGCCCTAGGTCTGGAGTCAGACTACCCAGGTGCAAATAACCTTGGGTGATCTTGAATAAATTACTTAATTTCTCGGACTCTCTGAAGATAACACAATAATTTCTCTAAAGATAACGGAACTTCAAAGGGTCGCAATAGGAAAGAAGACAGCATACAGACAGGGTCTGGCAGACAGCAGACGATCTAGAAAGAGGAGAAATTATTGTATTGGAAAATACAGACATCCTGCTTTGCTTTTAGCAACACCCCCTCCAGGAAGTCCTGGAGGCTTTTTCCCCAAGCCTCTATGAGCACCTCTTGGGGCAAGAGAGCGCAGAGGAGGGTGTGCGAGTGGACTAAGGCTAAGAGGAGGAACTAGCATTTCTGCCGCACGTACCTTAATATACTCGGCCTCATTCTATCCACGCCGCAGACCCCAAAATGAGGCCTTCTGGCCGATCCAACAAGACAGCTGCTCGGGCACTGGCCTGCGAGGTGGCCTGAGTGTTTGCTGTTGAAACTCGCAAGGCCCAGCGGGGAAACTCCTGGCCAAATAACTCAGGACTGGCACTCGGCGGCTGCCCAAAGGCAGGGACTCAGGCTGCGGGGCACTGGCTAGGAGCCCGCTGTTCCCAGCGTGCGAGGCTATGAGCTCAGAGCACTGCACTGTGCTCCCCCACATCAGTGGGCACAGGGAGAAAGCTGGGCCCAGCCTCCCTCGGGGCTGCATGGGAGCACACCCCCTCCCTCCCAGGCCGCCTGCTGCCCACACTGCCTCCTGCAGGGCTGATCATGGGCCTCGCAGGAGCAGGGCGGCGGCAGCTGCTTCTTAGCCTCCACACGGGACTCTTTCTTTCCAGACTGACCATGTGGCTGTGGGCGCGCTCATGATTGCTCTGGGCCTCGGTTTCCCCATCTGCACAGTGTGGCTGACAACAGTAGGGCTCTTGTGATGAGTAAAGGGGTTCACACTTGTGTTCCCTGGGCCCAGGGAAAAGGCTTAAAATAAACAGGTACTATTGCTTAGCTCCTCCCACACACATAAAGCTCTGTGCCCAGAGCCCCACGTCTCTCCCCCGTTGCCCTCCTGCTAGAGAGCCGCCCCTCCTGCACGGGTTTGTATACCGACTTCTCTGGCCTTGGAGGCCTCCGTTTGTAGGCTGTAAGGACAAGCCCCGTGGGAGTGGGACTAGGGAGAAAGGAGTCAGGCAGGGCCGCAGGCACAGAGGCAGGGCTGGGAAGCTGTCACTCACAAGAGAGGGGACAGGGCCTGGCCCAGGCTGAGCAGGAATTCCAGACGAGGGAGGCACTCCCACGGGAAAAGCCTGGGCTCTGGCTCAGGCCTGGATCATGTCCCGACCCCGTCATCCACAGTGTGTGTCCCCGGCCGAGTCACGGTGCTCCTGTTGATGCAGCAAGGGCAAAAGCCTCAGATCCACTTCAGTCCCTTGCCCGTGTGACTGAGAGCAGACCCTCATCCCCGCCTTCTTCCTCAATCAGCACAATCCCGCCTACAGCCCCAGAGCGACCACCCCCATCTACATAAACTCCCAGCCTGTGCAAGGGGGGGCCTGCTCAGGTTTGTCTCTGGATAAACCTGTTCGGGCCGGGAGTTAGCAGTCTGTCTCCTCTCCGTCTTGCTCCTCTGCCCTTACATCTTCCCAGCTTCAGGGGCGGGGCAGGGGGAACCCAGCCCCTTCTCCCACAGAGGAATAGCAAGGCCACCCCGAAGGAAGAGCATGGGCGTGGCGTTCATATTGCTCCAGTTGTCTTTGGGAAATCCCACCTGCACCACCCTTGGCCCAGCATGGGTGTGAGCTGGCGCCTGCCTCCTCCGATGCCCAGTAGGAGCTGGAGCAGATCAACACTGCCTCTGCCTGGCTTCCCCGGCAGGGCCTGGCCCCACGCTTGCTGGAATGGACACGGCACATCCGAGTCTCAGGCTCCACTTTAGTTCCTGGAGCCCTGGCCATGCATAACCTTCCGTGGCACGACATGAGCTAAGAACTGCTGAGGCTAGCCTCTTGCTCTTGGCCAGACTGCGCCTCACCGCCCTCCTGGGAAAGGGCTGGGCCTGCAGACTCCCAGGAGGGCCCACCCCAGAGCCATCTGCACCCGGGCTGCCTGAGTCTGGATCCCCCTGGGGAGCCGGATTGATGTCTCCATCGTCCTAAAGCCACAGCCACTCTTTGGGCTTGTAATTCCCACCATTCACTGCTGCCATTTGACAGGGGAGACAAAATGACAAAATAAGCAGAATAAAAGGAACATTGTCGTGGCCCAGGCTCCTTCCTGAGGCCCAGGAGGCTTGGCAGTGCCCACATAAAGCCGCCGCCTCCCAGACAGAACCTGCTTTGCAGACTCATTCCTTGGCTTCGAAGGCCAGTGAGGCACCTGTGCTGGGGTTGGCCAGAAACCTATGAGGAGGACAGGTGAGTGGCCAGTTGAGCACCCTGGCCACCCATCACAGGCACAAGCATCTAAGTCGCTTTCTACAGTGTGTGTAACCCAGGGGGCTGCCTGAAGACCTAGGAAACATGGTCACTGAGCTTAGAGGCCCCTGCTGTCAGAGGAACCTCGGCAGTGCCACCATCTGGGACCAGCTCCAACCAGACTATGCAGCCTTGTCCTCCACAAGGTCCCTCTCACTTCAACCAGTGCCCCGTTTAATGATGCAGCATCTCTTAGCTGCAACCACCAGCCAGCCCAGAAGCCCCTCTGCACCCAGATGACGGCACACTGTCTGCACAGTGCACCCCGGCACAGCCTCGCGACACAGACCAGGATGTCCCCCGCTGATTTGAAGGAGGCCTCTCTCTCCCGGGATGCTCAGCTGGGGTCCTTTGTCCAGGAATTTTTCCCAGTGTGCACAGTTGGCTCCCACCTGGTCTCCCTCTCCTGCTCCCCAGTTGGGGTGGAGCCACAGGAGGGGGCAGCTAAGCCAGCAGGTGTTTTTGAGCCTGGCCTCTCGAGCACTGTGCTTGCAACCATCAGGGGACTGAGAGGACGTCCATCACAGCCCCGGCAAATTAGGTCAAACTATTCGACCTCCACAGCCCAGTCTCCCTAAACCCTCACTCTCGGAACAGGGAGGTTGACCCAGCTCAACACCTGCCTTGGCTGAGACATCCACGGGCGAGATGGCCTCGGAGCAGCTGCCCTCCCTGGAACACCGGTGGATGCCTGGCCTTTGCTAGGCCTTTGCAATATGTGAGCATCCAGGCAGCAGGTCCCTGGGGACAGTGACAAGGAGTAGAAAGGAAGGGTGGCTGGCAAAGAGTCCAGAATAAAAACTGGTTGGCCCACACCAAGGCAGGCCACAGCTGGAGCCCCCCCCACGGCCATGGTCATGGCTCCCTTCTGCTTGGCCAGCCTCTCCTGTGCCCAGACCTTCCCGGGAGCTTTTTCACCCTCCGTTAGCCACCATCTGGCCATGTTGCTGGGAGCCTGGAGGATGGCCAGGAGCTGGCACAGGCTGGGTGTGGGGACTGCAGGCCCGTGTGCTGGGACTAGCTCGGGGGACCTGGGCTCTCTCCCGATTCGAAGACCGGGGAGGGTTCCAGCTGCCTGGAGAGTGGCCTCCCAGGGCCGACAGATGGGCAGCCCTGGAGGAAGCCACCTGGCAGGGCCATGTTGTTGTTAAATGCAGCTCATTAGGTTTTATCAGCAAGATGCTGCGCCGTTGGCAGAAACACACCTGCCCCCAGCAGGCACGGCCAACAGAAGGACCGCAGGCCCCGGACAGGCTGCAGGGGAGGCTGGAGCAGTGGGCTTGCTCTCGGAGGCTGTGACTCCTTCCTAGACCTCAGAGGCTTCCTCTCTGCATGGGGACTGTGGGAGAACCCTGATGAGAAAGTCGGCACCCTGCTGAGGCCAGGGAACCCCACAGCTCCCTCCCCAGGGCAGATGGCCGAGAGGGCAGCCAAGACAAGGGTGGGCAAGGCTAGGGCTGTCCCCCTGCAGACTCTGACCAGACCACACCAGAGACTGTGAGGTTTATAATGGCCCAGCGAGTGATTACTTTAGGCCTTGCAGGCCAAAAGCCCAGAGCAAGGATTTTGTGGAAATACCTGTCTAAATATTTCAGATTCAACCATTTAAAAAAATACAGAAACCGAGCCGGCGCCGTGGCTCAATAGGCTAATCCTCCACCTTGCGGCGCCGGCACACCGGGTTCTAGTCCCGGTCGGGGCACCGGATTCTGTCCCGGTTGCCCCTCTTCCAGGCCAGCTCTCTGCTATGGCCAGGGAGTGCAGTGGAGGATGGCCCAGGTGCTTGGGCCCTGCACCCCATGGGAGACCAGGAAAAGCACCTGGATCCTGGCTCCTGCCATCGGATCAGCGCGGTGCGCCGGCTGCAGCGGCGGCCATTGGAGGGTGAACCAACGGCAAAGGAAGACCTTTCTCTCTCTGTCTCTCTCTCTCACTGTCCACTCTGCCTGTCAAAAAAAAAAAAAAAAAATACAGAAACCATTCTCAGCATACGGGCTTATGAAATAGGTTCTGTGCTTGACTTGGCCATTGGTTTGCCAACCCCTGGTCTTCAACCCTCCGGATGAGGGAGTCAGCAGAAGGGAGCCACCTGCAGCCCCTCCCACAGGCAGAGCCCCAGGTGTGGGTGGGACAGTGGAGCTCACACGGTTCTGGAAACATCTCTCTCCACCATGACACCTTAATGGGGGGACCGGACCTGCTTTTAAACATATATCAGTCTCTCTCCAGCTCTGGCAAGGCACGAGGGGCCAGGGGAGTCTCTGTCATCCCCAGGATCCCAGCGCCACCCTGGGCCATGACATGGCCACTGGGTCACTCCAGACCCCACTTGGTCACCCAGGTCTCTGCAGCCATCTGACCTCTGTGTAGGACTCGCGCCATCCTTGCCCATGGATGCTGGTGTGCTGGCCCTGGAGACCCCTCCTGAGCTCAGACTTGCTGTGGTCCCGACGCCCCTGCCCTGTGCCCTGGGCAGAGCTGGGCTGAGCTTGTCTTCCTGGTTCCCTCTACCTTACAGTGACTTCGCTCAGTCTGTAGCAAACTCCTTAGTCCTCAAGCCAACACTTCAGGTGCCCAGACCCGGTCACAGCTGAATCCATTTAGCCTCCTGCTGGCACCGGTCCCTACTACATCATGTTATCCCCAGTCTGCCCCAACCCTGCAGGGAAACCTGAGCTGGAAACCTGGCACAAACACTCAGCCTCTCTCGGCTTCCCCTTCCCCCTGTGAGGTGTCAGGGACACAAGCCCAGCTCAGGGACAGCCTGGCACCCCCAGCACGTGGAAGCAAGTGGCATGCAGCACGCACTCTCTGGCCCATGTCAGTCCCCAGTGACAGCAGTGGGATCTGTGTCTGAAGTGGAAGTCCAGCAGCAGGATGAGGCCTGGAGATGCGAGTGGGGGAACTACCCCGGGAAGGCAGGGAGGGGCAGCGATCTGGTGCCAACGAGGAGAGAGCATGCCACAAGGCTGAGATCTGGGCGACTGCACCTCATTTCTCAGGGTGACGCCCACTGGTGTGCAGCACAAAGGAGAGGGAGTCTGGGGCAGGGGTGGACAGGCAGGGTGGCACAGGAGAGCCACCTGACCACCTGTCATAGTGAGGCATCAACACGAAGAACAGTACCTCCTCCAGTCCTGCTGCCATCAGATGTCTTCCCTTGGCTGTACCTGGCTAAGGGCCTCCCCACCGCCCTGGCAGGAGTCAGTGGCTTCTTCCAGACTATTCAAAGGACATACCTGTCATCAACTGAAACTACTGTGGCACGTGGAAGTTAACTACAAGCCAAACTCAGTTCTGAAAGAAGGATTCACTCATTCTCAACCCATTTTGATATCATTTGTAGAAAGCCTCAAATTAAAAGAAACACTTCAGGGTACTGGTGCTGTGGTGTAGTGGGCAAAGCCCCTGCCTGCAGTGCTGGCATCCCATATGGGCACCAGTTTGAGTCCTGGCCACTCCAGTCCCCATCCAGCTCTCTGCTGTGACCTGGGAGAGCAGTAGAACATGGCCCAAGTCCTTGGACCCCTGTATCCACGAGGGAGAACTAGAAGAAGCTCCTGGCTCCTGGCTTTGGCCTGGCCCAGTCTTGGCTGTTGCAGCCATTTGGAGAGTGAACCAACGGATGGAAGACCTCTCTCCCTCTCTCTCTGCCTCTGCCTCTCAGTAACTTTGCCTTTCAAATAAAAAAAAAAAAAAAAAAAACTTAGATTAAAAAAAAAAAGTGCTTCCAAAAGCACTTGACCCAAACACTTGTTCAGAATGTTCATAGCAGTATGATTTATAACAGCCCAAACAGGAAGCCCTGGCATCCATCAACAGTTGAGTAGAGAAATCAATCTGGAATGATGGAATACTACTCAGCAGTGAAAAAGAATCATTCAAATATACACCAGCAGGAATGAATAGTATGGATTCAGGGAGAGGCAAAACTCAACTGTGGTGCTAGGTGAGCTCCCCTGTGCCCCTTTTCAGCCAGTCCCAGTTGCTGTGGGGAAGACGGCCAGGGGAGCCCCCCAGAGTGCTGGGAACAACCTAGTTCTTAGTAACAGTGTTGGCTGGATTGGAGCACTTGACCCTCAAAGGTCACTTCCCTCTTAAGTTCAACTTCAATTAAAAAGATATCCCCCCACCTCAAATCCTTTGAGAGTTGTGTAAGAATGGAGCTTGGACGAGGACAACTCAAGAGATATTTCTGCAATGGCACCAGTCTCCAGAGAGGGCTGATGGGGTGAGTGCAGACTCATGGGACCTTGGTCCCCTTGGCACCCGCCTACTGCTGTTCCACGGGTGTAGCTTTTTCTTCCTGTTCCTTGTCTTTGTTAGGATGGCTTCAGCTGGGAAGGGGTGGCCAAAGTAGGCCCTGAGCCAGCAGAAGAGGCCGCCTGCAGCCCCTCCAAGACAGAGCTCCCAAGTTGGTGCCACAAAAGAGTGAGGGCCGCAAGTGACTACCAGACAAACCCAGCTGAACCAGCAGAGGCTTGAAGCCCACACCACAAACATTCTGGAGGTGGGAGGCAGGCTAAGTTCATGACTCTGCAATGTCATAGCCATGGTCACCCCTTCTCAGTCTACTTTGTTCAGCTTGCCTTCCTGTCTCAAGGCAGGTGTCACTTCCCCATTGACCACACTGGCGACACATACCCAGCCCTAAAGCAGTCACTGGTAAAGGGCAGGGGCCAGGCCAGGCTCACCCCAGGGTACACACAGTGCTCCACCCCTGAGCATGGTCGTGGTGCTGCTGGAAGGAAGATGGTGGTAGTGGGTATCAGGTCAGGAATCAACCAGCGGCCAGGTCTTGTTGGGATTTTTGTTTCTTAGCTTCTGCATTATTTTTTTTAAATTTCTTTATTTATTTGAAAGGCAGAGTTATAGAGAGGCAGAGACAGAGAGAGAGAGGTCTTCCATCCCCTGGTTCACTCCCCTAATGGTCACAACGGCTGGACCTGAGCCGATCCGAAGCCAGGAGCCAGGAGCTTCCTCTGGGTCTCCCACATAGGTGCAGGGGCCCAAGGACTTGGGGCATCTTCTGTTTTTCCAGGCCACAGCAGAGAACTGGATGGGAAGTGGAGCAGCCAGAACTCAAACCAGCACCCATATGGGATGCCAGCACTGCAGGCAGTGGCTTTACCCGCTACACCACAGCGCCAACCCCATTGCATTATTTTTAACTAGAGGTATTACACTGCTAAACAAGTGAGTCATCATGCTCTTCTCACAGAAGGATGGTGGGTTATTAATGCTTCCATCCAGATTCCCAGGGAGACACAGAGGGGACAAGGCGAGGAAATGTTAGGCCACCCTTGGAAGGCTTTGATGTCATCACAGCAGGAGCTGGGATGCTGTGTGGATGGAGAGCAGCTGGGCAAGGAAGCCACACGTAGATTTGGTAACAACTTTTGTTCATTCCGTGTGACAGGTCCTCTGCTGAGACAGAAAGGGGACAGTCCAAACACATGGAGGGAGCAGACCCAATTGATGTGTCCACACGTTTCCTGGGTGGCCTCTACAGGGAGGGGAGCCTTCTCCTGGCCCCTAGTGGCCGCTGAAATGGTTTAGAAAGCCACGGGAATGCCAGGCTAGGGAACAAGACACCAGCATGCCCACTCTGGTCGAGCCACTCGCTCTCAGACTCAGTTTCCTCATTTGCAAAATCAGCATTTGGTCTCAAGGTCAAGGTTCCTGCAGCTCCAATCATCTGTGAGATCAAACTTGCACCACAAATGATAAGCAGGATCTAGACAGAGGTGTGACACCAGCAGCCCTCTGGGTCTGGGCTTCAACTGACAAAACAATATAGTGGTGGGGCCAGCGCTGTGGCACAGTGAGTTAATCTCATATGGGCGCCAGTTCTAGTCCCAGCTGCTCTTCTTCCCATCCAGCTCTCTGCTATGGTCTGGTAAAGCAGTAGAATATGGCCCAAGTCCTTGGATCCCTGCACCTGCATAGGAGACCGGAAGAAGCTCCTGGCTCCTGGCTTCGGATCGGCACAGCTCTGGCCGTAGCGGCCATTTGGGGAGTGAACCAACAGAAGGAAGACCTCTCTCTCTGTCTCTCCCTCTCACTACCAATAACTCTACCTCTTAAATAAATAAAAATCTTTTAAAAATATAGTGGTGATGGTGATGATATTTTGCACACTTGGTCCTTGCTAATTGCCTTGCTTTGCTCTACATGCATTATCTCATGTGATCCCATCAATACTACAGAACAGTCGTGTTTATTATTGTGTGATGAGGAAGTCACGGCTCAGGGAGGCTCCTAGGAAGCTCACTTGGCAAGGACTACAATTGCAAATCAAAGCCTGCATTGGTCAGCTTCTCGTTACTTTAACCAAAATGCCCAAGAGGAGCTTCTTAGCAAGGAAGAGGTCCCTCTTGGGTTCCAGTTTGGATGCTCACAGCCCAGGATGGGGGTGGCCCCCTTAGTGTGGCTTCAGGGGGAGGCTGGCAATGGTGCAGCGAGTGTGGAGGGATGGCCACACGGTGAGCCGGGGGCACGCGCCTCTCTGACCCTTCGTGGGGGCTCTCCTTGAAACGCCATCATGGTTTGATCACGCCAGCTCTACCCCAGCAACCTAAGCCATCACTTCCCAAGGGCCTCACCTTCAGACCCCACAGGTGGATCAAGTCTCCACCCCTAATCCAGCAATCATTAAATAAAACTTGTGGGTGCTAAAGTCTGCCTGAGTTTGGGGAACCAAGTCCTATTCAACCCAAAGCAAAGCCCCAGCCCCTAGTGTAACTGTATTTAGAGACCAGGCCATTAGGACACAATTACGACTGAATGAGGGATCAGCGCTGTGGTGCAGCAGGTGAAGCCGCTGGCAACAGCAGCATCCCATATCGGAGCACCAGTTCTGGTCCAGCTCTCTGCTAATGTGCCTGGAAGACAACAGAAGATGGCCCGAGTACCTGGGCCTCCGCCACCCACGTGGGAGACCCAGATGGAGTTCCAGGCCCCTGGCTTTGGCTTGGCCCAGCCATAGATGATGCAGCCCTTTGAGGAGTGTGCCAGCAGATGGAAGGTCTCTCTTCCTCTCTCTCTGTTGCTCTGCCTTTCAATAAACAAACAAATCTTTTTTAAAAAGAGATTAAAAGAAGTCGTAAGGATGGGACCCTCGTTCAAGGTGACTGGTGTCCTCATAGGAAATGTGGAAGAGACACCGGGGGTGTGCTCATAAAGAGGAAAGGCTGGGTGAGGACACAGCACGACGGTAGCCATCTGCAAGCCAAGGAGAGAGACCTCAGAAGGAGCCAAACCTCTCACACTTATCTTGGGTTTCCAGCCTACAGAACTAGGAGACGTTGAAGCCACCCAGTCTGTGGCACTTGACGTGCAGCCCACATTGGCTAACACACCACCCACAAGCAGAACTCGGGGAGAGCCCTGATTTTTTTTTTTTTTTTTTTTTGGACAGGCAGAGTGGACAGTGAGAGAGAGAGACAGAGAGAAAGGTCTTCCTTTGCCGTTGGTTCACCCTCCAATGGCCGCCGCGGCCAGCATGCTGCGGCCGGCGCACCGCGCTGATCCGATGGCAGGAGCCAGGTGCTTCTCCTGGTCTCCCATGCGGGTGCATCCTCCACTGCACTCCCTGGCCACAGCAGAGAGCTGGCCTGGAAGAGGGGCAACTGGGACAGAATCCGGTGCCCCGACCGGGACTAGAACCCGGTGTGCTGGCGCCGCAAGGCGGAGGATTAGCCTAGTGAGCCGCGGCGCCGGCCTAGAGAGCCCTGTTCTTAAGGACCTCACTGCCTACCACTCAACTCTTTGATTGCAACGAGGGGAGGCAGGCATCCCTGTGGCTGGCTCTGCACACACCAAGCCAACAGAGCATCAGCTCTCACCCCTTCCCTCCTTCCTCTGCAAAACAAAAGACCTCCATGCAGGACTGGCCAAGACCCACGATTTCCAGGAGAATGGTCCCGGGAAATATGGGCCAGTGTTCAGCGGTGGCTAGACCATCTGGGTAATTTGCACAGTGGGTCGTGCCTAAAATGGCTGCAGGCACCAAGGAGATTCGGGTGAAAGATTGAAATGGTATCACCATCTGCTTCCTGGGGAACGAAACCAAACAAACCTGGGTTTACATCCAGCCTTCCCCCAGGTATGGGACCCTGGACAAGTCAGCTTACCCTAGGTGCCTCAGTTTCCCTATCTGTCCTGTGGCCATCTTCATTCCGACGCTGCAGCCAGGCTGTGAGGATGAAAGACCAAACACAGAGGGGACTGCCTCACTGATGGCCTTAATTCAGTAACTCCTAGCCCAAGGGGCCACCTCAAATCCCCTTAGCTCCATCAAAGCAAAACTCACAGTTACAAATCCCCTGGCAGGCGGCCGCCAGTCCTTCTGGAAGGAGCTGCGTATAAATTATAGATCACAGCCTCTCGGATCAGCTGCTACGCTGGTGCTGCCTCCCCGCGGGCAGGGATCCGGGCCGGCTCTCCTCAGAGTGCTGTGCAGGGCCTCCGGGGTCCCTACCCCCTCTGCAGTGCCCACCTCGGACCCCGCCTTTCTTCCCCATGGAGCAAATGCCCCTTGGGCTCGTGTTGAGGGGTTGCTCCAGAGGACTCACACTGACCTCCAGGGCGTGCAGCGGGCACTGAGCATGCCCACTCCCCCTCCATCCCTGAGCAAGGCTGCAGCTCAGAGGGCCCTGAGCAAGTGTTCTCTTTAAGATGGGGGGGGCAGCCTGCCCACCTGCGTCCTGAATAAGATTCCTTGGCTCCTGCCCTGCAGCCCCGCCCTCCCCCCAGCAGTCACCCCTACTCTGGCCACACGCACTGTATTTTACCCTCCCCTAAACCTTCTCTGTGGGGTCCTAGGGCCCCCAACCGCCCGCCACTTACCAGCCCTGAGACCTCAGGCAAGCCACACTTCCTCTCTAAGCTCCGCCTTCCTTGCCAGTGAAAAGGGAGCTATCAATAGCACCAAGTTGCTGAGGCTGCTGTGATGGTTAAATGAGATAATACATCAAATCACTTATTGCAGACGTCAGCCAGCCTGGGCTCCCCAGGGCATAAACTCTAAGGGGCGGAGGGTGGGCACTTCCTGCCTGAGGGACCTTACTGACCTCATCCTGGTCCAGTCTTTGACAGCTCACAACAGTGACGCTGAGGGATGCACAAAGCCTCAGTCTCCTGACATTGGCACCAGCCTGCGGAAAGGAGAGGGAGAAGCAGGGTTCAGCCTGCAGGGGGCGCTGTTCCCGCTGCTGCCAATCCCTGAACTCTTCTAGTGCTGGGGCCATTTCTCATGTGAAAATCTTCGGAGGTGAGTCCCTCCTCACCATTTCCACCACAGAGCTGAGTGGGCACCAAAGGAGGTACGTGTGTGAAAGGGCAAAGTAGGCAGCACTGGGCTGGGCCACATGGCGGCTGATGCTCGCCGTGATGACCATCACCAAGTCGACTCTCCTGGCCTCAGCCATGCCTAGGATGTGGAAAGTCTCCCTCGCTATCTGAAGTCCCCATGAAACACACCCAGTGACCACTTGAGGCCCTGACTGCAGATCTGTACTGAAGAAAAGAAAGCGAAGCTACCCCAGACCCGAGTGGATGAGGAAGTGCTCCAGGCAGGACCCAGTCCTCTGGTCTCCGGCTTCATTTTGAAAAAAATGGCCAGGCCAGTACCGCGGCTCACTAGGCTAATCCTCCGCCTTGCAGCGCCGGCACACCGGGTTCTAGTCCCGGTCGGGGCGCCGGATTCTGTCCCAGTTGCCCCTCTTCAAGCCCAGCTCTCTGCTGTGGCCAGGGAGTGCAGTAGAGGATGGCCCAAGTGCTTGGGCCCTGCACCCCATGGGAGACCAGGAGAAGTACCTGGCTCTTGCTATCGGATCAGCGCGGTGCACCGGCCACAGTCGCCGGCCGCGGCGGCCATTGGAGGGTGAACCACCAGCAAAAGGAAGACCTTTCTCTCTGTCTCTCTCTCTCTCTCACTGTCCACTCTGCCTGTCAAAAAAAAAAAAAAAGAAAAGAAAAGAAAAGAAAAGAAAAGAAAAGAAAAGAAAAGAAAAGAAAAGAAAAGAAAAGAAAAAAGTGGCCACAGGGTACCCATCACCACTTCCGCTGAATTAAACCGTAAGGAAAGTTCGGAAACAGCTCGGATCTGAATCAATGTGTGCCTTGCCCATGACAAAAAGAGACTCCTCTTTCTGCCTGCCCCTAATCAGCAGTGTTAATTATCTCCGTTACATGCTAGCAAATTAATTACGCACTAATGCAGTGAAAGGAGGTTATTTGTTAAGGAAGACCGATCACATGTTGTTGGCTCTGGGGGATTCAACGGAAAGCCACTGTAATGACGGGGCTGTACAAAGCAGGCCCGAGGTTCGGTGTGTGTGGGTGCCCCAGTGAGAGCAGCAACAGCAAAGGCGGCCCCCACCCAGGGGCGGAGGGCTGGCCTGCTCAGCCCGCTCCAGCCGAAGAGACAGTCACACTGCAAGTTTCCTTTCTCTCTTGTTTGTAAGATGAATTTTATTTATTTGAAAGACAGAGTTACAGAAAGGGAGAGCTACACAGAAAGAGACATCTTCCATCCACTGGTTCACTCTCCAAACAGCTGGGACTGGGCCAGGTTGAAAGCCGGAGCCAGGAATGCCATCTGGGTCTCTCACAGGAGTGCTCTTGGGCCATCTTCTGCTGCCTTCCCTGATGTATTAGCAGGGAGCAGGACTGGAAGTGGAACAGCCGGGACTGGAACCAGCACTCTGACACAGGATGTGAGTGTCCCAGGCAGCGGCTTAACCCACTGCGCCACTACACCAGCCCCCGTACATTTTCCTCCCTTGGTGTGTAAGAGAGTTGGGGAAGAGGAAGCAGAGGGCTGTGTGTGTGTGTGTGTGTGTGTGTGAGGGGGACATTGGTCGGGGTACAGGGGTATGTGGACATGTATTGGGGGCAGTGGCATGTGTGTGGGCATGGGTTGGGGGTACAGGAATATGTGTGTGTGGACAACAGCAACAGTGTCAGCAACAGTGTCTCCCTGTCGGGTGACCCCTGGAGGCCCCTCCCATACTCCCTGCAGAACAGAATTAGGGCCATGGGCAGCCTTGACCTCATGGAGGGTTCCAGGAGCTGTCTTGGCAGCAGCAGAGAGGCTGAGCCGAGAGGCCGAGTGCTCGCTCGGTCAGCGCCGGTGGCAGATAAGCTGAATGAGCCCAGGGGCCATCAGTGCATCCTCCCACCCTTGGGAGCAGCACCTGCCCGGCAGGAAGCAGGAGCGGAACGAGCCCCCTTTAAGACTCTGGCTGCCGTGCCAGGCCTGATAGAAGCTGCCACTCACATGGACACCATCTTCCCATTCTTAGAATCCCCCATAATTCCCCCAGCTAGAAAAATGGCAAACCCCAGCCTGCACCCGAATGACGACACCTGAATGAGCAGAGGCTGCTGGCACGATTTCTGAGGAATCAGCTCATTTTTGCTCTTCCTGCACACTCTTCCCGTGTGGAACACCAGTGTGATGGCTGGAGCTCCTTCATGGTGGAAGACACTTGCTAACAAGGGCAAAGCAGAAAGGCACAGGCGGCCAGGCCTCCAACACACGCTGGCCACACACTTCCTCTTGTCACTGGCTCAGAACATTCTAGCCCCTCCGAGGTTCAGGCTCACCTGTGAGCTCAGGTGAACAGGACTGGTATAGCCTGGGGGCATGAATGGGAGCTGGGCTGCAGGTCCTTGGCTTCCTGTGCCCCATCTTTGTCCGGCTCTGCTTGGCAGCTCTCCCTCAAAGGCCTCTGACCACTGAGAAGACCTCCCACTAATAGGTCCATCCATCCAGGGACAGTGCTGGCAGGAGCACCTCGCCCGTTGTGGTGGTAGCGAGCCAGCCAATGACCCCACCCTCCTCTTTGGGGACAGCAGAGGGTGTGGAGATAACCTGGCTTCCCCGTGTCCAGTCTCCAGCCAGCCGCAGTCAGAGGACAATGTCAGCCTGTCTGGCCCCTCTGAGCCCGCCCCTCATCCCAGCACGGGAGCACAGGAATCTTGATCCGCTGTGGCCTCAGGAGTTAAGGTTGGAAGACACAGCCCCCGGCTCAGCTGAAGCAGATCCTTGGGTGGCGCACAGAAGTGCCAACTCAGCTGCATCCACTGGAACTGAGTATATATCACACATGGGATTCTACACTTTCTAGGGGCCGGCACTGTGGCTCAACAGATAAAGCCACTGCCTGCAGTGCCAGCATCCCATGTGGGCGTCGGTTCAAGTCCTGGCTGCTCCATTCTGAACTAGCTCCCTGCTAATGTGCATGGGAAAGCAGTGGAGGATGGCCCAGTGCTTAGGTCCCTGTACCCATGTAGGAGACCTGGATGGAGTTCCTGGATCCTAGCTTCAGCCTGGCCCAGTCCTGGCCACTGCAGCCATTTGGGGAGTGAACCAGCAGATGGAAAACCTCTGTGTGTGTGTGTATTTCCCATCCTGCCTTTCAAATAAATTTTTAAAAAATCTTTAAAAACTGCAGTGTGTGTTTTGCGCCCTCAGCACACCTGCTAAATTCCGTATAAACACATCAAGCCCTGCACAGCCGTATGTGGCCTGAGGCTCCGGTATTGGGAACCTCGTTCTGGAAGGTCAGTGGGGAAGCTTCCCAGCCTCACAAACACAAAGCACTTCGGGGATGGAAAGGACCAACTACAAACACTTCCCCGACTGTCGCTCCCCCTCTTCATGGAGGAAGACACAAGACCCTGCGCTGTTCTTTTGTCTGCTCGGCCCTCCCCGGGTTTGCTGCTGGTTCTTCCTGGGTTGGCTACCGACCCTTCCACCTCCGTGGAAGGGCGGTTCCCCCTGCCACTTTCCCCACTTCTGCGGGGGAGCGGCATACCGCCGGCCGGCTCTCTCAGGGGCTGCACAGGTGTTATTCGGATAGATGTTCCTGGTGCATGTTGTCTCTCTCCTCCTTTATAGTCCTCTTCTGCCAATCCCAACTCTGCTACCCACACGCCGAGTACGCTGCTCTCCTCCAATCAGGAGCAAGTCCTGCTGTTTATTGGTTGAACTGGAGGCAGCTGTGTAGAAGCTGTTTCCTCCTCTCCCAGCGCCATATTGTGGGAGAGCAGATGCATAGAATAAGTCTTAATTCCAGTAACAGTCTAGTCCGAGTTGCTCCCCACACCCGGCCACGAGGGAGACGGGCAGGTGCACTGTCTCCTTTCGCATGGACCATCATCATTGCTCTTCGTGGGCGTGGGGTGACAGTTCCACACGTGTACCCCACTCACAAGAGCCAAGTACCTCTGTGTAGGCTGACCACAATTTCTCTTCCTTGAGTTGCCTAGCCATGTCCTCTGCTCATTTTTAAAACTAGGTTGGCTTTTTCTCATTGACCATTTAAACATTCTCTGTTGGCTATAATGCAGAAGTTTTCCTTTTGTCAGACTGAAGATTTTCGTTTCTCTGTGGTCAAGGATATCAGCCTTCTCCCTTTTCTCCATCTGGGGTTTGTGTTACTGAAGAAGTCTTCCACTCCCCCAGGATTACAAAAATACTCTCCTGTATTTTCTGCAAATATTGTTCTATTCTTGTGCTCCTGTTTGTTTTGCGCTTGGCTCCATCTGGAATTTATTTTTGCACAGCTCTGCTCGTAGCCTACAAAACGTCAGCCCCTGGCGCTCGCTGGGGAGGGAGGTGCTTCCTGGGAAGGAGCCTGGGGCTGAGCACCGCTGGAGAAGAGCACACCTGAGCAAGTGAGGGGCGCGAAGGGGACGAGCGGAGCCAGGGCTCGGCCGTGGGTTCCACAGAGCAAGTGCAGTGCAGGAGCCCGGCTAGCACGTGGCTCAGGAACGTGAGGCGGGGCCGGGGGAAACCTCCTCCCTCGTGGAGCCAGGGCCTTCTGAGATGAGGGTGTTTGCCCGCTCTTCACATTTTACCACTGCCAGCCGCAAGTCAGCGACCACAACCCCCAGCCCACAAAGAGCACGGGGAGGCGGAAGGCAAGAGCGCAAAGCCTCATGCAGATGCCCGGCACAGCCCTCACTTGGTTCCCTCCCCTCTGACGGGAACAGCCACACTGATGCACCTCTACCCATCAGATTAAAAATAACTTGCTGGCCGGCGCCGCGGCTCACTAGGCTAATCCTCCGCCTTGCGGCGCCAGCACACCAGGTTCTAGTCCCGGTCGGGGCACCGGATTCTGTCCCGGTTGCCCCTCTTCCAGGCCAGCTCTCTGCTGTGGCCAGGGAGTGCAGTGGAGGATGGCCCAAGTACCTGGGTCCTGCACCCCATGGGAGACCAGGAGAAGCACCTGGCTCCTGCCATCGGATCAGCGCGGTGCGCCGGCCGCAGCGCGCCGGCCGCGGTGGCCATTGGAGGGTGAACCAACGGCAAAGGAAGACCTTTCTCTGTCTCTCTCTCTCACTGTCCACTCTGCCTGTCAAAAAATAAAATAACTTGCTGATTCTCACAGCGGAGTGATCTCTAAGTGCTCTGGGTTCCATCTCGGGACGCTGGGCTTGCACTCTGTGGTTCACTGGGCAGTGCTAGGTTAGGCAGTGAGACGCAGATGTGCTGTGAAACTCCAGGTAGGCCAGATGCACGCCCGCAGTTCAGTGCTCTATCCTTGCAGTCTGGGCTCCCTTGTCCTCAGCCTGCCATTCAGTGTGAGCACAGACTCAGTACACCTAAAACAGAGGATGGAAGGACTGTGTTCAACGGAATTTTCCTTCCTTCCACCACAGTTGATGGTGAGGCTTTGAGGGTCAGCACCCCGCTTGCCAGGGAAATCCTGATGCTGAACTAAGATGGGCCCCTCGCCACCCCCCAGCAGCTCACCCCCAGGTGGAAAGAGAGCACAGGTGACAAGCCACGCCCTCGCAGGAAAAACTGGAGTGAAGTGAGAGCTGAAGGTGGGGCACTTGTTCCAGATGGACATGCAGGGGAAGAACTGGTGAACTCTGCCGACAGACATAGCCGCTGAACCCCACCCTCGCCTTCAGCCTTTGGTTTGTTTGCACAAAACGTCAGAGAAAGCCACGCACAAAGCACAGCGCCCTGCAGCTCCGAATGTCAGGGTCATGGCCACATGGGTATCCAAGGAAGCATTTGGACTCAGGTATTGAGGTTGGCTCTCCACCTGGGATGCAGCGTGGAGTCAGCGGGGGAGCTCCTGGAACACTACCTGAGATGTGCCCTGCAAAGACCCCCCCCCCCCCACTAAGCAGCCTGGGGAGGAGCCAGGGCAGCCACCCACTCTGAAGAACCCCCAGGTTATCCCGCTGTGCAGCGAGCTTGCCTCCTGGAATAACAGACTAAACGAGTGATTTCCAAAATGAAGGCAACGGAGCATCTCATGGGTACTTGCAGGGAAGGCAGACGCTCAGCCTGTCCCCGACCTGCGGAGCCAGACACTTGGGGCGCAGGGTGGACCCAGGAGCGTGAGTGTTCACAAGCCCTCCAGGTGGGAGTGCTGCAAGCCACTGAACTGACTAATGGGGGTGGAAGCGTGCTGCAGGTGCCCCGCTTCCTCAGAGGTGTGCCCTGATGCCTTCCTCTAATCCTGCAGGGATACACACTGCCATTTACCGGGCACTGGCTGTATCCGCAGTCCATAGAGTAACTCACTTTACCCAGGGATTCCACTATCACCCCATCGTATGAAGGAGGAGCTTCTAAGCCAGCTGAGAGCCTCAGCTCATCCATGGCACACTTCAGAGCTGAAGAAAGGGCTCGGACTTCACGTCTCTGCCAGCTCCGCGTCGCGGCAGCACCTGGCTGCCGTGTGCTTTGTCGATCCTGTGCAGTGCGGGTACCGGGTAGAGGAGGCTGGGACGCTCATGCCTAGAGCAGGGCTGTGCGGTCTCCCGGTGGGGAGAAACCTCCCCTCTGTGCCTGCAGCTCTCCCTCCGCAGAGGGAGCCTGGGAAGAGGATGCTGGTCCGGAACCTGGGGAGCCTCTCCCCATTCTTTGGACTTCTCAGCACCACCTTCTTCCTGCAGGGAAGGTTGTACGCATTGCAGGGTGAGGGCCTCAAGGGCAGAAACCAGAAGGACGCGGTCCAGGACTCCAGAGGTGTTTCTAGAAGTGTTCTCCGGAACACCAGCGATGAGGCTGTGGATGCTAAGCGTGGTGGTGACCTGCCCAGCGCTCCCTGACCTGCCTCTGGTTGTGGCCAAGTGGGAGGGCTGAGGAGTGGTGCCAGCCATGCTGTAGCGGCACCCGGGCAGCTGGGCCAGTCCTGCAGGGACCCCCTCCCCACTGCCCCTGTTTCCTTCTCCTCTCCCTCTCTCCCCTCCCCAGAGCCCATCCTAGCTTCTTCTCAGGACTCAGGCCACAGCCTCCAGCCAAGCCAGCACCTGGGAGGTGGGTGAAGGCAGGTAAGTCACATCTTCCTGCAAAAAACGTGGTCTGAGCCGGCACCACAGCTCACTAGGCTAATCCTCCGCCTTGAGGTGCCGGCACACTGTGTTCTAGTCCCGGTCGGGGTGCCAGATTCTGTCCCAGTCGCCCCTCTTCCAGGCCAGCTCTCTGCTGTGGCCAGGGAGTGCAGTGGAGGATGGCCCAAGTACTTGGGCCCTGCACCCCATGGGAGACCAGGAGAAGCACCTGGCTCCTGCCATTGGATCAGCGCGGTGCACCGGCTGCAGCACGCCAGCCGCGGCGGCCATTGGAGGGTGAACCAACGGCAAAGGAAGACCTTTCTCTCTCTCTCTTTCTCTCACTGTCCACTCTGCCTGTCAAAAACAAACAAACAAACAAAAACAAAAAACGTGGTCTGGACCAACCTCACAGGGCAGAGTGGGGCCAGCTGGTTTTTCCAGGAGCCTTGTCTAGGCCAGGCCAGGCCAAGCTGAGGAGCTGCCCCTGGGAGAGACGTGGGACCCAAGGTCACGCTGCATGTGGACCCTGCTTTCTGACTCTGCCTCCTCTCAGTCTGGCCTGGTTCTGTGCTTCCAGGGAGCCAGGACAAGGCTCAGGAGAGCAAGGCCCAGGAACTGCGTCTTAGCTCACTGCATCCCAAACTGCAGGTTCTCATGCAGCAGCACTGGGAGGGGCCGAGCTTCAGTCTCTTGTGATTTTTGTTTTTAAAGAAAGATTTAAGGGACCGACATTCTGGCATAGCAGGTAAAGCTGCCGCCTGCAACACAAGCATCCCACATGGGCGCCAGCTTGTGTTCCAGCTGCTCCACTTCCATCCAGCTTCCTACTAATGGCCTGGGAAAAGCAGAGGGAGACAGCCCAAGTGCTTGGGCTCCTGCAGCCATGTGGGAGATCCAGATAAAGTTCCTGGCTCCTGGTATCAGCCTGGCCCAGCCCCGGCTGTCGTGGCCATGCCACCTGGGAAGTGAAGCAGCAGACAGACGAGCTCTCTCTCTTTTTCTCTGTGTCTTTCCCTCTTGCTGTCACTCTGCCTTTTTTTTTTAGAGAGAGAGAGAGAAGTCTTCCTTCCATTGGTTCACTCACCAAATGGCCACAATGGCCGGAGCTGCGCCAATCCAAAGCCAGGAACCAGGAGCTTCTTCCAATCTCCCACATGGGTGCAGGGGCCCAAGGACTTGAGCCATCTTCTACTGCTTCCCCAGGCCATAGCAGAGATTGGATTGGAAGAGGAGCAGCCAGGATTAGAACTGGCACCCACATGGGATGCCGGCGCTTCAGGCCAGGTGCCACAGCGCCGGCTCCCACTCTGCCTTTCAAATAAAAATAAATAAACCTTTGAAAAGAGAGAGAAAGAGAGATCTTCTATCCACTGTTCCCTCCCCAGATGGTGACAGCAGCTGGGGCTGGGCCCGGCGGAAGCCAGGAGCCTGGAACTCCCTCTGGCTCTCCCACATGGGTGGCAGGGGTTGCCTTCACTGGCCCTGAGCTCCAGCCTCTCCAGCAAGGCTGAGGAGTCTGGCCCTGAACTCCACCCAGAGCGGTGAGGAGGGCAGAAGTCAGCCTCCTGCACTCTTGGCTGTGCTTTGGTGGGAAGAGGAGATGTCGCAGCCAGGGCTGGAAGGTGAGTGAGGATGGTGACGTCAAGGAGTGAAAATGTGTGAGCATGAGGGCCAAGCCACAGTCCTGTCACCCATCTGAGCCTTATGTATCTCAGTGTGAAATGAAAACACTTCACTGGAGTTTCTGAGGAATCAAACGTTAAGATTTATAAAGCCTGGTTTGTCCTTTTGCCCAATCAGAATATCAAAGACCAAAACATCCGCATATAGACATGCACTCAAGATGGGTGAGTCAGGGCTGTGTTTCCCCTCCTACCTGCAGCAACCAAGAAAGGAACAGAAGACCTGAAAAGCAGGTTTCAATCCTGGTGGACCTCACGTAGGAGGCACGGTGGTCCCCGAGACACAGCAAACAAGACTGATGATTTCCCCAGCTCACTGCTACAGAAGGCTCTCAAAGAACGGAGGTGCACGGAAGAGAAGCCCAGCAGGCACCTGGCGCACCTGTCAGCTCTGTGGGGTGAAGAGCCGGGGCTGGGGAGACCCCTGTGGCTGGTGGGGAGGACCGAGTCCTGGAGAAGAGAGAGAGGATGGAGAGCCAGGCGATCTGCAGGTGCTTCCTTCTTGTAACCAGCAGACTACCAGGCAGCGTCCACCAGAGAGGAAACTGCCCACGGCCAGGGAAAGGACCGCCCCCCGCAGAATGAGGAGGGCCAGGAAGGGTGCCCATCCTCACCAGCAAACTTCCTAACTCACCACCGGGCCCTGAGACTTCAGAAAGGCCCTGCCTCAGGAGTGAGGAACAGTTAACTCTGGCCTGAGCACGGCTCCCACCCTACCTACCCGACCTGCAAAGCAAGACTTGAAAAGGGTCGCACTGTGATTCAACTACCTTACGTGAAAAGGCTCAAGAATTCAAAAATACCCAGCACCTAACAAGGTAAAATTCCACACTATCTGACGTCCAAAGGTTACCAAGTATGCAAAGAAACTGAAAACTGACAATGATAAGAGGAAAAATTAGACAAGCGAAACACAGCCAGAACGGACATAGATGTTAGAACAAGCACACAGGGGCATCAGAACAATTAGCATCGTTGCTTCCCGCACATTCAAAGAGTTACATAGAAACATGTGCTGTCCTCTGCAGACGGCCTTGAATGTGGCCCCAGGAGCTCCAGGGTTGGAAGCCTGGTCCTCAGGGCGATGAGGAAGGTGTTGAACCCACCACGAGGCGAGGCTTACCGCAAGGCCATGAGGTCACTGAAGCAGTTGAGTCATTCTCCCCGGACTGCAGCTAGTTCTCCCAGGAGGGTTGTTACAAAGGAGCAAGACTGACACAGCCCCTTGCAGTCTCTGGCTTCCTGCCTTCCTTGGACACACCCACTCCCCTGTGTGATGCCATCCACCATCCACCATACAGCCCTCACCAGAGCCTAAACAGGTAAGACTGCTGGATCCTGAACTTTCAGCCTCCAAAAGTTTGAGCTAAATAAAGCTCTTTTCCTTGCAAATTACCCAGCCCTAGGTGTTTTGTTATAGCAACAGACCACTAGAGTTCAGAAAATAGATGAATCTGGCAAAGTCAGGTTTCCAGAGAACCAAATGATATCTAAGATGAACAGTGATGCTGAATGAGATCAAACATTGCAGAAAAATGAATGATCTTGAAAACACAATGACAGAAATGATCAAAAATGAGAGAGAGGCTAAAGATGGATTTTAAAAAATTAAGAGTATATCAGTGAGCTCGGGACAACTTCAAGCAGCCCAATATACACATCACTGGAGTCTCAGAAGGAAGTGAGGGGCATGCACAGGAACATAAAATTTGGTTCTGATTCAGCAGGTATAGGACAAGGCCCAAGAGCTTGCATTGCCAACAAGTTCCCAGGTGATACTGAAGAACTACCGCTCTAAGGTAGGAACTGGCAAACTACAGTTCATGAGGCAAACCCAGCCTGCCAACTGATTTGTAAATAAAGTTTTATTGGAACACAGTCTCATTTGTTTGCATGATCTGTATGGTTATAGCTGGCTATGGCGCTGCAGCAGCAGAGTGGAGCTGTTTCAACAGAGACCATACGGCCCAAAAGCAAACAAGGCTTGCAGTAGTTGAGTGCAAAGCACCAGCCTCAGCAGCTGACCACTCAGCACAGAATCGGACCCTGAGGGCCCAGCCCAGGAGACGGGGGCTCAGAGAAGCTACTGCGGGTCAAAACACCTGGTGCCGCCCAAGTGAGCCCAAGAGCCCATAGAATTTGGTAAAACTGAGGTCAGGACATTGGGCCCCGTGTTCACTGGGACCACTGTGCTGGCCCCTTGCAGTCAACCACCTTCCCAAGGGAGACTCACGCTGTGGGGAGGCTGGGGACGACTCAAGGCAGCCTCTCCCCACTGACGGGAAAAGGTATGTCGCTTTTGCCACTAATGCCAGGAGCTGTAAGTCGGTGAGGAAAAAAAAATAGCAAACGAGGGCAGAGACAGAATGAGGCCAGGACAGGAAACAGTCTTTACTAGAGGCACACAAGGATGCAGGGTCTTAATAACCCCATCTGCCTGTGTATCCAGCCATCTTACTCTTCCTCCCAAGTGTTCCTGTGTCCTTGCACCATTGCATCTATCTTTCCAGCTGCTTCCATCCCTTCAACCTTTATCCATCTACCTACCTGGGAATTCATCCAACCATGCACAGAGCTGCTGGGAATACCACTGTGACAGGAGAAGAATGACACTTGGCCTCACAAAATTTACAGCCTTGTCGGGGAGACAAACAAGAAATTACACACCTGGAAATTATTTACATTTCCACTAAGTGCTATTTCAAAAGTACAAGTGAAAACAGACTAATCATGGAGCCTAAGGAAGGATTCCTTGAGGCAATGACAGTGTCGGAGCTGGGGCCTGAAAGAGAAGTGGAATGGGCCCTGCTAAGCACGGGAGACGAGCAGTCCCAGCACAGGATGGAGCCATGGGCATGAAGGCCCCATTTTGGTCCGTGTGGGCTGCTGTAACAAAGTACCATAGACCGAGTGGCTTATAAACAACGGAGACGCATTTCTCCTTTCTCACAGTCTGGAGGCTGGAAGTCACAGCACAGTCAAGTGCTGGTGAGGGCCTTCTTCCAGATTACAGACTTCTGACATCGTCTACCCTCACTTGGTGGAAAGCAAGCAAGCTAGCTCCCTGGGCCGCTCTTGTATTTTTTTAAAGATTTATTTATTCATTTATTTGAAAGGTAGAGTTACAGACAGAGAGAGGTAAAGGCAGAGAGAGGTCTTCCATCTGCTGGTTCACTCCCCCAAATAGCCTCAATGGCTGGAGCTGGGCTGATCTGAAGCCAGGAGCTTTCTCCAGGTCTTCCACATAGGTGCTAGGACCCAAGCACTTGGACCATCTTCCACTGCTTTCCTAGGCCATTAGCAGGGAGCTAGATTGGAAGTGGAGCAGCTGGAACTCAAACTTTCTGTCTGTCTCTGTCTGTCTCTCTCACTGTCTGTAACTCTACCTGTCAAATAAACCAAAAAAAAAAAAAAAAAAATCCAGGCTTAGGTTAGGCTCCATGTCAATCAGAGGGACCCAGACCCAGAAGAATAGAGGCCCTGGGAGTGGAAGTGGGGCATCCTGGCACTTCTCAGCCTTGAAGTCTCTTGTCTTTATAAGTTACCCGGTCTCTGGTATCCATCACAGCAGCACAAGATGCAGGAAGACAAAGCCCAAATGTCCAGAGTGTGGGCCACATGCACATCTCCTGGCTTGGGACTACTCTCCATTCACAGAGTGCCCTTGTGCCTACTGGCTCCTTGGGATGGAGAGAACCAGTCAAGAATCAAGGGTCACTTATTATGGATGAGAGATGGAGGCCAAGATACGTCAGAGGGCAGAGGTAGGCCTGGGGGTGGAGGTGTTGCTAACTGGTTGCCTGAGTGGTCCCAGACAAGAAGGAGCCACATGGAGCTCAAAGCCATGCCGCTGACTCCAGCTGCCTGTCCTGACCATGTGGCACAGCCCTCTGCTCTGGGCTGGGTTGGAGCCAGGTATGGGTTTGGGAACTAAGTGTGGGTTTAGCCTAGGGCTTTGGTAGGGAACCCAATTGTGCCTCTGAATCTGGCCATAGAAAGCTTCGGCCCTGGGGGGTAGAAAATGGTGTCAAGAAACACAGTGGGCACGGGGCTAACAGCTCAGTGTAGGGGCAACAGAAGAAACGCAGGGCAGGGCCGTGAGACCTCAGGAAGCAGGAGTGCAGGTGCGAAACCACAGAAAAAGCATCACCCACGCCCTCTCAGGGCCAAGAGAAGCCTGGGCCTGACCACAGTTTCCCTGTCCCACTGAACAGACAGAATCAGCTGCTCAATAAGGAGACAGTCTCCCCAGCCGCAGCCAGTCCCTCCAGGGAATGTAACCCAGAGATCCCTGCCTTAAAGCCCAGCACGTGGGTCCAGTGCTGACCTAGCTCTGGAGCACTCTGCACCCAATCTCTGCTTTCTCCCAGCTGAGCCAGTCCCTTGACATACAGGTGAACCTCCTCCCAGCAGGGTGTCAGGAAGTGGCCAGCTTATGAGGCAGGTGCTACCAAGGAGTCCCTTGCACAGACTAGGAAATTAACCTTCGCTGGGATCAGCTCATTCATGGCTCATTTCACCCACCCTTAATCCCATGCAGCCCAAACGGTCTCAAACCCGTGCTTCTAAATGCTGCTAACTCCACAAGTCAGCCAGCGTTTCCTGTAAAGGGCCAGACCACCCATGCGTCAGCCTCTGTGGTCAGCCCTGCCCTCCGCGATAGGTCCTTAACTGTCCATGTGACACAAAACCCACCATTGATGCTGTACAAATGAGGGAGTGTGGCTGTGTCCCAGTGACACTTTACAGACACGGATACTTGAAGTCCCTATGTTTCTACATGTTCTCTGATCTTCTCCAACCACTTAAAAATCTGGAAACAACATTCATAGCTCATGCACTATGCAACAACTAGCAGTAGCCAAATCTGGCCCACGGGCTATGATGTGCTCAATGCTGCAATCACACATCCACACATCAGCCCAGCAACTCTGCAGCAGTGAGCTAGGGGTGGGAGGTGATGGTCACTTCATTCCTCTCTGCTTGTCCTTGGCCCTGCCCAGTCCTGACCTCTCTGATTCTCGGAGGGAATACACTCACTTCTCAAACCTGAAGACAGCACTATCTACCCCACTACCCTGCCTTAACAAGCCTTGTCCCAGGGCCCTGTCCCCCACCGCCATGCCCACAGATCAGACACTGGCAAAGCACCTGGAAATTCGGGGCACAGGTAAGCATTTTTCCTCCAAGACAATTCTATCCTCACAGCCAGTCTGTCCCCTGCGGCCTGCGGTGGGGGAGGCTTCCTTGCCCTGGGGAAGCCTGTTGCCAGGACTGAGCGATTCAGAAGTCACATTGCCTCCTGCTTTGCCCAAACAGCCCCTTTTGCAGTTTCTCCTGAAGTTCTCATGACACTGAATTCTTTCTCAGTGGATTATTTTAGCTACCAGCCTCTCTGTAATCTCTATCCCCTGGGGTCAAGTTCAAAGAGAATTCCAATGTGATTAAGTAAACATATGCAAGTAGTAGATTTATGTGCTACTGTGCTATTCTTTGTGATGTTGGCATTGGGGGCAGGGAATTTTAGCAGCATCTGTGTGTTCCATTTATTCCCGAAGAAATTAACTCATCAGTGCCCGCTGTTGTGGTAGGAAGCACTTCTTGGGACACTTGAAGTTCAAAGTTACGGCTCTCTGTGTTGAAGAGACAGGCGAGAGCGAGTGGGAGGAAGGGGTGACTTACAAGGAAGGACCGATGAGGAGTCTCAGTTGTCTGTGGGTGCCTGGGGCTCGCACAGAGGAGTGCAAGTGACTTTCAGGGATTCTGTCCAACATGACTGAGAAAGGCAGCTGGGAATGGCACCTGGAGCAACGGGCAGGAGACCACACAGGGAGTTAACGGAAACCAGGAGAGCATTTTGCTCTTAACGAAGTATTTGAGCAATTATCTGAGCACCCCCACTGCTCAGGGCACTACGCAGGCCGCCGGGTTACTCAGGCAGCTACAGGCAAAATAAACTCCCGACAGCCCCCTAAGTCATAGGTGCTGGTTCTGATTTACCCCTCCGGCAACAGATGATGCTTGGGATCCCCTCTAGCCACCCAGTCTGTCCCAGGGTGCAGAGGCCCTGAGGGGAATGACTGCTCCTACCACATCCCCCTTCCTTTGCGTGATCCCATTCAATCTTCACGTCATCCTGCCTTTCACTTACGAGAGCCCATCTCACGGCTGAGAAAACTGAGGCTGCGGAGGTCACCAAGACCAAGCCAGGGCTGGATATCAAGTCAGCTGACTCCGAATCCTGTGCTCTTTGTCATTAGGTCGCACCGCAGGACCCTAAGGATCCGAAACACACTTATGCCTCAGCCCTCAAATCAAACCCAAGTGAGCTTTAAGGTCAAGTCAGGACTCACTGGGGATGAGGGCAGTAGATGCTCTGAGCAAGAAAAAAAAAAAAGGAAATGGGACAGGGGTGGGCAACATGAAAGCAACCAGAGTCCTGCTCAGGGCTGTGCACTGTGCCTTGCGCAGCATGTCGGGAAACCCGGGTGGTACCCAGGTGGTGGTTCCACTAGGTCTGTGCTGCCACGAAGACCAAGCTGCACCCTGGACAGCTCATTCCATGGGGGAGAGGGACCTAAGAGGGAGCCACTGGCTCAGAGTGTAACATATGTCATTTGTATTGGTTGGTTCCCAGCCGGTCCCAAAATCTTCCTGACAGAAAGTTACTGAGAGCAAGAGCTGGGAAGAGAAAGTGACTTTGTGTCTACCCGTTAACAGCCGGGTTCTAAGGCCTCAGAGCCCGTGTCCAGTCTTGCCGCCTCTCTTTAACACCATGTGACATTGATCCTTTCCATGGAAGAAAAGAGACGTGCACATAAGAGAAAAGTCAAGTAAAGAACCTATTGTTGAATTTGAATAGGAAGTATTAGTAAGTATTCATGATAAATTTTATCATTAAAAAAGCTATTTGGAAGGAGGTGGGCTGCTTGGGAAAACAATTGGTGCCAGGACTGGCACAGGAAACACACAAGATGAGCCTGGCAAGAGTGTGACCAAAGACTCTGAGAGCTGTAACACAAGGACTGAGGCCAACATGAAAAAATTCCCTCTGGCCAAAATTGGGAAAATCTGAGCGTAGATAAGGGCGATAACACAGCAAATACATTCATATCTACATGGTCCATATCGCACTAAGACAAAATAATCAGTTACCAATGGAGGATGCAAGAGAACCAATGAACTATTTTGAAAATATTACATTACAGCAACAGAAGCATTGAAGCTGTCCTTTCAATAAAGACTGTGCCCTTGAGGAACCTAAGAATGAATGGGAAGTTTCCCTTTTTAGAAGTATCCCATCTAGTGAGTGAAGAAGGAAAGAGAATTGCAATGTCACTATTCTACAGTCCCTAATGGATTAATGATTGACTCATTAATTGATGAAGCATTGACCCTCAATGGCTGCTAATATCATAAAGAGTGAGAGAGATCTAGATACAATACCACCTACTAAGTAGTATTGATCCCAAAAAATGAATCTGATCTAGTTTCTAGTTTCAATTGTCAACTTATAGGATATATAAGAAATCAAAGAGTACATTAAAGAACAACAAGGGGATGAAACAGCTGAACCCAGACCTTAGGAAGCCCTTCAGAAAAACGGCCTGGGGTTTTCCACAATTAGACTGCAAAGGAAGGAAAGGGAAGGGGGAGGGGAGGACAAGAAGACTGAAAAAAAAAAAATCAGTCAATGACAATGTAAAGAGACTTTTTGTGGATCTTGGTTCAAATAAACTATTTTAAAAGTATAACATCTAGGGCTGGTGTCATGGTGCAGTAGGTTAAGCCACTGCCTAGAATGCTGGCATCCCCTATCAGAGCATTGGTTTGAGTCCCGGCTGTTCCATTTCCAATCCAGCTCCCTGCTAATGTGCCTGGAAAGGCAGAGGAAGATGGCCCAAGTACTTGTGGCTCTGCCACCCACATGAGAAAGCCAGATGGAATTCCTGGTTCCTGACTTCAGCCACTGCTTTGTGGCTGCCCCTTGGGATACCTGCATCCCCTATCAGAGTATTAGTTAAGTCCTGGCTATGTTGCTTCCATGCCAGATTCCACCTAATTCTCCTTAGAAAGCAGTAGATGATGCTTGAATTACTTGGGACCCTGCCACCTACATGGCAGACCCAGACTGAGTTCTTGGCTCCTGGCTTCAGCCTAGCCCAGACCTGGCTATGGCAGACATTTGGGGAATGAACCAGTAGATGGAAGATCTCTCTCTCTCTCTCTCTCTTTCTCTCTCTCTCTCTCTCCCCCTCCCTCTCCCCACACCACTCTCTGTTACTTTGCCTTTCAAATAAATAAATAAATCTTTTTTTAAAACTCAGCAGGCTGAAGAGATATCTGCTCTCTCTAGTGTTCATTACAGCGTTATTCACAATAGCTAAGATATGAAAGCAATCAGAGGTCCCTCATGAGATGAATAGATAAAAGGAAAGGTGGTATATGGGGTGGACATTTAGCCTAGTGCTTAAGATGTCCCTGTCCCACACCACAGTACCTGAGTTTGATTCCTGGCTCCAGCTCCTGACTTCAAATTCCTGCTAATGCAGATTCTGAGAGGCATCAGCCACCTCCAAGGGAGACTTGGATTGCTTTCCTAGATCTGCTCCAGCCTTGGCCCCATCCCAGCTGTTGTGGGCATTTGGTAACTGAACCAGTAGATGGGAGCACTCGGGGTTTGTGTGTGTGTGTGTGTGTGCTTCACAAATATTTTAAAAATTAAATAAAATGTAATATATGTACACATACACACAATGGAATACTATTTATCCTTAAAGAAGAGGGCAGTCCTATCACTGGCAACAATGTGGATGAACCTTAAGGACATTATGCCAAGTGGAATAAGCCAGGCACAGAAAGACATAGATAACTCATGATCTCACTGTATTTGTGGAATATAAAAACATTACATTCATAGAAGTAGAGAACAGAGCAATGGTTACTAGAGGCTGGGCAGGGAGGGTGATGAAAAATAGATGTTGATCAAAGAGTACGAAGTTTCAACAGGAGGAATAAACTTCACTGAGCAGTGTGCAGATGGTCAGAATAATAACTAGCAGTGCACTGTTGACCTCAAAATCACTAAGAGGAGATTTCAAATATTTCTACCACAAAACAAATGACACATGGGCAAGGCGATGGACTTGTTGACTGGCCTGATTTAATCATTCCATGTTGCAAACATATATCGAAACATCACGTGGTACCTCATGAATATATGCAATTATAATTTGTCAATTAAAACTTTAAAAATGTATGAGTGGTAAATATCATTTGACAAATAAATGGTATGAAAGGAAACATGATTGCCTGTGAGTTGATCACTGTTGCAGCCAGATGACAGGAACATGGAATTCACTGTATTATCCCACCTACTTTTGTATATGTTCTATTTTCTATTGTGAACAAGAGAGGAGGAGAGACACTGAGAGAGAGAACAGCAGCACACACAATCAGACATGCAAAGCAGTAAGAACAGTGACTGGAAGGTAGTAAGGACCAAAAGCCACCAGATGCTGGGAGAAATAATACACACACACTGGTTGTGAAAGCGCCACAAAACTCTCAGCAGTATGCCCTGGATCTCTGCTGACCCTGATTCTGCAGCCGAACCCTGGGAGACCACAGGGCCTGGGCCTCCATGAGGGGTGACGGTGCCTGGCAGACACAGTGGTACCCAGGAGATGCCTGGCCAAAGATGGCAGATGCCTAGTAGAACCTCAGGTAGCCCATGGCGCCACCTGGAGGCAGAGGACTTGATCTTTCGCATGCCCAGGTGACTTGAGGGGAACTTGCTCAATGGCTTGGACAGTTTTGTGAGGAGCTTAATTGAGATCATCGTCACATGACTCTTCCACATGAACAGGACGGTAAGGTCTTTAAAAAGTAAATATTTCTTCCTCAAGCTGGGAAGGACTGTTACTAGATATTCAAGTTGCCACTTTCCTATAGGAGGAAAGAACCAATGGCTTCTTCTACTCAAGGTCATTTATAGGTGTTGGCCTCATGGCATTCTAGTCAAAGCCGCTGCCTGCAATGCCAGCATCCCACTGGGTGTCAGCTGCTCCACTTCTGATCCAGCTCACTGCTAATGCGCCTGGGAAAGCAATAAGGTGGCCCAAGTACTTGGGATCCTGAACCCACATGGGAGACCCGGATGAAGCTCCTGGGTTTGGGCCTGGCCCAGCCCTGGCCACTGTGGCCATCTGGGGAGTGAACCAACAGATGAAAGACCTCGCTCTCTCTGTTTCTCCCTCTCTAACTCTGAATTGCAAATAAATTTTTTTTAAAGTTGATTTATAGAATACTTGGATGCTTGACCCCTGCATAAGCTCAGTCATCCACCAGCACAGAACCTTTTCTTTTCTCAAATATTTCCCAAACTGGGAGTGCCCAGATTCTGGAGGACATTAGAATTACTTGTTAAAAATGCAAACCTGGGTTCAATTCTTGGCTCCAGCTTTCTGCCAATGCGGAGTCTGGGAGACAGCAATGATGGCTCAAGTAACTGAGTCCCTGGCAACACCGTGGGACACCTGACTTGTGTGCATGGCTCCTAGCTTCAGCATCAGCCCAGCCCTGTCTGTGAGGAGTGACTCAGTGGGTAGAAGACATCTCCTTCTTCTCCTTCGCTTTCTCCCTCTTCCTCTCCCAGGCTCTAGGCCAACCCCCACCCCAGACTTTTGTGAGTGGGCATAGGAGAACCAAGGCCCTTAACAAACCTGTCTTCCAGGGCAGGCTGTTCTCAGGCTAAAGGGGAAAAGAGCTTAACCCACTGCGCCACAAGGCCCATCCTCTAGGGTCACTTTCATGAGGGCTCCACTCTGTGACCTAATCACCTGCCACAGGCCCCACCTCCTAATACCATCTCATTGGGCTTAGGACTGCAGCCCATGAATTTGGGGGGACACGACCCCACAGTCCGCAGCAGATGGGGACAGCTAAGTTTGCCCACTGGAATCTCCCAGGCAGTGCCCAGCCAAAAAGAGAACCATCACCCGACTGCAACCTGCAAGGCCGAGGGCCCCTCTGTGACCCCAGGGTGCTGGCATTTTCAGAGCACTCTGCGGGAGCTGCCCCAGGCACAGAGCCAGCCTTGAGCAGATTCAGGCTCAAGTGCAGCAGCAGGACAATCTCCATGGCCACTGGCTAAGGGGCAGCCAGGTCCTAAGGCACAGACACTGCCCTGGAAACACTGCCCTAACTCCCGGAGGGGGCAGGGCTGGGCCAGCTCTCAGCAGACCACCCTGTGGGCAGCGAGGAAAGGGAAGCCAAGCTCCACGGTCCTGGTCTCTCACCCTCCAGGGGTCACAGCCTCATTCCATCTGCAGCTGGCCCCACCTCCTGCTCTCCCTTGTACTTGTTTCACAAAGGCCGATGTCCGCCACGCCCACTGAGTGAGATGTAGAACGTGCTAGCTCATCAGAAGGAAGGCAGGGAAGCCGGGTCAGATCACTTGGCAGAGAGAACCAGAAGCCCCCTTAAAGCCTCCTCTGGAAATGATCTGTTCTCAGCTAAAGTCCTCTGCAAGCATTAGCCACCCGTGTCCTGGGTCGCTCCCCAAACCTCCCATTGTCGTCAGCTCTGGCCTTCACCTGCGGTCCTGTCGAGCTCCTGGAACTGCAGTGTGTCCCCCGGGAATGGGGGTCCTCACCCTCCCCCCGCACCCGAGGCTGCTTACCAAAATACTCCTCTTGGGTCCCCACTCGCCACCCCGCCTTCTCTGTGATGGAGGAGAGATTGAGATTATGCTGCCAAGAGAGTAAGCCAGAGGCGGGTGGTGGCACAGCAGGTTAAGCCGCCATCTGTGACACCGGCATCCTGTAACGGAGCACAGGTTCCAGCCGCTGATCCAGCTCCCTGCTAATGTGCCTGCAAAGGTAGCAGATGAGGGCCCAAGTGCTCGGACTCCTGCCACTCACATGAGAAACCAAGACGGAGATCCTGGCTCCTGGTTTCAGCATGGCCCAGCCCTGACTATTCCAGCCATGTGGGGAGTGACCCAGCAAATGGAAGATCGCTCTCAGTCTCTCCCCGCCCCTACATGTGTCACTCTGCTTGCCAAATAAACAACCCTTTTTTTAAAAGAGAAAGCCATTCTTCACAACGACACATTCGTTACTTCCGCTTCCTCCGTGAATCAGGAGCTGTGCTAGGTGGCAACACAGCACCACCAACTTGAGAGGAAGGGGTTCCGGCTGTTAAGATGAGCAAATTGGGGCCGGCACCGTGGCATAGTAGGTTAGGCTTCTTCCTGCGGCGCTGGCATCCCATATGGGCCCTGGTTCAAGTCCTGGCTGCTCCACTTCTGATCCAGCTCTCTGCTATGGCCTGGGAAAGCAGCAGAAGAAGGTCCAAGTGCTTGGGCCCCTGCACCCACATGGGAAACCCAGAAGAAGCTCCTGGCTTCAGAATGGCCCAGCTCTGGCTGTTGCAACCATTTGGGGGATGAACGAGCAGATGGAAGATTCTACCTCTCTCCATCTCCCTCTCCTTCCCTCCCTCCCTCTCTCCCCCCTTCCCTCTGTCTGTAACTCAACCTCTCAAATAATAACTAAAATAAATCTTAAAAAAAAAAAAAAAAGATGAACAAATTTAGTCCCAGAGAGATGGAGCTACTAGTCCAGGACCAATCAGCTAAGAAACCAATAACAGAAGACAAAAAAGCCAACTTTTTAACATTTTATTTATTTATTTAATTTATTTGAGAGGTAGAGTTACAGACAGTGAGAGGGAGAGACAGAGAGAAAGGTCTTCCTTCCATTGGTTCACTCCCCAGATGGCCGCAACGGCCGGAACTGCGCCAATCCGAAGCCAGGAGTCAGGAATTTCTTCTGGGTCTCCCAGGGGCCCAGGGACTTGGGCCATCTTCTACTGCTTTCCCAGGTCATAGCAGAGAGCTGGATTGGAAGAGGGGCAGCCAGGACTAGAACCGGTGTCCATATGGGATGCCAGAGCCGCAGGTGGAGGATTAACCTACTGTGCCACAGAGCCAGCCCCAACCAACTTTTCTTAAATGGGCAAAAATCTGAAAAGACATTTCTCCAAAGTTTTCAGATGGTCAATAAGTGCATGAAGGAAACACGAACCAAATCCACGAGGAAATGCTGCTGCACACGCGCCAGGATGGCTATCATCAGACAGACGAGGCCTGGCTGTGGGGAGACCAGAACCCTCCGACGTTGCTGCTGGGACTGTAAAACGGTACAGCCACTTGGCAAGCAGTCTGGCAGCTCCTCAAGAAGTTAAACACAGACTCTCCAACAACTCAGCCACGCCACTGCACCTGTGCTTGCAAGAGAACCGAGAACATGTTTACACGAGGGCCTGCGCACAAATGTTCACAGCAGCTTCATTCGTGAGAGTCAAAGAATGGCAGCCACAGACATCCATCAACGGATGAACAGATCCATAGAATGTGGTATGTCCATAAGTGGAATATCATGCAATCAAAAACAATGAAGTACTGATTTGTGCTGCCATGTGGTGAACCTTGCAAACATCATGCTAAGTCAATGCAAACACACACACACAAGGTATGATTCCATTGATATGAAATGTCCAGAAAAGGCGAATCCACAAAGATGGAAAATAGATCAGTGTTTGTGGGGGCCTGGAGAGAGGGGAGAGCAAGTGACCGCTCATGGGCATAGGGTTTCTTTTCAGGGCCGATAAAAGTGTTCTGGAACATTACTCAAATGCACACTTCATTTTTTTTCCTTTTTTAAAAATTTTACTTGAGTATAATAACAATGTTAGACCAGAGGTTGCATCTGGCTATCCAGAGGGCAAATGAAAGGCTTTTAAAGAAAAAAGCAATAGGGGAGGCCGGCGCCGCGGCTCACTAGGCTAATCCTCCGCCTAGCGGCGCCGGCACACCGGGTTCTAGTCCCGGTCGGGGCGCCGGATTCTGTCCCGGTTGCCCCTCTTCCAGGCCAGCCCTCTGCTGTGGCCAGGGAGTGCAGTGGAGGATGGCCCAGGTGCTTGGGCCCTGCACCCGCATGGGAGACCAGGAAAAGCACCTGGCTCCTGGCTCCTGCCATCAGATCAGCGCGGTGTGCCGGCCGCAGTGCGCCGGCCGCGGCGGCCATTGGAGGGTGAACCAACGGCAAAGGAAGACCTTTCTCTCTGTCTCTCTCTCTCTCTCTCACTGTCCACTCTGCCTGTAAAAAAAAAAAAAAAAAAGCAATAGGGGAAGATACATAGAAAAGTTGACTAAAACTGTAACTTGGATAAATTTTTTTTGTTTGTTTTACTTGAGAGCTAGAGGGACAAGAGAGAAAACACCTGTCCTTGAACCATTTGGTTCACTCCCCAGAGGCCTGCAATGGCCAGGGCTAGGTCAGCCAGGAGCCAGGGACACAATCCAGGTTTCCCCGTGGCTGGCAGGAACCTGAGCCATCACCACTGCCTCCCAGGGTCTGCACTGGCAGGAAGCTGGAGTCAGGAGCCAGAGCCCAGAACTGAATCCAGGCACTCCAATGTGGAACAGCGAGGGTCTTAACCACTAGGCTACACACCTGTTCCCAGCTGTATACTTAGAAAGGATGAATTTTGTGGTATGTGAATTACATCTTTAAAAAAAAAAAAAAAGCTGATAAAAACCCAATCAAGAGTCCAACCCAAGAAATCAGCCTCCAGCAGCCTGCACCACTCACACCATGTCAGCCACAGCCTAAAACAACCAAACTTCCTCACGACAGAACGTCACTGACCCACTTGCTCCCAGTGGGGAGCCACCAGGTTTTCACGTGACTCTGCAGAGGTCTAGGCTTCCAGCTGACCACCCTCAGGCTGGCTGGAACCTAGGACTCCATCATCCTGGACCAAGATGATGGAGCAGCTCAGTCAGATCTCTCTTTGGAAATTGGAACTGGGGACAAGGGACTGAGCGTTGGGCCAGGAGAGCGAGGCAGCAGGACACAGACAGAGCTGGACTCAGGGCAGCCGCTGGAGATGGTGAGATGGCAGAAGCCAGGAGGAAGCAACAATGTCACGAAAGCCAAGGGGGCAGCAGAGGAGAAGGCCCAAGTGGTGAACAGAGACACCATCCTTCCTGCCGCATGGCTCCACATACGCCAGGAGCCAGCTCTGGGATTCTCACTCGTCCCCGAGGTGTGTCTACAGTATTACCTTGATGGGGTCTGTGGTTTATGCTGATGCCAATGCAACCACGGCACTCAGCTGGGGTTTGTAGCCTCCAACCTGGATGCATGACCTCGGGGAGGGGAGGGTCCCTCGGTGAGCCGCCCATTACTAAGAAACCAGCGGGTCTCCAAAGGCGTTCTCAGGAGCACTCACAGCTGTCTGCCCAGAAGTCTGCTGAGGGACCTCAGGAGCCATTTCAGACCCAGGCCTTGGATGCCCTGAGACTTTCCCAGCAGAGAGAAGCTGGTGACCACGGTGACACTGGGTAAGGTGTCTTTCTCGACTTTCCTTTGTCTTTTTTTTTTTTTTTTTTTTTTTTTGACAGGCAGAGTGGACAGTGAGAGAGAGACAGAGAGAAAGGTCTTCCTTTGCCATTGGTTCACCCTCCAATGGCCGCCGCGGCTGGCGCACCGCGCTGATCCGATGGCAAGAGCCAGGTGCTTCTCCTGGTCTCCCATGGGGTGCAGGGCCCAAGCACTTGGGCCATCCTCCACTGCCTTCCTGGGCCACAGCAGAGAGCTGGCCTGGAAGAGGGGCAACCGGGACAGAATCCGGCACCCCGACCGGGACTAGAACCCGGTGTGCCGGCGCCACAAGGCGGAGGATTAGCCTATTGAGCCGCGGCGCCGGCCTCCTTTGTCTTCTGATTTATTTGGTATGACTTGGTCTCTGGAACCCTTAATCTATCCCATGGTTAAATAGCTGCTTAGCGTGCTCTCATCCCACACTGGAGGGCCTGGACTCCGTGCCTGATTCCAGTTTCCTGCTCATGCACATCCCAGGAGGCCGGTGATGGCTCTAGTACCTGGATTTCTTCCACCCACGTGAGAAACCCAGATAGAGTTCCAGGCTCCTGACTTGGGCCCGGCTCAGCCTTGGCTATGCAGGCATTTGGGGAGGAATCAATAGATTGGAGAACTCTTTCAAATAAGTAAATTTTTTAAAAATAGTGTAGAGTAAACAAAGTGCTCAGACCATCTAACTTCTCTGCAGTGACCTTGACCCATCTGTATTCTTCAGTGTAAGGAGAAGACATTTCGGTTGCCACTTTTAATGGGGGTGGGGGTGGGGGGTGGAGACTGTTGCTGGAAACATTTACCTTCATCTACTATGCTGAGAGAAGGGGGAGATGTGTCAGCTTTGATCTCCACATGTTTAATAATGAGGAAATGAAGTGTGCCCAGGCCAGTGGGATCATGAAGTCTCAGCCTTACTGCAAAAGTTGGTACCAGGGGACCAAGTAGCCTGGCCTTTCATTTTCCCACATCAAGGCTGAGTCACCACCAAGACAGAAGAGGTATCCAGATGGGCCTGAAGAAGCAGCAGGTGGTAGGGCCAGGCTCCAGTCCTGGTGAAGCCAGCACACTTGTGCCCTCGTGGCCTCAGTATCTACGGAACCTTCCAGCTACAACCTCAGGTCAGTACTTTTCTGAGCCCCACCTGCACAGACCAGGCAGGCAGACACCATCCCAAGGATGAGGCCAGGAGACGGAAAATGAGGCAGACACAGGTCTTCTCTGCCTATGGCTAGGAGGCTGGGATTTGACCTCAGTCTTGCCGGGGCTGACTGGTGACCATGGGAATGAGGGTGGGCAACATGTAGGGGGCACTGCCAGTGTGACAGCATCCTACATATAGGGTTAACACCCTTAGGCTCATCTCTAAAATGAAAGTTAACCATTATTTAAGGCCTCTTCCCCCTGTCATTATCACATTTACTGGCTTCTTCTGTAATCAGGACTGAGCCACCTACAGAAGACCACCCATGGGATGATGGTGAGGTTCATGACAATGACACTAGCTAGTGCTCATGGAGTACTCATCCTGTGCCATATTCGACTGAATGATCAACTCAACAGATCTTCAAAAGTACCTATGGGTTCAGTATTGTTTTATTTGTTTGTTTGTTTGTTTTTGACAGGCAGAGTGGACAGTGAGAGAGAGACAGAGAGAAAGGTCTTCCTTTTGCCGTTGGTTCACCCTCCAATGGCCGCCGTAGCTGGCACGCTGCGGCCGGTGCACCGCGCTGATCCCATGGCAGGAGCCAGGAGCCAGGTGCTTTTTCCTGGTCTCCCATGGGGTGCAGGGCCCAAGCACCTGGGCCATCCTCCACTGCACTCCCTGGCCACAGCAGAGAGCTGGCCTGGAAGAGGGGCAACCGGGACAGAATCCGGCGCCCCAACTGGGACTAGAACCCGGTGTGCCGGCGCCGCTAGGCGGAGGATTAGCCTAGTGAGCCACGGCGCCGGCTCAGTATTGTTATTATCTCCATTTGACAGATAAGGAAACTGAGGCCAGAGAGGTTAAATAACTTATCCAATTCACATCTTTGTTAAGTGACAGAGCCTGATGTCAAGATATCAAACTTCCCTTATATTCCAACCAAGGAGGCAAGATGAATCCACATCAAACAACTTAAGAAAAGCAGGGCAGAGGGCTAAATTGTGCAGTACAAACATTAACCTCTAGAGGATTCAGAAAACTATAGCATGTGAACCAAAACCCGTCTCTTTGTAAATAAAGTTTTATTGAAACACATTCATACCCATTTGTTCAAATTTTCCAGGGCTACTTTCATGTTGCCTTGGCAGAGTTGACTACTTGCAACAGAGACCACATGGCCCATTAAAAATATTTACTATCTGACCCTTTCAAGTTTGCCAATCCCCCGTTCATAGGGACCAACCGGCTGGGTTTGCCCAGGACTGAAGAAGTGCCTGAGATGCAGAAATCCACATCTGAAAACCAGTGGAGTCTTGAGCAAACTGGGGCAAAGCTGGCCACTTCACTCCACTGCTTTAGAGAGGCTCAGAGGAAGACAAGAGCCGTGGGAGTCACAGGTAGGCCTTAACAACGTGCAGTTAGCACATGGCGGGTGGGACATGGGTGAGGGAGGAGGGGGGAGAGCATCAGAGCAGGAAAGACCACCAGGAGCCTGGATGACCAGCCCAGGATGATCACCAGAAAGCGCGGAGAGAGACGGGTGTCCTGGGGCACACTGTGCCTGGTGGGAAGCAGGTGTAGGAGTCACCGATCAAAGCCCCCTAAGACACAGTCATGCACAGTTGGTAGCTCTGTGGGTCGGTCCTGTCTGCTGGATGGATTGTAAATACGTATGAAAATGCTAAGTGTGCACGTACGTGCTTTGTCTGCCTATAGAGGTGGGGTGAGGACCCCACGTCTACACTGCACCTTTTCTGAAGTGACCCTGCTCCTCCCTTCAGCGCCTCTTGACTTTGGAACTCTATCCCCTGACTTGCGGCCGAGGGATGGCGGCAGACCACTCCAGCAGAGATCTGGCACGTTTCCTCGTGCACTCTTGTTCTGCTTTAGGCCTGAGAACAAACTGGGTCTTAGAGCAAAAGCGGCCGCTCCAGGTGTCCCTGCCAAGGCTGTCACAGACTCAGACAAGGGAGTGAGCCCTCCGAGCCCAGACTTGCCAGCTGAGTACTTACAGTCCAGGCTGCTGAGTGAGGAGATGTTTGTTACACAGCGCTATTGTGCAGCTAGATAACGGACACTGCTTTTCTCAGAACTCATCAGACAAAAATCACACACACACTTTTTAAAAAAAACTCTAAATGTTCAAATAATCGGGGAATTTTTTTTAAAGATTTTTTTAAAAATATTTTATTTATTTATTTATTTGAGTTACAGACAGAGAGAAAGAGACAGAGACAAAGGTCTTCCATCCTGTTTCACTCCCCAAATGGCTATAAAGGCCAGAGCTGGGTTGATCCAAAGCCAGGACCCAGGAGATTCTTCCAGGACTTCCACGCGGATGCAGGGGCCCAAGGACTTGGGCCATCATCTACTGCTTTCCCAGGCCATAGCAGAGAGCTGGATCGGAGGAGGAGCAGCCAGGACTAGAACTGGCGCCCATATGGGATGCCAGACAGGTCAAAGCTTAGCTTACTACACCACAGCACCGGCCCCGGGGACTGTTTTTTGTTTTGTTTTGTTTTGTTTCATTTTGTTTTGTTTTTCTAAATTAAGTCCATAAACAGAATGTGAGTTATTTAAAAACTTAATACTTACCAATATTTATTGACATGGAAAGATATCCTCTTCATGTTAAATGAAAAAAAAAAAATGGGCCAAGCAGCATTAAATACCATCTGTTGGGGCCAGCACTGTGGCACAGTGGGTAAAGTTGGCATCCCATATGGGCACCAAGTCAAGTCCCACTGCTCCACTTTTGATCCAGCTCCCTGCTAATATACCTGGGGAAAGCAGTAGAAGATGGCTGAAGTACCTGGGCCCCTGCCACCCACACAGGAAACCCGGATGGAGTTCTAGGCTCCTAGCTTCCACCTGGCCCATACCTGATCACTACAGCCATTTGGGGAGTGAACTGGAGGAAGAAATGTGTGTGTGTGTGTGTGTTTAACCCTCTGGTTCTGTAACTTTACCTTTCAAATAAATAGGACAAATCTTTATACAAAAAAAAGGTACCATCTGTTTTTGTCAAATTTGAGAGAGAACCCTAAATGGTAATGGTGATTTCCTTTCAGTATTGCGTTGTTTTTTTTTTTTTTTTTACTTCTTTATCCTTTACCATATTATGTGAAATTTTAAAATGACTATGTACTATCTTTACAGACAGAAGAAATGGAAATGTCACCAAGGAAGCTTATCTCTTCTAGTCCTTAGAAAATCTCTCTCCTCCCTCCCAGCTCCCGGGATACTTCCTCCCAGAACAGACCCCGACCGACCACAAGATTTCTCTTCCCACTGGCCCAGGAGACTCAGCCCCATGCCATGGATGTGGGGACACCTAGCCCAGGAGGACAGCTGTGGGCAGGTACCGGGAAAAGCTCGCTCCCAGCCACTCTGCAAACGAAGCAATGAAATTACCCATGAAGCCAACTCCAACCGTGTTTTTAAACCCTTCTATCCAAGTCATAATATTTTTAGAGTGCGATTTACTTTATAATATTTTAATAACTCCAGCATTGTAACTGCAAGTCCTTTGTAGATGGTCTCAGGGGCCTTCCTGGGAAGTTGTACTTAATGAGGTTTATAATTCAATATAACTACATCTGCATCTTTAATTATGCCTAACATTTAATCTTCATTGCGCCACTTGAATTGGAAGAGCTAAAATTAGGCCCGCTGTAGTTTAATCTGATAATAAACATCCATGACATTTAGAGCAAAAATGTACTCATTTCATTAGAGTGGCCGACACATTTACCATTTGCCTGAACTGGAAAATGCTCTCCCCAGCTTCCCAACTATAACAGTCCCCCAGCAGGCCCCCAGAGCCCTGGAGCAGACCAGGATCCTGGAGGGGCACGGCCCAACGTCCCCATTATCCAAGGGCACCGAGGCCCAAGAGGTTAAGTCATTCACTGTCCCTAGTCACACAGCAAGTGAACAGGGAGAGGGTATTACGGGAAGCAAGACCCAAGATTCTTGGATCCATGATGAACGAGCTACTTTTCTTTCTTCTGTCACCACCCTAGCACCTGCGGCTAAATCAGGACACAAGTTTTGGAAGCCAAGACTCCCTCTGGGCAACCACTCTCCCCTTTCTATGGAATCCAGATGAGATGTCCTTCAAGTCCCTGCCCTGAGCCTCTCCTCCAGCTCCAAACCCAAGCCAATGACAGATAAAACACATAAAAGGAGAACATTCAAAACATACAGCCTCCTAAAAACAAGATAAATATCTCCATAGACCAAAACCCAAGAAAGCAAAATTTTGAATGGACTGAAACCTGGACCTGTTTGGCTAAAGGTCCAGAGGAGGCAGGGGTGGGCAGGCGTTTGGGCTCCTGGGATACTGAGAACCGGAAATGGCCGTTTGAGGCAGGGGATGGGGCCCATGCCCGCTGATCTAAGCTGGAGCAGGGTGGGGGCAGGGTGCTGCGCCTCATGACAATCTGCTGTAGAGAGGACAGGGGGAGCAGGCAGTTTCCTCCAGGATCACCTGGACCCTGCTGCCTGCCGCCTGCTGCCTTAGTGGCTCTGCTATAAGACCTGGTTTTGAACCGGGCCCCCAGGGAGCTAGTGGAAATAATTGTACAATCACTTATCAGGGAGGAGTAAGAGCGGAGAGAAAAAAAGAATACAAGTGAGCCACTCAAGATGAGCTTACAGACCAAAATTCCAAAAAATTGTGGAAAATGACAACCGTGAAAGACAACCAAATTCCTCCTAAGTGCCCACTCTAGATAACATAAAAATAGTGAAGCAATCTGAAAATTACAATAAATTGAGCTCCTAATCCTTCAATAGATAACATTCATGAAAAAGAACAAGAAATTGCCAAACAAAAGCAAATGAATATGAAACAAGTCAGAAATCCTCTAAAGGAAAAGTAGGAGTAGAATCACTGCTTGAGGGGCCAGCGCTGTGGCTCAGCGGGTAAAAGCCATCCCATTTGGGCGCCAGTTCTAGTCCCAGCCACTCCACTTCCAATCCAGCTCTCTGCTGTGGCCTGGGAAAGCAGTGGAAGATGGCCAAGTCCTTGGGCCCCTGCACCCACGTGGGAGACCCAGAGGAATCTCCTGGCTCCTTGCTTCAGATCAGCGCAGCTCCGAATGTTGCAGCCATCTGGGGAGTGAACCAGCAGATGGAAGACCTCTCTCTCTGTATCTACCTCTCTCTGTAACTCTGTCTTTCAAGTAAATAAAATAAATCTTTAAAAAAAGAAAAAAAAAAAAAAGAATCACTGCTCGAAAGCACAACGTCAAGGCCAAAGGCAGCCGGGAGGCAGAATTCCTCCCCAAAACAAAGCTCCCCCAAAATACCAATATCAACAAGTCATAAGAAATCCTCTGTTGAGAGATTCTAGGAAATTCCTTCTGATGTTTGAGAGTAAGATTAGGAAGTTTCTCCCTCTTCCTAAAAATAAATGGGAAGAAGGTAGCTCTACTGGCTGCTGGCAGCAAACCTACAAAGGGAGCCAGCCCTAAAATAAAGCTGATGCTATAGATGGCAAAAAAAAAAAAAAAAAAAAAAAAAAAAGAGAGAGAGAGAGAGAGAAAAGAATTAGGTGTCCTAAGGACCTCATGAAGTTCAGCGTCACACAACCCTGAAGCCTGTCCCAACCTGTGGACATCCGCCCGGGTAAGGCTATAAGGTTCCTTATGAACAAATAAGTGAGCAATTTAGCTCCTTTGTTAATGGCAGTGGAAAGCATCCCACCAGATGCAGGCACACCCTGCGTGGAGGCAACCTGGCAGCAGGGAGCTGGCTCCCTGAGCGTCCCACTGGGCACCAAGGATATAGTAGTACGCCTCCCCGCATCTTCCTCACACGGCTGTTTGCTGGCTTTGTTGCATTCAGGCTCCTTCGATTCCTGACCTCGCAGGGGAGGCGGTCTCCGGATGCTGAGACATTCTGAGAAGCAGCAGCCTACGCTCGGGCAGGGTGCAGATGGGGCCCGGCACCCAGCTCCCTCTGCCTTCCCCTGCAGAGGGCAGCTTGCCTATGGAATCCGCGCACTTGCAATTCCCTTCTAACTGCACCAGCAGGCTCCAATCCCGTTGCTTGCTGCTTCTTGTTATTTGCTTGGAATCAAAACTGCTGGGAAGTCAAAATTAGCCTCTTCGTACCAGCGTGAAACAGAAACAGAGACAGGCCCTTGGCTTCTGGGAGGCAAGAAGCTAAGACGCTTCTCCTCTTCCTGTGAACACAGAGCCCAGGGTTACATGGTCGTCTCCGAATTCCACGAGTTGGAGGCAGCGCTGTCCTTGACCTCCTGTAAAGAGGAAGCAGCAGAAGTCTTGCAGAGGAGGGACATGAGGGCAGCCATCTGTCAGAAGTCATGGCAGCGGCCGAAACCGTCTCTTCCCTGGAGGCGGCCAGGGGCAGGTTGTGAGGACCGGGTGTTAATCACCCTATGCCTTGCTTGACACCATGCATTGATCCTGTTTTGTTTTGTTTTGTTTTGTTTTTTTTATTTTCTTTGTTTCATTAAGCTTTGACAACCTGGGGCCTTGCCCATCCTGGCAAGATGGCCCCTCCCAGGGCTAGCCAGTTCCCAGAGACAACAATCAACACTTGTCTGCCAACACACCTTCCATACGCAACACAGTGAAGCCACAGTCTATATTCCTCACCTTCTCCTTTATCTGAGCCCACACACACCAAGCCAGTATCTCCCCTGCCCCAAGTCACTGCAGGGCCAGGTGACTGGATGGCCCCAGAAACTGGAGACCACCTCTCTAGAACAGAGCCCACCAGCATTACCCGCACTACCCGGTCTGAAGCTGCTCATGCTTGCCTACCCCGTCCTGCCCATCCCTTCCCACAGAAACCCCAACAACAGCTCTTGGCTGTGCCCTCGTGTCACACTCTCTGCCCCCGATGGACCCGTGTGCCTCCCCATCTGGCCCTGTGGTGTAGCACGGCCTGCCCCATCCTCTTGGAAACTGTAAGTAATAAATTCTTCTTTCAAGGTAGTCGCCTGAAGTCTGTCCTCTTACTATCCCTGATTAAAACAAAATCCCAGGCACATTTTACAGCACACAACCACCAGTAACTCTCAGCCAGGTACAATGGGACTTCAAAAAGCTCCCGGACAAATAGAACTAGGAGGTGCATCTGATGCAGATGTTTGGCCCAGCGGTTGAGATGCCACCTGGGGAAACAGCATCCATATCAGAGAGCCTGGCTCTGGTCCTGCTCCAATCCCAGTTTCAGCTTCCTGCAAATGTGCACCTGGGAGCTGGGTGATGGCCCTAGTACTTCGGTCCCCACCACCCATATGGGAAACCCAGATTGTGTTCCTAGTTCCCAGCTTCTGCTTGGCCAAGCCCCAGCTCTTGTGGGCATTTGGAGAGTGAACTAACAGGTGGAAAATCTCTTTCTCTCTTTCTTTCAAAGTAAATAAATACTATATTTTTTTATTGCTTCCTTTGGTGCAAAAATATTGAAACCCATGCATAATTTAAAAAAAAAAAACACATTTTCCATAAACATTTGAAGACCCCGCCTATACTTCGACGCATCCTCAGAGGCAACGTCTGCCACATTGCAAATGCTGGAACTATCAGCTCCATGTTTTATGTGACGAGAGAGAGGATAAGTAGATTGAGTAATTTGTTGATATTGGCTGACAGGGAATAGGGTTTAAAAGCTAAGGATGGGGGCTGGTACTGTGGGGTAGCAGGTAAAGCCACCGCCTACAGTGCTGACATCCCATATGGGCGCCGGTTCGAGTTCTGGCTGCTCCATTTCCAATCCAGTTCTCTGCTATGGTCTGGGAAAGCAGCAGAAGATGGCCCAAGTCCTTGGGCCCCTATACCCTTGTGGGAGATCCAGAAGAAGCTCCTGGCTCCTGGCTTCTGATCGGCACAGCTCTGGCCATTTTGGCCAATAGAGGAGTGAACCAACAGATGGAAGACCCTCTCTCTCTCTCTCTCTCTCTCTCTCTCTCTGTGTGTGTGTGTGTAACTCTTTCAAGTAAATAAATCTTAAAAAAAAAAAAAAAAAAAAAAGCTGAGGATGCCACCATTGATTTCTTCTCATGGAACCAGACAGAAGTTTAGCGATACTGGTAAGTGATGAGAGTTGGATCCTGGTGATCAAAATTGAGTTTTATTTTAAGAGGGGCTTTGTCCATGGATGTGAAATGTGCTGCGTGTAGTCAAAGGTGGTATTGGGGAAACCTGACAAAGCACGGAGCAGGAAATCACCAGTGTTACTGCATCCGATCCTGGAGCTTTTTGTTTACATTCCTACAACCTCAGGAGGAGGTGGGCCTTGCAGGAATGCAGCCAAGTGGGGCAGAGCCCTGTTAACACTGAACTCCACACCTGGATACTCCCCTGGGTGTCCCAGACACGCCACCCAGGCGAGCGTGGGCAAGCAGGAAATCATGGTTAGAGGAGCACCAGGGGTCTTTCTCCCTGCTGCTCCCAGCGTGGCCTGTGCTTCTGTAGCAGCAGCCTCACCTGGGAGCACGTTAAAAATGCAGACTCTTAGTCGGCATCTCAGCTCACTAAGCTAATCCTCCACCTAGCGACGCCGGCACACCGGGTTCTAGTCCCGGTCGGGGCGCCGGATTCTGTCCCGGTTGCCCCTCTTCCAGGCCAGCTCTCTGCTGTGGCCAGGGAGTGCAGTGGAGGATGGCCCAGGTGCTTGGGCCCTGCACCCCATGGGAGACCAGGATAAGTACCTGGCTCCTGCCATCGGATCAGCGCGGTGTGCTGGCCGCGGCAGCCATTGGAGGGTGAACCAACAGCAAAGGAAGACCTTTCTCTCTGTCTCTCTCACTGTCCACTCTGCCTGTCAAAAAAAAAAAAAAATGCAGACTCTTGAGCCCCCTCCCAGGCTCACTGCATCAGAATCTCTACATCAAGAAGCTCTCCAGCTGCGTCACGTGCATATTTCATGGAAAGCTCTAGTCTTCAGACATTCAAGCTGGGGACTGATTAGGATATGGGTAGAGGAAGAGATCAGAGAGATGGACTTAAGGTATAAAGTGAGCGGCTAGTACTGGGCCTGTGTGCTTGGTACTTTTTAGGTACCACAGACCTGATATAACTCCCACTGCTGGGCTGGCATTGTGGAGTAGTGGGTTAAATCAATGCCTGCAACACCTGCATCCAAGGTAGGTGCTGGTTTGAGTCCCGGCTGCTCCACTTCTGATCCAGCTCCCTGCTAATGGCCTGAGAAAGCAGCACAAGATGGCCCAAGTGCCTGGGTGCCTGCTACCCATGTGGGAGACCTGGGAGAAGCTCAGCCCTGGATGCTGTGGCCACTTGGTAAGTGAACCAATCAAGATCTCCTCTTCCCTCTTTCCAATAAGGAAATATTTTATTTAAACAAAATCCCCCTTCTTTGATCCCAGGTAGGTTATCAGGGTTTTGCCGATGTGAGCTGGATGATTCTTTGTCATGGGGGCTGTCCTATACATTGTAGGATGTTCAGTATCCCTGGCCTCTACTTACTATATGCCAGTAGCTTCTCTAATCCCTCCCCACATTCTCCTAAAGTGTGATAAGCAATATGATCTCCCAACACTGCCAGGTGTTCCAGAACAGGCAGGGGGGAGGGGCACCTGCCCTGAGAACCACTGAGTCAGATAAAGTGAGCTTTCTGAATTCATGCTGCCTCTCCCGCTCTTCTTGGAACATCAGTACATGGGAGGAAACCCACTACTGGGAGAAGATAGACTTTTTGTTTTTGTTTCTTTAAAGATTGAGTTATTTATTCAAAAGTCAGAGTTACACAGAGAGAGGGAGGGACAAACAGAGATCTTCCAACTCCTGGTTCACTCCCAGAAACCTGCAATGCTGGGGCTGGGCCAGGCCAAAGGCAGGAGCTTCTCCTGGGTCTCCCACATGGGTGATGGGGCCCAAGCATTTGGGTCATCTTTCACTGCTTTTCCAGGCCATTAGCAGGGAGCTGGATCAGAAGTGGAGCAGGACTTGAACTGGCACCCGTATGGGAAGCTGGTATCACAGGCACGGCTTTATGCATTATGTCATGACTCTGGCCCCTGCGGAGTTTGTTTTCATGGCCAGGGTATGAGTTTGCTGCTGCAATTGTATTCCAGCTCTCTGCTGCCACCAAAGAGAGGAAGGTTCTCAAAGGTCTAGAAGGCAGGTCAGCAATCATTTAGAGGGAAACCACAATAAAAAGTTAACTACCTGGCTTCTAAGCCATGTATTCCTATGGCACCAAACCACTTCAAGCCAAGGGCAGCGGGAAGGGTACTGGACTAGGAGTCATAAGTGCACTGGACCAGCTCAGTCAATATTGGCTGTTTGCCTTAGGATAAGTCGATTTTCCTCCGTGGGTCTCAGTCCCTTTTCCCTGGTTAGATGAGGTATTCCTCTTCCAGAATGGTCATTCATGAAGATTCTAGACATGGTAAGAGTTGTACTGGGGGTAGGCATTATGGTGCAGTGCCACTTACAACACCCACATCCCATATTGGAGTTTTGGTTTGAGTCCTGACAACTCCACTTCCAACCCAGCTCTGTCTGATGCATCCTGGGAGGTGGAAGATGATGGCTCAGTGCCTGGTCCTGCTGCCTACATGGAAGATTCTTATGGCATTCAGGGCTCCTGGAGTCAGCCTTGTGCAGCCCTGGCTGTTGCAGGCATATTTTGGAAGTGAGCAACAGTGAACCAACGGGTGGAACATATCTTTCTTTTCTTTCCTTCTTTCCTTCCTTCCTTCCTTCCTTCCTTCCTTCCTTCCTTCCTTCCTGTTTCTCTTTCTCTCTCTCCTTGCCCCTTCCCTTCAAGTACATGAAAATAAACTTTAAAAATTAAGAGTTGTCTCTATTAGCTTCAAAAAGATGGATTCCCAATTGGGAAACACAGACTTGGCCACTAGTGAGTTTACAATAGTCATCAGTTCCTAGTTAGGCTGAGAAGAGACAAGTCCCCAGGAGGGCCGAGACGCCCAGGAGGCAAGTCCCACCACTAAATAACCTGGTCGAGGGGAGAGGTGAGCTATGAGAGCGAGTCTCCATCCAGGCAGGTGTCAACTTCATCCGAAACAAGGGAATATGGATGGATGATCTCCCAAGGCCCTTCCAGATGGGATATTCTGGACTCTGGGACTCTGAGGCTGTTGAAACCACTCTTCCCTCAAGTGGACACTCAGATGGGGAACCTGAGTCTCAGTGACCTAACTACCACCAGTAACAAGGTTCTCATCAAAAGATTGTCTAGATCCTGAATAAAACTGGGACTTTTCCAGGCCTGTCTCAGCACAGGGCTGTATCCAAAAAAACCCAAATCCAATTCCTTAAAGCTTTAGACAGAAACAAGTATATGCACAAGTTCTCTTGAGTAAGCAGCAAGAGAGAAGCTGTATCATATAACACATATCAAGGCTGCCTGAAAATAATTGACAATCTCTTCCCCAAAACCGGTTCCTCAACATTCCTTCTAGCATTCCTTCTGCCACAGCCAACCTGGCCTTGCCACCAGTTACCTTTGCTCCCTGAGCCCTCTCCAGCTAGCCTGTCTTATGTAGAGCCGCCTATTGCTCCCAATTTCTATCCTTCTTCTCGCTCCTCTCCCCCTAAATAGCACCTCCAAATCCCAGGAACTGGCTCTATCCACCAGAAACAGATTTGGCTGCATGTATCAGAAAACTAAATCTTAGCCTCACATCTCAAAGGAAGTCTTTGTAAAAGGCAGCCTTGATGCACTGAATTCCAGAAAGAAGAGCCCTTTAGAGGTGAACAAGGGCATATCGACATCCCTGCGGGAGAAGGGGTGGGGAGCCAGACTGGGGACACGTGGCATTGCCACAGCTGGAGGGGCAGTGATGAGAGAGACTCAGCTGGCCTTTGTTGACTGTATCAGAGAAACACAGCGACCACCCATGGTACAGAGCCAGGGATGTCTGACCTTACACAACATGGGAAGCTGAAAGAACATTCCATGGTAACTGTTGCCTCTTTACTATTCAGCCAGAACTCACCAGCAGTCAGCCAGATTAAGCAGTCAGAAAGGAAAGTGGAATGTGGACAAGGACAAGGACAAATTAGGATTGTAAGGCTGAAACCGGGATGCTGGGTTACAACTGGGGCAGGACAAACTGGATCTGCATCTGCCACTGACTGTCTCCAACCTGAACAGTGCGGATGATTCACAGGAAGACCCAACATCCTTCATGTAGAGGTGCACGCACAGTGGATCACGACCTGGAGAAGACACATGGTAGCTAGAGGAGTCAGGGGCCGGGTGATGACCCCCACCAGCTAGCACTCCTGGTGCCCTCACTGACCTGCAGAATGTGGAACAATATCGCTGTACCTGCATTTTCATCTTCCAAGTATTCTGCAAAATGTCTCCTCTGAAGCACCGGAAATGGAATTTTGGGAAACATAGCTCCAGTCCAGCCAAACTGATGAAATATACAGCCACTACAGACTGTATGAGCTGACAAGAAGGGATGGCAAAAGTACACTACTCATGGACCAGCACTGTGACGTTGCAGGTAAAGCTGCCACCTGCAACGCTGGCATCCCATATGAGCTGTGCACGTACTGGCTGCTCCTTGCTAATGGCCTGGGAAAAGCAGCAAAAGATGGCCCAAGTACTTGGAGTCCTGCCACCCACATGGGAGACCAGGATGAAGCTCCTGGTGGGCTTCAGTGTCGCCCAGCCCCACCCTTTGCAGCCATCTAGGGATTGAACCAGCAGATGGAAGCTCGCTCTGTGTGTGTGTGTGTGTGTGTGTGTGTGTGTGTGAGCACCCTTCTCTCTCTGTAACTCTTTCAAATAAAGAAGTAAATCTTTTTTTAAAAATTGCTCAGACCAACAATTCTCCCTCTTTGAGAAATTTTGCCAAACAGGAGTCCTGCGGTAAGGAGAGGTAAGCAGACAAATCACTTAGTTCCTCTCGACTTCATGGTGATTGGATTTGGGACGCTGCAGAGTTGAACGCAACATGAACCAGAAATATCTGGAACTCGGCAATCCAGCCTCCCCCATCTCAAATACTGATTGGCTGGGAAGGCGGGAAATCAGGATGGATGAATGGCAGATCAGCTCAATCTAATGAGGGCCTTGGTGCAGCTGGACCCCAGAAGGAACACGAACAAGCAGTCCCTACCCTATCCTCAAGACTGAGGAGTGCATCTGCATTCTCTGGGAAATGAAAATATTATTCTGCACCCCCCACAATAAAACATGATGAAGCCTGCAAAGAAGCAGAACATGGAACCGAAAGTCAGGAAAATCAACAGTCCGTGGATCCACGGACAACCTAATTGCAGGAAATCACGGACAAGGAATTTAAATCAACTGTTACACATGCACTAAATAAGTTATAGGAAAAGATGAGTATAATGACTGTAAACATTATTTAAAGATAAAAATGAAAGAAAAAATAAAATTGAAAAAAGACAAATAGAAATTCTATATAGGTCCCAAATTTTATGATTCGACCTACAATTTTTTGACTTTGTGATGATGTGAAAGCTTACAGACACAACTACTGTTTTCTACTTTGAATACAGAATTCAATAAATTAAATGAGCTATTCAACTCTTTATTATGAAACTATATTTCTGGTAGATGATTTTGCCCAATGTAGCACTCTCAGCATGTTTACAGTAGGCTAAGCTAAGCTATGATGTTCAGTAGGGTAAGTGTATTAAATGCATTTTTCAAAAACTTACAAATTTCAACTCATCATGAGTTTATTTGGATGTAAGCCCATTTTAAGTTTAGGAGCATTTGTATATTGTGGGATTTACAACACATGTATTTTTACATAAAGTAAAATATGACAACCATAGCACAAAAGATGGGAAGCAAGTAAAAAGTCTTACATTAGGGGCCAGCCCTGTGGCGTAGCGGGTAAAGCCGACGCCTGCAGTGCCAGCATCCCATATTGGTGCAGGTTCAAGTCCTGGCTGCTCCACTTCCAATCCAGGTCTCTTCTATGGCCTGTGAAAGCAGTGAGGATGGCTCAAGTCCTTAGGTCCCTGCACCCACGTGGAAGACCCAGAGGAATCTCCAGGCTCCTGGCTTCAGATTGGCCCAGCTCCAGCCATTGCGGCATTTGGGAAGTGAACCAGCAGATTGAGGGCCCCTCTCTCTCTCCTCTCTCTCTCTCTCTGCCTCTCTGTAATTCTGCCTTTCAAATAAATATATAAATCTTTAAAAACATATTCTTATGTTAATTGTGCACTAAATATAAGCTATAATAAAATAAGGATGCATATTTTAATCCCTAAAGAAATCATTCAGGGCCAGAGCTGTGGCACATCAGGTTAAAGCCCTGGCCTCCAGTGCCAGCATCCCATATGGACACTGGTTCGAATCCCAGCTGTTCCAGTTCCAATCCAGCTCCCTGCTCATGCACCTGTGAAAGCAGAGGAGAATGGCCCAAGTCCTTGGGCCCCTGCACTCACATGGGAGACCCTGAAGAGGATGCTGGCTCCTGGCTTCAGACTCACACAGCTCTAGCCATCACAGCCATTTGGGGAGTGAACCAGTGGATAGAAGACTTCTTTCTGTCTCTCTCTGCCTTTCCCTCTCTGTAACTCTGCCTTTCAAGTAAAATAAATAAATTGTAAAAAAAAAATCTAAATGTTAAAAGAGAAAAAAAATACTATGTAAATACTAATCATAAGGAAGCTGGAGAGGCTATAATAATACCAAGGTAGACTTTATAATACAAAATCTTAGCAGTGATAAAGGGAGGTTGGATAATGACTAAATAGGTGAATTCATTTAAAAGATATAACAATCTTCGCTATGTATGTACCTAATAACACATTTCAAAATGCACATGGCAGAAATCAATAGAACTAGAAGAGAGAAATAGACAAAACCGAAATCATAATCAACTTGACCTAGTCAGCATTTACAAATACACTAAGCCATTACGCATAACTGAAAAAATTCTAAATGGAGGCCACAATCGTAGCAGTGATGCTGGCATACCATCTGGCTTGAGTCCCAGCTGCTCCACTTCAATCCAGCTCACTGCTAATGCACCTGGGAAAGCAGTGGTGATGGCTCATTTACTTGGGTCCCTACCACCCATGTGGCAGACCCGGATGGAATTCTGGGCTCCTGGCTTTGGACTGGTCCAGCCCCAGCCACTGTGGCCATTTGGGGAGTGAATGAGAGGATGGAAGATCTCTTCCTCCCTGTCTCTCTCTATCTTCCTCTGTAACTTGGCCTTTCAAATAAATAAAAAATAAATTTTAACAAAATTATAAATGAACAAAATAAATCATGACATGATTCCCTGATCAAATGTAAATTGCAAATCAATATATTTTTAATGTTTAAAATCCATAAACATTCAGAAATAAAGTCACAATTTTATAAAGCAATCCATAGGTCAATGAAAGATTCACAAAAGTCATTTAAAATCTTTGCAATTGGATAATAATTAAAATGCAACTTACTAATCTTTATGGGATCCAGCTTAGAATGAAACTTGTATCCTTAAATACTTATGTTGGAGAAGAAAGATTTAAAGTTGATCCTCTGAACCACCACTACAAGTAGTTAGAAAAAGAAGAGTAAAAAAATGCAATATAAGTAAAAGGAAGAAAAAATAAAGAGTAGAAATCAACTAAACATCCCCCAGTCCGAGTGACTGGGCACGCTCTATCTGTCCCTTCCATTTTGATGGATGCCTTATCCTCAATAAAGCAAATAAATAAATAAGTAAATAATAATCAACTAAGCAAACAAAAAATGAACAGAGAATATCAAGCCCAAAATTTGAATCTTTGACTAGATCAATAAAACTGACAAAGCCTAACAAATCTAATCAAGAAAAAGAGAAAGATTACTAATATTTGTAATAAAAGGCCATTGCTACAGATCCTAGGTATAATCAATGGATGGTATGTCATTATATTAATAACCTTCCATCAATAAATTTTACTTCCTAGATTAAATGGACAAATTCTTCACAATATATAACTTGCTAAAACAGATATATGAAAAACTAGAAAATCTGAAGAGTTCTCTATCTGCATCTCCTCAAAAAAATGAAGTTATTAAAAACTTTCTCACAAAGAAAATGGCTCACATACTGATTTTTTTTTATTAATTTATTTATTTGAAAGTCAGAGTTACACAGAGAGAGAAAGAGAGAGAGAGAGGTCTTCCATCTGTTGGTTCACTCCTCTATTGGCCAAAATAGCCAGAGCTGTGCCGATCAGAAGCCAGGAGCTAGGAGCTTCTTCTGGATCTCCCACATGGGTACAGGGGACCAAGGACTTGGGCCATCTTCTGCTGCTTTCCCAGGCCACAGCAGAGCTGGATTGTAAGTGGAGCAGCTGGGACTCAAACCAGCACTTAAATGGGATGCCAGCGCTTCAGGCCAGGGCATTAACCTGCTGAGCCACAGCGCCAGCCCTTTTTGTTTTTTGTTTTTTAAATAGTGGATGGAGACAGGCATTGTGGCATAGTGGGCTAAGTTGCCGCCTGTGACCCCAGCATTCTTCTTTTTTTTTTTAGGATTGATTTATTTATCTGAAAGAGTTACACAGAGTGGAGAGGCAGAGAGAGAGAGAGAGAGAGAGAGACAGAGATCTTCCATCTGCTGATTCACTCTCCAACTGGCCACAATGGCCAGAGCTGAGCTGATCCGAAGCCAGGAGCCAGGAGCCAGGAGCTTCTTCCTGGTCTCCCACATGGGTGCAGGGGCCCAAGGACTTGAGCCATCCTCTACTGCTTTCCCAGGCCACAGCAGAGGGCTGACTCGAACCGGCATCCATATGGGATACCAGCACTGAAGGAGGCAGTTTTACATGCTACACCAGAGTACTGCCCCCCATACTGAGCTCTATTCAAGGAATAAATATGTAAGAAAGAAATATTAATTTTCTAAAAACTCTTCCAAAAAATACAAGGAACACTTGTGAAATTACATTTATGAGGCCTGTATATACTTGTTCCTGAAACAAAGACATCATAAGAAAAGACAACCATAGGCTCTCATGACCTTTGTGAATAAATACATAATGACCTCTAGCAAAATGTTAACAATATATAAAAGGGATACATGACTTATTCCATAATACAATATTAATTTAACCTATAAGAATAATCAACCAATGCAATGTATCACATTAACAGAATAAAGGAGAAAAATCAAATGATCATCACAGTAGTTGAAATCAAATCACACAGGAAAGTTAAATAGACATTATATAAAAGAAAAACAAAAACAAAAACACCTCTAAGCAAACTTATAAAAGAAAATTTGCTCTGCCTTCTAAAGGACAGCTATTAAAACCTTATTTAATAGCACTTAATAGGGACATATTGAATGCTTTATTTGTTTTTGTAAGATTTACTGATTTGAAAGACAGAGAGAGAGAAGGAGAGACACACAGAGAGAGAGAGAGAGAGAGAGAGATCTTCCATCCACTGGTTTACTCCCCAAATGACTGCAATGGCCAGGGCTGGACCAGCCAAAGCCAGAATCCAGGTGCTTCATCTAGGTCACAAATGTGGGTTCAGGGTCCCAAGTATTTGGAGCATCTTCTGCTGCTTTCCCAGGAGCATTAGTGGGGAGCTGGATCAGAGGTGGAGCAGCTGGGATACACAACAGTGCCCAAAGGGGATGCCAGTTTCGTAGGCAGTGGCTTAACTTGCTATGCCACAATGTCAATCCCTTGAATATTTTATTTTTGAGATCAGAAACAAGATAAGGATATTTTCTCTCATAATTTCTGTTCAATCTTGTACTGGAGGTCGTAGCCAGTGAAAAATGTAAGAAAAAAATAGGCAGTATAATATTTGAAAAGAAATAAAATTTTTATTTGCAGATGATTATTGATACATAAAACATATGAAAAATCTATAAAAAGTTACTAAAACTAGTAAGTGGATTTAGCAACATTTTAGGGTAAATAGGTAATACATAAAAACCAGTTGAACTTCTACAAACTTAGAGAAAATATTTGCAAAATGGAATTTCTAGAAAAATAAGATCAACATTCACACTTAGGGGCAAATTTAACAAACAAAGCACAAAATTTCTACATTGAAAGCTACAAGTACTGCTGAGAAAAATTAAAAGAACTCCTAAAAATGAAATGATATACAATGTTCATGGATTATAAAACTCAAAATTGTTAGGAAATAGTTTTTCTCAAATGAAAAATAATCCAGCCAGCACCGCGGCTCACTAGGCTAATCCTCCGCCTTGCAGCACCGGCACACCAGGTTCTAGTCCCAGTTGGGGTGCTGGATTCTGTCCCGGTTGCCCCTCTTCCAGGCCAGCTCTCTGCTGTGGCCAGGGAGTACAGTGGAGGATGGCCCAAGTGCTTGGGTCCTGCACCCCATGGGAGACCAGGATAAGTACCTGGCTCCTGCCATCGGATCAGCGCGGTGCACTGGCTGTAGTGCGCCGGCCACGGTGGCCATTGGAGGGTGAACCAGCGGCAAAGGAAGACCTTTCTCTCTGTCTCTCTCTCTCACTGTCCACTCTGCCTGTCAAAAAGAGAGAGAGAGAGAGAGAGAGAGAGAGAGAAAATAATCCAAACAAAAATCCTATTCTTATAGAAATTCAAAAACGGACTTTGGCCGGCACCGTGGCTCAATAGGCTAATCCTCCACCTAGCGGCGCTGGCACACTGGGTTCTAGTCCCAGTTGGGGCACCAGATTCTTTCCCGGTTGCCCCTCTTCCAGGCCAGCTCTCTGCTGGGGCCCAGGAAGGCAGTGGAGGATGGCTCAAGTGCTTGGGCCCTGCACCCCATGGGAGACCAGGAGAAGCACCTGGCTCCTGCCTTCGGATCAGCGCAGTGCACCGGCCACAGCGCGCCGGCCGCAGCGGCCATTGGAGGGTGAACCAACGGCAAAGGAAGACCTTTCTCTCTGTCTCTCTCTCTCTCACTATCCACTCTGCCTGTCAAAAAACAAAAACAAACAAACAAACAAAAAAAAAACGGACTTTAAAATTTACAGGGAAATAAATGCAAAGAACTGGCCGATGCTTCGGCTCACTAGGCTAATCCTCCACCTGCAGTGCCGGCACCGGCACCCCGGATTCTAGTCCCGGCCAGGGCACCAGATTCTGTCCTGGTTGCTCCTCTTCCTGTCCAGCTCTCTGCTGTGGCCCAGGAGTGCAGTGGAGGATGGCCCAAGTCCTTGGGCCCTGCACCTGCATGGGAGACCAGGAGAAGCACCTGGCTCCTGGCTTCGGATCAGTGTAGTGCACTGGCCGCAGCGGCCATTGGGGGATGAACCAACGGAAAAGGAAGACCTTTCTTTTGTCTCTCTCTCCACTCTGTGAAAAATAAATAAATAAATAAAATTTTTTAAAAATGCAAAGAACCAAAATTAATCAAGACTGTTTTGGAAAATTCATACTGCTAGATTCTAAAACTTACTATGAAGTCTCAGTGATTAAAAGCAGTTTGGTCTTGGGGCTGGCACTGTGGTGCAGTGAGTTAAGCTGCTACCTGCAGTGCTGGTATCCATCTCAGAGTGCAGTTTGAGTACTGGCTGCTCTGCTTCTGATCCTCCTCCCTGCTAAAATGCTGGGAAAGCAGCCAAAGATGGCCTAGACACTTGGGCTCCTGCCACTCACCTTGGAGACCCAGATGGAGTTCCAGGCTCCTGGCTTTGGTTGTAGCCATTTGGGGAGTGAAGTAGTGGATGGAAGATCTCTTTCTCTCTGTGTCTCTTCTTCTCTGTCACTCGGCCTTTCAAATAAATAATTAAAAAAAAAAAAAAACAGTGTGGTATTGGCATAAAGACCTATATATTAATGTAACAGAATAAAATTCAGAAGTCAACCCAAATGTATATTTCAACTGCTTTTTGATGAGACAATGAGGCAGTTCAAGAAAGTGAGTAGAGTCTTCCCCACGAATTTAGGCTGCAGCAACTCAACATAATTTGGGAGCGGAGAATGGACCTTGATGCCTACCTCATTGCATACAAAAAATAATTTGAGATGGACCACAGAACATAAGGTGGAAGCTGAAACTATCAAGTTTCTAGGAGAAGTCACTTGAAACTACTTCACAGAGGGCATCAGGTGCAGGATTTAAGACATCACGTGGTGAGCCCACATCCCATATCAGGGTATCTGGGTTTGAGTATAGGCTCTGCTCTTTTCTTTTTATTAAGATTGATTTACTTAAAAAAGGCAGAGTCACAGAGAAAGAGGGAGAGACAGAGAAAGATCTTCCATCTGTTGGTTCACTCCCCACATGGCCACAATGGCCAGAGCTAGGCCAATCTGAAGTCAAGGACCAGGAGCATCCTTCAGGTCTCTCATGTGGGTGCAGGAGTCCAAAAACTTAGGCCATCTTCTGCTGCTTTCCCAGGCACATTAGCAAGGAGCAGAATTGGAAGTGGAGTAGCCAGGGCTAGAACAATCACCCATATGGGATGCCAGTGCTGCAGGCAGCAGCTTCACTTGCTATACCATAGCACCAGCCCCGAGGCTCAGCTTTTGATTCCAATTCCCTCTTAATGTGCACCCTAGGCAGCAACAGTGAGAGTTCAAGTTCTTGAGTTCCTGCCACTCATGTGGAAGACATGTATTGACTTCCAGGCTTCAGCCTGGCCCAGGCCCAGATGTGGTGGGTATTTGGAAAATGAACCAGTAGAATATTCCCGAGCTCTTTCTCTTTCAAATAAATAAAAATAAATTTTCAAAAAATTTCACGAATTTGAGTCATATCATGATGTCTTAAACACACCGAAAGCATAAACAGGGAAGGGGGATATTTGGTGGAGTAGTTAATAGCATGCCCGCATCCTGCATAAGAGTACCTGGGCTGGAGTCCTAGCTCCACTTCCGATTCCAGCTTCCCGCCTTGTGCACCCTGGGAGGCAGCAGGTGATGGCCAGTCGTGTAGGTCATCCCTGCCACCCACGTGGAAGACCTTGATTGAATTCTGGGTTCCAGGCTTTGACCTGACACAGCCCTGGATATTGTGAACATTTGGGGAGTGAATCAAAGAATGGAGGGTCTCTTTCTGTATCTCCCTCTTTCTGCCGTTCTGATAAGTAAAAATTAATACAAAATTAAATTTTAGAGCATAAACCATACCAAAAAAATTAATGGAATGGCTTGAATTTCATCAAAATTAGAAACTTCTGCTGTTGAAAAATACAATGAAGAAAGCCCTTGACAGAAAGAAAATAAATGCAAAATATGTATCTGATAAAGGACTTATATCTAAAATATACGAGTAACTTTTACAATTCAATTAGAAGACAAGCTAATAAAGGAGGGGTAATAATTGAACAGTTATTTCACAAATAAGATATACAAATGACAAATAAGCACATATTAAGCACAAATAAGCAGAGCATATTGTCAACAAGAAATGCAGATTAAATCCACACTGAGATGCCATCACACACTCATCAGAACAGCTAAAATTTAAATTATTTACAATACTGAGTGTTGGTAAAAACATGAGACAACAAATAGAACTCTCATACATTGAGGATGGGGATGCAAAATGGTATAATCATTTTGGAAAACAGTATGGAAGTTCCTGGTAAAGTTAAACATAAAGCCTAGTAATTCAACTCCTGAGTTTTCCTACAAGAGAAATCCAAGCCCATGGCCATATTTTACATAAATGTCATAGAAGCTTTATTCATAATAGCCCAAGACTGGAACCAATCCACCAGTCATTGTGCCATTTATCAGCCAGTAAATGGATGAACAAATTGCTGCATTTCCATACAATGAGCTTTTATTCAGTTATAAAAGAAAGAAGTTACTCATGCATGCAATTATTTGGATAAGACTCAAGAACAGTGTGTAGAGTGTAAAAGTCAGACGTTACAGCGTACACATTGAACAACTCTATTCAATTGAAATTTGACAAAAGGAAAAACAAATTTATAATGACAAAAGTATACCAGCGGCTGGACAGGGCCAGGAGTGGCAAGGAAGAATGAGGAGCAGCTCAGAGAAGTACGTAAAGAACTTCCCAAGACAACGGAAATGTTCTCCATCCTGCTTGTGATGGTGGCGGAAACTTCATGAACCCCAATCCCAGAAATGGATGCATCTTATTATGTGTAAATTATGCCTCAATAAAGAAGATTTTTGAAAAACAGAAGCAGCCCCTTTTATGGCCGGGCAAACGTCTCATGAAAGAATATGAATAAGCAACAACCACGTGAAAATATTCGACATCACTGATCAGCAGTCAACAGGGAAACGCAGATGGTGACTATGAAATATCAATGTATACTCACTAGCATGGCTAAAATTAAAAAGATCGGCAATACTAAATGTCGGTGAGGACAGGAAACAACTGGAACTTGTGTTGCTGGCAGTGTACAGAACAACCATTCTGAAAACAACTCTTTGGCAATGTTTTATGAAGTTAAACATAACTTCACCCACTCATCCAGCTACTCTGTTCCTAAGAGAAAGGAAAGACATGCCCACAAAAAGACTCACAAAGAATGTTCGGAGCAGCTTCATTCTTTTTTTTTTTTTTTCCCAAGATTTATTTATTGGGGCTGGAGCTGTGGCATAGTAGCTAACACCTCCACTTGTGGCATCAGCTTCCCATATGGGTGCCAGTTCGAGTCCCAGCTACTCCTCTTCAGATCCAGCTCACTGCTGTGGCCTGGGAAAGCAGTGGAAGATGGCCCAAGTCCTTGGGACCCTGCACCCACTTGGGAGACCTGGAGGAAGCTCCTGGCTCCTGGTTTCAGATTGGCCCATCTCTGGCCACTGCGGCCATTTGGGAGTGAACCAACAGATGGAAAACCTCACTCTCTGTATCTCCCTTTCTCTGTCTGTAACTCTACCTCTCAAAATAAATAAATAAAATATTTTTAAGAAGATTTATTTATTTGGAGGCCAGCATTGCGGTATGTTGGCCTCCCATATGGGCACCAGTTCATGTCCTTATTGCTCCTCTTCTGATCCTGCTCTAGCTTTTTAACTTTTTTAAAAGATTTTATTAGGCCGGCGTCGCAGCTCACTAGGCTAATCCTCCGCCTTGCAGCGCCGGCACACCGGGTTCTAGTCATGGTCAGGGTGCCGGATTCTGTCCCGGTTGCCCCTCTTCCAGGCCAGCTCTCTGCTGTGGCCCGGGAGTGCAGTGGAGGATGGCCCAGGTGCTTGGGCCCTGCACCCCATAGGAGACCAGGAGAAGTACCTGGCTCCTGCCATCGGATCAGCGCGGTGCGCCGGCCGCAGCTGCGGCGTCCATTGCAGGGTGAACCAATGGCAAAGGAAGACCTTTCTCTCTGTCTCTCTCTCTCTCACTGTCCACTCTGCCTGTCAAAAAAAAAAAAAAAAGATTTTATTTATTTGAAATCCAGAGTTACAGAGGAGAGATCTTCCATACACTGGTTCACTCCCTAGATGGCTGCAACAGCCAGAGCTGGGTGGGTCCAAAAGCAGGAGCTTCTTTGGGGTCTCTCACATGGGTATCAGGGGCCCAATCACTTGGGCCACCTTGCACTGCATTTCCCAGGTGCGTTAACAGGAAGCTGGATGGGAAGTAGAGCAACTGGGACACAAACCAGTGCCCATATGGGATGCCAGCATTGCAGGCAGCAGCTTTACCCACTGTACCACAGTGCTGGCTCCAGAGCAGCCTTATTCTAATAAGCCTAACACAGAACCATCCCAAGTGTTCATAAATTGTACTGAATTAAATCAGTACAAAGGGTTGCATGTTAAAATTCCCTGTCTATGAAATTCAAGAATAGGAGAAACTGGGGGGGGGGGGGGGGGAGGCAGGGCTGTGGCATAGCCCTCTAAGCCCCAGCCTGCAGTGCCAGCATCCCATATGGGTGCCAGTTTGAGACCCGGCTGCTCCACTTCCGATCCAGCTCTCTGCTACGGCCTGGGAAAGCAGTAGAAGATGGCCCAAGTCCTTGGGTCCCTGCACCGGTATGGGAGACCTGGAAGAAGCTCCTGGATCCTGGCTTTGGATCAGTGCAACTTTGGCCATTGCGGCCAGTTGGAGAGTGAGCCAGCGGGTGGAAGACCTCTCTCTCTCTCTCTCTCTCTCTCTCTCTCTGCCTCTCCTTCTCTCTGTGTATAACTCCGACTTTCAAATAAATAAATAAATCTTTTAAAAAATAGATACTGGGGCCAGTGTTGTGACATGTGGGTTAAGCCACAATTTGCAATGCCAGCATCCCACAAGGGCATGCTGGTTGAAGCCCCAGCAACTTTGATTCCAATCCAGCTCCCTGCTAATGCACCTGGGAAAGCAGCAGAAGATGGCCCAAGTCCTTGAGTGGGCCTCTGCCATCCATGTGACAGACACAGAGAGAGTTCCTGGCTCCTGGCTTCAGTCAGGCTCAGATCTGGCTGCTGCAGCCATTTGGGAAGTCAACTAGTAGATAGAAGATCTCTGTTTTTCTCTGTCTCTCTTTTTCTCACTCCCTCCCTGTCACTCTGCCTTTCAAGTAAATAAATAAGTCTTTGAAAAAGAACAGGCAAAACTAATCTGTGTACTAGAAATCAGGCCAGTGTTTGCTCTGGGCCTGGGGGTTGTCTAGATCGGGACATGTGGGCAGGATTAATTGGAAAGGGATACAAGGAACTTTCTAAGGTAAGGAAAATGTTGCTTTCCTTGAATAAAGTGTGTACATTTGCCGAAGTCCCTGGTACAGCTAATATTCCAATGTAAATTGTAGTTAGCCCCTACATCCATTGATTCTGTGTCTAAGAGTACCACAATTGTGGGTGGAAAATATTCCAAAAAAATTTGCATCTGCACTGAACATGGAGTTTTTCTTGTCATTATTCCTAAACAATATAGTAGAACAACTACTTATACAGCTTTGATGCTGCATTGGACGCTACAGGTAATCTAGAGACGATTTCAGTGTACAGGAGGATGTGTAGGTTATATGCAAATACCTCATCATTTTATATGAGGGACTTGAGATTCTGTGAACTGTGGTATCTGGCAGGGGGAGGAGAAGGTGTCCCAGAACCATCCCCCTTGGATACTGAAGGACAACTGTACTTCAATTTTTAAAAAATGAAAGAAAAGAGAACAAAGGAAATTGAGCACATCACTTCTACTTTGATCTCAAAGACCAGAATGTAATCCCATGGCCATAGTTAACTGAAACAAAGTCTGGGAAACACAGTCTTTATTCCAAATGGCTCTGTGCCCAATTAAAATTTGGAGGTGTCTGTGCTGTATGAGAAGCCGAGACTTGATTAGAAGGGCAATTAGCAGTCTCTGTCACTGGCCAAGCAAGTCAGTGATCCTCCTGTGAAGGGAAGTGGGCTCAAGGAAGATTTCAAATACTTGGAATCTGATCCCTCTTTTCATCTTCACTGTCAATGCTACTTTCTATAATTTTAGTGTTGACTTTTTCTTACTGTAATCGGGCAAGAACACTATTTTTGCAGAGACCATAACCTTGAGAAGCTGCCAAAGGCATACTGGGTGACAAATGGAAAGGGACATACAGGAAGGGGGGTGGCAGGGCTGGGAAGGAAAATGAAACAGCCTTGAAAGTGTGAATGAAACCTGCACAGGGCGCAGCATGTGTGACATTCCCCACCTTCCGGCTAGAAGGAACCACCCTCCTTTGTGTATAAGGCTCCGCTTGGTTTCCCCTGCAGCACACACAAGATTGCGCTGATGTTAGCCTGTAACAACAGCCCCATTCTCGGTTCCACGAAGTCCTTGGTCCCTGCAAAGGCGGCATGGGGAATGCCTGCCACTAATACACAAGATCTTTCACTCAATAGATAATCCAATGTGGATGCGCAATCAGGCTAGAATTTCACTACAGAAAACCATACTCCCTAGGCAGGAACTAGAGAATAAGGTAGCTTCCTTTTCCCATGGGAGCTTTGCACAGTTGCTTTCATTGCTCAAGTAATCCTACACCTGTGCTTTCTCAGTCTCCCTCCTGTGCATTTTTTGGGCTTCTGCTTTGCTGGCCCTGGTCTCAAAGCTGGGGATGCAGAGAAAGCAGAGAACCGCAGCCCAGGCTAGAGACGAACCTCCTGTTTCCAGCTCACCCTCTGGATGAATCCTTTTGCTGCTGATGTCAGCCAGAACCACACCCAAGAACCCCAGAACCAAGCACTCTGTGAATGATCCCGGCTCTATTTCCCCAGCCTCTTCCCTGTCCCACCCCCACTGGCCCCCGTTACCAGCCTGCTCCTGCTCCAGCCAGACACAGTGTCTTTCCCAATATAGACAGATGAGAGATGAGCAGGGTCTGCCTGATGAAATTGGTCCATGGGCTGCCTCCAAGACCTGGCTGCAAGGAGAATGGACTGGAAATTGCATGGCCATTATCTTTGCTGACAACCCCCCTTCCCCATCTTTTCAATATAATGAATTGCATGAAGAACTGAGCTGTCATGAAAGCTTTTGAATCCCAGCCCTACCATCCTCCCGGACATCCTTATAGGTTATCTCAGCAAGGCAGGTGGAAGAGGAAAGAGAAAGCTTAACCCTATAAGAATAATTATGATGTATTATTAGCAAGTGATGGCGATCTAATGCAGGATTTTCAATACAGACACTGCTGGCTGTAATTTTTCTCTGTCATATGTGCATGCACAAAAGGGCTCAGTTAATGATTCCGAAGTTCACAGCAGTTTCTCAAACTAAATTTAGTTCCTTAGAAGTGGTATCTTGATAAAGGGTGTTTTAATAAAATACAGTTTGAACCTTGAAGATACTTCTCAGGGTAGATGGATGGAAATGCTATGATTAGTATGTCTGTGTGATAAGACCACTGGTTAGCAACAGTGTTGAGTTTACATGGCTTTGCTAACTGCATTATGTGCAGAAATCTAAGCGGTACTCAACATGGCAGAGCCTCATGTGTCATAGGATCCAGTCATTACCCTGTAGAACCTGGCAGGCAGGAAGTCTGTCTCACTAATTTCTCCAGCTCCTGGCTCAATGCTGGGTACAAACAGAGGTTTGATAAATGACTGTCAACTGGATAGTTGGAGGGATGGATAAATGGATGGATCAATTGACATAGTCTGGGTGGAAAGCTACTACCAGGGTACATTTGGAGGGATCCACAAAGAATTACAAGACTCAGACTCTGGATTTTTAAGATAAAGAGAAAAACATGATGCAATCCGAATGCATTCAAATCTAGTAGAGGCCAAAACACATTTAGCCCATTCTCCACCTGGCACTACCCCGAGTCCACGGTAAAATTTAATATTCAGAATGGCCTTGCAATCATCCCCCCAGAACACATTCAGCAGCCAAAGAAAGGATGGCCAGGGCTGACAGGTGTCTCGGGAGTAGACAAGGACGAGCCTGAGTGGGCAGAGTCGCTCTCAGGACTGCCCAGGAGCAGTAGGTTGGCCAAGGCACCAGAAAGGACAGGACACTGAACGCAGGACTCTCAATTCTGAAGCAATGGGGTGCAAGGTGGACATGGGTCCTAAGAAACAAAGCCAGAGTGTCATCTCTTGGAACACAGGTATAAAGACAGAGGACAGCCAACACCAGGCAGGTGGTGAGGCTGACAGGGGCCCTGCTGTGCAGGCAAAGATGTGGGGACAGCAGACAGGATGTCATTATAGAATTCTTTCTGTTCTCATGAGGGCTGGGAAGGCCACTACAACAGGGCGCCTGGAAGCTCTGGGCTCTGTCCCCCAGCCCCGACTGTGAATACACCCCACTGTCAGCCTGTGACCCCTTTCTTGTTTGGAAAAGTTGAGGTCCCCCTAGAAGATCAGGACGTATTGTTTATTTGGGAGAGTGGGGAAGTAAGGTAGAAAAGGAAGGGTATTCCCAATCCCAACTCTAACCTTAACCTTACCCAGGGGCTTTATCAAACCAGTAACCACTGGAGGCAACAAGCTGGATGCCCCCAGGAAAGATCTGGGAGTCAGTGTAGACCTAAGCCCCAGACTTAGCCCATCGATGGGTGAGGGAGCTGGAGTAGCTTCCACCACCAGTCACTACCCAGGGGCCACACAGGACGGATGGGGGCATTAACTCACAGCATTTCCAGCAGGAACAAAGTCAAGTGAAGTGACCTCGATGCCACAAACATGCCCTGCAGTACTGATTGGTGAACGGCAGGGCACTAAGATGGTGGGGGGATGCGGGCAGGCCTCGACAGCAGCATCAAACCTGATTCATGATTCTCCTCATTCAGTGATTCACATCAGCCAGGGGCCCCTGCAAGAGATCCTCCGGCTCCCTCAACAGTGTCCCCCAGCAACGGGGGACTCATTACCCACCTCCCACGGCAGCCCAGCATCTCCCTCCTCAGAGGGCCCTCGAGGCAGGAAGTTCTTCCCCAGCGAACTGACTCTAGGATCCTGCCACCTCCACCTGCCAGCCTACGCATCGCCCTTCAGAACCACAGACAGTCAGGAATTCCATTCTCGGGCAAGCCCGCAAAATCAGCAAGTGCACTTTCAGAAGAATCCCACAAAGGACCATTCAAGCCAGAGACTGTGGTTCATTAACACCCGAGTTCAAGTCCTCAGACTGAGTCACGCCTAGCCCTTCTGCCAATGCATCTCTCCCTGCAGGAGCACACAAGCCAAGGGCTACGTGCCTTTATCATAAAACACGGGGCTTACAGGCAATATCAAGAGTCAAACAAGGCTCCCAGGGAGACAGGAAGCTCCTGCTTTCACAAGCCTAGAGTAGAGAATATTGTCTTTCGGCAAACAGTACTTCTAATTTGATCCTGCAAAGATTCCTGCAAGGCAGAAGCTGCGAGCTGTCGGGACAACGAGGTGTGTGCACCGCTCTGTGTACCTTTTATCGTGGCCACATTCTTCGGGATCTCGGTCATCAATTATTTGTGACAGGCAGTCAATTGTTTCTCTCTCAAGAACATTACCACTCACTTCCCCTTCATAATCCTCCAGTATTATTACAGTGTGGACAAGATCATCTGTTTTCTCCTCCCTTCCAAGCCCTTCCGTCACCGCCCAGCATCCCAGTGTAACGCCCCGGACTGACAGGCTGTGTGAGGCTGCAAAAAAAAAAAATTATTTTGTGTTCCCCAACTCACCAAGGGATACACAAAAGCTAGCACTGAATTCAGCCAAGTGGCGGGGCCCAGCCCGTGCAGCCTTACCCCTGCGTGGTAGAACAGGTGTTCCAGGCAGCTCTGAGAAGCATGGCCAGCCCCCACCCCTGCTCAGAAAACAGAAGCAAGTTCCTGCCATGAAAATCACTTCTGCTTAAAATACCAGCCTGAAATAATTGCCTATTTGTTGGGGATTGACAGTTGAGCTTTTCATGAATTTTGCTATCTTTTGACAGAAGCAAATAAGTAGGTAGAGAAATGCACTCTCTTGGGGCTTTTAACGTTAAAAAAAATCACAGGAAGAAAATTGCACCAAAGAGCATGCCAATATTTCCATACTTTGCTGCACTGAAGGGGAGAAAATGGGCATTAATGGTAACAGGATTGTTACAAAAACAGTGGTTCTATTTCTGGGTCTTCCATTGCCAAGGGCCTCGATGCCCAGTTGCTGAAAGTGGAAGAAGGCCAAGATGAATGTCTAGAGTGTGCCTTGCAAACAATTGGATTGATTCTGAACGGGGCCTCACTGTGTTTTTCTGCATTGTGCAATTCGCTATTAAACAACCAAGGAACAAGCAACTCTGGTTTTCGGGACCTGATGCCTGATGAATGATTTCATGCTGTTCTTTTAGCTCACTCCTGCATTGACTGTGATTTCCTGGTGCATTAGAAGGGTTGTGTTTTGTTTTGTTTTGTTTTGATTTTGTGGATTTTTTTTTTTTTTTGAGAGGAGAGGGATAACAGATCTCCCAGTTTGGGAAGGGGGATGTCAACCCAATATCAGTTATAAACCTTGCAGACAACCTGCACACTCCAAGGCAGTGCTGGGCGGCACAAGCTACATCCAGCCCCTCTAAATTCCATATCAGGCTCTCTCAGGACCCTGCTCACCAAACCAAAACCCCCCAAATGCCAAAGTCTCCCTTTTTTCTGGAATATCGTGATTGGGCTGGATTTTCTTTTTTTTTTTAATTTTTTGACAGGCAGAGTGGACAGTGAGAGAGAGAAACAGAGAGAAAGGTCTTCCTTTTGCCGTTGGTTCACCCCCCAGTGGCTGCCACGGCCGGGACACGGCGCTGATCTGAAGGCAGGAGCCAGGTGCTTCTCCTGGTCTCCCATGGGGTACAGGGCCCAAGCACTTGGGCCATCCTCCACTGCACTCCCTGGCCACAGCAGAGAGCTGGCCTGGAAGAGGGGCAACCGGGACAGAATCCGGCGCCCCGACCGGGACTAGAACCCAGTGTGCCGGCGCCGCAAGGCAGAGGATTAGCCTAGTGAGCCACAGTGCTGGCCCTGGCCTGAATTTTCAATCAACTGGCACACATTTATGAAACTCCACCAGGAAGGGAGGGAGAGAGGAACGGCTAATCTGCTGCCTGGGATGGCTGACGCTGGGGTGACAGCCACTAATGCACGTTTTGTTCCTGCTGCGTTTTCTTACATGCTGACCCCTCAAAAAGGCAGTCAGGGCCTGGGCACCCTCTGGGCTCAAAGGAAGCGCACGCCTGGGCCCTGGACAGAGGCTGCTTGCAGAAGAGCTCTGGGGCTGGCTCCTAGGAAAGTGGCAGCAAGTGCAGCAGCTGGGGCTGGAGGGCCAGGAGGGGAGAAGGGGAGCTGAGTCTCTGCAGAGGCAAGAATAGGAGACGCCAGGAAGTGGGGGCGGGGTCCTTCTCCCAGTCTGGGAGGGAAGCAAGGGTTTTCTGGTTCAGTAGCCTCAGTAGTCAGAACCACTGAGGAAGTAACTGTGAATAACAGCCGGCCATGGGCCAGGAGTTGCCTGGGCCACTCCCCACCCCCACACCCCCTGCCTTCCCTCCCGTCCTACTCTCCCTGGGCCAAGCGTGGCCTCTATGAAGACTGCAGCAGTTCTGCTCAGCAGGAGTCCTGGGCCCCCACAGACCCGGGCAGGGCAAGGAGCCCTGCAGGACTGGCCTGCAGGACCAGGGACACGAATCAGGGTGAATGTGGCCAGAAAGGGGCTCCGAGGCATCTCTTGCACACTCCAGCTTGCGGGGCAGTAGCCATGGCCACCGTCATGAGTCCTTCACCTTCTCCAGCCATCACTGCTCCCACCGGTATCAGGAGTCAAAGCCGGAACAAACGACCATGACTGCAGGTGCTACAGGCTCCCAGGATGACGACGGCAAGCCTGCAGAGCCAGGAGCTGGGACAGGCCCACTCCTGGGTCTCTCGAGTCCCACCACCTCCTGCCAGTCTTCCCGTAAGTGTGAGCTGCTCCCGCCCCTCCTGAGATTTTCAGCTCCTGACTCCAGCTTCCTGCTAATGTGGGCCCCAGGGGAAGCAGTGATGGCGCAAGTGACTGGGCTCCTGCCACCCTCAGTGGAGATCTGAACTGAGTTCCTGGTTCCCAGCCTTGGCCCCAGCCCAGCCTGGAACATTGCAGACATTCGGACAGTGAACCAACAGATGAGGAAGATACTTTTCTTTCTCTATCTCTCATATAAAGAAATAAAATTTTTTAAGTTGGAAATTGCCCTTTAAGTAGACACATGGATAAAATCTGTGCCCTGAATTCCAGTACACTATGCAGAGAGAGAAGAGTAGCCAGCTCTAGCCAGGGCCTTGCTGGTGGCAGAGAAAGGCACACCCTTTCCAAAGTAATTCATCAAAACATTTCAAGAGCCATAAAAACCTCCTGACCTTTGATCTAGTGAGGGGATCATATTTATAAATGAATCTTGATGTGAATGGAAGGGGAGAGGGAGTGGGAAAGGGGAGGGTTGCGTGTGGGAGGGACGTTATGGGGGGGAAGCCATTGTAATCCATAAGCTGTGCTTTGGAAATTTATATTCATTAAATAAAAGTTAAAAAACAAAACAGGGGCCGGCGCCGCGGCTCACTAGGCTAATCCTCCGCCTTGCGGCACCGGCACACCAGGTTCTAGTCCCAGTCGGGGCGCCTGATTCTGTCCCGGTTGCCCCTCTTCCAGGCCAGCTCTCTGCTGTAGCCAGGGAGTGCAGTGGAGGATGGCCCAAGTGCTTGGGGCCCTGCACCCCATGGGAGACCAGGAGAGGCACCTGGCTCCTGCCATCGGATCAGCGCGGTGAGCCGGCCGCGGCGGCCATTGGAGGGTGAACCAACGGCAAAGGAAGACCTTTCTCTCTGTCTCTCTCTCTCACTGTCCACTCTGCCTGTCAAAAAATAAAAAAAATTTAAAAAAAAATCTAAAAAAAAAGAATGAATGAAAACATAGCAAGAAGCAAAATAATAGGTTGACAATCTACTCTATGCCAGATGCTATTGCAAGCACCTTAAATGTGTGTTTTCTCTTTATTCTCACAGTCCTATGACTGCTAATACACCCATTTTACAGATCTTGAAACTGAGGCACTGCAAGTTTAGACAATGTTTTCATGGAAATAAAGGCAGGATGCAGACTTAGACTCTAAGTTACTACCAAACACTGCCTCCCAAAGATTCAGACAACTCTGCAACACCACCCACAACTGTGGAATGCAGGAGATGCGTTTCACGGCCAACCTGTGGTGGTGGGCCCTGGGGTGCCTGCTGACAGACCCCATGTGACCTAGAACTGACTGTAATGAAGACCCCGTGGCAGCATGGGCTGTGCGGAAGGCTGCAAGCAGGGAAGGGTGTCTGGACTGAATCCAGAGTAAAAATAATCAGCTTGGTGTTAGGAATACTCGGGGGCTACACAGCAGGCAGACACAGTGTCCTGAGCAAAGGAGAGCAGACAGGGCAGGAGCCTGAGGACCAGAGACCAGAGCGTCATGACACTGAAGCAGGGGAGCAGAAGTCCAACAAGCTGACATTGCTGATCAGGTCAGAAGGTCTGGGCGAGAAAATGGAGCTGCCCAGCTCCTGGACATCCCTTGCCACTCCTGGGGTCAGGCACAAAGGAGCCAGAACTAAAGCGACAGCCACAGGGATGTCCCTTCTTTCTGGCCTGAGGGGAACCCTGAGCAGGCACTGCCCACACAACCCCAGGGAGCACCGTTCACTATAGGGCTTAAGGAAACACTGGCCTCTAAGTGGGGCCCTGCACAGCAGTGTGGCTGGGGGTGGCTGCCCAGGCCCTGGAATTAGAGGCCCCAGACCATCTGACCCCAGGGAAGCCAGGAGGGGACAGTCACATGGCACAGGGCAGGTGGCAGGACAGAGCAGGAGCAGAGAGCCTGGGCACAGAGCGCGCAGCTTGGAGCTGGCCATCTGAGTCCTGTCCAGGCTGTCTCAGCTGCTAACGAAGACAATGCTGGGAAGAGGCTTTGCAGAACCGGCTGTGGATGAAGGGCGAAAATCCGATCAGACAGCCTGCTCTGGATTTAATTGCTCCATTTCGAGGCTCGTCTGGCTGCAGGTGGGCGGGGCCGTGTGTCTGGGCCCAGCCCTGGCTGGAAGAGGCAGTGCACCCATGATTGAATTATCGCATCTCCAGGCACTCAGGGCAGGCAGCAACGACAGCTCCTCAGCCCTGCCACGTCCCCCTGCGTCACCGCCTCCCAGCCCGCACAGAAAACCTTCACAGTTAATTTAAGGACAATCTGCTGCCCGAAAGCGCCAGAGCGGAATGGGGCTGAGCGTCTGACTCACTGCCCATTTTGCTTAGCCAGGGGCCTGCAGACTGGACAGCAGGGGCCAGGAGGGACTGGGGGAGTGTGGGGCTGGGGGGGCTTGTCTGAGGCCCCAGCAAGGGTCTGGACCTCTCGTGGTGACACACCAGGAATTCGCCTATAATCACCAGAATGGGCCTCTGTCTCCATAAATGGACGAAAAAGACAAACAGCCCCCTCCTTTGCTCAGGATCATTGTGACAATAAATGCACACACACACACACACACACACTTGTGTCTACACTCCACCCTTCTGAGTGTGGTTGCTGACGGATCCCTGAGAGGTGCCGGAGGAGGAGACCAGCGCTCCATCCAAGACTTCTGACCAAGGCTAGCGTTATGGCATAGTAGGTTAAGCTGCCTCCCAGGATGCCATCATCCCATAGAGCAGCTGCTCCACTTCTGATCCAGCTCCCTGCTAATGCGCCTGGGAAAGCAGATGGCCCCCTGCCACCCATGGGGAGACCCAGATGGAGTTGCAGGCTCCTGACTTCGGCCCTGGGCCCAGGCCCTTCTTTCTATCCCTTTTTCTCTGCTTCAAATAAACAAACACATCATTCAAAAAAGAGAGAGAGAGAGAGAGAGAGAGAGAGAGAGAGGGAGAGAGGGAGAGAGGGAGAGGGAGGGGAGGGGAGGGAGGAGGGAGGGAGGGGGAGAGAGGGGGGAGAGAGGGGAGGGAGAGGGAAGGAGAGAGGGAGAGAGGGAGAGGGAGTGAGAGGGGGGAGAGGGGGGGAGGAGGGAGAGGGAGAGGGAGAGGGGGAGGAGGGGAGAGGGAGAGGGGAGAGGGAGAGAGGGAGGAGAGGGGGAGGGGAGGGAGGGGGAGGGTGGGGAGGGGGGGGTGAGGGGAGGGAGGAGTGAGAGAGAGACTGACTCCTGACGCACGTGTTGCTGGAAGCTGCTGCATGGCAGTGATTTGTTATAGGAGCCAGGTTACCTCATGGCCCCCGGCTCCCTGTGATCCCACAGCTGACCTGGGGAAATCTCCCTCAGCCACAGCCCCCCTCCTCTGCCTCTGGCCCAGCAATAGGAGATCTGGCACCAGAGCTCTCCTAATCACTCTTCTAAGCATGGGCAGAGCAGGCACCTGCGGCTGCGGGCCCAGGCCCAGCGATGACCCAAGGCTTCCCAGGCACCTCGTGGACTCGGGGGAGGAAAACTTGTCCCTGGCCGGTCCTCCCAAGTCCCTGGCCCTCAAAGTGGGGGTTTCGGAGCCAGTCACAAGAGCTTTTCCCTCACGCCTAGGGTTCGGTTCTCATTTCTCCCTCCCTCCCTTCATTCGTTCCTTTCCTTTTTTTTCTTTCTCCTCGCCTCCTTTCCTGTTCTCTCAACTTCTAAATTTTGAGGACACTGGAAAACTTTGGGGTTCTGTTCAAGGATTAAGGTCAAGGCCATGAGCACTGGTAAACGCAATGAATCCTCTCCCCCCCTCCCCTCCCCCTCCCCCTCCCCTCCCTCTCCTCTCCTCTCTCCTCTCTCCTCTCTCTCCTCTCTCCTCTCTCCTCTCCTCTCCTCAGTGAGAGTCCCACGAAATCCTCAGGCCCCTTTGTTTATGCAGGAAGACATCACCTTGGAGAGTCTGAAGACCCACAGGTGAAATAACTACACAGAGGGCCATGTCCCTATCCTGGGCAGCTGCAGCTGAAAACCGCTCATGCTCTGGGAAACGGCCCCCTCCCCCTCCCCCTCCCCCCTTCTCCCTTTCACAGCCCACCTGTTTCTCATGTTTGTCCGCTACTCCCCTCTCACCCCCTTCTCTTTTTCCTGAATCCACTGTTCTACGTCAACAGTGACTTCCTCACTGTTAAATTGCAGAGGTGTCTGTCAGTCTTTAATCTTGGCTGACCTGTTGGTGGCATTCAGCATGGGTGACCTGTCTGGCCTTCTTCAAAGCCCGGCGGCCGGCTTGGACAGCTGGCTCACTCACCCCTCCGTGACACCCCAGTCACGTCCACGTCGTGTACACATCCGAGCCTCCCTCCCCACCGACTCCTCTCCCTCTCCCACCGGGGCCTCTAAGTGCTTAAACTCTTGGGGATCCACCTGGGTCCTCCTCTCAGCCCCCCCTTCTTCCTCCCTGGGGCTTCCACCCAGCCCCCAGCACACTTCACCTGCCTTCTGAGCACACTCATGGCTCAAGAACCCTGTCTCAGTGGCCCCGGCCTTTCCTCCTGAGCGGCAGACACAAGCTCAGCTGGACATTTCTCTTGGGCTACCCCCAAGGGATCCCAAAATCAACCTGTGCAAACCCATCTCTGGTCTTCCCCAATAAACCTGCCCCTCTGCCCGGTTCCCTGTCTAGAGAGTGCCGTTGATGGCCACACTGAGCCCCCAAGGGTGTCACGCTATGTGTCTTGCCCCCTTCATCCGCCACGAACCATCAATTTGGGAAGCTGAAGCTGAACTCTCTCCCTCCTTCTATCTGCTTTTCCTATGCCACCTGATTCCCTGCCCAGTTCAAGCCAGAGTCGCCCTTCCAAAAGCCCCGAAGGTGGTGCCCAGTCCTCACGTTCTGTCCACCTTCCACCTGCTGTCTAAAGTCTCCTGTGGTCTCCCCAGCTGTCCACTTCCAACCCCACCTTGCCCCTGGTGCTGAGGCCATGTTGTACTTCTCACCATGCGACAGTCTCTCTCCCCGTCACCCTCACCCTCCAACTAATTCCTATCAGCCCTGCAAGTCCTGATTGTCATTCCCCCTGAAAATCATCTCCCTCATCCCCTGGGGATCCAATGTCCCTGCGATGAGCCACAAAACATTTGTTTTCTAACATAGGATTTACTAAAATCTCTTAACAAACCAGCAGGACAAACCAGATCCCTGTGTACACATAGGCTATACTAGCAGGAAACCGACATTGAAACAGTAGCGCCCAGAAGGCTGGGCTGGGGGAGAAACCACAAAGTACACAGTGTGCCAGCTCACAGGACACCAGCCGATGAGGCCAAGCGCACAGCCAAGCGCACATCTACTTTCCCCTACCTACTGAATAAAAAAATTTGTCGCCAGTGTTGTTTATGTGAGGACACAGGTGACAGATTCCTTCTGGAATTTCATGCCAGAGGGACACAATTCACCTTCTCTGAACACTTGTTTCTTTCAGTTGGACAAAGAGACACGAAATCTGTCATATGCTCCTTTTGTCTTCCCCTTACCTGCGTAGCTCTTCTGTTATCTTGACGTTGACTCTGAACACTTACATGCATGCTTGCACCGTCACCCTGCTCCGTCCCTCATGGAAGCAGCTGGAGCACTGGTTCTACATGGAGCAGCTCATTCCATTCTGACCCCCAGTAGGAGCCAGCATCCTCATCCTAACCCCCGTCCTCCCACCACAGTGCTCCCCCACAGGCTGCAGCCTCTTCTTGCCCGCACTGGGGCCAGCAACAGAGTTCAAGGACAGGAGCCCATCTGCCAAAATGCTCCTGGGCGGGGCAGCCATGGCTGTCCCACCCCTTTCATGTGACAGGTGTGCTGTTATAAGGGGCCAGACCTTCACTGCCTTAGCATAAAGCAGAATGAGAGAAGGTGCTGTCATCCAAGGGACAGGCCAAAAGTTCAGAGCAGGGAGCCCCCGGGAGAGACCTATCACCAGGCTGTGGTCTCCCTTCCCTTCGTCACACACTCCTGATCTCAAGAGATGCCAGGAATGGCTTCTCACATCACCTGGCGCCTAGTGTCGCCGTCAGACCACTGGTTCCACACTGAAGATCACAGCCAGGTTCCGTGATCGGACATCACAAGTCCCCTCTCACTGTGTGGCCCGCTGTGTAGCACAGCTTCTCTGGAACACAGGTTCCCTGTGAGAAAAAGTAGGCCATCATTTAGCAGGTGCACAGCCACTCTACAGACCAGGTGCCACCACTGCCCCCAACTGGATAGACGCTGTCTGAGCAGAACCCTAATGGGTGCATGATACCAGCACAAAATAGTGTCCCGTGTGTGCTTTCCTGTAAACCATCCATCATAAAAAGTCCTGTGATGAAAGCAGGGTAGATATCATCCTTGTTTTACAGATGAGGAAACTGAGACCCAAAGAGGCTAGCGACTCATCCAAGACTGCAACTTGAGACTTTAGGAGCAGGGACCGTGTGTGTCTCACATACTTATGATGCCCATCACTCTGCCTGGTGCCAGGCACATAGAAAGTGGTGTTGCAACTTTGACGTTAAAACACCCACAATCCACACTCCCTGACCAAACCCTGCTACCACTTTATTAGCCAGAAAGTTGCACCAGAAAACACATGGATGCAAATGCCATGACCAGCCTTGGCAGTTCCCACCTGATCCCTACCCCACAAGTGTCTTACCAGCATGGCTGGGTAGGAAGGTCAGCCTAGAGACGTTCCAGCTTATCCTGAGATCAAGGCCAAAGACACAGGGTTCACAGCACAAGCGCTGAAGGGCTCCTACAGGTCCTCAAGTACCCACTCTTCTGATACGTGGTCCTGGCTGGCACAGTCCATCTTTAACCCTAGTTTGGGTGGTGAAACTAGGTCATGAAAGGAGGGGGAGGGGGAGAAGGAGGGGGAGAGGGAGGGGGAGAGGGAGGGGGAGAGGGAGGGGGAGAGGGAGGGGAGAGGGAGGGGAGAGGGAGGGGGAGAGGGAGGGGGAGTGGAGAGGAGAGGGAGGGGGAGGGGAGAGGAGAGGGAGGGGGAGGGGGAGAGGGAGAGGGACAAATCTTCCATCCACTGTTTCAGTTCCCCAGTAGCTGCAACAGCCAGGGCTGGTCCAGGCTGAGGCTAAGAGGCCAGAACTCCATCCAGCTTTCCCACATGAGAGGCAGGGACCCACATACTGGGGCCATCTTCTGCTGGTTCCGAGGCACATTAGTAGGGAGCTGGATCAGAAACAGAGCAACCAGGACTTGAACTGGTGCACTGATATGGGATGCCAGCATTGCAATGGTGGGTTAATCTGCTGCGCCACAATGCCAGCCCCCACAGCTGCCCTTGTGTTGTTACCAAACACCACTAAATGTCGGCCAAGGACAAGCAAAGAATAGGACCATCCACCTGTTCCTTTTTCCCTACTGGATCTGGCTCTGAAGAGGGTGTCTGGTTTTGCCTCCTACCTGTCATCTGATTAAAAACACCTTGCAGGGGCCAGCACAGTGGCTTGGCAGGTAAAGCCGCTGCCTGTAGTGCCAGCATCCCATATGGGCACCAGTTCGTGTCCCGGCAACTCCACTTCATATCCAGCTCTCTGCTATGGCCTGGGAAAGCAGAAGACAACCCAAGTCCTTGGATCCCTGCACCCACGTGGGAGACCTGGAAGAAGCTCCTGGCTCCTGGCTTCAGATCGGCTCAGCTCCAGCCATTGCGGCCAACTGGGGAGTGAACCAGCAGATGGAGGACCTCTCTCTCTCTCTCTCTCTCTCTCTCTCTCTCTCTCTCTGCCTCTCCTTCTCTCTGTGTGTAACTCACTTTCAGATAAATAAATAAATCTTTAAAAAAAAAAAAACACACCCTGCGGTTCCTTTGGGAAGATTACCTTTCCCTCACTTTATTCCTGCATGGTTTGCAGCTCCTTCAGCCCCCATAACACATGACATAGACTAGCCAATCAGAACACTCCATCTCTCTTGGTAACATGATTGGACCAGAGAGGGACTCATGGCCTAACCCAGACCAAAGACTTCTCTGAGAGCTTGGCATATACTTACTAGACATGAGATAGGATCTCTCTTCCTCCACTAGCAGCAATGAAGACCTGGGAAGCCTGGAGCTGCTGGAAGCATCTTACCTTACTGTGTTTCAAAAGCCATCTGTAGGGTGAAGCCAACACACCAAAAAGCTAGGAAAAGGACGAGAGAGAGAGGGCCCTGACAACATTCCCTGAGCCTCTGGGCTCAGCTCTTGGGACAGCTCTTGGGCTTTCCAGCTAAATGGGCCTGTCCACTCCTTTTAGCTTGGGTTTGTTGGGGAAGTGTTGCTACTGCTTGCAACTAAAAGAGTTCTGATACAAATGCTTCCTGGTGCTGACTGGTTAACAGATGACATCAAGTGCATTAACCCCTATTGTTTACCCTTCCCTCCAGGGGCACCTTGGTCATGTGCTTTTGGAATTCACCCCCATCAAATTTACCCATCCTTTAATTTTTGAGCTGGGTCATGGGACATGCTTTGGCCAATAGACTGAGATGGAAGTGAAAGCAGGCCCAGTCCAAGCGTAGGCCCTAAGAAGCTTGGTTTGTTGCTGCTTGAGTTGGTCAACTCCACCTTCCCTATGAGGAGGACAAGCCCTGGCCATTCTAGGAGAGAGCAAAGGCACATGGAGAAGACCTGCCCAGCCCCACCACCCCAGGGGTGCCCAGTCTAGATGGGCCAACTTCCAGGCAACTCCCAGATGCATGCAGAAAATAAGCTGTTATTCTTGAACCCAATCTTGAGGTTGTTTGCGATAGCACAATAACTGGAAGAGACCATGCACCTGTCACTCCTGCTCCCTGGGCTTCCTGTAGCCGGGAACTATGGCGTATACATCACTGTCCCCTAGGGACTAGCACAGCTACTGGCACATGGGAGGGGGGTGGGGAAGGAGAAGGGAGAGCACCTGGTTCTCTTGCACCATTCTATGAGGCTTGGAGGCCTGATCTCAAAGGAGAATCCACCCAAATACTGATAACAAAACTCTGTTTCTGGAAAATCATGTATACTTGGAAATTCTACTTAGGAACTACACTGACATTGGGGGGAGGATTTCTAAGAATTTATCCCATATTTCATTTTCCAGGGCCTGGCCCCAAGGGTCTCAGATGCTCACTCATCAGCAACTGGAGGAGGCCACAAAGCCATCTTTGCTGAGTTCTGTCCCCGTGCTAGGCAGGCAGGATTAGGCTGGTGAGTAACTGGTGCACACAGTACCGCAGCAGCCCTGCCACAAAAGCCTGCTAATCACACCCAGCTGATACTTGCCATTCACCAGTGAAAGCATTTTACAGTGTCTCATTAAAACCGGGAGAAGGATTAAGGGGCCCCTGTCTTGATTAATGCCTCAGAGATATAATCCTATCTGTAACCCCCAAATAGCTAGAAACAAAATTAAATTCCTACCGCGAGATCTTCCAGGGCACATGTTACACCACGCTCTGTAAGTCTTATTTTCTTTACATATTTTATCCAGCTTAAAGGCACAGGATATTCTAAGCCCCCAGACCAGAACCTTCTGCCATAGGTAAAGGCAGTGACAGAAGAGAACCCTTGATCTTCTAAGGCATTAGCGCGTTCATACTCTTGAGAGAACAGCCACTTTCCCGGAGGTAAAGACAGAAATGAGTCTGTGTATCCAGAATGTCTAGAGAGCTCATCTCCCTGGTCCTTCTAGGGACATGGGCAGGCATCGAGAAAACAAGAGAGCAAGCTGCTTCTCTGAACTCCCTTGAGTTCTTTCGTGGCACCCACTATTGCGAGAAAATTCAGAGGGTTAGGAAGGGATCCATGAGCCCCTTTAGTGAAATTCCATAACCTGACAACAAAGAAAGTGGGGCCCAGATGCAAAAGGGGGCTCCACAGAGTTATTCACTAGTCATGGGTGCAGGTTAGCTGACTCCAGTCTAGTGCTTTCTTTCTCCCTCTCCCTCTCTTTCTCTCACTCACACACACACTCACACACACACACTCACACTCAAACCAACATTTACGGAGTGCCTTCTCTAAGTGGGGCATTACGTGGAATCCAGACACCTGCTCATTGAACAACCATCCCGACCCTTTCTGCTGCAGATGCTGGAATGCTCCCACACTGGTCCCTCCAAACCTCCCTGCAGCTGAAGTTCAAGGTGTGACTTGGTCCAACAGTCACAGGGACCTATACAAGACCTTGATCCAGAGCTGAGCTGCACAGAGAGGTGCTTTTGCAAGACTCACACGCTGACAGAAGGGTGCCGTATGTCCATTTTGCTGGCACAGACCCTGGCAGAGGTGGTGCAGCCTCCTTACTGAGCACCTCTGTGACCATGGAGCGGCAGCGCCTCGGAGGCCGCAGTCAGACAAGGTGGTTTTGAAAGTCATTCCTGCAATGTAGCCTCAAGTCTGTCTCTTCCACTACGCCAGCCATCTGGGAGCTGGCTGGATGTCCTAACAAATCACTTCTGCCTAAACCAGCCAGAGTAGAGTTTGTCTGTCAATCACTAAGAAACAAACAAGAACTATTTTAAATATATTTTGTGGTTAAGATGTTTCTCTAATCCAGATTGCCTTTCCCATAAGTAGTTCAAATTAGACATGTTTGATCACCTACAGGGTTATTGTATGAAATGCATGCCCAGAGATTTAACACCTCTCTGTAAGGAAGTAGAAATATGCTAATTTCAGGGCAGGCTTTGGCTTGTGGTGAAGACGACAGAACACCCACATCCTACCTGGCTTGGACTCCCAGCTCCAGCTCCCAATTCCAGCTTCCTGCTAACGCAGGCAGTGGTGACAGCTCAAGTCACTGGGTCCTTGCCACACACACGGGAGACCGAGATTGTGTTCCCAACTCCCAGACTTGGCCCTGGCCAAGCTGCAGCCCTTGTGGGAATGTGGGAGTGGACCAGTAAATGGGAGCACCCTCTCTCTCTCCCCTGTCCTCTGTTTGGCAAATGAGTGAATGAGAATTCACCATAAGTGATCATCTGTATGAATATTTGAGGGATCATGGAACACATTCAAAACAATATTTTTAAAAGATTTATTTATTTTGCTTGAAAGTCAGTTACACAGAGAGAGGAGAGGCAGAGAGAGAGAGAGAGAGGTCTTCCATCCGCTGCTTCACTCCCCAGATGGCTGCAATGGCCAGAGCTGTGACGATCTGAAGCCAGGAGCCAGGAGCTTCTTCCAGTCTCCCACGCAGGTGCAGGGGCCCAAAGACTTGGGCCATCTTCTACTGCTTTCCCAGGCCATAGCAGAGAGCTGGATTGGAAGTGGAGCAACCGGGATTTGAACCAGTGCCCACATGGGATGCCGGCACTGCAGGCGGTGGCTTTACCTGCTACGCCACAGCGCCGGCCCCCAAAACAATAATTTTTTAGAAGAGCACTTCAGAATGGTTAAACTCACCGCAGAGCTTCTGGCAGGTAAATGGGTTTTAATGGTGTGCAATTAGGTACAGAGTCTGTGAAGGCATCAGTTCACATCTGGGTCACTGACGTAAGCAGCCACTTCCCAGATGCCAGAAGGAGCAGGCCCCAGTGCTACGGGACACCATTGTCTGTCTGGTCTCCCCTCTTCTGTTTTTTTTTTTTTTCTGGACTTCCAGATGTGTTTGGTCCAGAGAAGACTCACTGCCCAGGGTGGACCAACCTGAGATGTCTGGATTCAGAGCAGAAGGTCCTGGTGCTAGAAGAACTCAGGTGAGTCTGCTGGTAGCCACGTGCTCTGACACAAGGAGGAAAAGGTATCGTTAGCTGGTGGAGATATGCCAACCAGAGACAAGACAGCATGTGGGGCATTCTGAGAGCACCTAATAGGCTCAAGACTCTGTGAGGTGTTCGAATCCCAGTGCTTTCAAGGAGGTCGTGGCCTAGCAAAGAGAAGTTCACTGATAATTACAAAAAAATAAATTGGCATGTACCTTTTTTTTAAGAAGTATTTATTTGAAAGACAGAGTTACAGAGAGAGGTAGAGCCAGAGAGAGAGAGAGAGAAAGATCTTCCGTTCTGCTAGTTCACTCCCCAAATGACCACAACGGCTAGACAGGAGCTGATCCAAAGCCAGGAGACAGGAGCCAGGAGCTTCTTCCAGGTCTCCCATGTGAGTGCAGGGGCACAAGGAGTTGGGCCACCTTCCACTGCTTTCTCAAGTCATAGCAGAGAGCTGGATGGGAAGAGGAGTAGCCAGGACTTGACCCTGCACCTATATGGGATCCCAGCACCGCAGGCTGGGGCTTTAACCCACTGCGCCACAGCACCGGCCCCTGGCATGTACCTTGATTAAAAAACAGTCCCTCCACAGGGGTACAGGGAAGAAAATCCATCCAACTGGTACAGGGAAAGAGGCTTTAGGGAGAACGCAATGCAAACACCTTGAGCATAATTTCCAAGGACAAGAGGAGTCAGCAGGAGCATATGCAGTGTGCTGTGATCAGAACAAGACTTTATGATCACACTCAGTATCGTGTGTAGAATCAAAGACTTAGAAAGAAAAAGCTATCAGAGGCCAGTGAGACCAGTGATGAGGGTGTTACGGTCTTGGATTGTTATGGCTTAGAAAATAATCTGGGTGTCCCCCAGAGACCCATGTGTTAAATCTTGATCCTCGGAGTCCTGTGTTAATGGATTAAGTATGCGATTTCATCACATTGTAGTGTCTAGAGTGACTGGGTCACATGATATTGGTAGGGCAGGATCCCTGTGATTTAATCATCATAGTTAGAGAAACAAATGGATGTAGAAGAAGATGGGTCCTGTCTCTGCTTCCGGGCTCGCCATCTGATCCTCCCTCCACATACCTTCTGCCGTCCATCCATCATCCTCATCAGTCCCCAGACCAATGGAGCTGCACAATCTTGGACTGCAAACCTCAAAAATCATGAGCTAAAATAAATCTTTTTTCCTAAGTAGCATCTATCAGCTATTTTAAAGTAATGAAAATCTGACAAATATAAGGATACTTCAGGCTGGTGCTGCGGCTCACGAGGCTAATCCTCCGCCTTGCGGCGCCGGCACACCAGGTTCTAGTCCCGGTCGGGGCGCCGGATTCTGTCCCAGTTGTCCCTCTTCCAGGCCAGCTCTCTGCTGTGGCCAGGGAGTGCAGTGGAGGATGGCCCAAGTGCTTGGGCCCTGCACCCCATGGGAGACCAGGAGAAGCACGTGGCTCCTGCCATCGGATCAGCGCGGTATGCCAGCCACAACACCCCAGCCACAGCGGCCATTGTGGGGTGAACCAATGCCAAAGGAAGACCTTTCTCTCTGTCTCTCTCTCTCTCACTGTCCATTCTGCCTGTCAAAAAAATTTTAAAAAAAAAGGATACTTCATGGGGAAAAACAGGTGAGGAAGGAAGACACTGGGGTGAAAGTTATAAAACAGCTTAAAAGGAAGAAATACCCCATGGTGGTGGCAGCCTGAGTAGGAGGATGGAGAGAGAGAGAGCAAATGTGTACATAGAGACAGCGGTACTCCCTCTTCCTTGGCTGATGAGTGGGAGGGTGAGGAAGCAAAGTGTTGTGCATACATGGCATAGTACTGGTCAGAGAGAAGCCGATTGCATTACAGGACGAAAGTCGATCAGGAGTGGTGAATAAACATAGAATACATTATTACGTCACAGGATTCAGGAGGAAAGTGTAAACACCATCAGAAAATTATAGAAAAGCAGATGAGGGGCCAGCGCCGTAGCGTAGTAGGCTAAGCCTCCACCTGTGGCGCAGACATCCAACATAGGCGCTGGTTCGTGTTCCATCTGCTCCTCTCCAGATCCAGCTCTCTGCTATGGCCTGGGAAAGCAACCAAGGATGGCCCAAGTGCTTGGACCCCTGCACCCGCATAGGGGACCTGGAGGAGGCTCCTGGCCCCTGGCTTCAGTCTGGCCCATCTCCTGCCATGGCAGCCATCTGGAGAGTGAACCAGCAGATGGAAGGCCTTTCTTTCTGTCTCTCCCTCTCCCTGTCTCTCCCTCTCTCCACAACTCTACCTCTCAAATTAAAAAAAAAAAAAAAAAAAAAAATTTTTTTTTTTTTTTTTTAAAGAAAATGAGATCAGAAGAGGGAGACAGCAAAATGCCTTGTTTACTCAGTCACAGCAGGGAATTTAAAGCAGAGTGTAGGTGGAATCCAGCACATAAAACGTCGTGTCTGAAACTACTATAAAACAATTTTCAAGAGGCTGGACTTCAGGCAAGGAAAGACAGAAATCCCAATCAGGAAACAGATCAGAGGAACCTTGCAGTTGCCCCAGCTGGCTGCTCTGGGAGCATTTCCAGACCACTGCATGGAGAGAGAACCTGGACAGCACCCAGGAGAATCCTTGAGTTGAAGGCCATCTGAGGGTCCAACTATTATATATCATAACAGGAATTCAGAGGACCAAAGAGGAGACAGCTTCAGAGAGAAACCCTAGGGACCACAATGTCCTCTGCAGTGTCCAGCAGAGCACTGATGGCACGTGTGTGAGGGAACCACCCAGGACGGGGGACGGAACCGCCTAGAAGCTTAGGAGAAGCAGTATAAAGCATTCACAGAGGACTGGAGACAGTGCCTGTCCCGCCAGCCAGCCTGGAGAGTCACCGTTCACAGGGTAAGGATCTCACTTCACTCGTGGGAAGTAACTAGCCCCAGTCTCAGTGCAGTTCTGGTCCTGCCTAACAAACCTTGAAAACAACATTCAGAAGGATCAAGTCATCTGTAAGCAATACAGCCACATCCTTAAATGATGGTCAATAATACAGGAAAATTAAAATATCCAGAGATGAAAGGTAAAACTCCAATTCTGGAATTCACTGAAAAATTACCAGACATGCAAAGAAACAGGAAAACAGCCCAGATGAGCAGAAAAACCAGTCAGCTGAAATGTAGTTAGAACTGACACCAATATTAGAATTATCAGAAAAGAACATAAAAATAAGTATTATAACTATATTCCATGTGCTTAAAAATTAAGTAGAGACAGGGAAAATATCAAAAGACTCAAATCAAGATAGAAAAACAACAATATCTGAGATTAAAAAATACACTCAACAGGATCAACAGCAGACCAAACATCATAGGAGACAAAGCAATAAAAACTCTCTAAAATGAAAAATACAGAGAAAGAGACGTTTTTGAATGAGCAAAGCACCAGTGAGCTGTGGTACACATTGAGCAGCCTAATATATATGTAATTGAATCCCTGAAGGAGAATAGAAAGGGGGTAAGGATCAAAGAAAAAATAGTTGAAGAAAAAAAATGTCTCAAATTTAATGAAAACTATAAACCTCCGAACCCAAAACACTCACTGCACTGAAACACAAGAAACGTGAAAAAAATGATCCAAGGTACATTCTAGTAAATTTGTTCAAAGTCAACTACAAAGAAAAAGAAACTCCAAAAAGCAGCCAGTTTTTGCAGACACTTACCTGCAAAGGAACAAGAAGGGTTCCAGATTTCTGCTCAGAAATGATGCAAGCAGAAGAAAGGGGGGCTACGTCTTCAAGGTAAAAATCAATCCACAACCCAGAATTTTATACTCCATGTATTGGTTTTCTGTTACCACACAACCTATTTTTCACAAACTCAGAGGCTTTGTAGCAAGACAATTGTATTAGCTCATGGTTTCCATGAATCAGAGACTGGCTCTGATATTCAGATCAGATCATAGTGGTTAATTTTATGGTGTCAACTTGACTGGATTAAAGAGTACCTAGAAACCTGGGAAAGCATTATTTTGGATGTTTCCCAAAATAATGACACATGAGGGTGTTTCCAAAGATTAGTGGGCTAGGCGGGGGGATCCAGCCTCAGTATAGGCGGATTCCATCTGTGGGTCCTGAATAAACAGCGAAGGTGAATCAATCGTCAATCAGTCTCTCTCCCCCCTCTCTCAGAGCTAGGAAACACTCGACTTCTGCCTTGGACATCAGCTGCTGGCCTTTAGACTCCAGGATTTATACCAGTGCCACCCTTGCTGGTACTCAGGCTTTTGGCCTTAAACTGAGTTACACCTTTCCTTTCCCTGGTTCTGAGGCTCTCGGACTTGAGCTGAGCCATAATACCAGCATCCTAGGGTCTCTAGCGTGTAGACAACCTGCTGTGGGTCTTCTCAGATGCCATAATCATGTGAGCCAATTTTCCCTAACAAACCCTCCTGCTTATATCTATGTACATATGCTATTATTATCAATTATGCCTTCCATGGAACCCTAATACACAAAGTAGTTTACAAGAAAAGACTGTTACCAAGAATGAGGAAAATTATTTCGTAATGATGAAGGAGCCAATGCATCATGAAGAGATCACAATTCTAAACGTTTATGCCCCTAATAACAGAATTTCAAAAATATGAAAAAAATGATGGCATTGAAAGGAGTACACTAAGATATAGTTTATACCCCTCTCCATAACTGATAGACAAATAGGCATAAAATCAGTAATGATATAGAAAGAGGACAGAATCACTCTGCGTAGTCAAATTGGTGCTTACAGAGTCAGAAAACACGTTTTTAGGGGACACAGAACATTTACTGAGATTTTGTTCCATAAAAGTCTCAACAGCAGCAAAATCCAAGTCGTACAAAGTATATTATTCCACACAGGACACTTGGAAAGTCAATCCAAAATGAATCATAGGCCAAACGGAAAAGATAACCTGTGAGTGTCTATGCCAAAATGCACAAGAAAATCTCAGTGGCCTCAGGTTAGGGATTACAAACTTTTGAGCATGACGGGTACCTCATTTTCTTAATTATGATCAGTTTCACAGTGTATAATGTGACACCAAAACCACAACTCATAAAGGAAAACAAATCAGTGAACTACACTTCATCAAAACTAAGAGCTTCTGCTTTTCAAAAGACTCTGAAGAGAATGAAAATTCAAGCCACAGGAAGGAAATATCTATAAAATGTATCACTGAAAAAGGACCTGTTTCTAGGACACATAAAGAACTTCGAAAACTTAATAAGAAGAAGAAAAACTATTTTATAAACTGGCCAGAAGACTTGCACAGAGCCTCCAGCAGAGAAGACATACGGGTAGCCACAAGGCCCACGAAAGGACGTTCAACGCGGTAATTAGAGAAAGATGAGCTGAAGCCACAAGGAGATACCCGTGCACTCCTAGTCAAGCGACTCAAATAAAAAGACTGACCTCACAAAGTGTTAGCAAGAATGTGGAGAAACTAGAACTTTCCTGTGCTACTGGTGGGGATGTAAAACGGCTTAAAGACCATGGAAAACAGTTTGATGGTTTCTAAAAACGTTAAACCATACAATCTAGCCATTCTACTCAGACATACTTACTCAAGAGGCCAGACACATATATCCAGATAAAGACTTAGACACAAATGTTCATAGCAGCTCTAGACATAATAAACTAAAAACTGGAATCAGCTCAAATACGCATCAACATATGAATAGATAGTGATAACACAAACTATTGATATCCACAATAACATGGGTGTATCTCAAAATAACTGTACTTAGTGAAAGAAATCAGACAAAAGAACACTTACTATATTATTCCATTTATATAAAAGCCCTTAAAAATGCCAACAACCTATAGTAACACAAAGCAGATCACTGGTTGTCTGAGCTGGTGGGTAGGAAGGAGACAGGAAGGGGCTAGAATGAGAGATTACCAACTTTGGGGAGTGATGGATACTTCCTGCTCTTGGTGATAGTGATGATTCTGGGGGGTGTATTCATATAATAAAACATCTAATTGAACACTTCAAATATGTACAATCACACTTCAGTAAAACTGTTTTTTATGGTTTGACTGAGACTAAACTGCCCTAAATACTCCTCCCTATTTTAATAATGTTTTAGTGGGACAAAAGCTCACGCAGATTTAAAGAGAGACTCACAAAGGACCTGGCTGGGCCACAGAGAAGAAGGGGAGGGAAGGGCTTGCTGGAACATGAAGAATGGAGTGGGCAGACGAGCTGGGGGGCACCTGTGCTCTCCAAGGCTCCTCGGTCCTGCAGACCTGTTGACTGTCTCATTGACATGACCACGGCCAAGTAGCCAGTACCCTGAACACCTGGGGATCCACATCTAATACCATCCTGAATGGAAGGACGCACTCCAGGACAAAGGTCCCATCATGTTTATTTTTTTTTAATATTTTATTTATTTATCTGAAAGGCAGAGTTATAGACAGAGAGAGAGACAGACAGACAGAGACAGAGAGAAAAGTCTTCTGTCCACTGGTTCACTCCCCAAATGGCCACAATGGCTGGAGCTGCGCCGATCTGAAGCAGGAGCCAGGAGTTCTGGGTCTCCCATGTAGATGCAGGGGTCCAAGGACTTGGGCCATCCTCCACTGCTTTCCCAGGCCATAGCAGAGAGCTGGATCAGAAGAGGAGCAGCCGGGACTAGAACCGGTGCCCATATGAGATGCCAGCACAGCAGGTGGAGGATTAACCCTCTGAGCCACGGCGCAGGCCCCTCTTTTTTATTGTAAAGATTTGTTTATTTTATTTGAAAGGCATAGTTAGAGAGAGGGGGTGACAGAGAGAGAATCTTCCACCCGCTGGTGCGACAGCCAGATGGGTGCAACAGCCAGAGCTGGGCCAGACCGAAGCCAGGAGCCAGGAGCCTCCTCCAGGACTCCCATGTTGTATACAGGGGCCCAGGGACTTGGGCCATCTTCCACTGCCTTTCCAGGCACATTAGCAGGAAGCTGGATGAGAAGTGAAGCAGCCAGGAATTGAACTGACGCCCACATGCGATGCTGGTGCCGCAGGCAGCAGTTTAATCTGTTATACCACAGCACCAGCCCCTCATCGTATTTCTAAACTTGAGTTTTGGAGGGTTCCATCAGTCTCCTCCTCACTTGCCAATGCTACCTCCAAGTCCCTTCACAGATGAATATGCGGTTCAGAGCCACTAGAGAACAGGATAGAAGACAATCATCCCAGGTCTCTCTGGCCACACGTGAGAGAAGTCCCTGTCGCCCCTCTCATCCCTGTGCCTTCATGGAAGAGCCAGCACTCATGGGAAAGGTGCTCCCAGCAGAGTCCTGGGCTGTTCCACCCTCCTGATCACACCCATTTGGCTGTCTGCAACAACAGTGATGCAATCATCAGAACAGTAATGGTGCTATTTTATTGAAGGCAGCTAACACAAACTGATCACTTGCTCTGAAACAAGCCCTTCAGTGTACATTTGATGGCACAGCATTGTCTGATGCTTGTTAGAAACCCCGGGGTGCTCCTATGATCCCTACTGCATCGGTGGGAACAGGAGTCTTGGAGCATTCAGATGGCCTCTTCCCTGGGCACATGGCTGATACAAGCTCACGTGGGAAAACGCACTCAACACCTAATTCCAGAGGCCACACGTGAACCATACTCATTTCAGGCCAGATCCAGAACAAGACTGAGCCGTGGCATCGGCAGTCATGGGTGAAAAAGCAACAGCAACTATGCGAAGAAAATGACGTATTCAAAATCCTTCTGACACTGAACAGGGCTGCATTCGGCCCTGTGTTTAGGGCCACTGCATAGGTTTTGTACTTCTCCCACAACCTTTCATCCCCACCAGGGAAAGTCAGGACTTTCCATGCACCAAGGAGGGATTTCCCAGGACATAGCACTTCCAGAACTGAAACCAGGACAGCCCGGCAAACTTGGAGTTGGTATCCAAATCTGCCGCTCCTCCTAGACCTAGCTATAAGGCCAGACACAGTGGTGGCAGCCTAAGTCATACAGATGGCATGGGCCCCAGAATGGGTGCCATGGAGCCGTGGTTCAGCATGGCACTGGCTACTTAACATCAGCTCCCTCAGGGCATCAGCCAGTTTCCTCTGGCCCTTTCCTACAAAGGTGGGAGCTGGATAAAGCAGATCATTTGCAGCAATTCATAATTTTTTTTTTTTGGACAGGCAGAGTGGACAGTGAGAGAGAGAGAGACAGAGAGAAAGGTCTTCCTTTGCCGTTGGTTCACCCTCCAATGGCCGCCGCGGTCAGCGCGCTGTGGCCGGCGCACCGCGCTGATCCGATGGCAGGAGCCAGGAGCCAGGTGCTTTTCCTGGTCTCCCATGGGGTGCAGGGCCCAAGCACTTGGGCCATCCTCCACTGCACTCCCTGGCCACAGCAGAGAGCTGGCCTGGAAGGGGGGCAACCGGGACAGAATCCGGCGCCCCAACCGGGACTAGAACCCGGTGTGCCGGCGCCGCTAGGCGGAGGATTAGCCTAGTGAGCCGCGGCGCCGGCCCAGCAATTCATAATTAATTAACACCACCTGAAACGTCCCACTAGGTCAGCAGCTTTCCTCACCCGGTTAATGAAAGGATTGATTGTAAGAACATCTTAAAACATCATCCAGTCTACTGCATTGGTTTTCGATATGGAGAGCCAGGGCTTCAGCAGAAGTCAGCTTATGAAGAGCCCTGGCAGCCCTGCCAGCCAAGAGTTGGGCCACTGGAAATGGACCTGCCCTGGAGGTGAAGGGCTCCAGGTCAGAGCCACAGGCCTTGTTAGCTCTGAACTGAAAAGCCCTGCACTCGGCCCAGCTGCCAAAGTAACCACTGCTGTCAAGGGAATGGCCAAGTAGGGTCAACAACATTGCAGGCAGAACTGTATATTAACGAACAAATGTTTTCCTTTTAGAAATGCCACCTACCTTCTCTTCAAGTCAGCTCTCCTCCCAGGCCAGCTAGGTAATGGAAGTCAACAAGGTGCCTCCCTTATCATGTACCTACCACATGTGAAGAGATATAGGTAGGTCTGAGCCTCATAACTAACAAGACCTTAAACCCACCTGATTTTTTTTTTTTTTTTTTTTTTTTTTTTTGACAAGCAGAGTGGACAGTGAGAGAGAGACAGAGAGGAAGGTCTTCCTTTGGCCGTTGGTTCACCCCACAGTGGCTGCCGCGGCCGGCGCGCTGCGGCCAGCGCACAGCGCTGATCCGATGGCAGGAGCCAGGTACTTATCCTGGTCTCCCATGGGGTGCAGGGCCCAAGCACTTGGGCCATCCTCCACTGCACTCCCTGGCCACAGCAGAGAGCTGGCCTGGAAGAGGGGCAACCGGGATAGAATCCAGCACCCCGACCGGGACTAGAACCCGGTGTGCCGGCGCCGCAAGGCAGAGGATTAGCCTAGTGAGCCGCAGCACCGGCCTCACCTGATTATTTTCAAGCCCTTTCTGTCAGTTTGTATTTGCCTCTCAATGAAAAAAAAAAAAAAAAAACTTGATCATGGTTTAGACACTTTTCTTAGGGCCTCTAGTAATGACTCTGTACTCGGTTTTAGATCCCGTGAGTTTAAACTGCTTGTTTGATTCGTTTTCTCTGGACTTAAAGAAGTAAAATTCTAGATGGCCATGCACGTGCAACCTCCAACGGAGGCAGCCTCTGCAAGCTGGCACTGCATCCCCCGGAGAAGCCGCCTCCTGCGGCACCTGCCTCAACTCCCCTTCCCAAAGACGCCCCTTCTCAGCATGAAGCAGCCAGTGATCCCCACCCCGTTCCCACTGACAGACGTTAGGATTTCCATCTGGGAGGAGGGAATGTGAGGAGTCCGATGGTTAATAGTCAGGGGACCCCAGTGGAATTTGGGGTGTAAAATATTTGCTTCCTTCCCCAAAACATTATCTTTAGCAAGAACACAATCCACCTTCCTCCTTTCAAAATCTCCAAGTTTACCACGAGAATAGCAAGGGAGCTTCTCCAGAGCTCACAGCTTATTGTGAATACAGTTGTCTACCCCACCCTTACTTGGCCAGACAGGATGGAGGACTTTATGTAAACAAGGTCTTGGATGCTTTTTTTGTCTCCACATGGTAACTGAATGGCAATCTAATCCTCAAGTTTTTTTTTTTCCTTCAAAACTGTACTGAAAGCCCGACTGCCCCCAGTCCCCTTTGGGTTTTCCTCTCTCGGGAGCCCCCTTCCATGCCACTCTGGCTGGAGGTCCTTGATTCTAATAAATACTTTTAAATCTTAAAAAAAAAAAAAAAGAACCTCTTTGATCAGGAAACATGATCAAGACTTCCTCTCCATTCTCCCTCTCGGAAGGAGCGGTGAGTCTCCCTACAAGGGGACACCTCCAATTCTCAGCAGAGAAGGAGCGGTGAGTCTCCCTACAAGGGGACACCTCCAATCCTCAGCAGAGAAGGAGCGGTGAGTCTCCCTACAAGGGGACACCTCCAATCCTCAGCAGAGGCACTTGCTGCAGCCCTGTGTGTAATCAATCTCTTCTTCAATGCAGTAACTGTGTCCCTGCTCTGGATTTCATTCATGAGATCACTTACTTCAAATATGGCAACTTTTTATTGCTTACTCGCGGATTATGGGGCCATATGGTGCACTCAGCAAAGCAACACTGCATGTGGCCTACACCCAGCAGGAATGTCAGGAAAAGCCAGTCAATCTGACATGAGTCAGGCAGCCAACTGACATTTAATTGACCACCTACTATGCACCACAAACCTACCCTGGGATTTTGGGGAGGGCAGCTCAGAGATAAGTAAGAAGAACAGATGCTACCCTTAGCATAGTTTCTCAACCTCAGTGCAAATGACCTTCAGGGCAGATTATGTGGGGGGTGTGATCCTGCATACTGTAGGGTCATACATACAGCAGCATCTCCAGCCAGCACACTGGCCCCACCTCCACCCTGAAGATGACAACCAAACGTAGCTCCAGACATTGCCAAATTTCCCCAGGGGAGGAAGTGCTGCTAGGCTGAAAAACAGGGTCTGAAGGTGTCTGCAACCTCGAAGAGCAACTAAGACAAGCGCAGGCATCTCTAGGATGCAGAGGTCAAGGGCCAGTTGTGGAGAAAGTATGCTGCTGCAAACTCCCACACCCTCAGGCCAGCGAGGGGAACGCTCGGAGGGCAGTGGGGACTCATCTAGCTGGACAGGGCAACCCTGTCACAAGCTCAGGCCAGCCACATGGTATGTGATCTACGATAGTTCTAGTGAGTTCTGAAACCTAGACTTTCCGGTGGTATCTCCCAGCTTGATTTCTCAATCAGCTAAAAAGGATTTTAGATACAATATAAATAAGACTATTAAATGGTTGAGGACCATGTGCCCCTTCTGTGTAGAAAACCAGTCAGCATCTAAGAGCCCTGGCACTGACTCCAGCTCCCTGCCCACCTCTGAGCATTGGGGTCCATTTCTAGAAAGGGAGAGGTGATCTGTATCTTGTGCTTAATCTTGACCCTGGATGCCTATTTGAATTACCTGGAAATATTTAAAAGTTCATCAACACTCTGAACCCACCCCAGACCATTTAAGCCAGAATGCCAGGGAATGGACCCAAGAATCCATATTTAAAAAAAAAATCCTCAGGTGAGGCTAACATTCAACCAGGTTAGAGAACTCCTGGGAAAGAAGAAGAAAACCACGATGCATCAAAGCCCATCTCCAGGTTAGAGTGAGGATACTAGTCTCAGGCCACCTGAGTTTGAATCCTCCTCACCCTAGCAACTGCGAGGTCTGGGAGAAACTTGACCTTGGCCTCGGGGTATCTACATGTGAAGAGGAGATAAAAGCACTACCTATTCTGGGGAACTGACATTTAAAAAAAATCAGACTCTCTGGAGATGAGGCCCAGGCATTACTGTTTCCTGTTTTCCATACGGTTGCTAACAAGCAGCTGGGATGGAGAAGCAGTAAGCAGGCTCTTGTCAGCTCTGAAACTCTGTGGATTTCCTTTTGTGGGAGGCAGAAATGAGTACTAGGCACCCACTAAGTCTGGAGCTTAAGTGCCCCATTGGGAGCCCAAGAAGGAGTGGAGAGAAAGAGCGAGATGAGAGCTCTACAAAACACAAATTCCACGGGAAGCATCGTGACCCCTACACAGCAATAATTAGCTGCTAGGAACGAGGAGCACCCTGGATATCACGCTGAAAGTCTTGGCTTGTGAGAGTTATCCCCGCCAACATGAAGCATCTTCCACCAAGAAAACTCAAACCGCCTTCGTACGTCTGAACACTGAGCCTCCTGAGGCACCGGATATTATTTCCATTATTCACCTGAACTTCTGCTAACGAGGAGGCTAACTACAGGGCTTCCATGTGGCATAAACACATTTATCATTTGATTAGGAAAGATTACCCATTTTTAGATAAAACATATATCCTCTAACAGAGATGGACAATTATAAATAACTTGGAAAACTCTAGCCGATGCCCAAAACATCATGATTTAGGTTGAAAGAAAAAGCCTTTCTGATCACTGTCTTTTTGTGTTCCTCAGCACATTTTTCATGTTTACTTGCTGTCACCCCACGTAAGTGATCACCTTGGCTGTATCCCATTTCCTCCCAAGCTCAGATGGGAGGAGAAATTGTCACAATCAAATAGGCAAGATTAAGGCCCAAGGGAGGGAGAGGAGGGGATCCGGGCCTTTGCTCTATAACCAGTTCATTAGTCCACCTCTCATTTATGTCTGACTGATACTGGAGGGCCACAGAATGGCTTCAAGTCATGCCTCTACTCAAGCTGTCAAATGAAGAAAGGACTTGGAAGCCCAATGAAGGAAGCCGAGCCTTCCCTCCCATACGAGAAAGGAGGCTGGCCCTTCTGGGAGCTTCCTTCATTCTCAGCCATTGAAGCAGCTCACAGAATTCTAATGCAAAAAGAACAGACATGTCAATGACTGTAGCCCAAAACATTCTAGAAAAAGTCATACTGGAATAGAATCCGAAGTCCCAGAAGACTTCCACTCCTGGGAAGATGAAGCAGACATGCTTTTCCGTATTTCTTCTATGCCATACAATTAAAAGCCCTATGCATGATATTTGAAGTACATACAACTCTAAAAGGTAGAAAGAAGAAGGAAGACAAGCTAAGAACCTCAGGATCCAAGAAGTGATGTAGTGTTGGGACTGGGACTGTGGCGTACTAAGCTAAGCCTTCGCCTGTGGCACTGGCATCCCATATTGACACCGGTGTCACAGATGCTCCTCTTCCAATCCAGCTCTCTGCTTATGGCCTGGGAAAGCAGTGGAAGACGGCCCAAGTGCTGGGGCCCCTGCGCCCAGGTGAGAGGTCTGGAAGAAGCTCCTGGCCATTACAGCCATTTGGGGAGTGAACCAGTGGATGGAAGATTGATCTCTCTCTCTCTCTCTCTCTGCCTCTCTCTCTCCCCCTTCTATGCATTTCAAATAAATAAATAAGTTTTTTTAAAAAAAAGAGAGAGTTCTGTTTAGAAAGAAAGGAAAAAACAATGTAAAGCTGTCCAGGTTTCAGTGAAAAATCATTCACCACACTGAAAACAAGATACAGCTCACATTAAATGAAAAAATGGTCATCAACAGATGCTGAGATGTTAACAGAGATGTTAGAACTGTGAGGCAAAATCTTAAAAACCAACTGTGATTTAAAAAACCTGCTTCATCAAGCAACCATAAATGTGTTTGAAGCAAATGAAAACCAGAAGGTGATCACCTCACAATCTGCATGTACATCAAAATATCACATTTTAGACCTCAAATACACATAATTTTTATTTGCTAATAATGTCTCAATAGAGCTGGAAGAAAGAAAAGCAAAAACAAAAATGCTAACAAAAGAAACAGAATACATGAAGAACTAACAGATAGTTTGGTACTAAAACTACATAATAACAAATAAAAATCTTAGTGGATGGGCTCCATAGCAGAATGGATGAAGCAGAGGAAAGAACAGTGGCTGGATGACAGAGCAACAGGATTTACTCAACCTGGACAGAAGAAAGAAAATATCTATTTTTTAAAAAGTAAGAAAACTTCAGGGACTTGTGTTACTACAACAAAACCTCCAGCTTTCACGTAATCAGAATCCCAAAGGAGATGAGAAAGAGGATGGTGCTGAGAAAGTGCTCCAAGAAATGTGGCTGAAAGTTCTCCAAGTTTAGCAAGATTTAGGGAAGTGAGTGAACTGAAAATAGGATAAGCTCAAAGAAATTCATATGTAGATATATCATAACCAAACTTCCAAAATTTATGAAGAAAAAACCTTGAAAACAAACAAAAATGGCATTTGAACTTAAAGAGGAAAACAGAGGGGCTGGTGCTGTGGCACAGTGGGTTAATTCTCTGCCTGTGGCCCTGGCATCCCATGTGGGCACTGATTCTAGTCCCAGCTGCTCCTCTTCCAATGCAGATCTCTGCTGTGGCCTGGGAAAGCAGTAGAGGATGGCCTGAGTGTTTGGGCCCCTGTACCCACATGGGAGACCCAGAAGAAGCACTTGGCTCCTAGCTTTGGATTGGTGTAGCTCAGGCCATTGTGGCCACTTAGTGAACCAACGGAAGGAAGACTTCTCTCTCTGTCTCTGCCTCTCATTGTCTGTAACTCTATCTCTCAAATAAATAAATAAAATCTTCACAAAAAAAAAAAACAAAAAAACAAAAAACACAGAATGGCAGTGGATTCCCCATCAAAACCCATGGAGGCCAGAGGGAAGTGAGAAAATATTTTTCAGGTAGTAAAAGGAAGAAGTGTTAACCCAGAATCCTATACCCAACAAAACTATCCTTTCAGGACAAAGGGAAAATTGAAATAGCTTCAAAGAAAGGAAAAAAGTAAATTTGTCCCCAGCAGAACTATTGTAAATAAACAGTTAAGTAAAGTTCTCTAGGGGCCAGCACTGTGGCTGCAGCATGTTAAGCCACCATCTGCAGAGCTGGCATCCCATATTTACACCGGTTCAAGTACCAGCTGCTTCACTTCTGATGCAGATCTCTGCTAATGGCCTGGGAAAGCAGGATGTCCCAAGGCCTTGGGACCCTGCACCTGCATGGGAGACCCAGAAGAAGCTCTTGGCTCCTGGCTTTGGATTGGCACAGCTCTGGCCATTGCAGCCATTTGGGGAGTGAATCAGCAGATGGAAAACCCCTCCCTCCCTCCCCACTTCCCTCCCTCCCCTCCCCCCTGCTGCCTCTCCTCCTCTCTCTATGTAACTCTGACTTTCAAATCAATAAAAAATCTTTTTTTAAAAAAATGCTCAGGATTGCTAGCCATCAGAGAAATGCAGGTCAAAATCACAATGAGGTCTCACCTCACCCCAATTAGAATGGCTTTCATGCAGAAATCAACAAACAACAAATGCTGGTGAGGACGTGGAGAAAAAGGTATCGTAATCCACTATTGGTGGGAATGTAAACTGGTAAAGCCACTATGGAAGACAGTGTGGAGATACCTCAGAAATCTGAATCTAGACCTACCATATGATCCAGCCATCCCACTCCTGGGAATCTACCCAAGGGAAATGAAATCAGCATATGAAAGAGTTATCTGTACCTCCATGTTTATCACAGCTCAATTCACAATAGCAAAGACATGGAATCAAACCAAATGCCTGTCAGTTGAAGACTGGATAAAGATATTATGGGATATGTACACAATGGAATACTACACAGCAGTACAAAAAAATGAAGTCCAGTCATTTGCAACAAAATGGATGAAACTGGAAAACACCATACTTAGTGAAATAAGCTAGTCTCAAAGGGACAAATTCTATATGTTCCCCCTGATTGGCAATAACTAATAGAGCACCTAAAAGACAACCTGTAGAAATGAAACAGACACTATGAGAAGGAATGATTTTGAACAGCCCTCTCTTGACTGTCAAGGAACAGCCTTTTATTCTATATCTTTGGTTATCATTCCTTTCTTTGCCTTTATATTTTCCTTATCTTTTTCTCTTTCATATGAATCACTGAACTCTACATTAATCATACATGTATAAAGTTAATTGAAAATAGATTTCAGTAAAGAATAAGAGTGAGAATAAGAAAGGGAAGAGGAAGGGGAGTGGGAGTGTTGGTGGGAGGGCATGCATGGTGGGAAGAATTACCTTGATCCTAAAGCTAGAATCATGAAATGCATTAAGTGCATAAACACAAAGCAGTGTAGTCCCATATACTTTATTATGGAATCACTTTTAAGGGTACAGCTAGCCGGCGCCGTGGCTCAATAGGCTAATCCTCCACCTTGCGGCGCCGGCACACCGGGTTCTAGTCCCGGTCGGGGCGCCGGATTCTGTCCCGGTTGCCCCTCTTCCAGGCCAGCTCTCTGCTATGGCCAGGGAGTGCAGTGGAGGATGGCCCAGGTGCTTGGGCCCTGCACCCCATGGGAGACCAGGAAAAAGCACCTGGATCCTGGCTCCTGCCATCGGATCAGCGCGGTGCGCCGGCTGCAGCGGCGGCCATTGGAGGGTGAACCAACGGCAAAGGAAGACCTTTCTCTCTCTGTCTCTCTCTCTCACTGTCCACTCTGCCTATCAAAAAAAAAAAAAAAAAAAAAAGGGTACAGCTAAACAAATTGCCACAGGACTCTAAAATCCGTTAAGCTGGCTGATAAAAATAGCAGCTTAAGTGTTATAAAGCTCAAATAGATAGGATTAAGTGGTAAAATGACTTATAGATAGGATCAAGTGATCATATAAATAGGACTAAGTGTAAAGAAACAATAATAGAATTAAAAAGAAGTGAAGGCTGCAACATGGGAAGCAGTCCATACAGCAGACTCACAGAATGACAATCACTTTAAGTAGCACTCTGACTTCAGAATCAGTCCTTAAGGTACTGGCTTGTATAGACTGTTGAGAAACACTTCTCTTAGCTTCCTTCACTCCATTCGTTCTTTTTTTTCCTTTTTCTTTCTTTCTTTTTATTTTTCTTTCTCAGATGAAACAGGAGAGGGAGCAGGAAGGAGGAGGAAGAATGGGTGGGAGGTGAGTACAGTGGGAAGAATTACTATGTACATCATGTTTTATTTATGAGATACATACAAATTAAAAATAAATAAAAATAATTATTACCATAAAAATAAAATAAACTGTATGGGAACAAAAATAAATAAATTCTATCTTAAAGTTGAAAAAAAATGAAGTTCTCTAAAAAAAATCAACCTTAGGACATCAAGAAGGAAGGAAAGAAGAAAAGGAAGGAAGGAAGAGAATAACAAGCAGAAAAATATGAGTAAATACAATAGATTTTCCTTCTCTTGAGTCATCTAAATTTCTTTTGAAGGTTGAAGCAAAAGCTATAAGCCTATCTAATAGAGTAATAAATGTATGTAGAGGAAATATTTAAGATGATTACATTATAAGTGAGGAAAAAGTAGAGATACATAAAGGGAAGTGAGCTTTCTCTACCTTTAATTGGTACCATGGCAAAATAGTAATAAATTGTGATGTTATGCACATATAACTCCTAGAGCAACAACTGAAAAAAATCTAAGCAAAGATACACTTAACTCAATAGGTGAATAAAATGCAATTCTAAAGGATATTCAGGGGAAAAAGAAAGAGGGGAACAAAAAAGAACACATAAACTTAGCATTAGCCTTTACATAGCATACAGTCACATTAGGATATGCGCTGCCCATCTCAGTGCCAGCACAAAAGTCTTACAGCTCTGGCTCCCAGACAGCAGTGGGGGTGGCCGGGGAGCCACGTGCTACATCCATCTCAGCATCAGTTCCAGTCCTGCGGCTTCAAGCCATGAAGAAAGTGGTTGTAGGTGATCTGTGCACCCCACCCATCCCAGCCCCAGCACTGACCCTAGGATTTTTAGCCCTTACACAAGTAGCAGGCAGTGGTGGCGGATCTACAAGATTTGTCTATGTTGGCACCAACACAGCTTTGGGCCTTCTCATGGACAGCGAGTGGTGGATCACATACCAGGAATCCAAGCAAGCCCGCTGGGCCCCATGAGCTCCCTAGTGAGCCACCACTGCTGCCATCCACTACAGTGAGAGATGCTATAGGGAGGCTACCAGATGGCATCCAAATGGAACTAAAGGTGACGTAGTCTACTAAGCTAACACCCAAAGACAGCTCCTCTCAATTGCACACCCTCATCAAGGCATTTATGAATAACCCTTACCCAGAAATTGATTCCAGAGAACAACTTGCCAAAGAAATTGGGGCTCCTGAGTCAAGAATCCAAATTTGGTTTCAAAACTGGAGAAATAGATTCCATATCCAGAGAAAAAGCAAGTCTAATGAGCCCTAGAACAGGACCAGGGAGAAGAACACTGAGGTTGCTTCAAGCCTTTCAAAAAATCTACCTTTTCACTGAAAGTTCAAGACAAACCTTCCAGAAATGGTAAACAGGACTTCAGGAGGCAAATACAAGAGAAACAGCCTGACTGACCCATCCTGGTTTCAAAATTCATCAGACACTGAGAGAATGAAACTGAATCTAATAGGAGCCAGTGTTGTGGGGCCAGAGTTAAGCCACTGCCTGCTATGCCAGCATTCCATAAGAGCACTGACTCAAGTCCTAGCTGTTCCTCTTCAGACGCAGCTCCCTGCTAACGTGCCTGAGAGAGCAGCAGAGGATGGTCCAAGTGCTTGGGCCCTTGCCATCCATATGGGAGACCAGGATGGAGTTTCAGGCTCCTGACTTCAGCCGGGCCCAGTTCTGGCCATTGCAGCCATTTGGGGAGTGAAACAGCAGATGGAGGATCTCTTTCTCTCTCTCTACCTCTCCCCCTAACTCTTTCTAATAAATAAATCTTTTTTAAAAAGAAAAAAAAGCCTCTGGAATCTTCAGGACATAATTAAACAAACTAGTATTTGCATAATAGAAATTCTTGACAGAGAACAGTAAAGGCACAGACCTATTCAATGAAATAATAGCTGAAAACTTCTCCATAGGGAAAAAGATACATACATCCACCTGAAAGTCCATAGAAACCCAAATAGACATGGCTGGAAAAGATTCTCACAACACATTATAGTCAAACTCTCACAAGTATGAAAAGAGAGCATTCTAGAACTTGCAACAGAAAAGCACCAGGTTATCTTTAAGAGAATGCTCATTGGATTAACAGTTTCTTCAACAGAAACCTCATGGGCCAGGAAGAAATGGAATTATATATTCCATGTTCTGAAAGAAAAGAACTGCCAATCAAGAATACTTTACCCAGCGAAGTTATCTTCAGAAATGAGGGAGAACAAAGACTTTCAAAGACAAGTGAAAACCAAAGACACTCATAACCACCAGACCAGCCTTACGAAAGATGCTTAAGTATGTCCTACATACAGAAATAAAGACAGAAAAAAAAAAGAAATAAAGACAGACAACTCCTATCATGAAAATACATGAAAGTATAAAACCCACTAGACAAAAAACAAAGGATATTCAAAATAAACAGTATTAAAGAAAAATGACAGAGTTGAACCATAACTTATTATTAATAACTGAATGTAAGTGGACTAAATTTTCTAATTAAAGGATACAGATAGGCTGATTGGATTAGAAAACAAGGCAAGAAAATCACTTCACAGATTGAAACTGAAGGGACAGGTAAAGGTATTCCATGCAAATGGAAACCAAAGCTAGCAGAAGTAACTGTACTGATATCAGGAAAAACATATTTTAAGACAAAAACTATAAAAAGAGACAAAGATGGCTGATCCATAAAAATCAAGGGACTAATTCAACAAGAAGATATGATGATTATAAATGTATAAGCACGGGGCCAGCGTTGTGGCGTAGTGGGTAAAGCCGCCGTCTGCAGTGCCGGCATGCCATTTGGGCACTGGTTCGAGTCCCAGCTGCTCCACTTCCGATCTAGCTCTCTGCTATGGCCTGGGAAAGCAGAAGATGGCCCATGTCATTGGGCCCCTGCACCCTCATGGGAGACCGGGGCAGGGGAACTCCTGGCTTCAGAACAGCACAGCTCCAGCCCTGGCAGCCAATTGGGGAATGAATCAGCAGATGGACGACCTCTCTCTGTCTCTGTCTCTGTCTCTCTGTGTAACTTTCAAATAAATAAATAAATCTTTTTTAAAAATAAATAAATAAATGTATGGGCAGCAGAGCTAGTGCTGTGGCATAGTGTGTAAAGCTGTCGTCTTCTGCACTAGCATCCCATATGGGCACCAGTTCAAGACTCTTCTGCTCCACTTCCCATCCAGCTCCCAGCTAGTGTGCATGGGAAAGCAACGGAAGATGGCCCAAGTCCTTGGGCTCCCTGCACCTGTGTGAGAGACCCAGAAGAAACTTCTGGCTCCTGGCTTCAGACCAGCCTAGCTCCATTAAGGCTGCACCCATGTCTGGGGAGTGAACCAACAGATGGAAGACCTCTCTGCCTCTCCCTCTCTATATATATAACTCTACCTTTCAAATAAATATGTATTTTTTTAAAAAGTATATGTACCTAATGCCAAAACATCATTTTATAAAACCAACATGGGGCCAGCACTGTGGTGCAGTGGGTTAAAGCCCTGGCCTGAAGCGCCAGCATCCCATATGGACACCGATTCTAGTCTCAGCTGCTCCTCTTCCCATCCAGCTCTCTGCTATGGCCTGGGAAAGCAGTAGAGGATGGCCCAAGTCCTTGGGCCCCTGCACCCATGTGGGAGACCTGGAAGAAGCTCCTGGCTCCTGGCTTCAGACTGGCACAGCTCCAGCCATTGCAGCCAACTGGGGTGTGAACCAGCAGATGGAAGACCTCTCTCTCTCTGTCTCTACCTCTCTCTGTAACTCTGTCTTTCAAATAAATAAAATAAATCTTATAAAACAAATAGTATTAGGTCTAAAGGGAAACAGAAGCTCAAATATGAAAATGGTGGGGGACTTCAACACCCAACTTTCAACTATAAACAAAATGCACCGGATATTTTCAGAATACCCAAAAGCTGCAGAGTGCACATTCTTTGCATTAGCACATCAAACATTCAAGGATGGACAATATATTAGGCCATGAAGCAAGTCTCAACAAATCCAAAATATGGAAATTGTATCATGTATCTTTTCTGACCACAATGGAATAAAATTAGAAATCAACAGCAAAAGACATCTAGAAATTATACAAATAATAGACTGAACAACATGTGTGAACAATGAATCAAAATGGATTTTTTTAAATTTCTTAAAACTATTGAAATAGAAACATGCCACATGAAGTTATCAAAAAAAAGTTGCAAACGCAGTATAAGAGGGAAATTGATAGCAATAACTGCTTGCATCAAAAAATAGAAAGATATCAAACAATCTAAAAATGCATCTCAAGGACCTAGAAAAACAAGCCCAAAGTTAGTAGAAGGGAAGATTAGAGCAGAAATAAATGAAATAGAAACAAAGAAAACAATACAGAAGATGAGTGAAAGAGGGAGACATTTGGTGCAGCAGTTAAGACACCACTTGGAATGCCCACATTGCACACCAGATTGCCTGAGTTCAAGTCTCAGCTACACTCTCAATTCCAACTTCCTGCAATGCACACTTACTCTGGGAGGTAGCAGGTGATGGCCCAAGTAGTTGGATCTCTGCTACTCACATAGAACCGGACTGAATTCTTAGCTCCTGGATTCCACCTGGCCTAGCCCAAACTGTTGTGGGCATTTGAGGAGTAAACCATGAAGTTGGTACTCATTCTTTCTTTCTCTCTTTTGAATTAATTAATGAAATGAAGCATTGGTTCTTTGAAAAGATAAACAAAATTTATAAACCTTTAGCTGAACTGAGAAAAAAAGAAAAACCAAATCGATAACAGCAGAGAGGAAAAGGAGATATTACAACTGATGCCTCAGAAATACAAAGACCATTAGAGATTAGTATGAACAGTTATATGCCAACAAATCAGAAAACCTATAAGAAGTAGACCAACTTCTAAATACATATAGCTCACCACAATTGAACCATGAAGAAGACATAGAAAACCTGAACAGACCAATAAGGAGTAATGAGATTAAGTCAGCAATAAAATGCTTCCAAAGGAAAGTTTAGGACAAGATGGTTTGGTTTCACTGCAAATTCTATCAAGCATTTAAGGAAGAGCTAACACCAATTATTTTCAAAGTGTTCCAAAAATTTGAAAGGGAAGGAACTCTTCCAAACTTATTTTACAAGGCTAGCATTATATTGATTCCAAAACCAAACAGATACAGATACACACACATACAAACCATATGCCAATATCCCTGATGAACATAGGTACAAAACTTCTCAACAAAGTACTAGCAAACTGAATCTCACAACACATCAAAAGGACCATTCACCCAGACCAAGTGAGATTTATCTGAGGGAAGCAGGGATGGCTCAAAACAATCAATAAATGTAATACCTCACATCAACAGAATGCAAGATAAAAATCACCTGATCATCTAAATAGATGCAGACAAAGCACTCAATAAAATTCAACTCCCATTCATAATAGGAGGAAAAAGCTATGAACAAAGTAAGCATGCAAGGAGCACACATTAACAGGATAAAAGTAATGACAAACCCACAGCCAACACTGGACTAAATGGGAAGCAGCTGAATGCATTTTCTGTAAGATTTGGAACCAGATAAGAATATGTCCAACCTCACTGCTCTTATTCAATATAGTACTGGAAGTTTTAGCCAGAACAATAATTCAAGAGAAAGAAATAAAAGGCATACAAATAGGAAAGGAAGAAGTCAAATTATCCTGATTTGCAAATAGCAAGAGATTCTTTATAGAAAGAAACTGAAAGACTCCACCAAGACACTATTAGAACTGATAATGTGAATGGAAGGGGAGAGGGAGTGGGAGAGGGGAGTGTTGTGGGTGGGAGGGAAGTTATGGGGGGGGGGGAAGCTATTTTAATCCATAAGTTGTACTTTGGAAATTTATGTTCATTAAATAAAATTAAAAAAAAGTGATAGGCCAGCACCACAGCTCAATAGGCTAATCCTCTGCCTTGCGGCGCCGGCACACCGGGTTCTAGTCCCAGTCAGGGCCCGGATTCTGTCCCGGTTGCCCCTCTTCCAGGCCAGCTCTCTGCTGTGGCCAGGGAGTGTAGTGGAGGATGGCCCAAGTGCTTGGGCCCTGCACCCCATGGGAGACCAGGATAAGCACTTGGCTCCTGCCTTTGGATCAGCGCGGTGTGCTGGCAGCGGCGGCCACTGGAGGGTGAACCAAAGGCAACGGAAGACCTTTCTCTCTGTCTCTCTCTCTCTCACTGTCCACTCTGCCTGTCAAAAAAAAAAAAAAATACTAAGAGGGATAACGTATAAAAAAAAAAAAAGAACTGATAAATGGGGACCAGTGCTGTGGTGTAGTAGGTTAAGCCTCCACCTGTGGTGCCAGCATCCCATATGAGCGCCAGTTAGTTCCCAGCTGCTCCACTTTTGGTCCAGCTCCCTGCTAATGCACCTAGAAAAGCAGTGAAAGATGGCCAAAGCACTTGGGCCCCTGTACCCATGTGGGAGACCCAGAAGCTCCCAGTTCCTGGCTTCAATTCAGCTCAGCTCTGACCTTTCCTGCCACTTGAGAAGTGAACCAGAGAATAGAGGATCTTTCTCGGGACGTCGCTGTGGCACAGTAGGTTAATCCTTCAGCTGCAGTGCCAGCATCCTGTATGAGCACCGGTTCTAGTCCCAGCTGCCCCACTTCCGATCCAGCTCTGCTATGGCCTGGGAGAGCAGTGGAAGATGGCCCAAGTGCTTGGGCCCCTACAGCCACATGGAGACCCAGAAGAAGCTCCTAGTTCCTGGCTTCAGATAGGTTCAGCTCTGTTGTGGCCATTTGGGGAGTGAACCAGCGGATGGAAGACCTTTCTCTCTGTCTCTCCCTCTCACTATCTGTAAATCTACCGTTCAAATAAATAATAAAATCTTTGGGGAAAAAAGAAGATATTTCTGTCTCCCCCTCTCTCTCTGTAACTCTGCCTCTCAAATAAATAAATCTTTTTCTTTTTTTGACAGGCAGAGTGGACAGTGAGAGAGACAGAGAGAAAGGTCTTCCTTTTGCCATTGGTTCACCCTCCAATGGCCGCCATGGCTGGCACGCTGCGGCTGGCGCATTGTGCTGATCCGAAGCTAGGAGCCAGGTGCTTCTCCTGGTCTCCCATGGGGTGCAGGGCCCAAGCACTTGGGCCATCCTCCACTGCACTCCCAGGCCATAGCAGAGAGCTGGCCTGGAAGAGGGGCAACCGGGACAGAATCCAGCACCCTGACTGGGATTAGAACCCGGTGTGCCGGCGCCGCAGGCGGAGGATTAGCCTATTGAGCCTTGGCGCTGGCTAAATCTTTTTAAAAATTCATATCTAGAGCAGTAACATACAACAAAAACTACCAGTATTTAAAAAAAAAAAAAAAAGAACTGATAAGTGAATTCAGTAAGCTTCAGGGGACAAAATCAACACATAAAAAATCAGTTTTTAACACATCAATAATGAACTCTCTGAGAAAGAAATTATAAAAGAAATCTCATTCACAATAGCTACCAAAAATACCTTGGAATAAATTTAACCAAGGATGTAAAAGACCTCTACAATAAAAATTACAAAGTACTTGTGAAATAAATTGAGTAAGACACAAAAAATGGAAAGACCTCCCATTTTCATGGATTAGAAAAATATTATTAAAATGTCCATACTATCCAAACCAACTTGTTCAATGCAATCCCCATCAAAATACCAGTGACATTCTTCACAGATCTAGAAAAAACAGTCCTAAAATTCTTATGGAAGCACAAAAGACCCCAAATAGTCAAAGAAATCTTGAACACAAAGTACAAAGCTGTGGGCATTATTACCAGACTTCAAGACATACTATAGAGCGATTGTAACCAAAACAGCATGGTACTGTCATAAAAGACACATAAAGCAATGGGACAGAACAGAAATTAATCCATGTATCTACAGCCAACTTATCTTTGAAAAAGATGCCCAAAATATACCCTGGAGAAGAGACAGTCTCTGCAGTAAAGGGTGCTCTGGTAACTGGATATCCACATGCAGAAGACTGAAGCAAGACACCTCTACCTCTTACCCTATGAAAAACCAACTCAAAATCGGTCAAAGATCTAAATGTAACACATGAAACTGCTATAAGACAGCATAGGGGAATACTTCAAGACATTGGCATAGGCAACATTTTTTTTTTATCAGACCCCCAAAAAACAGGCAACAAAAGCAAAAATAGACAAATGGGATTATGTCAAATTAAGAAACTTCAGCACAGAAAAAGAAACAATCAGCAGAATGAAGAGGCAACCAATACAACGGGAGAAAAGACTTGCAAGCTAGACCTCCAGGAACGCTGGCGATGTCCAAGGACCTGGCTGGAGTCCCAACTCCGCTCCTGACTCCAGCTTCCTGCTAATGCAGCCCCTGGGAGGCAGCGGTGATGACGATTCCGGCGAGTGGCTTCCTGCCACCCACATGAGACGGGGTCTGCATTCCCCGTTCCTGGCTTTAGCCCCAGCCAGCCTCTGCCATGGCAGGCGTTTAGGAAATGGACCAGCAAATGGGAACGTTCTCTTTCTCTCTCCACCCCACAAATAAATAGGATTTTTAAAAAATTTTTTTAAGAAAACAGATGAAGGACAAGAACACGCATTTCACCAAGAGAATATAAAATGGCAAATAAGCACACGAAAAGATGTTCCTTGTTAACCATTACAGCAATTCAAATTTAAAGCAATGATATCACTACGAACCTTTCAAACAGCTGAAATGAAAAAGCAGTGACAGCAAAGGATTCCAAGCATACAGAGAAACTACATCACTCACACACTGCTGCTGCAAGTGTGAAATGATAAAATAACTCTGGGAAAGACTTTTGTAACTTCTTTCAAAAAACTAAACATGAAACCACCACAAGATCCAGCAATTCCTCCCTGGGATGTTTATCCCAGAGAAATGGTGACCACGGCATTACCACTCGCAGGAAGCCTGATAGCAGCTTTATTCACAGTGGCCCAAAGCCGGAAACAAACTATATGTCCTTCAACTGGTTTAGTTAAGAAAACTGCAGGACACACTATGAAATCCTAATTAGTAATAAAAGGTAATATACACAACATGGATGAGTGATTCTAGGTATAAAAAGCCAATCCTAAGGAAGGCATCTGGTCTGGTCATTAGGATGCCAGTTAGGACACCTGCATCCCATATCAGAGTACCTGGGTTCGATTCCCAGCTCCAGTTCTTGATTCCAGCTTCCTGCTAATGCTGACCCTGGGACGCATCAGTGATGGCTCAAATAATTGACTCCCTGCCACCCATGTGGGAGAGCTGGCTTGTGTTCCCAGCTCCCGGCTTTTGTACCCTGGCCACTGTGGGCATTTAGGGGATGAACCAGCTGATGGGAGCACTCTGTATGTGTGGCTCTCTCTCAGATAAAAAATTTTTAAAGATTTTATTTATTTGAAAGGCGGAGTTAGAGTTAGAGTTAGAGTTAGAGTTAGAGTTAGAGAGAGAGAGAAAGAGAGGAAGAGAACAGAAATCTTCCTTCTGCTGTTTCAACCCTCAAATGGCCTCAACAGCTGAGGTTGGGCAGAGCTGAAGCCAGGAGCTTCTTCCAGGTCTCCAACATGGGTACAAGCGCCTAAGCACTTGGGTCCTCTTCCACTGCTTTCCCAGGTGCATTAACAGGGAGCTGGATTAGGAGTGGAACAGTTGAGACTCGAACCAGCACCCATAAGAGACACTGGCATTGCAGACAGCAGCTTAACTGGCGACGCCACAGCACCAGCCCCTTCAGTGTAGTTCTGCAAGACATCACTACTGGGAGAAACTGAGTTGAGGGTACACATATTAGTTCTTCCAACTGCAAGTGAATCTACGATTATCTCAAAAAATTAAGAAACCAAAACCACAGGAGGTCTTTGCACTTTCCAAATGAACTCAGCAAATCAGAATCTTCACTGGATGCCGCCCCTGTGCAAACAGGAAACGGAGACTGGGAGCGACTCTGCTAAGGGTCCCTACGTCCATCACAAGGAAAGGGAACGGCAGTTTCTCTCCGGTGTGCAGAACAAATCCTGGAATAGATTCGTGTGACTGGAATACACGCGAACACTTGACAGAAGCATTCTTTTGGTTTTTAAGTTCCCCTCCAGGCCATAAAGCAGCTTATCCCCTTCCAGGGCACACGGTTTTCTGTCTGAGGATGTGGCAGGCAGTCTTGCAGGAGGGCTCAAGACAACACTCTGTGTTAGAGACAATCCAGTTGCGGTAAGCTTCCAACTTTTTTCAGTTGAAATTTCACTCAGGCCAAAGAGACAGAGGAAGTGTTTTCGGGACATAATTGACCCCTCAGTTTTGCTGGTTCTGCGCTTCCCTACATAAGAATCTTAACGCTAAAGATGCCTTCTGACTTTTGTGCTGCAGCATGTTCAAAGATCCAAGTAAAATCCAAGGATACACAAACGTCACCCAGCCTTTCTGTGCTATTCCCCAGCTTAGGCTGGTATCAGGGTATGAATAGCAATGTTCATAATCATAGCGACATGGCAGAGTCTCAATGTTTTAAGATTTACTTGCTTAATATTTATTTGAAAGGCAAAGTGATGGGGCAGAGGGCATGGAGAAAGATCTTCCATCCACCGGTTCTCTCCCCAGATGCCTGCAACAGCCAGAGCTGGACCAAAGGACCAGGAGCCAGGAACTCAGTCCAAGTCTCCCATGTACTTGGGCCATCATCCCTTACCTTCCCAGTTGCATTGGCAGGAAACTGGTTCAGAAGTAAAGCAGCCAGGCCTGGAACCAGCACCAAAGCTGTTGAAAGCTGTTGTGGTGTTTTTAAAATCTCTATGTCTTCCGAATCCTATAGAAAGTGGAGTGAGTCTGCTTTCAGGAAAGTAATTTGGCATTGTATATCCAGAAATGGCATTTCGGCTCAAGTGTACCATGAATTTCACTTCTGGTCAGAGCCCAGCAAATGTTCTTTATTGTGAATAATGAAAAATCCCTAACATCTTAAATATCCATTAGAGGAATGACTAAGTAAATGATGATGCATATAATTATGGTCATGTAATAGAATCTTACATAATCATTCAAAATATTTGTGAAGAGTTTCCAATGACTTTTTTTAAAAAGATTTATTTATTTATTTGAGAGGTAGAGTTACAGACAGTGAGAGGGAGAGACAGACAGAAAGAAAGGTCTTCCTTCCATTGGTTCACTTCCCAAATGGCCACAACAGCTGGAGCTGCGCCAATCTGAAGCCAGGAGCCAGGTGCTTCTTCCTGGTCTCCCATGTGGGTGTAGGGGCCCAAGCACTTGGGCCATCTTCCACTGCCTTCCCAGGCCATAGCAGAGAACTGGACTGGAAGAGGAGTAACTGGGACTTAGAATCAGCGCCCACATGAGGATTAACCTCCTGCACCGTGGCGCTGGCCCCTTCAATGACATTTTACATTTTATGGGGTAAAAAGCAGGACATAAAATCAAATTTAAGATATGACCTCAAAATTAGGAGGTGAAAAATGTCTACAGTACAAATAATGGCTATCTCTAGGAAATAGAAATTACTAGTAGCCATGACTCTTTAATTTTGAAAAGTGCAACTATTCATCAAAGAGCATTTTTTTTAATTTTCAAAAATAAAAAAGCAAACAACAAAAAAGTTCTTGTCAGGGGCCAACATTGTGGCATAGCAGGTAAAGCCACCGCCTACAACTCTGGCATCACACATGAGCACCAGAGCGCATCTCAGCTGCTCCACTTCCGATCCAGCTCCCTGCTAATGGCCTGGGAAAGCAGCAGCAGATGGCGCAAGTCCTTGGGCCCCTGCCACCCACGTGAGAGACCTGGAAGGCTCTCCTGGCTCCTGGCTCCTGGCTCCTGGCTCCAGTCCAGCACTGGCCTTGTGGCCATCTGGGGAGTGAACCAGCAAATAGTAGCTCACTAGCTCACTCGCTATCTCCCCCTTCCCTTTGTTTCTTTAACTCTTGACTTCCAAAAATAAATTAAAAATCTTTTTTGAAAAAAGTTTCTTGTCAAAAGTAAAGCCTGGACACTGTGGGAGACTGCTAATTACCTCCCACCCTGCAGCCTCCATTCTCCCTTTTCCTTCAGACGAGAGCCTTGCAGGTAACTGGGCACAAGAACACCCAGGTGAAACACTCATTTCCCTGCCTCCCCTGCCGCTCGGTGAGTCATGTGGTTGAGCTGCCGATGGGTATGAGCCCTGTACATAAAGGAGTTTAAAGCCAAAGCTTTGTGCTGGAAATCTGGCACGGTGGTGAAGATGCTGGCTGTGCACCTGTGCTCAACTTCTGGCTCTGCTTCCGATTCCAGCTCTGTGCTAATGCAAACCTTGGGAGGCAGCAGGTGACGGCTCAGGAAGTTGGGTTCCTGCTACCGCACTGGGGAGACCTGTATGAGTTCCCAGCTCCTGGGCGTTTGGGGAGTGGATCAGTGGGGTGGAATATCTGTTTCTGCTTCTCAAATGAATAAAATTAATTTTTTTAATCTCTAAAAACTTGTTGAAGTAAATCTGATAGGTTTACCCAGGTCCCCGGGTCTAGGTGGCAGAGGGTTTGCTGGGCAAAGTCAGCAAATGGGTTTTGGTGGCAGAGAGATGAGATTAAAGGTGACAGGTGGCAGCTAAAGGAACAGGTAACCCCCACCCCAGGCCCGAGGAGCTTCACAGGTGCTGAAGCAGTTCGGGGGTGCTTGCAGAAGCTCCCCCGCAGATGAGACCTGGCCCCTGGGGACCTGGCCGCGGGAGAGATGAGCACTGGGGGGCAGCTGGTCCCTCTTGGGGTCTCCCCAGCCGCTGCTGTTCAGTGGTGCCTGGGCTGCCTGCAGGGACCGCTCACCTCTCAGTCGCCTGCTCAGGGCCTGGTGCCTGTCTTTTCATACCACAAGCCCTTGGACCAGGATGGTGCAGTTTTGTCCAGGATTAGAGGCCTCCTGATCCTGCGCCCCTTCTGTCACAGACCAGGTGTGCATTTTGTTTAGAACACACGCAATGAGGAAGGCATCCTGGATGCCTGAAAACTGCCTATTCTGCTCCCTGATTAGGTCATCGTCCTATCCACTGGGATAACACTCATGTCTGCCATGACAACGACTTCCAGAATTAATACTTCTTGATCTTGGAATAATTTTCTCTCGATTGAAAACCACATAATGCACTTGATTGTAGGGCCAAGGATAAGCTTTCTGGGAAAATTCTATCATCTCCTCCTCTGATTTGGGTATGGGGGCTGCTATTTGCATCTGAACCGTTTCTCCGATCTCAGCCAGAAGTGATTCATTCGTCAACAGCTTCTTTCATCATTTAGTCACCGCACACATCCTAAGTCTCTGATCCATGCCTGCACACTACAAACAGTATTTCAAGTTCCACAACACTGAAAGGAATTATTATACCCATTTTGCAGGCATGAAATGGAAGATAGCTAAGACTGAGTCACTTCCAAGAGCAGACAGGGATCAGGGCAGGAGCTGTATGGCTCACCTACCCGGGGAGCCTGCAGTCTCCCTCCCTGTGCTCTGTGAAAGACACTCTGTTATCACCTGACCTGCATCTCTGACGTTGTATGGGTTTCAATTTGGTGTCCCTAATTGGAATCAAATATTCCTGACTCTGGAAATAAATACTGTTAAACAGTGGCTCGTGCACAGAATAAATGAATGTCTGTTGCTAAGGAGACCTTGAGAAGGAGAAGAGTCGGACAGACTCCAGCCTCACAGTGGCCCCATGCCTGGGCTGCACCTGTGTCACAGCAGGGGCTGGGCAGGTGAAAGGCTGAGCAAGGCACCAGGTACCTGGGGACAGCGGCAGCAGTGAGTTATCCGTGTGTGTGTGTGTGTGTGTGTGTGTGAGTGTGAGAGAGAGAGAGAGAGATCAACCGATCAAGTTTGGTTTTTGTTTTTTTGTTTTTTGTTTTTTTTTTTGACAGGCGGAGAGAGACAGAGAGAAAGGTCTTCCTTTGCCGTTGGTTCACCCTCCAATGGCCGCCACGGCCACACGCTGCAGCTGGCGCACCACACCGATCCGATGGCAGGAGCCAGGTACTTATCCTGGCCTCCCATGGGGTGCAGGGCCCAAACACCTGGGCCATCCTCCACTGCACTCCCAGGCCACAGCAGAGAGCTGGCCTGGAAGAGGAGCAACCGGGACAGAATCCGGCGCCCTGACTGGAACTAGAACCCGCTGTGCCGGCGCCGCAAGGCGGAGGATTATCCTAGTGAGCCGCGGCACCGGCCCAACCCATCAAGTTTTAATCACGGGCAACTAGAGTGGATTTGAATAGTGTCCTCCAAAAATTCATGTCCACTTGGAAATTCTAAGTGTGATCTTTAGAAACAGTGCTTGTAGATATAATGAAGAGAGGAGATCATGCTGGATTGGGTGAAGCCCAGATTCAATGTGTCTCTTCCTGAGCGACAGAAAAGGACACACAGGGACACAGAACAGGAAGGCAATGTGACGACAGAGGCCAGCAGACAATGCACACATGAGTACAAAGCAAGGAAGGCCAAACACGGCTGGCCTCTGCCAGAAGCCAGGACAGAGGCCTGGGTGTGTCTGGGTGTGTGTGTGTGTGTGTGTGTGTGTGTCTTGTGCTCTCTCTCTCTCTGAGCCTCTAGAAGGAAACCACTCTGCAGACACCTTGATTTTGGGTGTCTGGCCACCAGAACTCGGAGAGAATCATTTCTGTGATTTGAAGCCCCCGGTGTATGGTCACATTCGTTAGAACAGCCCTGGGGAACTTACACAGCAAAGAACTTTCATTTTTACCAGTGCCATCCGAGCAGACAAATCGGTGGGCCAGAACAGGCCTTCGAGTTACGTGATACTTGCTGCCATAAAATAATGACTGTTCTCCAAAAAGGATGCCACTCCCCCAACACCTTTCTGTGGACGGAGCCTCTCTGCTGGGCCCCAGATCATCCTCCAGGCACCTGCACTTGCAGGCACTGAAGGCAACTCCAGTTTTCAGGTGTGCAAGAGCCAGCTACATTCCTTGCTGTATGGGATGACCATCACCTTGGGCCGCTGGTGTGCTAGCACTGGTCATGCTGGCTCCCAAAAGCCAATGATTAAATATTCAGGAGTTGCTCCTGCTGGTATTAAATGTGTGGGAAACCCTGCAAATGGGATTTTTTTTTTTTTTTTTTTGGAGAGCCAGTGTACCAGCACAACACTAGGGCTTCCACTCCATCCACTAGGAGAGAAAGCCCACTTACACTGTATTCCACACTCTCTCACTGTGCCTCACACCCAGCCACCAAACCCCGTTAATTCTCCCACGCATTTTGTCACTTGCGTCCTCTCCTCCCATTGCGCCAGGCCTTATCACACTTGCACTGGAAATATTGGAAAGTTTTTATAGTGTGCACCCTGACGCCATTTACATTCATCACACAAGGAGTAAGATCATTCTGGTTCTCTCTGCAGACATTTTTAACTTCCAAACACCTTGGCTCGGCATTCAGAGCAGTGTTCGCTAGACTTCCTTCCATAGAAAGTGGCAAGAACCCAACTCATACAATCTGGACCAGAAAAGAGAGAACCTGCTAACTCACGGCACCAGGAAGCCCGAAGGGAACGAGGCTGCAGATACAGCTGAATCAGAGCTCTGACTTGTTCCCCACCACATGGCTCAGCCTCTCTCTACCTGGTTTCATTCTCAGGCACATTCCATGGGAGCCAAAGTGGCCAGCAGCTGCAGAGCTCAGCATAGTGTGACAGCATGCTTGCCTTCATCTCCCAGGCTTCAGTCCTCCCTGAATCCATGCCTTATCTATGTGACTTTGTATTTCCTCTTATGAAGGAGGTAGTTCTTTCCCCACCGCTTGGCTTTGACATTGGCCTTGGGACTTAGGACATGGGATGCAGCAGTTGCGATGCTTGAAAGCTCACTTGTGTGTGTCCATCTTGCTCTCTTTCTCATTCGACATTGCCGTGAGAACACGCCTGAGCCGGCCCGCTGGGAACAACGGATGCAGAGCTGTGCTGGGTTTCTCCAGTCACCTGAACCACTGCCAGCACAGATCAGCAGACGCTCAGCTGAGGCCCAGCCATGTGTGCGAGCCCAGCGAGATCAGCCGAGCCCACAGACTTGAGAGCTGAGCCGATTTTCACTGTTGTTATGTTGGAAGATAATATCGGTGCTCATCACACAGCACAGAAAAAAGACTTCCCTGAGTCTATATAGCAATCTCAGGGAACACTGACTAACTCTGCCTGTATCCTATCTCAGTCCCTAAACAAGCGATCACAAGTTTAATCGGACAGCTTGGGTTCAAGGAGTACCATGATTGATGGGAAGAGAAACGGGGCGGGCAGAACTCCGGTCCAGGAGAAATTTTCTCCCCAACCCAGCTGCACCCGCCTCTGCCTCGGCCCCTGCTCTCCCACCAACCATTCTAGATGCTCTGTTCTAAGCCACCTGCCATTTTCCAAACCTGTCACCACATTCCTATCTCTTTGACTTTGCTCCCAAAACCCTCCAGCCCGGAAGGCCACCCCTCCCTTCTCTGTGAAACCTCCCCTAACCCTTCCTCAAGGACAGACTCCAGATCCAAAGGCAGAGAAGACAAAAGATGGCAGGGCAGACGGAGCCCAGGGAACAGGACAGCCATCAACTCATGAGGGAGCCCAGGTTCTGGACCTGGAAAAATGAAAATGGCTAAGACCAGAGATCAAGTCCACGGACTTACACCCCTGCCAGGACCAGCTCAGGAGTGGGGCAGAGGCAACAGGGGGCAGACGTGCCAGAGACAGGAGGCAGGGTGTCAGCCAGCAAGGAGAGGCATTCTGGGAGCACAGCCCATGCAGGACCCAGGCCCAGGCAGCCGGCGGTCACCTGAGGGGCTGAATTCAGACAGAAATAACGAAGACAGCAACAATCCTTTCTGAGCCTGTGGGGCACGCCAGATAATCTACATTATCTAATTCTCACAGCAGCCCTAACCCACATTACAGAGTGGGAAACTGAGGCACAAAGAGAAGGCCTGGCTCCTCGAGTCACTCAACTGGACAGCAGTTCCCACAGCACCTTGCTTCTGCCCTGCTTGGCCAGTCGTACCACCTGCTGGTTCCAACAAGACATCCATGCTCCACTCCCTCCCCACAGGGTCCTCAGGGCATGGCACCTCTCCCTGGGGCAGCAGGTGCTAAATTCCCACCTGGTGAACTGAATGTGTGTGTTGAGGTTTATTTACCCAGTCCCATCAACCTGAACCCAACAGAGTAGTCTAGTGAATCTGTCCTCTGCCAGTTACCAGATTCTTTGAATTGTGATGTGTGAAGTTACAACGGTGAGGCTGCCTGCAGACAGAGCCCTCGTTCAGAGAGCTCTATCCTCTTGGCCCAAACGGAAGAGCCCAAGCCCCAGGTAAGCCTCAGGCCCTTCTACTGGCTCAGCTCCAAAAACAACCGGGATGGCAGCTCCTGCCCCAGGAAGAAGGGCCAACACCTGCTTTCGGCAGGAGAAAAACCCAAAGCTTTCTGCTTAGCAGTGGCTGTGCCGGGTGGGTGTTTGGTCATTTTCAAATGAATGACTCTTTTGAACTTGACTTTGCTGGTGCCTGCAGCAAATTAGAACCCCAGTTACACTGTGCCTTAACAGGATCCGTCATGCTCACACATCCTGTGCACACATTTCATTCTCCTGTTACAGGAAGCATGGGCCTGGGTAGGGTGGTGACACAATTACCTCCCCATCTCCTTGGACCCCTCGGGCTCAGGGCAGCAGGTTAAATGCAGGATGCCCCACTAAATTGAAACTTCAGATAAGCAATGAACAAAATCAGTGTACGTATATCCCATGCACTGTCTGGGACATACTTACTCTTAAAAAAGATTCAGGGGCTGGTACTGTGGCATAGCGGTTAAAACGGCTGCCTGCAGTACCAGCATCCCATAGGGGCACTGGTTTGAGTCCCGGCTGCTGCTCCACTTCTGATCCAGCTCCCTGCTATGGCCTAGGAAAGCACGGAAGATGGTCCAAGTGCCTGGGCCCCTGCACCCACATAGGAGACCTGGAAGAGGCTCTTGGCTCCTGGCTTTGGATCAGCTCAGCTATCGCCATTGAGGCCATTTGGGAAGTGAACCAGCAGATGGAAGACCTCCCTCTCTCTCTCTTTCTCTCTCTCTCTCTCTCTGCCTCTACCTCTCTGAGCTTGTCTTTCAAATAAATAAATAAATCTTTTTTAAAAATGATGCAGACTTAGCTGGGCATCCCATAGCTTTATGTGATATGTATGGCAAAGCTTCTCAGGCAGTTTCCTAAAATGCTGATGCCCTGGAGCCTGAGGGCTTCAGGGAGGGTCTTTCCTGTTGACAGAAGGAAGAGCCGAGAAACCCCAACCTGGAATCCTCTGGGTTCACCAACGAACGCCCAAACGCATGGCAGGAAAAAGGCTGATCAGACACTCAATGCAAATGACGCGAAATATTTTTCAAGAGTATAATAGCTTGGATAAAACCCATTAGCACACTTAAATTAATTCCACACTTGGCATAATAACAAGTCGCTCTTACTTGTTCTTCCCCGGGGAAAATATTTGACCACTTCTGCCAGTCTCCCAGTCGAACGCTCCCATAGACCAACTCTGTGACAGTTATCGATTTTTGATGGATGACATAGCTTTCTCTTCAGGGCTATTACTGCTTTGTTTTCAAATCTTACTTAATTGTCCGAGGATTTCTGACGTTTCGGTTTTTTTTTTTTTTTTATTCCGCTCCCTTCCAAAGAAATAAATGCAAAGTGTTTATTCTCCAAAGGCCGTAAACAGAGCTTGTGGGTCTGGTTTCTATGACAACCCCACTTGATACAGCAAACCTGGATTATCTCTAATGACAGACATGAAGTTTAAATTGCATATTCTGAACAAAAGTGCTCCGCTGACCTTTTATTGAAAAATGGAACACCAGGTGATTAGCATAATGCGTTGTGTAGAAAGGAAACCCGTGTGTTGGTGGGCACTACGCACCAGGCATCAGCCACCTCGCCAGTCTTTAACAAACCATTCGCTGGGACGGAGGGCTCGGAAAATTATGATTTGCCACCTATCATTAGCAAATTCAGCCACATTCGCCGCGGTAATTGCACTAAACAGTTTTCAAGTAACACGTGTGACTGTTTCTTCTCTTGAGCAAGGACGCAGGAGCAAGGACGCGGAGGGAAGGAAACACTGCGCATGATTCCAGAAACACTCCTTGTTGCTGCCACCGGCTCTGCTGAAACTGTCTCTGGCTCTTAATCCCCTCAAGCAATTCCTGGAGGAAGCCCCGGGCCTGGAAACTGCTCACCAGCGATGTACTGCGGCAGGAACCTGCTTAACTGGCAGTGGGGTGTGGGCAGAGTGCACCCACTGGGTGCCTGGGAGCAGGGCCCCTGCTCTCCTCAACACACAAAGTGAAGGGCCCCAGAGCAAACCATCTGGTACGAAGCCTCACTTTGCTTCCACCTCCTCATGACCCCAGGCCAATTACACAGCCCCGTCCGTCCCACAGGAATGAGAGCAACAGGACCATTTCATGTCGTGAGGAAGCGACACCCCACGGCCAGCAGGGGCACTTCCTCCTGCTCACCGTGCAGGTGTGCTCCTCTATCGCCAGGGACGGGCTCCTAACAGGACTGCTCCACACGGAACCCTGGAGGCTGAGCAATGCCGGCTGCCCGCCTCATCTCCCTACCACATGTCCAGATATCCTGAGCACAGGCCCAGCGGGAAGACAGGCTGAGTGGGGCTGGCCAGCCCAGAGCTGGCACCACACTCAGCTGAATGAGCATTAACGCCCATGCCACTGAACCCTCGGGACAGCCAAGGGTAAGGAGGTCATTCTCATTGTCTGCATTTCACATACAAACAAACCGAGGCTCAGTCAGGAAGAGGAGGCTGAGTGGGGTGGAGACACTCTCCAGCTGCCGGAACACCTTCCCACGATGCTGCCCTGGACCCAATGTCCTCGGCTGCCACACAGCTGGCTCCGGCCACCAAGCTCATATCTGTCTCCTAGCCTGACTTTGAACCTCTGCCCCAGGTGCTCCGAGGGCGCAGGCATAACCTGTCACCTCTGTCCACTCCGGCCTTCTCACTGGTGCCCACAAAGCTCCATCAGTTGCATGGGCTGGTGCTCATGATGCCATCTCCCAGTGTGCCCAGAGCACAAAGCCACAAAACCCACAGGGGGCTGGCTAGCCTGGGCTTCCTTGGCCTCCACTGTATTCTAGGCTCCAGCAGTGCAGGGTCCCTCTCGGTCAGGGTCCCACATTGTCCCAAGTATCTTAGCTACTTCTGTTTCCTGCTTCTAGAGGGCGCAAACCCAGTCCTCGGAGATACAGGTGTGGGCAGGGGCAGCACCACACTCCCCACGCCCCCCCAAAGCCTTGTCTCTCCGGAACAGGAAGGGTCCCTCCTCCATGTTCGGCACGTTTCCTGCCTTCCAACCTGAAAACAGGACTGTGGCTGTGCTGTCAGTGCCCCCATGTCCAGGGAGACATGAGGCTCAGGAGGGCAGGGGATGCGTTCAAACGATGTAGCCATGGTGGCTGTGTCCCTGGGTGGGGCAGGAACCCACAGCCAACACTCTCTTCCTGGCCTGTCCCTCGGTGTGCGTAAGAACAAAAGTGTTCGAGTTCCATGAGACTCCAGGAATCGTCCAAACCTCCAGTTTTTCGGGGTCCCCAACTGCATTTATTTTCACGGGCTCAGCTTCCTGGAAAAGCTCAGGATCTTTCTGGCTGTGACAATTGATTCTTTCAGAACACAGCTGTGAACGGGACCCGACTGCACGAACCTGCAGTTCATGCCTCTGCATTTTGTGTCACTTCCAGAGTGGCCCAGGGCGGTGGACCAGCTGACAAAGGGGCCATCACAAATGTGTTTCAGCGGCGCCAGCCCCGGTGCTGTGGGCCGTGATCCCTGATGCCAAATTGTGAGCTCTCCACTGAGGTCACCATAAGAGCCCCCTCCCATCCCATGCCACTCCCTTGAGTCAATGGAGACATCACTGTCCTCCCAGCAAGTGACAGGCCACTGGCTCGCCACCAGCTCGCATGCGCAAACCCTCTCCATCGCAGAGAGAACGCCAGCTCACTCCAGGAAAACAGGCCAGATCACACCTGGCTGTGGCCCTGACTTCCCAAGTAGGAGCCAGGTGTGCACGGCCTGAGCCCCAAACAGATGGTGTGCAAAACACGGTGGTCCTGCGAGAGGCCAGTCCCTCTCACAGGAGACCCTCATTATGGGAGACGGACGGTCCTAAGACTCAGCACCCTTTCACTCCAAGAAGCCTTGGCCAGTCCTCCCGGGGAGTGGCAGAGAAGTGGGGGCAGTGTCTGCTCCCGTGTGTGGGCAGCACTTGTGACCGGAGCTCTGCCCTGGGAAGAGCGAGAACAGGGGCGTGCAGAGGGGGTGGCTGTGACGCCCTTTCGAGGGCAAAACCTCCATATCCCAAATAGAGCACAGGAGAGGGACAATCCCTTCCCAGTAGAGAAACCCGGCAGGCAGCACCCGAGCTGAGGGACCGCTTGGTCACCACCACCAGCGACAGTGATGAGTCCCTGAAGTATAAGAAGCGCCGGAGTCACAATAGCTCACACCTGGCCAGGACAATGCTAAATGCTTTACCTGGACTGGCTCATTTAACCTCACAGCAAGGCTACAAGGATGAACCACAGGTCTCCTCCAATTCCAGAAAAGAAACTGAGGCATGGGGCAGAGCAAAGGCACAGCAAGCAGATCACACGGCTAACCAGGATGGTCACAGCAGACGCCGCAGCAGGAGATGCGCCGTGCCCGTTACTCGCTCGTTCATTCATCAGATGTACAGGCGGGGCCTTCGCTCAAGACGCTGCACTGGTGGAGGGGATGGAGGGGCAGGGCCACAGCAGCAGCAGCCGTGGTCAGGAGCCTGCTGGGAGGAAGCCGGGAGGGGTGCCCGCCCTGGACTCTGGCAGTGAGGATGGAAAGAGACAGCCTCCTGGAGGAGACAGTCCCTGAGCCAGGCAGGACATTCCAGCCGCAGGGAGCACATGTGTGGTGGCTTAGCAGACAGTGAAGGCCTTGGGGGGACCTGGGGAGCAGGAGGGCAAGCAAGAGACTGGAGTCAGCTGCAGCCAAGGAAGCCCTGACCTCCCCCCAGCTTCCCGGGTCTGGATGCAAACCCCGAGTGCTCCTCTCCAGCTGTGTAAATGCAGGCTGTTAAACCACTTCTGCGAGCCTCAGTTCCATCTCTGGAAAACGCAGAATGGAGCAGTGCCTTGCACACGGGCTGCTGTGGGGTGGACAGAGCACGTGGCCGGTCAGAAGGCCGTGCTCACAGGGCAGGCTCCTTGTGGTCATCAGGCAGAGTCAGCTCAGGGCCCCAGCACGGAGCAGACGCAGACAGGGCCCATCTTGAGGCAAAGGTGGGCTTAGGGCTTCCAGGAAAGGGGAGAGGGAGAGTCTTCAAGCTGATGAGACCACAGGGAAACCCACCCTCCTCCCACCCCTGACTCAATGCCTCTGGGTTGCCTCCTCCTTCCCACATGAGGCTTTGCCATGACATTCCACTGAAGTTCCCAGAGTTCACCAGGAGCTCCACCCAGGCCTACACAGAAGCAGCCACCAGGGCAAGCCTTGAGCCTCTTTTTTCTGCCCACAGTGAAGCTGCCCTGGCCAGGAAAGCACCAGGCCTCTCCATCAGGCAGGTGTGGCTCTGAGCAGGATGGCACGAGGGAGATGTGAGGTCCAGCTTGTTCCCCGCTGTGCGGACAAGATCTCGTCCTGGGAGCAGCTGAAGGGAGCTGGGACAGGGGCATCACCACCCCACGCCTTGGGGATGTGGAGGGGAATCAGACCACAAAACACAACAAGACAGACGCCCGAGCAGGGACCACCTGTGCCGCATCATTCCCCACAAGGCTTCCCCGTGACGAGCCACGGACAATGCCCTGGGGAACTTTTCAGGTGGGCCTGGACCATCAGGGCAGGTGTGTCCCTGGAAAGCAGTGTGGTGGGGCTGCTGACCCGCCCTCCGGGCTGAAGAACGCAGCCCGGGCGGCGTTTCACCACCGTGGCCCAGGGTGCTTCAGCGGCAGCTGCCGCCCTTGACCTGGGTACACTCCCAGTCTCCCTGGCTCCTCACCACCCCACCACCCGGGGTCACCTGACGTTTAAACAGTCCCAGGGCTTCGGCCTCTCAGCACCCATTGTTTAAAATGACTCTGATTACAATAAATCACGCAGAAGGAACCTTGCACTTTGCCCAAAAACTTTGTCTCGTGTAAATGTTTCAGTGACACCGACTCGCTCGGCTTGGGCGCAGCCCGTTCAGAGCTGTGCCTCAGCCGTCAGAAGAGTAGCGGATGCCGAAGTGAAAGGTGAGGATGTCCAATGGGGCCGTGAGGCCGCAGCCCCCAAGCACCCTCGCCCTGGCCTCTGACCCCCAGCACAGGCTGCTCCTGCCTCGAGGCATTCGTACCATTCTGAACTCAAGGGCTCATTGGATGGCTGCCCCATTTACCTGCCCAGACCCTCCTTTCCTGGGCCTTGAGGGGCCCTGAGCCAGGTCTCACGTGGGTCCCCGCCTGCCCGCCTCACCAGGCCGAGTGTGGCAATCTGCTCACTTGCTCCCTGCTGCTTCTCCCCAAGTCCTCCATGCAGAACAAGCCCTACAACAGGCAGGGCACCTGCCGCCCAGCTCACGCTTCAGCCTGCACCCAGACACCTGCTCTGGGGCGGGCATTGTGGCACAGCCGGTTAAACATCAAGCCCAACCCCTGCATCCCACATCAGAGAGCCAGTATGACCCAGCTGCTCCACTTCCCATCGAGCTTGCTGCAAATGCACCTGGGAAGGCAGCAGAGGCTGTCCCGTGAACTCTCCCACGTGGGAGACCAGGATGAAGCTCCTGGCTTTGGTCTGGCCCAGCCCTGGTTGTTGTGGCCACTTGGAGAGTGAACCAGCAGATGGAAGACCTCTCTCTCTGCCTTTCAAATAAATAAATCCTAAATACATGTGCTCCAGGGGCTCCCTGTCATCCCGGGGCTCCCCCAGCCCCCAGTATCTACTGAGCATTTACCAGTGGCAGGGATGGGATGGTGCGGCCCCTTTCTTTATGACTGCCTCATGTCATCCTCAGAGCCACCTGAGGAAGCAGATATGCCCATCATGCCCACTCTCCAGACGAGGAAACAGAGGCTCAGGGGGTGGAATCCCGAGCACAAGGCCACACGCCTCGTGAGAGTCCGAGAGCCAGAGCACAGGGTTCCCTCTGCAGCTTCCCTGGGCCCCCTGAGCGCCTCTGCCCTCTCTGGGGGGGTCTCTGTTTCCTTTTCATCAGGTCTGTCACAGTGCCTTCAGGGCCCCTCGTCACCCTGGGCTGGGTGTATGTTACTCGCAGGGCTGTGCCCCGACACTGCCCCCCACAATATGCGCAGGTGGAATGCAAGCCCAGGGTGTGGCTATGCTTGGAAAGAAGGCCTCTAAGAGGCAAAAGAGGTAAAAATGAGGTCATAGGGCGGGCCCTGGCCCACTGGGCCTGGCGTCCTTCCAAGAAGGGACGTCAGAGCGCAGGGTCCCTCTCTCTCTCCCACCCCGTCTTGGACACCCAGAAGGCCAGGAAGAGAGGCTGCCCTGGAAACCAATCCTGCTGGCACTTGGATCTTGGACTTCAGCCTCCATCGCTAGGAAAATAAATCTCACTTAAGCACCTCGGTCTGTGCCGTTAGCACAGCAGTCCAAGAGGACTGAGAGAGCAGCCCAGTTGTCGTGGGCACCCAGCTCCACTGCCTGGGGCCACGCAGGAGACAGCCCAGGCCAGCAAGGAATGAACAAGAGGACAAAGGGTCTTCCAAAGGTTCAGGGAGAACGCATACTGTGCAAGAACTGAACGTGGATTTCGAAATAACTTTGCACCAAAATAAACTCATCTTTTTGTCCAACTTGTACAGGAACTTTTCCAAATTTGTGATTAGGAGGGCGGGGACTATGAAGGGCTAGGAGTTTCTTGGAAACCTTTAAAAATTTAAACACTCCAAGCCCCCTCCTTCAGGTGGACCCGGGCCTGTCAGGGTTAGCCCAGCATAAGTTGTCCCCTTGCTCCATTGAGGGTCCCAGGACCTGGGCTCCAGGCCCAGAAGCCCCTGGGCCTGGCTCCCGAGACCTCAGTGTGCTCATATGTAAAGGGAGATAACAGCATTATGACCATAGCAAGTGGTCACGGTGGGGAGACAAGGAACGATGTGACAGGAGTAAAACAAAAAGCTATCAAATGGTCGGCATGTGCAGTCGCCACTCACCACACCCAGCTGGTGAAGAACCATCTCTGCCGCGGCTCGGTTCATGGGTTTTTGTGCTACGCTGGGATGGGCACCGCAGCAAGGAGGGAGGGAGCCAGGCCACCGTTCATCAGGACAGGGAGGCAGAGAGAGCTGCGGTGTTGAGGACAGAGTGTGGCATTAGGAAGAGCTTGGGAAAGCACCTGGGGAGGGCAGGCTTCCCCAGACCTCACACGCTGCGCGAGAGCATCCCTTCCCGCCCAGGGCAGCCTCACAGCCTGCACTCAGGCTCCCTGTGACCTCTGATGGCCACCCCGTGTGTCAGTGACAGCAGCGCACACGGGACCAGGGACAGCCAGGGCACGCGGATAAGGCACCCGGAGCTCGGGCAGTGTGCCACCCAGGGCACACTGGAAGTAACCGATCTTCCTTTTGGCTCTGAGAATCAACGACAACCATCTGAGAAGGGTGAGCCCCCAAAATGAGCTTCAAAGCCCTAGGTGCCTCGTGTCCTCCCCACCTTTACCTGCCCTCCAGAGCTGCTACAGGGGAAGGTACCGTTGAGACACATGCTTCCTGGAGGGGCCACAACACCCAGGAATGAACCAGGTCCTTGCAGCCCTGAGCAGCAGCAAGGGAAGATTCCAGAATGCTGACCCACAGACCCCAAGCTCACCTGGCAGGAGTGCAGGTGCAGCTTCAGCCACATGCCTCCTCCCAGGGGATGAAAGTGACTTGGACAGATATCAACTCCTGCTCTTTGTTCAAACAACCTGAGCCCCCGAGCCAGCTGTGACATTCAGAGAAACAGCACCTTCCAAACTGAGCACTGCCCTGAGGGTTGAGAAGAGATGGAGCCATAAGAAACACAGCCGAAGATGCTGCGGGAGCAGCCGGCTCTGCCTATCTGCAGCTTTCTCGCGTCCGTCTGGAGGTGTGTGAAGGCAGCAGGTATTTGGGGACCACCACCTTTATGTGAGGCTGAGATTTATTGGGTTTTGGTCTAGGAACTCTTCCTATGATTTTTCTCTCCAAAATAACAAAAACAGTCCCAGCAGTTGCTGGGACAACCGAGGGACCCCACCACCCACTCCCAGCCTGGTTGTGCAAGGCAGGGCACACAAGAGGCTCCAAGTAGACCTCACAGAGAGAAGGCCCCCAGCTTCCCAGGCCCTGCAGGGGCTGATGACCCCTCTGGGCAACAGGGATGTAGGGCCCGGCTCAACATAACTGGTTTCCCCAAGCAGGCCGTTCCCGGGTGGGCTGGGAGCTTGGCCTGTAGGGAGCTGGGACAGTCTGCCTGAGCCACAGAGCTCTCAACCTCCACCCAACATCACCGCAGATGGGAGGGAACCTGTTCTGGTACCTCGGGACTGTAGCCCGCTGCCTGTGCGCCTCGCTGTACCTGGGGCCACCGGGGGATTGCTGCCTGGGCATCCAGAGACACCTGCCAGGCTGCTCAGAGCCGGCTTCCTCCCGTGCCACGGCCGCCCTCAGCTGTGTGATCCCCTGCAACAGGAGCCTGTGTGGAAGCTGCTCTTGCTCTAAGGCTCCCTCCAGGCCTCCCCAAGCCCAACACCCACCAGGGTGGGGCTGGCTCTCCTGAGCTGGCCAAAGTCCCCACAGAGCCCTGGGAGTGATGACTCCGAGGCCCTCCCAGAGAAGGTTATAGCTCAGAGGACCTGTCGCTCCCCTCAGGGTCAGGCCCCAGAGAACAAAACACCAGGACAACAACTTGTCCTACTCAGCAGTTTACAAATATCCTGCAAACCCAGCCCAGCCCTGTGAACCCTATGCAAGCAGTGGTCCCGTGCAGATCCTACAGATGCAACAACAGAGGCTCCAAGAGGGCCTAAGGTTTTAGCTTTAGTGGAGGAGCTGGGTTCGAGCCACCTGCTCTGCCTGCAGATCACAAGCAAACCAGGAGCCCAGACAGCATGGCCATGTACAGTCATACAGGTTGTGCACTGTATAACCTCAGGGGGACCCAGCTCACGTGGACCGCAATGTCTGGAGTTATGTTCGGAGCCCAGACCTCACCCAGGACTGGTCCGGAATCTCCCCAACACCCCATGGAGACCGACCCTTCCCCCACCTTTGACTTCAGGGTTCCTTCAGATGGCCCTGGCCACAACAGCCTGGGCAGGGCATCTCACTCAAGTGATGCACACCAAGTCCTGCACAACCCAGGACAGGATTGGGGACTCCACTGCCTGTGGGCTTTGGGGTGTCAGGCTGGTGGAAATACACCCCCAGGGCTGCTGTCAGCTCCACTTTCCAACAGGCCCCAGGGGGCTGAAACGCACAGTGGCCCTTGCATGAGCACCTGCGCTATATCAACCCAGCATGATGCTGCCAGCAGTGACTGAAATCCCAATGAAGAAGCGGAACCAGGCTCACTGAATGCCCCGGGCAGAAGCTTCTAACTGCGTGTCTTGTTACGGAAAAACAGGGAAAAGAGCCCTGCGGCCCCCAAAGCTCTGGCTGTTGTTAGCTGAGTGCTAACTATGCGTCAAGTGCTTTTTGAAGTTCTTTGCATGCATCACTCCCTTAAGCCTCACAACAACCCAGTGAGGGAAGCACTCTTATTGTACCCATTTTAAAGATGAGAAAACGGAGGCATAGGAAAGAAGGTTCAAGGATCTGGCCTCAGAAGGTTGAGTGAGGGAGCCAGGATTGCCAGTGAGACCAGCTCTGGAACCACGTCTTCTGCCACTCCCAGGTGCAGCTCCTATGTGCCACACGTTTGCCCAGTGCCAGGGTCAGCGTGAGCAGGACCAGCCAGGCCCACCCCCTGCAGTGCAGAGGCTGGTGGTGAGTGGGCAGTACTCGGGTGCAAGTGCACCTGTGCCAAAGGCCAGAGGGAGCATGGGGCCAGCAAAGTGTCACCTGGGTCCCCGCTTCTGGCCTGGGGAGTCACGGGGGACCTCTCTTGAGGAACTGATGAGAGCCCAATGGTGTTAACCAAGGATGGCCAGAGGGGCTGTAGAATGAGGGAAGGGCAGACCCCGTGGAAGGAGGGCGGGGTACTTCCAAGAAACTGAAAATAGCCCAGAGTACAAAACACAGCATTTACCAGAATGCAGTTACATAAAATTCTGGAGAATGCAAGCTAATCTGTAGTGACGGTGATGGCCTGGGGTGGGAGGTGGGAGAGATTACCGAGAGGCACCAGGGAGGTTTAGGGGAGACTGAGTCATTCCTTATCTCGACTGTGGTGATGGCTGCACGCCGTCTGCATCAAACCCGCCGTGTACACGGCACCCGCAGTTTGCTCTAAGGCCTCACACAGCAACATTCAGTGATGAATATGCAGGAGGCCAGGGCAGCAGGAGCACTCACGGGGAGGCAGGGGAGGAGGCTGGAGGCACAGGAAGGGCCACCCAGCCCCCTACACCTGAGAGACCCCACACCTGAGCCCTGGCTTGCAGGCTGTCTCAGCTTCCAAGAGGGGAGGGGAGCTTACATTACAGAAAGTTACTGTGTGCGCTCAGGAAGCTGCAAACCCGAGGTCAAGGTGTTGGCAGGGCTGGCCCAGGGAGTATCTGCTCTCCCAGCTGCAGGTGGCTCCTGGGCTCTTGCTCGCTGTGCTCCCTGTCTGCATCCCCATACAGCCTTCTCCCTATGCCCGTGTCCCGTCCAAACCCCTTGTATAAGACCCCCTAATCCACAATGACCTCGACTTACCTAATGACATCCACAATGACCCCGCTTACAAAGTGTGGGGAGCAACCGTACTAGACTGAGTTACTGGAATTAAGACTTATTCTATGCATCTGCTCTCCCACAATATGGCGCTGGGAGAGAAGAAAACAGCTTCCGCACAGCTGCCTCCAGTTCAACTAATAAACTGTAGGACTTGCTATTGATTGGAGGAGAGCAGCGTACTCGGCGTGTGGGCAGCCGAGTTAGGATTGGCGGAGGAGGACTATAAAGGAGGAGAGAGACGGCATGCACCAGGAACATCTATGGGGAACATCTAAGGGAACCCGTGCAGCCCCCGAGAAGAGCCGGCCGGCGGTGTGCCACTCCCCTGCGGAAGTGGGGAATGCGGCCAGGGGGAACTGCCCTTCCACGGAGGTGGAAGGGATAGTAGCCAACCCGGGAAGAACCAGCAGCAAACCCGGGGAGGGCCGAGCAGACAAAAAGAACAGCACAGGGTCCTGTGTCGTTCCTCCACGAAGAGGGGGAGCGACACAAAGTATGTCCCATTCTGAGGCACTGGGAGTGAGGACTCGCATCTCTGAATCCAGAGTATGGTGGGAACACAAGTCAATCCAGGGCGGGCCGTTTCTGGGATAAAATCTGAGCAGGACGAGGAAGCAGACAACAGCAGGAGAGCAGACCCGAGACAGCATTCCCTGCAGTCACTCACTCAACCCTCGGGGCCTCTGATTTCCCACCAAGACTGTCCAAGGGTCAAAGAACAGGATCCACATGGGTGGGCCTAGGCTGGGCCTAAGTGGGCGCCCTCTGTCCTGCTGAGTCCCCTAGGACGCTCTGCCTTCTGCCAGCAGCTCGCAGGTTAGCCCCCAAGTTCAGTCCACATGCTTACTTGCCATATCACAGACCTGCAGGAGGGAAGGCCCCTGCCCAACGAGCCTGAAAATGCGTGCCCTGGCTGTGGGAATCCAGAGCGCACGGCTGTCACCTCTGCCTGGTGCAGCCAGGCAGGGCTCCAGAGAGGAGGTGTCTGTCCAGCACCTGAGCCAAAACCCAAAAGGAAATTGTCATGGCTCCATGCTCAAGGCTGCGGCCTCCGGGTGGGGCAGGGAGATAGAATAATAACCCCCGACTTAGTCCACACCCTCATCCCTGGGACCCGTGAGTGTGTGACCTTCCAGGGCCACAGGATCTGCAGATGAAGGTTGAGGCCCTGGGGATGGGAGGATCATCCTGGATCACTGGGACGGATCCCCCTGAGCTCCGAGGGTCCTTAACAGCTGAGGAGGAGGCAGGCGGGTCAGAGGCAGACAAAGGAAGAAGAGGCCGGGGAGGTGTGAAAGAGACTCGGCGGCTGCCTGTGAAGACAGAAGGCCAGGGGCCAGGGCGGCAGTGGCCTCTCCGTGCTGCGAGAGGACAAGAAACAGATTCTGCCCTGGGCCTCTGGACCTGCCCACACCTTGGCTGCGGCTCACTGAGACTCTTGTCAAACTCTGACCTACGTAACGTGAGATAGTACCCTGGTGCCGGTTAAGCCACTGAGCTGTGGCCATTACCAGCACGGTGGGGTGCACACTCTGGTCCCCAAGAAGGGGCCAGGCCCAGGCAAGGCTCTGAGGCAGTGAAACAATCGTGGGGTTTCCTGGCAGAGGTGCTGGGCTTTTCTTACCGGCAACACTAAATGGCCCCATCGTGTCTCCTCCCGGGAGCAAGGAATCATGGGGCTCACTCTGCACGGTTTCTGTAAGAGCCAGGAAACCAGGAAGGTGGAGGCACACGGAGGCCTCGGAACGAGCTTGGAAGCTTCAGGTGCACTGGGTGCGGTTATTGGTCTGGAGACGAGACACAAGCAAAGGGACCATGGAAGACAGCGACACCGGGCTGCCAGAGCCAGAAGGGACCTCATGTCTCCGCCCAGTTCCTGGTGTTGGCAGATGAGAAACCAGAAGGAGAAAGAGCCATGCAGGGCCCCACAGGAAGTTAGAGGCCAGAGCCAGGATGAGACCAGGGCCTCCTGACAGCCAGAGTGGAAGTTAAGTAGTTGCTCAGGGACATGGCTGCTTGAGGAAGGCTTCCCGCCCCACGACTCAACTTTCGGGACAAGGTTTTCTGCCAGAGTGCAGGTCCCAGACCACACAGGAACTGCCTGCATCACGCACCTGCTGGGGACCTGGCTCAGAGGCAGCTCGCGACCCCCATGGACCACCCCCCAGTAGGCCACCCCATCTCAACGAAGTCCAAAAGCAGTTAGACAACTTCTCGGGCCACCAGCTAAGCTGATATTCCCAGGTCAGGGTGGAGGGGCTTACACTGCACAAGCATTCATTTCCACCCTCTGGCCAGGAGGGAACACACAAGCCCAGGTGGGGATCCGGGTTTCAGGCTATCTGCCCAGAAAGCGCTAGGAGGTGGGCTACGTGTTGTATGTGGATGGAAAGATCCGGCCTCCTTCCGGCACCTTCAGGTCTCAGAAAACCCAGTAGACATTGCAAACACCACCTCTGCAGCACCCTTCCGCACAGCAGACTGCGAGGCCACCCAGCCCATGGTTCTTGGCGTTGTCTACGTTCCTTCAGGAAGGCCAGAGAAGGAAGGGCCGTTGACCACTGCAGAGGGCTGGTTTTGCAGAACTGTGAGAGGGTTGTTAAACCCGTGTTATCTCCAGCAGGGAAAACCCGGAACAAGGCGGGACAGAGGTGCCAGGGAGCGAGGCTGGCAGCAACCTAGGCACCTCTTTCACGGGCAGATGCTGGAACCCGCGAAGCCTCGCTCACAGAGCCTTCTCCCGCCTCCCTCGGAGTGCCAGGGTATTTGATTGTCAGCCTGGAAAGCGCCATTAGTGGCTGTCCTGGCTAATGGCTCTTTCAAGGTCAAGGGAGCTCACGCACACGAGCAAATGGAGTGATCGCTGCCACCGCCGGGCGGCTTGGTCACCTGTGAGGCTCAGGGCTGCCACGGGGTCTGATGGTGTTGGGAGGTGGCACCGTCACCCAAACGGGCTGCTGCCCTTTGTGCCGGCCACAGCCAGGATCGCTGCCGGCCCTGCTGGCTGGACGTCCTACATGGCTTCCCGCTCTTCCCTGCCTGGCTCTGCATCCTTGGGGGCTGACCTATCCCACAGCTGCAGCCTCCAAGTGGGGCTGATCCCACGGAAGGTCCCAACAAGAGACTGACAGTGGGAGGAGCAGACAGTTAAAGAGTACACCCCTCCGCCAGCTGTACACCGGCAAGGGCTGGTTCCCACCTGGCCTGGGGGCCCCTGCTCCAGCTCCAGGCTGAGATTCCACCCTCCCGGCCAGGTGGTCAGTGCTCTACTCTCTGATGCTAGCACCGGCGTCCCTCTTGTCCCCCCTCCCTTTGCGAAGAAACCCTGGCTCTCCCCAGAGACCCCCGTAGCAATCCCCTCTACTTCCTGCCAGAACCCAAATGACCCCTCCTCCTTCCCCAGGAATTCTCCCCAGATGTCTCCTGCCTGGAGCTGCTCTGAACACTTCCAGTCTGTGTCCCTCAGTTTAGAACAGAAAGGTCCTTGCCCTCAGGAGGCCAGAGGTTGGCAAAGCTGCTTGGCCCAGCTGACTTCTGACCTTCAGGGCAGAGACCGGGTGTACCCACTCCGAGTCTGCTCTAAGCAGGCTGAGCTGGTCACACTTGCAGCAGAAGATCCCCTTCTCTGGGCCACATTCCTAGATGCTGAGGGCAACTTAAGAGGCCAGTGAGGGCTGAAGGTGGGCCTGGGGAAGACAGCCACACTGGGTGACAGAAGGCCAGCAGGGGGCACCCCACTCTCCCTCCCCATTCTACATCCTAGGGGCTCCCCCTTCGGCCAGGCCAACAGTGGGCCTTGAGGCAAGGGGCAGGGTTATCCCTGAGCCCTGGCCCTCTGAGCCTCACTGTAAAGCAAGGCCGCTGAGACTGCTGTGGACGGAGCTGCATGACGTGTCAGGGACATGCAGGCAGTGGCCGGTGCCCAGCACTGTCTCCATGAGTGGCCATTGTCATTCCAGCAGGACAGTGGCTCCTGCGCAAGCAGGTCTCAGACCACGGTCTGAGAGAGGAGCCCGGAGTGGGCGCTGGGGGATGCTTCCCAGGAAAGAGGCACTTGAAGAAGGGGGTGGGGTGGCCGACCAGCAGGTGGAGGATCCAGCTTCATAGTCACACACTCACTGCTAGTGTGGCTCTGGAAGGGACCTCAGGGGAGATCTCAGAAGAGAAGTGAGGGTGTCAGGGCCCAAGGGAAGTGAGGGGACTCACCCAGTGAGTAGCCTGCTACTGATCTCCTGACCCTCCCCTACCTGGCCTGGACTCAGCCCCTCAACCTGCCCTCAGCATTGCAGCCCTATCTCCTCCAGATGGCCGCAGTAAGCCTGGGCACTGTTAGGCCGCTGCCAGTTCTTAAAGGACCAGCTGCCATCCAGGAGTCTCACAAAAGTGTCCACTTGGAGCTACGATGAAGCCTGGGCTCAATCCCAGGCGAGGAGACGTCCGATGCAGCAGGCTCTGTCTCCCCGAAGTCTGCCACACGAGCATCAGTCTTTGCATTTAAATCCCTCTCATGCCGTATTGAGTACTTTTAAGGCCAGACACTGAAGACCAAGTCCAGAGTTACAAGCCCATGCCAGTGACAATGATCCCATAGGAGTAGTGTGGGACTGGCCCTGTGGCATAGTGGGTAAAGACACTGCCTGCAGTGCTGGCATCCCATATGGGCACTGGTTCGAGTCCCAGCTGTTCCACTTCTGATCCGACTCTGTGCTATGGCCTGGGAAGGCAGTAGAGGATGGCCCAAGTCCCTGGGCCTTGCACTGCATGGGAGACATAGAAGAAGCTCCTGGCTCCTGGCTTCAGATAAGCCCAACTGCAGCCACTGTGGCCATTTGGGGAGTGAACCAGCAAATGGAAGACCTGACTGTCTCTGACTGACTCTCTCTCTCTCTCTCTCTCTCTCTGCCTTTCAAATAAATAAATAAATCTTAAAAAAAAAAAAAAAAGTAGTAGTGTGGCCAGGAAGGGCTAGAGTGTCGTGAAAATGCAGGTAAGAGAACAACTGGAGGTGCTGGTGCCTGAATTGGCTCTTATGGATGCAAAACGGGGGCCGGGGCTGTGGTGTAGCTGATGATGCTGCCACCTACAAATGCCATATCCCATGTGGACACCGGTTCAAATTTCAGCAGGTGCAGTTCTGATCCAACTCCCTGCTAAGGGCTGCGAAAAGTAAGAGACGATGGCCCAAGTGTTTGGGTCCCTGCCATCCACGTGCAAAACCCAGATAAAGCTCCTGACTCCTGGCTTCAGCCTGGCCCAGCCCTGACCATTGTGGTCACCTAGGGAGCAAACCAGCAGATGGAAGATCTCTCTCTCTCTCTCTCCCTCTCCCTCCCTCCCTCCCTCTGTAACTCTTTCAAATAAATAAATCAATCTTAAAAAAAAAAAAAGAATAATAATGCAAAGGAGTTTTCCAGGCACAAAAGCAGCATCTTGGGAAGGAATCCCCATCGGAAGAGTGCTGTGAGTTAGGAAGCGAGGCATGGAATGCTCAGGGAGAGTTGGACAGTTCGGCATGACTTAGGCCCAGGTGGCAGGAATCACCTGGGGCGAGGTGGAGAAGTGGGAGCACAGGACAGCCGGAGGCATCACCGTGGCTGCCTGCATTGCTTATATCCTGACTGGTCAGCACCTGTGCTTGGCCAGTTTTGTGAGATAACTTGACATCATGCCTGTTTGGACAGCAGCTGAGGCAGCAAGCCATCAAGAAAGGATGGAGAGAGTCAGCTCATCCCCGCAGACAAAGCCTCTCTGAGCCAGCAGGATGGGCCTGGTGCAGCGGAGGGCACAGGTGGGAGGCGAGAGCCAGCCCGCAGTTCCAGCTCTCCCCCGCAGTTCCAGCTCTCCCCCGCAGTTCCAGCTCTCCCCTGCAATCAGGAACGGCCTGGACATCAGGGAAATAAACTATGACAGGAAGCATGGATGGCAAACCACAGCCCTTGACCCAAGCCCAGCCTGCAGCCCCTTTCTGCATGGCCAGCAAGGAAGAATGGTGTGCACTTTGAACGAGTTGTGAAAAACAGAAACAACAGGGGGAAAGGTGGGGGGAAGGGAAGGACGGATAAGGAGGGAAGTGAGGGAGGGAGACAGAGAGAGAAGGACAGGGGAGAGGGAAAGAGAGAGAAGGAGGGGAGAAAGAGAGCAAGAGCAAGCAAGAAACAGCAGCAGAGACCTGAGGCCTACAAAGTCTAGAATATTTGAAATCTGGCCCTTTGCAGAAAAAGTTAGCTGCGTGCTTAAGGCCTGGGCTCCTGCCTCGTCCCGGCTGCCTCTCCACTTCCTCCAAGCTGCCTCTACCTGCGGGAAGATGGAACACTGCCATGGGTTCATCAGGAGTTCACTGGACTTGGCCACCTGCCAAAGAGCCAAGGGCCCGGATTTCCGGCGTCTCCTTCTCTACCTGCTATCTGTGGTCCCACGCCAGTAACCTGGGCCTCAACCTGCCCACAGCTGTGTCTCCAGACTGTGCCTGGCAGCCATGGATGCCACACACTGGCAACAGCTTCCCCAGGGACCTGGGCCCCTCTGCTCCCCCCACCACCACCACTGCCTGAACCACTTGGTGAGAAACAGAACCCCATGGATGCCTCCTTCACGACCCCCTGCCCCCAAAAATCCACTACGTGGATAAACTTGTATTTCAGGCAAACACATTTTTCAGTCATGGCTCAGGGTTGAAAGCCTGGCATTGAGCAACTGGGAAGAAATGTTTACATCCACATAAAACCAAATACACAACTCCAGTTCCCCGAGAAAGTCCAGAAAAGGCATTCCAGCAGCAATTGTGAACGGAAGCCCTCGGTGAGCAGGAAGGGCAGCAGCTTCAATCCCAGGCTCACCACTCGGGGCCATCTGCCACACTCGCCACACCTGCAAGCTAAATGCCGACCAGGGAAGCTCTGCAAAAAACCTCCGTCCATCTGCACCTTTGCCCCGCGTCCCTGCCCAGCACACTCCCTGAGAGCCTCCTAGTGAGGTCTGTGCCCCATGGAAAGAAATGAAACCACAACAGTTACCCTTGATTTGCTAAATGAACCCTTCCCTGAAACTCGAAGAGCTCATGTGTCCACGCAAGGTGACAAGGGCTTCCCCTGGGGATTTTGGACACACGTGATGAAGGACGACAGATAAAAGTCACCTGGGAATGCTCTCCGTGCCCATTCCCCCCAAGAGCGGAAAGAATGAGAAAGATGTGGAACATTCTAGAAGCTGCTCACTGCTGCACCCAGAAAGCTGAGTGGGGGAGCTGACTTCAGGTGCGGAGTCCCCCTGATAGAGGGATCAGAAGCACCAGCAGCCCCTGGAGTAAGGGTGAACACGGGCTTCCCAGAGGAGCAGGTGAGGGCCGACAGGGGGAGGAGACAGAGCCTGCCCCCTCTGCCACTGCTGCTGGAAGCCTGGACGCTGAGTCTGCAGAAAGGGACACGTCTTTCTCGGCAGAGGGGCTGCTGAGGCCCTTGGGGAGAGAGGAACAGCACTGCAAACAGGAAATCAAACGACAGCCTCCATACTGGAGATGCAGAGCCACCAGCCCCTGCCCCTGCTCAGAGCCCAGGTTGCTCCCCAAGAAGGCAAGAGGCTGGGAAATCCCTCCAGAGGCGGCTGCCAAGTGTGCAGAGAGGAGCCGGGGCCCTGAGAGGGTGAGGCAGGAAAACAACATCTGCTTCCCTTACACGGATACGTAGAGCAAGCGCCAGTCGGAGAACACCCGGCGTCCCCCGTCTATGCCGTGTTACCTCCCACCGTTTCCAGTGTAGGAGGGGGTAACGGCATCCTGTATCGGACAGCTATGATTACAAGCTTCCAGAACCTTGTGTTTTTGCAATTACTCCTCAGACGGAGGCTGCCACAGCCATCTCTCTCCCTGCTGCAACCTCCAGATCCCTTCCCAGGGCAAATCCCATAGGCTCGGCTCCCTCCTCCTCCTCCTCCTCCTCCTCCTCCTCCTCCTCCTCCTCCTCCTCCTCCTCCTCCTCCTCCTCCTCCTCCTCCTCCTCCTCCTCCTCCTCCTCCTCCTCCTCCTCCTCCTCCTCCTCCTCCTCCTCCTCCTCCTCCTCCTCCTCCTCCTCCTCCTCCTCCTCCTCCTCCTCCTCCTCCTCCTCCTCCTCCTCCTCCTCCTCCTCCTCCTCCTCCTCCTCCTCCTCCTCCTCCTCCTCCTCCTCCTCCTCCTCCTCCTCCTCCTCCTCCTCCTCCTCCTCCTCCTCCTCCTCCTCCTCCTCCTCCTCCTCCTCCTCCTCCTCCTCCTCCTCCTCCTCCTCCTCCTCCTCCTCCTCCTCCTCCTCCTCCTCCTCCTCCTCCTCCTCCTCCTCCTCCTCCTCCTCCTCCTCCTCCTCCTCCTCCTCCTCCTCCTCCTCCTCCTCCTCCTCCTCCTCCTCCTCCTCCTCCTCCTCCTCCTCCTCCTCCTCCTCCTCCTCCTCCTCCTCCTCCTCCTCCTCCTCCTCCTCCTCCTCCTCCTCCTCCTCCTCCTCCTCCTCCTCCTCCTCCTCCTCCTCCTCCTCCTCCTCCTCCTCCTCCTCCTCCTCCTCCTCCTCCTCCTCCTCCTCCTCCTCCTCCTCCTCCTCCTCCTCCTCCTCCTCCTCCTCCTCCTCTGCCAGCGCCTCCTCAAAAGAGCCCCCTTTCCCACGGGCCAGGTGGGCAGGGTCCCCGAGGGAGTCCTCACAGCCCCTTCCTCATTGCACTTCTCAGGGGACATCGGATAAGGCTCCAGGAATCAACTGGAACCAAGGGAGGGTCTGTCCTGCACAAGTCTGGGCCTAGGAGCTCGTAGATGCAGCCTGAACCGGAATGACCTGCGAGACCATCACCACCCGGGGGGGCCCCACATGCTCACAGGTAATGGAAGACCCTACAGAGGGTTTCACTTGCCCTGTGCCTGGCCTGACTCTGAGCACTATCTCAGCTATTTAGCATTATCTCAGCTAATGTACAAGCTTGGAGAGACAGACAAGTGCTGTCTCCACTTCCTAGCTAAGAAAACCAAAGTTTCAAGGTTATTTCCTATTTTTGACCCCAAATTAAATGTCACTCCACAACAAACAATCTCCAGTCTTTAAATGAATTTTCTTGGTCTTTAAATTATTTGAGGGGCAGAGAGAGAGAGCACTCCCATCTGCTGGGTCACTTCCCAAATGCCCACCGTGGTCAGACGCCAGAGTTTAATCCAGGGATCCCACATGGTGGCAGGGATCCAACTACACGAACCATCACAAGCAACAGAAGTCAGAAGCCAGAACCAGGATGTGAATTCTGGTGTTCTGGTGTGGAACAGGGGCATCTTACCTAGTGTCTGACCCACCAGGCCAAACACCAACTCCTAGTGTCTTATTTTCAGTAAGAACCAGGAGAAGGAAAACAAAAGCCACCAGAAAGTAACAGAAGAGCACATCTCAGCAGGTTCCACCAGGAGGATGCAGACGGTGTAACCCCCGGGACTCAGCCACAGACAGTGCTATTCACCTGTTGGCTCCTGCACACGCTGCTCCCAGGTGCATAGCAACTAGTGGGGGAGCACCCCGGAACTTTCTCCTATGTGAGTCCCTACCCCCCAGTCTCATCTGGAACCACACTGGGAGAAGAGAGGTTATAGGCCCAGGGAAGGGGAACCCATCGCCCCTGGCAGTCCCGGATCAGGTCTGATCATATGGGTGATGGGCACCCTTCCAACAGTGCGACCACCCCAGCCAGCTGTTCCGCTCTGTGGGGAGCAGCCCGAACTGGACTGAGTTACTGGAATTAAGACTTATTCTATGCATCTGCTCTCCCACAATATGGCGTTGGGAGAGAAGTAAACAGCTTCCACACAGCTGCCTCCAGTTCAGCTAATAAACTGTAGGACTTGCTCCTGATTGGAGGAGAGCAGCGTACTCGGCGTGTGGGCTGCCGAGTTAGGATTGGCGGAGGAGGACTATAAAGGAGGAGAGAGACGGCATGCACCAGGAACATCTAAGGGGAACATCTAGCTGAAGGAACACCTGTGCAGCCCCCGAGAAGAGCCGGCCGGCGGTGTGCCGCTCCCCTGCGGAAGTGGGGAATGTGGCTAGGGGGAACTGCCCTTCCACGGAGGTGGAAGGGATAGTAGCCAACCCGGGAAGAACCAGCAGCAAACCCAGGGAGGGCCGAGCAGACGAAAGAACAGAGCAGGGTCCTGTGTCGTTCCTCCGCGAAGAGGGGGAGCGACATAATGGTGCCGTGACTCGGATATGAAGCCTAGGCAGGGTTCAGTGTTGCTCCTCCACGAAGAGGGGGAGCGACACGCTCCCAGGTGCTTCCAGCCACACCAGCACTTTATCATCGCGCCAGCCCAGTGGGAAGCTACAGCCTCCCTTCCCCAAGCTGCTGACAACGCTCTGAGGTTCAGGGAAGTCAGAGGGCTCAGGAAGCTGTCCTGGGTCTCTCTCCATGGCCTCCTTCTCTGGGACATCTTATTAGATTCCAACCACCAAGAGGCTCTTTGGGAGCACAGCTGTGTGGCTGCATTGTTCACAAATCAAGTGTGAGCAGATGCAAGAGCGACATCAACGGGGCACAGCTCGGCTGGCAGTGGCATTGGCTAAAGGACGGGATCACCCTGGCTGAGCAGGCCAGGAGGGGAGTAGGAGCTCAAGCCGTCATCACTGGATAACCTTGAGACCCAGGGCCTCCCCAAGGGGTCTCATCCCCTGCTGCCTCTTGTCAAGGCCTTGCTCACTGGGTTCCTTGGAGGAGCAGGGAGAAACCCAGGCTCTCGGAGGGAGTAAAGGGGCCAGGGAGAGGATCTGGGACTGCTGCCTCCAGCTACAGCCTCCCCCAAGTCTTGGACAAGGAAAGATGCCAAACAAGGTGAAGAGGCAGCAGCTTCTTCGTATCTCTTGGGAGGAGGTGAAGCCCAGCCTCGGAAACAAGGCCTTGGGCCCAGCGCTGTGGCATAGCGGGTAAAGCCGCCGCCTGCAGTGCCGGCATCCCATATGGGCACCAGTTCTAGTCCTGGCTGCTCCACTTCCCATCCAGCTCTCTGCTATGGCCTGGGAAAGCAGTAGATGGCCCAAGTCCTTGTGCCCCTGAACCCATATGGGAGACCTGGAAGAAGCTCCGGGCTCCTGGCTTCGGATCAGCACAGCTCTGGTCATTGCAACCAATTGGAGAGTGAACTAGCGAATGGAAGACCTCTCTCTCTGCCTCTCCTTCTCTCTGTGTGTAACTCTGACTTTCAAGCAAATAAATAAATCTTAAAAAAGAAAAGAAAGAAACAAGGCCTTGGCCACTTTGCTTTTCTACCCCCAGTGCTTTCCAGCCAGGACCATGCACTGTTGTGGACAGGACAGGCCTGGCCACTCGGTCACAGATGGACCTGCATAAACTTGAGCTCCAAAGTTGGGGCCTCACCAGTCCATCGTAGCTGAGAGATGCTGCCACGGGGTCATGTCCTGCACTCATCAGAGTCGAGACCTGGGCACATCAGTCCCTGCCCTGAGCCTCAGCTACCCCAAAAGGGAAAAGGATAACAACCACCTTAATCCCAGGTTGACCACAGGATGGTGTGCATGGTTAGTATTCAACACCCACGGCAATGACAGATCTGTTTCTCAGAGCTGTAGCTGCACATCCTTTTTGTCTAGCTTCGTCTCTGTTGCAAGCTCCCTTCTCACAGGGTGGTAGAAACTTTCTCAGTTGAGGGATCTCCACCCCTCAATTCTCTCTGGGTTAGCTTTGAAATTCCTTGTGGTACTACGGCCTGGGATGGAAGAGGCAGTGAAGATCCGCTGTCCGGCTGACACCTTCCGAGAGACCTTGCTCTGTCTGGACATCAGGTCACACGTGTCTCTGCTGCACCTGCCTCCCCACAGCAAGGCCCTTCCAGCATCAGTGCTCATCCTGGGCCAGTCTCTTGCACTCATTGCTAATGAATTTGGAGCCAGATGGTTCTTTGTCACGAGGGGCAGTCCTGTCCATTGCAGGGTGTTTAGCAGCATTCCTGGCCTCAACCCACTGCATGCAGTAGAAACACAGCTGCCCTCAACAGTTGTGACGATCAAAAATACCCTCCAACATTGGCATAGGTTCCCCTGGGGGGGGGGGGGGGCAAAGTCATCCCCAGCTGAGAACCACAGCCTGGGCCACTCCTGGGTCTCACTGCATTCCCTGGGTGGTCTGAGACCCTGGGGCTTTGAGAAGATGCAGACACCAGCTGCAGGGTGAAGGTGACCACACAGGAGAGGTGGCAACCCCTAAAGGGGCATCAGGTGATGGCACCTCCAGCACCCAGGAGGAGCCCAGCTTAGCCTCTGTGTCATTGTGGTGTGGCGGGTAAAGTTGACACCTGCAGTGCCAGCATCCTATATGGGCACCTGTTCCAGCTAGGACCATGCACTGTTGTGGACAGGATAGGCCTGGGGGAGACAGCCCCGTCATGGGGCTCCTGCCCCGCAAAGTCCAGTGCTGGAAACCCAGTCCCAGCTGAACAGGACTGAGAGGCGAGCGTCTAGAAGGCGGTCAGGTGACGCAGGCCCCGGCCTCCTGGATTACCGCTGCTATCACGGGAGCGGGTTTCGGATAAAATCCTGTTTGGCTCCTTGCTCTCCCTCTCTAGAATGTGTGCTCTCTTGCCTTCTTGCCTTCCACCACGGGATGACACGGCAAGACGGCCCTGCCAGGTGCTGACCCCTGAGTCTTGGGCTTCCCAGCCTCCAGAAGAGCAGGAAATAAATTCCCTGTTCTTCCTGCGTAAGTCAGCCTCAGACATTGCTAAAGCAGCACAGGACCAAGACAGGGCCCAGCAGGATGCCCTGCCCTACCCTGCAGGTCCTCAGTGAGGTCTCAGGCTGCGTTGGCCCTTCTGCCATGGCATCCACGCTGCCCTAAACACCATGCAAGGGCACACACCTTGGCACCTGCCTACTGCTCTGCCCAGTGGTTCCCCTGGCCTCCCTCTGCTGCCTCTGTTTCCTCCATACCAGTGATGTCACCAGTGTGCCCCTGTGATTCTTTCCCTGAGTCCTGAAGAGGACACGCTCACCCACCCAGCCCCAGCTGCTGTCCGCTGTCATTTGCCCCTAACCACAACCACCCCAGCTGCCACCCTAGAATGCCTGTGAGGGGCAAGACACTCATCCCTGAGGTCGTATCTGCTTCTCGCCCAGCCTTGAGTCAGAAAGGAATCAGTGCCCCTACACAACAGGGGAAGAAATGACTCCTCTGAGGACCCAGGTGGCACAGTCAGAACCATCACAGCAGGACTCCCTCCTGGGCCTCCAAGGCAGAGATAAGGGCCTGGCCTAAGGGTCAGTTCCTCCCTCTGGCAAGGTAATGCTCTGGGCCTCAGTTTCCCCCATTAAAGAAACAGGAATGATAATAATATCCTCTGCTTCATGGGGCTATTAAAATAATTGCATGACATTGTGTTCCTGCAGCCTCTAGCATAATTCCTGGCACACGAAGGTCTCAGCCAGCATTGTGTGGCTGCTGTTGTTACCTTGACACCAGGTAGCCCCCTTGCAGCCCCTCCACCTTTATCCTGCAGCAAGGGAGTGCAAGTGACTGAACCCAGTGCTTTGGAAGTCATTTTCCTCATGTGTGCTGGAAACATCATTGAAAAGAACTTTACCCAAGCAGCTCCAGAGGAGGAAGGGCACATTTACATAACCGAGGGAAAAAGCTTGGGACAGGATGAACGATCTCAGAAGCCCCCCGATACTAAAACCCCAGTGTTTTCCTTGGGAGAAGATGCCCACCTTCTAAGCCCCCTGCCTGTACTTGGGGAATTTTATAGGTTAGATTATGGGCCCTCTACATTCATATGCTGGAGTCCTGACCCCTAATACCACAGACTGTGACTTCCCTTGAAGACTGGATCTCTGAAGGAGTAATAAAGCTAAATGAGGGCCGGTGCCACGGCTCACTAGACTAATCCTCCGCCTAGCGGCGCCGGCACACCAGGTTCTAGTCCCGGTCGGGGCGCCGGATTCTGTCCCGGTTGCCCCTCTTCCAGGCCAGCTCTCTGCTGTGGCCCGGGAGTGCAGTGGAGGATGGCCCAAGTGCTTGGGCCCTGCACCCCATGGGAGACCAGGAGAAGCACCTGGCTCCTGCCATCGGATCAGCGTGGTGCGCCGGCCACAGCGCGCAGGCCGCAGTGGCCATTGGAGGGTGAACCAACGGCAAAAAGAAGACCTTTCTCTCTCTCTCTCTGTCACTGTCCACTCTGCCTGTCAAAAAAAAAAAAAAAAAGATTAAAAAAAAAAAAAAAGCTAAATCGGATCCTTGGGGTGGTGCAGAAGGAAGTAACAGGAATCTGTCATACCACCGCACTGGCAGAATCCGTCTGATGGAAGTATTTTAGAATTCTGGAGCCCACTGAAAATGCCCAAGTTCCAGGGGAAGGTTTGGATGTAAACTGTGATTTGTTTTGGTCCATTTCAGTGCTTAGCACAGCAGCAGCCTACCCACCCCTCACCCCCAGCCATGTGGCAGGCAGCTGTGTATAAGTCCCTGGAGCCACCCACAGCTTGTAGGAGACAGAGGGGGAAAAACAGATGCTGTCCTCCAAACCCCAGGGTCTGTGCTCACAGACTCGTGGAGGTGCGAAGAGGCAGGCAGCCAGTATTGTTGCTCCTCTTGTAGCACTTGACTCCTTGTCTGGCTGAAGTGATTTAAAAGCCCAGCACTCCCCTCCCCTTCATTTTTTTTTTATTAGACAGGCAGAGTTAGACAGTGAGAGAGAGACAGAGAGAAAGGTCTTCCTTCCGTTGGTTCACTCCCCAAATGGCTGCTACAGCCGGTGTGCTGCGCCGATCCAAAGCCAGGAGCCAAGTGCTTCCTCCTGGTCTCCCTTGCAGGTGCAGGGGCCCAAGCACCTGGACCATCCTCCACTGCCCTTCCAGGCCACAGCAGAGAGCTGGACTGGAAGAGGAGCAACCGGGACTAGAACCTGGTGCCCATATGGGATGCCAGCGCTGCAGGCGGAGGATTAACCAAGTGAGCCATGGTGCCAGCCCTTTTATTAGCTTTTAGGAGCTAGACATTAAAGAGTAAACATTCAGAAGCAACTGAGTATACAGGGAAAATCAGAAAGTGAACATGCGTGTGCAGACTCAGAAAAGACCTGAAGTATATCCTTCAGGCCGACACTTGACATTAAGATAGCCTACAACAAACAAGGAAGACGATAAACAAAAACAACGGGGTGGGGGTAATCTTGTGGCATAGCAGGTAAAGCTTCTGCCTGTGACACCAGCATCCCCTGTGGGCACCAGTTCATATCCTGGCAGTTCCACTTCCAATCCAGCTCCCTGCTAAAGGCCTGTGAGAAGCAGCAGATGATGGCCCAAGTGTTTGGGACCCTGTTACCCACATGGGAGACCCAGATAAAGCTCCTGGCTTTGGCCTGCAGCCATCTGGGGAGTAGACCAGCAGATGAAAAATCTCTCTCTCTCACTCGCTCTCTCTGTAGCTCTACCTTTCAAATAAATAAATAAATCTTAAAAAAAAAATAAAAAACAATGGCAAAAACAGCAGACCATGGGCAAGGAGAAGAATCTGGTTCCCTCCCTGAGTTAAAATATTATACTCAAATGTTTACCCCCAAAATCACAAAGAAACAGGAAAGCATGGCCCATTCAAAGGAAAAAAAATAATCAACAGAAACTGAAAAGGATCTGACAGAAGACCTTCTAGACAAAGACTTTTAAAAACCATCTAAAAAGCACTCAAAAACTATAGAAAAAATGTAGAAAAAGTCAAGAGAATGGTTTATAAATAGTAGGAGATTAAAAACCACAGTAAAGAAAATAAGAAGGAATTCTAGAGCTGACAAGTACAATAACTGAAATGGAAAATTAACTAAAGAGACTCAAAGGCAGATTGAAGCCAGCAGAAGAATCACTGACTTGAAGATAAGACTGTGGGAGCTGGTGAGTCTGAGGAACAGAAAGAGGCTGGGGGCCAGCACTGTGGCATAGTGTTAAAAAGCCCAGGCCTACAGCACCAGCATCCCTACTGACACCAGTTCATGCCCCAGCTGCTCTGCTTCTGATCCAGCTCCCAGCTAATGCACCTGGGAAAGCAGAAGATGTCTAAAAATGTTAAAAATGTCTAAAAGTTGTATTGCAACTTTGGTTGGTAACCCTCTATTTTATTTTGTTTTCTATGTAATGTAAGAGACTACTGAGTTTAAGACAGTTATTAGTTTATGTTTTGAGGCACACAATGTATAAAGATGTAACTTTGTGGGGCCAGGGTTGTGGTACAACAGGTTAAGCCTCCACCTGTAACACTGGCATCCCATATGGGTATCCCAGCTGCTCCACTTCTGATCCAGCTCCCTGCTAATGTGCCTTGGAGAGCAGAAGATGGACCAAGTACTTGGACCTCTGCCATCCATGTGGAAAATCCAGATGGAGTTTCTGGCTGCTGGCTTCAGCTTGGTCCAACCCTGGGTGTTGCAGCCATTTGGAAAGTAAACCAGCAGGTGGAAGCTCTCTCTCCCCCCAACCCCACTGTAACTCTACCTTTCAAATAAATAAATCTTTTCTTTAAACGATGTAGTTTTATGACATCAGCAGCTAGAATGGGTGAGGACAGAACTATCAAGGAGCAGAGGTTTTCCCAGCGCTGTGGCGTTGCAGGTAAAGCTGCCTGCCATCTGCAATGTCGGCATCCCATACAGGCACCAGTTCGAGTTCCAGCTGCTCCTCTTCCAATCCAGCTCTGCTAATGTGCCTGGGAAAGCAGCAGAAGACACTCCAAGTACTTGGGCCCCTGCACCCATGTGGGAGACCTAGAAGAAGCTAGAAGCTCCTGGCTCCTGGCTTTGGCCTGGCCCTGTCCCAGCTGTTGCAGCCACTTGGGGAGTGAACCAGCAGATAGAAGATCAATCTCTTTCTCTCTCCCTCTCCCTCTCTCTCTCTCTCTCTGTAACTCTTTCAAAATAAACAAAATAAATCTTAAAAAAAAAAGGAATTAAAAAAAAGTGGAGTTTGGCACCATAGAATCCTAGCTGAAAGCATGGTCAGGTCTGCAATGCTTGGAAGCCACTGGGAAGAAGAGGCCAAATGAGCAGGTACAGCCAACAAGTAGCAAGTGGGACTGGTCCCTGCCCCCCACTGGCTTCAGTCTCCAGGGACAAGGGAGGCAGGAGGACTTTCATAGCAGAAGGAGCAGCAAATATGAGTCAGGATCTCAGCATTTGGAGTCTAAATCCTGCATTCAAATTTTTTTATTTTTAGAAAAATAAGTGAATGTTCAATCTAGTGGTTAAAATGCCCATGTTCCATAGTGGAGTACCTGGGTTTGATTGTCAGCTCCAGCCCCCTGAACCCGCGGTCCTGCTAATGCAGACCCTGGGAGGCAGCAGTGTTTGCTCAAGTGATTGGGATCCTGCCACCCACTTGGGACACCTGGATTGAGTTCCCAGCTCCTGGCCTTGGTCCCAGCACAACCCCAGCTTTTACAGGAATTTAGGAAGTAAACCAGCGGATGGGAACTCTGTCATTCTCTGTCCCTCAAATAGATTTTTTTTTTAAAGGCAGACTTAGAGAGAGACAGAGAGAGAGACAGAGAAAGAAAGAGATCTTCCATCCACTGGTTCATTCCCCAAATGGCTATGATGGTCAGGGCTGAGCCAGGCCAAAGCCAGGAGCAAGTAACTCCATCCAGCTCTCCAACATGGATCGCAGGGGCCAAAGTACTTGGGTCTTCTTCTGCTGTCTTCCCAGGAAGGAAGCTGGGTTGGAAAGAGGGCTGCCAGGTTGATCCAGCACTCCAATATGGGATGCTGGCATCACACACAATGACTTAACCCACTGTGCCACAATGCTGACCTCTACCATGGTTTTTAGTACTCCACTGGTGGTGCTGAGCAAGGAGAGCTGTCATATTATGTGATGGAAGCCACATAGTAGACACTCAAGACAACAAACTGTGGATCTTTCTCTAAACTGGCATTTCCTGACTTCTTAAGCATAGTAAATGAAATGCAATATAGTCCCAATTCAGAATCAACATTGAGAATTCCCATTCAGAATCAACACTACTGAATACCACAGTTCGCCATCATACAGCAACATCAATAGAGGTGGGGGTGGTGCAGTGGGTAAAGCCACCACTTGTGATGCCAGCATCCCCTATAGGCACCAGTTTGAGTCCTGGCTGCTCAACTTCCAATCCAGCTCTCTGCTATGGCCTGGGAAAGCAGTAGAAGATGGCCCAAATTCTTGGGTCCTTGTACACACATGGGAGATCCAGAAGAAGCGCCTGGTTCCTGGCCTTGGATCAGCCCAGCTCCAGCTGTTGTGACTATCTGGGAAGTGAACCAGAGGATGAAAGACCTCCCTTCCTCCCTCCTTCTCCCTCTCTGCCTCTCTACCTCTCTGTAACTCTGCCTTTCAAATAAATAATCTTTTTTTATCTTTTTTTTTGACAGGCAGAGTTAGACAGTGAGAGAGAGAGAGAAAGGTCTTCCTTTTTCCGTTGGTTCACCCCCCAAGTGGCTGCTACTGCCAGCGCGCTGCGCTGATCCAAAGCCAGGAGCCAGGTGCTTCTCCTGGTCTCCCATGCGGGTGCAGACGCCCAAGCACTTGGGCCATCCTCCAATGCCCTTCCGGGCCACAGCAGAGAGCTGGACTGGAAGAGGAGCAACCAGGACTAGAACCCAGGGTGCCAGTGCCGCAGGTGGAGGATTAGCCTAGTGAGCCGCAGCACCAGCCTCAAATAAATAATCTCTAAAAAAAAAAAAATCAACAGAGGTGACTATGTGACCACCACCACCTATCAATGTCAACATCTGAGAACCCAGAGAAAAGAGCGGGTTACAAATGCAGGTGAAGCAGGAGTTACAAGGATCCTAGGGAGCGGCTGACTCCTGCACAGCAAAGATGCTTCAGGCACAGACTCGGAGATGGCTGTCCCAGGCCCTTCTCCCACTCCCAGCCTCATCCTAGACAGCCAAGGCTTGGGAGGCCACACCCCTAGAGAAGTGACTGTGACTGTGCTCTGGTGTGGCTTCCACCGGGAGAGTCCTGCAAGATCCTTCGGGTTCCAGTACACACGTAATTATCATCACTGAAACAAGTGCCTCCTTCCCTGAGTATTTTTTTTTAGAACTTAGAAATTCTAAGCAAATTGGACTAAAGTCTTGGTGCCAGCACTGTGGTGCAAGGGGTTAAGCTGCTACCTGCAACACCAGATCCGATATGGGCACTGGTTCAGGTCCCGGCTGCTCCACTTCCAGTCCAGATCCCTGCTATTGTGCGTGGGAGAGCACCAGAAGACGGCCCAGGTGCTTGGGATCCTTCACCTGCATGAGAGAGGGTGGAGTTCCTGGTTCCTGGTTTCAACCTGACCCATCCCTGGCTGTTGCAGCCATTTGGGATTGAACCAGTAGGTGGAAGACCTGTCTCTCCCTAACTTTGCTTTCCAAGTAAATTTAACAAATGATAACCTGCCACTTGCTTTCCCACTCCAGCCCATGAGGGCCACTCTGAGGACGATGAGTCATTCTGAGGAGGGTGCCCTGAGTGTGGCCTCCTTGAACAGCCCTCGTGTCCTGGTTACGGGATGCTCAGCCCCTTCTTGCCATGCAGTTCCATGCAGCCCATCCTCCTGTCCCCGAGTTCTTTACTCTCCAGCCACTGAGCTTCCCTCACCCCACAGATACTGCAGAGTCCACGGTGCCAGGCACCAGGATGGGTACTGAAGCCTGCATCTAGTGAGGGGAGCAGACGGGTCCCAGTGGTCTGTCCCACCTCATGACAAGTGCGCCGCAGGTACAGAGTCCCAGAGGACTCAGAGGACAGGGCGACCAGCTCTGCTTTGTGGGAAAGGAGGAAGCTTTTTGAAGGAGGAACATTTGGGCAGAGCCTTAAAGGACAGAGAAGCAGAAGGGAAGGGTATTCCTGGCAGGGGGAACAGTTGGTGCTAAGGCACAGGGCTGTGACTGCTCATAGCTGAGGGCTGGGGCAAAGGCTGAAGCCAGAGTAAAACTGTCACATCACTGGCCAACCAGCAGTCTGGAAAAGGGCTCAGGAAGCCTCCGAGTCCTTTACCTACTGGCTGGAGCTGACCACAGAGACCCTCAGCCCTGCTGTAAGATTCAAGAACGCAAGGTTCCACATCAGCCTCCGAGCCAGGTCCACTCGAGGCCCAGGCACATCTTAAAGGCTGGGGACCGCCTGCTGGAGGCAGCACCTGCAGAGAGCAACTGGCCCTGAGTGCCTGGCGTTTCAACAGAGCCAAACAGGCTAAAAATAGTCTCAGGGTAGACTTCCAGACAAGACTGACGCATTCAAACCAAAAAGACTCCGAGATTGGCACAGCTGATGAGAACGAAAATATCAATAGGCTCTCCCAGCTTGCGAGCACTTGGCTCAATCAGGCAGTGATTCAGCAAGAAATGTGTTCATTGAGCACCTGCCAGACCAGGGAGCTTGACGCCACCCCTTAAATAAATCATGGTTCATCCTTGGAGCAGTGAAAGAATGAGGTGGCTCTACACACACTGGCCTGCATAGATTCAAAATATATTGAATGAAAAAAATTAAACTGCAGAATACACAGGATCCTGGATAAACTGACTTGAAAAAGAACATGTGAAGGGGGTGCATGCGTGTGCATGTATAGATACATGCTAAAAAGTCTGGATGGTCTCCCATGCTGCAGTAGTACAGGCTGCGCATCCCTAATCCAAAATGCTCCCAACTCTGCAACTTCTTAAGGGTCTACATGACACACAAATGGAAACTTTCATGCAGTGGAACTTTGTTTCACGCACAGAATTATTTAAAATATTGCATGAGGTTACTTCTAGGATATTTATGGTGCACATGAAATCCAAGAGAATTTCATGTCTAGACTTGGGTTCTATCCCCAAGATAATCTCATTACATATATGCAAATATTCCAAAATCTGAAACACTTCTGGTCCCAATCATTTTAGATAAGAGCACTTGACCTGCACTGATCCCACTTGAAGTTCTGTGGGGTTAGGTAACTTAACCATATGGCTACTAAAGTGTGAAACTGGGACATACTAATAATTGCTAAGATGTAGGTGACACATTTTTGAAAACAGAACTGAAATAATACACACTAAATGCATTCATCAAACATGAATCACTGTCTACAATATGCCCACCGCCACTCTCGACCACTGATGGAGATAAAACGTTGAAAAAATACAAATGAAGTCCAAACCTTCACGGTGCTGATGTCCCAGGGTCTGCCTTTGGAGAGGGAGTGGGAGAAGGTGAGGGTCAGGGCAATGAAAGAAAACATTAGCCTTGTCTGTGTTGTTTGGATTTTGGAACAGAAATTAGCTCATTGCTGTGGTCTGGTTGTGGGCTGTTCCCCAAAGTTTCATGTGTGGGAAACTTGGTCCCCAATGTACTGGTACTGAATGGTGGTGGGACCTTTAATAAGTGGGGCTGAGTGGAACTGATGGGTTCTGGGGGCACCACCCTTGGAAGGGATTCATGTAGTTCTCGCAGGACCAGGCTGGTTCTCCCAGGAGTGGGTTGCTGTAAAGCAAGATTGCTCCACGTGCTTGGCCTCTTCTACACGTGACCGTTTCCCTTTCTACTTCTCTGTCATGTGGCGACACTGCCAGGATATTTGCACTTCCCAGTCACCAGAATCATGAGCCGATCAAGTTAGGTTAGGTTAGGTTAGGTTAGGTGTATGAGAGAGATCTTCAAAAAGTTTTCGGAGAAACAGAATTAAAAAGTTTCGGGTCAGGTATCTGGCGCCACTTGGGACACCTGGATTCCGTGTGACAGACACAGGGCAGTGATGCTGCTATACACCCTGCAACGTACAGGGCAGCCGCACAGCAGACCTCCCCCTCCTGAGATGTGATGGTGCTGAGGCTGGGAAACGCAGGTGCAGATGAAGAGACCGATGTTCCGGACAGCAGAGGACCTGGAGCACTGGCTCCTGAAACCCACCTACAGCATGCTTCATCTTTAACTCCCCAAAGCTGGAGATGGGGTTAAGGGTGCTCATCAGCAGATCTGAAAAGGGGGTGACGATCCTGGGCTGCCTGGGTGAGCCCAACGTGACCCCAGGGGTCCTTACTACAGCAGGGAAGGCAGGAGGACTGTCAGAGGGGAGAGTGAGGGGGATTTGGAGACAGAGGTCTGTTTGACCCCAAAGCCAAGCTCCTGACCACCACACTAGAAGGGTGGGGCAGAAGCTTCTACAACCCTACAGCCCAGGGAGAACCACTGTTACTATTTGGGGATTGTACCACAGTGATAGATTTATAATACAAACATTTCTCTATCATTAAGAATTAATAGAAAATGTAACTTTCATTGACCAGATAACAGTTCATCATTCGTACGGCTCTCACTTCACTGCTCCCTGTTTCAGGACCATTGAGTTGTTTCCAATCCTGCACTGCTACAAACAACCCTGCAATAGCCATTTTCTGAAGGAAACAGATTCCTAGAAGTCAAAGCATTGATCCAATGGGAATGAAGTGTTAAGCCTCTTAATACACACTTCGTAGCGGCTCTCCAGAAAAGTCAGTATAGGAAAGTGTCAAGAAAGAGACAGAGAGGGACAGACAGACAGAGCTTCCATCTACTGGTTCACTTTCCAAACTCCTGCAATGAATAGCACCAAGCAAGCTAGGTGGGGCTGAAGCTGAGACCAGCAACTCGATCCAGGTCTCTCACGTGGGTGGCAAGAACCCAATTACCTGAGCCTCACCACTGCTTCCTAGGGTCTGCATGAATAGGAAGCTGGAGTCAGGAGCCAGAGCTGTGTATTGGACCAGGCACTCTCAGACAGGATGCAGGCATCTTAACCAGTGTCTTCAATAATCACTAGGCTAGACGTCCACCCTTGAAGTTCTCAAAATCATTTGACAGGTGATAAGGGATACTTTATAATTTGCTTTTCTCTGGTTATGAGAGGAACTGGACCTTTTCCTCATGTAGTTACAAAGCATTTTTATTTCATCTATGAACCATTTGTTCATGGTATTTGTTCACTTTTCTGTGTTAAATTTCTAATCAGCTTATATTGTGGGGGGGGAGTCTTAAAAAAATTCAGAGAAATGGAATTTAGGCATTCTGCATGGTGGTGAAGACACAGCTCGGGACACCTACATCCCACATCGGAGTGCTCAAGTCCCAGCTCTGCTTCCGACTCCAGCTTCTTGATAGTGCACACCCAGGGAGGCAGCAGGTGACGGCTCAGACACCTGGGGCCCAGCCACCCATGGGGGAGACCTAGACTGAGTTCTGGCTCTTGGCTTTCACTTGGCTCAGCACAGGCTGTTGCAAGCATTTGGAAAGTAAACCAGTGAATTGAAGATCAATCTCTCTTTCTCTCTGCCACTCAAATAAATTGATTAAAATCTGATAGAAATAGGGGCCAGTGCTGTGGCACAGCAGGTTAAAGTCATGGCCTGCAGTACTGGCATCCCACATGGGCACCAGTTTGAGTCCCAGCTGCTCCACTTCTGATCCAGCTCCCTGCTAATGCTCCTAGGAAAACAGCAGATGACAGCCTAAGTCCTTGGGCCCCTGTATCCAAGTGGGAGGCCTGGAGGAAGCTCTTGGCTTCTGGCTTTGGCCTGGCCCAGCCCCAGTCATTGCAGCCATTTGGGGAGTGAACCAGCAGATGGAAGATCTCTCTCTGTAACTTTGTCTTTCAAGTAAATTTAAAAAAATTTTTAACTCTGTTAGAAATAAATTTCACTTTAAAGAGATAATTTTACTTTAGTAATAAAATTTGAAATTCACTGATAGTGTTTTCATGATATACATTTTCCATGATCTTTCCTAATACATTCTCATCTGCACACATACACACACACATATACTCCATATACACATATTAATATTAAAATAGTAACACTGTGCTCTCATATACAATGAAAATATTTTAGAAAATGTTGTCATGCATATTTGAGAAAATCTTTGCCATAAACATTAGTTTGTTTAGCATTTAGCATTTAGCTTTTAATGTTAGTGTTTTATACTTTTTTTCCTGTTGTCAGATCTATTGCTTTTCTCTTTGGGATTCCATCCATGATCCAAACCCTCAGAAAGTCCTCCCAGTCAGGTGTAAATATTTATATGCATTTCCTGCTATGTTTTGTGTGTGCATTGTTTAATTTCTTAACTCATTGATTTATAACTTCTTCATGACCATGAGATGCTAACCACAAGGGCAAAATCCCTGCTGCTTTTTAAAGTTATAAATAGGTGAAAAAGTCAAAGAAGCAACCCGGGAGACACACAAACTCAGCCTCAAGCAAACCTGAATGTGACAGTAAATGATAAGCCTCATGTGTGGTCCAGCAAGGCCATCAGGCACAGAAGGTGCGCAGCTCACACAGGGCGCCCTAGCGGCACGCTAAGCCACTGGCTGGTCCCTGTTTAAGCGTTTCTCATCTTGCTGCGAGATTCCCCAGTGGGGATCACAGTAGATGCTGATGACTTCCTCTTTCCACAGCACCTGCTCAGCCTCACAGAGATGCCAGGGGCCTCACCCCAGCCTCTGTGAGCTCTGCTTCCCTGTCCATCTCCCTCCACCCCCCAAAGGAAGGATGGAATTCCCCCAACACACCCCCAGCCCCGGCATCAAAAGAGGCAATGGACTGGAGCCAGCAGTTCTCGAGTGCAGGGTCTGGTCAGCTCTGAAAAGAATCAACAGCAGTGTCCACCTACAATAGCCAAAGGACCGAAGACTGCAGGTGATGGTCATCATTTCAAGACACTTTTCTTTTTTTAAGTATTGAGCAGATTCCAGAGACTGTCTCAAAAATAAGAGTAAGGGGAAAAGAAAAAGGTAAGAGGCGACTATGCATAAACCACCTTTAACCTTCCCCCACACCATGCATCCCCACCCCCGTGACTTAGTCATGCCCCTCCTCAATGACTGCACCATACACGTGTGTCCTTAAACAACAATTGAGTGTCCCATTTCTTTTAGCTTTACTTAAATTAAAATGTTACACGTTCTGCTCTTTTGTGAACGTATTTTTCCTTTCAGCAGTAAGCTCCTGATGCCCATGTTTTCTCCTGCAGCTATAATTTAGTCATTAATACTGCTCAATGGGCTCCATTAAACAAACACACCACAATTCATTTACCCAGTCTACTGTGGATGAACAGCTGGGCTGTTTCCAGTTTGAAGCAATCAGAAATCATGCTGCGGTGAACAGTTTTTAACAACTTGATTGAAGTATAATTTATATTACCACCAAATTTAACTATTCTGAGTTGTGCATCTACAGGGTTGTGCAACCATCTCTACTACACACTTTGACAACACTCCCATCACCCTCGAGTGTCCCTGGTGCCTGTTTGCAGTCAATCTCGCACACCCCACCTATAGTCCAGGCAACCACGGAACTGCTTCTGGCTCTAGACAGCACTGTTGCCTTTTTCTAGGAAGTTCATGCAAGTGGAATCCTAGAATATGGCATCTTTTGCATCTGGCTTCTTTCACTTAGCATAGTGTTTCTGAGGTCCACCATCTTATTGCTCATATGCAGAGGTTGTTCCTTTGTGTTGCTGGGTAGTATTACGCACACGTAACCACATACATTTATATACACGTAACTATTACAAATATGTAAGTACAGTAAATGCCGCTTTCAGTAACTGCTGCACTTCTTCTCAAGCACTCAGAGCGTTTACAGAAGTCGACTGATTCTCTATTCTGTACTCTGTATATTAACAAAGCTGATAGGATTTGGTGTCATGTGGAATTCCCTGGCCACAGTTCTATTTCTTTAGAAATCAACAACACGGCATGACGTTGCAGCATAGCAGGTTAAGCTGCTGCCTATGATGCTGGCATCCCATATGGGTGCCAGTTTGAGACCCGGCTGCTCCACTTCCAAGCCAGCTCCCTGCTAACAAGCCTGGGTAAGCAGCAGAAGATGGCCCAAGTATTTGGGTCCCTGCCATCCATGTGGGAGACCTAGATGGGGTTTCGGGCTCCTGGCTTCAGCCTGACCCAGCCCTGGCCATTACAGCCATCTTGGGAGAGAGTGAGTGGACAGAAGATCTATCTCTTTCTCTCCCCACCCCACTAACTCTGTTTTTTAAATAATAAATAGTTTTTAAAAAGAAAACATAAAAAATAATTGTCACAGTCAAAAAGTTGATTCTACAAAAACTAAAATTCACAAACACTCGGCAAGATTTATCAAGCATAAAATAACAACTCTGTGATTGTGGCTGCTTCAGGAACTTGAAAATGTATATAAATTGGAAAATTGCTGCAAAACTAAAACTCAATAAAGAATTTTAAGACCTCAGTCATCCTGTAGCCAGTATATAAGCTGAATCAGAGTTTAAAATCTTCCCACAAAGAAAACATTGGATTGAAATGACTTTGACTATGAAATCTACTATTCAAGGAACAAATGATCCCAGTCTTACACAAAGTGTTCTAGAGTTTAGAAAAAGAGGAAGCATTTTTCTAATTCATTTTATGAGGCTAGTATAAGCGGATATAAAACATAAAAAGTATAATAAAAGAAAATTATCAGCCAAACTCATTCATGAATATACATATAAAAATCAAAATATCAGCAAATCAAATCCAATAATGGAAAAAAGTGAAATTTATCAGGTTTCAGACAGATTTACCTCTGGAATGGAATCTGGTTTAACATTAGAAGTCCATTCATGTAACTCCACACATTAAGACATTGAAAGAAAAACATGATTACCTCAGTAGAAGCAGAAAAAACATTTGATAAAATTCAATACACAGTTAAAAACTCTTGGAAAACTAGAAAAAGGGACTTCTTTAGCTGGTAGAGCAAGTCTATAGATCCTCCAACAAATACATGAAATACCTCTATTCAACTTTGGGGCAGGCGTCGGGCCCAGCTATGAGACACTGGTAAGGCTGCCCCATCCTCTACCTGAGTGCCTGGGCCGAGTCCCAGGTCTGCTCCTGATGCACTAGCTGGGAGAAGGCAGGCAATGGTGGAGAGCTGGGTCCCTGACACCCACATGGGAGATCTGCATGGGGTGGTGGGCTCCTGGTCTCAGCCTGGCCCCGCCTCAGCTGTTGCAGGCATTTGGGGAAATGAACCAGCAGATGGGAGATTCTCTGTATGTCTGCCTTTCAAATAAAATGAAAATAAAAAGTTTTTTATATAGAAAAAATGTGACCTATAACATACTTTTATATGAGAGAAGACTCCTGGAGGCCACAGAGGTCCTAGCTGTGTGGTTTGGCAAGAGAGGAGATGAACATTAAAATGTTCAGGAAGGAAGCAACAAAGCTGCCATTACTGACGTAGGGGTTTTCCACGTAGGAAATGCGAGCGGCCACATAAGCTGTTACAGTGATGAGGTGACTTTAGTGAGGCTGCTGGGTGCAGAACTGATGTGTCAAAGTGAACTGCATCTGGCCACACCAGCAACAAACAGAAAACACAGTGCAGACACGACTGACAGCCGCAGTAAGACAGCTCCTTGCGAAGGAAACAGCAGATCCAGACGTCACAGGCAGGCTCTGGTCAAGGAGCAAACAATTCTAAGAATCTAATAAAATCTGCAGAAGACCTTTAGGGAGACAATCTTGGACTTTCACTGGAAAACAGAAAGGAAACTACGTAGGAGATACACGATGTTTGTGTATTAGAAAACTCACTTTCATAAAGCTGTCCGTTCCCCCAAATTCATTCATTCATTTATTCAAAGGAAGCTCACATCAACACCCTAACTTCTGTGTGTTTATGACCACATGTCAAATTCGACAAGCCAACTCTAAAATTTATATGGAAAAAACAAAGGCCTGGAAAGCCAACACGCCCTCTAAGACAAGACACTGGGTGAGTGGAGTGGAGGTGGGGCTTTCCTCGCCGAAAGTAAGAATTATTATACAGCGTCAGTAATCCAGGTGATGGGCTTCAGACACAGCCATGGTGCACTGGCCATGAAACAGCCGCGGACGCCCGGAGCCCAGCCCCCACACGTAAGAAACCTGAGCTGTGCCAGAGCTTCATCTAGAACAAACTTGACCCCAGTGTTCGGGTCACTGAGAATCCACAGGAAGAAAAGAAAGCAACTGGACCCCTTGATCCCACCTGCGATAAGAATCAGCTTCAGGTGGATTCAAGACTTGGCTGTGAAAGACAAAACTCTAGAAGGCAGTGTAGGGAAACTCCCGGATGTCAAGGCAGGAAAGGGTTTCTTACCAAGTCCCACCCAGAAAGCTCTGCCGGCCTCAGGAGTGCTTCCGCATCCATGGGAAATGGGGAAAGGCATTGTGCCCAGTCAGCTGAGCCACCACTGCCCACCCAGCTTCCTGCTAGGGCACCCGGGAGCGGAAGACGGCTCCAGTGCCACCCACGCGCTGAAGGTAAACTGGGCTAGTACTCATTCTGCTCAGATCTGCGCTTTGTAACAGAGCTGTGGAGGTGGGTCCGCCCCCTGCTCCCGCCCGCCCGCCAGCCCGCCAGCCCGCCAGCCCGCCTGCCCGCCTGCCCTAGGGTTTCAGATCTCTCTGCTCCAGCCTCTCCCTCCTGACGAACACGCTGTTGTTGCCAGGGGCCTTCGCTGCCTCAGCTTTTCAGTCCTTCTGCTTTAGCCACAAATCACACAGCATCACCATGGCCACTAATGTAAGCGTGCAGAGTCCCCTGTAGTCTCCCTATGCACTCACTCTTCTTGCTCGGCAGTCCCTTGGTGTCCTCCCGAGGGAGGGAGAGACAGACAGACAGACGGAGACACACACACACACACACACACAGTGTAGGGTTCTGCTAGGCCCCGACTGGCAAATGAAGCCTACATTTCTCATCTCAGTTTATTCAGGCTATGCCAAGTTCTTGTGCCCCGTGACACACCCAAGGAGCCCCTGCCACCCACCCCCAGCCCCCTGCACCCTTCCTGTGATCGGCAGAGCAAGGACACCCGCATCCTAACTCCCAGAACTAGGACTGTGCTGCCTTTCAAGGCCAAGGGCAGTAAGGTGCCCGTGGAAGTCGGCTGCTAATTCAGCAATGGGAGAACAGCCAGACAGTTCCAGGTGACCCGGGTGGGCCAGGCACAGGGGCCTGGGAAGCGAGAGAGGGAGGCAGAAGCAGCAGGGAGGTGGCAGCCTAGAAGGACCTGGCCACCTGCCGTCGCTGGCTTGTGAGGAGGAAGGGGCCGCGAGCCAAAGGCACATGGCACATTCTAGAAGCCTGAGAAGACCAGGAAACAGATTCTCCCCGGCAGCCTCCAGAAAGGAACACGGTCCTGCCAGCGGCCGGGAGTGGGCCCAGGGAGACCCATTTCAGACTTCCGGTCTATCAGGACGGTAAAATAACAAAGTTGGCACTGTTTGAAGCCACTCTGCTGGTGACACTTTGTGACAACAGCAGTAAACCACAAGGTGCCCACCGAAGCCTCCTCCCCCTTACTGTCTGTGCCCAGGTGGAGGAGAGGCCCTGTGATGGCAGAAGTGTGTCCTCACCAGCCATTTAGTCCCAGGCCTCCACGGCAAGCAAGGGGAGTGCAGGGCTCAAGAGCTCCAGGAAATCCGACACCCGTGGGTCAATCCAGTTATTTTAGATAAGAGAAAGCTGAGACGCGCGAGGCTACTCCACTTAAAGCCCAGACTCTCGCTGGCAGTCCTCGGAGGCCGCCGCTCTGCCTCCTGGTCACACGTCCCGGGGGCCCCGGGACAGACACAACATCCAACAGGCCGCCTTGGAGAGGCACCAGGAGAGAAGGTCAGCACGAGGTGGGCGAGGCCAGGAGGAGGAATCGCCTGGAGCCCCCGGAACAGCCAGGGCAGCCCTGCGCCGAAACAGCCTGACCCACTCAGCAGGGAGAGGGTGACGACAGCTCGGAGGAGCCTGGAAATGCCAAGCTGGGGCTGCTGCGGGACGCTGGGCATTTGGGGGCGCACTGCCGAGACCCCTGCATGCCAGCTCCGCTTCTGACCCCAGCTGCCTGCCAAGGTGCATCCTGGGAGGCAGCAGGTGGGAACTCAGACACTTGGGTCCCTGCCACCCACGTGGGACCGCCAGACCGAGTTCTGGGCTCTGGCACTGGTGCCCAGAACTGTAGGCATTTGGGGAGCAAAGCAGCAGATGGGAGAGCTGTCTCTGTCTCTCTGCCTTTCAAAGAAGTTAAATAAATAAAAGTTTTCTAAAGCTTAGCATTTCACACCTCAGCGGGAACCACAGCTTTGGGCAAATTAGGAAAAGGCACTTCTTCCACAAGACACCTTTTTCCATCTGTCAGAAAACTGTCAGAATGTACTGATTCTATCAGAAGACAGAAAACGCTTGTACATATCACTCATACGTATGTCCATGTCTATAAAATAATAGGTGACCCCTTAGATGGGAAGCCTTTGTGCAGTGCACAACCTACACAACCATACACAGCTGTCCTAATAGTGGGGACCTCACTCCCCACTCCCCTCCCTCTGCCTGGAGCCTCAGGCCCACCAGAGAACAACCCTGACTTCAGAGTTTACCGTTTTGTGCGTAACTCCCCCCTGCTCCCCCAGGGGCTCCAGGCATTCACTCCTCTCTGGCCCCATTAGGGGAGTACAGGAAGAGGAAGCAGTGAATTTGAATGCGAATCCAGTGTGACAGTTAACAGAGCAGGCCTTGGAGAAACCCCACCCCATTTTCCTGGTCCAGATTGCGACGGGGCGTCTGCGAGGATTTGGAAACTCGGTGAGCTCCTGCCTGGGAGCCACTGGTGTTACCGAGTGCAGTCCAGCGGCACCCAGCCGCGGGGAGGACGGACTGCTCGCTCCACCAAGGGTCCCGCTGCTCCTCCGCTTTCTTTGCGGCCCACTTTCAGCATAAAATGCAATGTCCCCTCCTGCTCATACGGGTCTGTGTTGCTGGCCACTCCCTCCCTCGCCCCCCAGTCCAGGCCCTGGGAGACGCCAGAATGACCGAGCAGGTGCATCCGAAGAGGCAGAGCCCGATCTGGGGCGGACGAACAACAGGTGCAACCGTGCTGCTGCCGTAGCCCGCGCCAGTCAGAGCGCCTGCTCCACGGAGGCCCGTGCCGGGGTGGGGTCAGGTGGGCCAGGCCACAGGGAGATATTGCCGCCAGCTGGGGCGGCGGGGCGGGGGAGAGAGGGAGCGGGTGGGGGCCTTAGCCCAGGTGGGGGAGAGGCGAGGCGCCACCTTCTCTCCCAGCCTCGTCACGCGCAGTTCTGATGCGGCCGTCACCTCCGCCTGGCCAGTGTCCTCCCCACCCTTTGGACAGAACTGCTCTATGCACCTGCTTTCCCATCGCTTTCCAGTGAGAACGCAGCCAGCGGCACGCACACGACGCGCCCCTCCCCCAGGTGCCTGAAGCCATAAAGAGGCGAATTACCTCACGGAAGACCCCACGCCAGCACCAGCGAGGCCACCGCGCCGCTCCCGCCGCAAGCCCTCACCCCGGGGCTGCCACGCGCGGCCCCAGAGCCTGAGCCCAGGCAGGCGCGCGCCCCGCTCTGCCTTCATTCATTCCCTCATTCCCTTTTTAAGTAAGGGAGCTCCAGGCCTCTCCGCGCCCAGGCCCGTCAGCCCGGCGCCGGAAGTGGCTTCGGGAGGGCAGCGCCTTGGCTGGGCCGTCCAGGGCCGCGGGCGGCTGTGTCGAGGGCCGCCCACTTCAGCACGTGGCTTCTCAGCGCGTGGCCGACTCTGCGCCCGCAAAGGGCAGGCGCCTCACCCCCGGAGACAGGAGAGGGGCAAACTCAAGGCTGCTGCACAGGGCCCCGGCCTGCAGACTGCCCACGCTGGGGCGGACCCTTCCTGCCCCACGGAGAAGCCCGGCGGGCCTCACGGCCTCTCTGGCTGCCTGGACGCGGGCCAAGCTGCCTCGTTCCCCAGGGCTGACTTCACACTTCGGAAGAGCCTCCAGCCATCCCAGGACTTTGCCAGCAAAGGAGATGGCCCCCGGGCTGGGTGGGGCTGGGGGAGGCCACGCGGAGAGGTGGGAACACGGGGCCCAAGCAGCGCGGCCAGGCAGGCGCCGCTCTGAAGAAACGGAGCACCAGCCTCCAACTGTGGAGAGCTGCCCCTTGCCCCCTCGGCTTGCTGCCTCCCGCGGTCTCCGCAGGTGCTCCCTAAATAAGTGCTCACTCTCCGCCCAGGGCCAAATGGCTCGTTCCAGACTGCAGGAAAGCCCACAGGAGGAGGTCAGTCTCCATCTGAGGCTCCAGGAACCCCTCCAAGGCCGGTTCCACCGGCACAGGGAGAGCCAGTGTGCTGGGGACCAGGGTAACTCTGGGTTTAACCTAGAGCCCAGCAGCACTCGCCCGCAAAGCCTCCGGCTCTACTGGGACCCAGGCTGTGCCTCCGTCCTCGCCGTCCCTTCCGGTTCACATGACTGCTGACAGGAGCCTGGGTGGACGGCATGTGGCCAGACCCCAGGACCCACTCAGGCTGTCTGCCCCCCACTCCCGCAGGCAGCATCTCCCAGGCAGGCATTTGTTCTCATTTCTGCTCCCTGCAAAGTTTCTACGCCCTTGCACAGCCACAAGGGCCGAAAACCATGTCGGGGAGGAGAGGCGGCCTCGGCTTTCTGGCTGAGCTTCGGAATCAGACAGGCAGCTGGCAGTGTTTACCTCCTCTTCCGGAGGCTTTTCTCCAGACAGTGGCTCCCACTCTCCCGCACTTGCAGAAGTCTGCATACCTGGAGTGGATGCGGGCGGCAGGGCTCGTGAACAGAGTGGAATTTTCCATTTATAGAACAATGATCTCTGGGCCGTTCTCATGGTAGGAGCTCAGCGCTCTGTGTCAGCAAAGCTGCCCGGCTTCTGCAGGAGCCCCACGGCACTCAGGACTCTTTTATTTTTGGTGGGAGAGGGGGAGGAAATAAGAGGATGACGTCTAACTGGAGTGCCAACACAAACCTGACAAAGGAACTGGGCTGGCCAGCGCAGAGTATCACTGCCTGGCTGCAGGCCTTCCGCCGGCCGCTGGGACCTAGTTGGTGAAGAGGAGACCGAAACACGCGTCCCCAACCCCTAATGGGACAGGAGTTGCACATGCACAGGCATCACTCTGCTGCCTCAAGTCCTCCCCGGTGCCTGCCAGCCCAGGCTCTGGGTTGCCGTCTGAGGGCAGGGCCAAGGCCAGAGGACATTGCTTTTCTCACTTCCCCCTCCCCACTTGATCACTGCTGATGCAGGCCCAGGCTGGGACTAGGACACCTGCTGTGTACATGGTGTAGCAGGCAGCTCCCCCCACCCCTGCTGGGAGGGGTGAGGCCTGAGTCCTGGTTCCTGCTGTCACAAGACACTTGTGCTGTGGACCTTCATCCAGTCTTCTCTGGATCTCGTGCCCACGGCAGCATCTGCAGTGGGGAAGGGAGCAGTTTTCCTGGTCCCAGTTGTAAGGTCCCATCCTTGAGGAGCCCTCAGCACCCAGAACCTTTCCTACTTTCAATTAAAAGTGGGTGGACAAGGAGGGGGAGTTGTACCCTTTCCTGGGAAGGGCAAGACCACCCTCTCAAGCTGCTTTGACACACAAAAGTTTTAATCCAGCTATTTTTTCTTTTTTTGCTCTTGTTTTCCATGTGACATATAAGAATCCATTGCCAGGGCTGATGCTGTGGCATAGAAAGTTAACCCTCTACCTGCAGGACTGGCATCCCATGTGGATGCCAGTTCAAGTCCCAGCTGCTCCACTTCCCATCCAGCTCCTTGTTAATGGCCTTGGAAAGCAGTGGAAGGTGGCCCAAGTGCTTGGACCCCTGCACCCACACTGGAGACCTGGAAGAAGCTCCTGGCTCCTGACTTCAGCCTGGCCCAGCCCTGGCCATTATAGCCATTTGGGGTGTGAATGAGCAGATGGAAGCTTGCTTTCTCTCCTTCTCTCTGTGTCTCTCCTTTCAAATAAATTAATTAAAGAAGAAGAAATCCATTGCCAAATCCCAGGGCATGAAAATTTTCCCGTGTTTTTCTTCTAACACTTGTATGGTTCTGGTTCCTACAGTGAGGTTGTAGTCCCACCTTGAGCCGGTTTTTGCACACAGTATGCGGTGTTGCAGGCTAACTTTTGTGCAAGAGACGACTTTCTCACCATCTGCTTTCCTACACTGCTCCACCCTAGTGGTGGCCGATGCCAGGACCCGGGTCATCAAACCCAAGGCTGTGTAACTTGCAGCTACTCATCACTTCTGTGTCACACCCAAAGAGGAGACGGTGCGATCTCGCCAGGATACAGCTCCCAGGCTGACCAGGCAGAGATGGGTCTCAGCTGCGTGTGGGTCTGTCAGGCGAGTTCAGACACACATCATGTGGGAAAGTGCCTTGTCGAAACAGAAAGGTGGACTTTGTGCCAACAGCAGCATTTTCATACTTGCTTCGCGGGAAGCCCCAGGGGTTTTCATCTACATGCTGTTTTTCAGTACTGTACCGAAAGGCCGTCCTTAGCTGCACAGAAGGCGGGGAAGGTGACCACTTTGCTTCCCAGCGTCTCTCGGAAGAAGGCACAGAGGACAGCGGGTGGTCCTGCAGCCGCCAGGAGCCAGGCTGTGCACACCTGTTCACAGCCTGCTGATAAATACACTGCAGGTTGAATTGGCCTGTTGCAATTCCAAACTCTTGAGATTCTGTTTCTTTAAATAAAAAACAAAAACATCTATTTTTACCAAAAAAAAAAAAACTTTTATTCACTTCGAAGTATTAAATTATAACACAGAATACATTTTGCTTGTCAAATCACACACACACCGCAGACTTCGACCGAGGTTCCGAGGGCCTGAGGAGCTGCGCAGGCCCCCGCAGTCGCGGATGTCCTGGGCTCTGCACACCTGCTGGGCAGCCTCGGCCGCTTAGGACAAGCAGCTCAGTGAACCTGAGCTTCCTGCGGGGACCGAGCCCGAGAACCGCGCTCACGCGCGCCTTGCAAGCGGGGACAATCGAGGGCTGGGCGACCCTGGCGTGCGCGCAACACCCTCCGTTCGAGACGCGACCCACGATGTTGGAGAGACGAGGGGAGGCGACAGGGGGCTTCTCGGACTGTGGGCCTGGGGCCGCTCAAGGCCCGGGGCGGGGAGCGTGAGCCCTGGGCCCCTCACCACCAGGCAGGTCCACCTGTTCCCGACTCGAGGCGCAGCGCCGGACGAAAGCAGGCCGAAGCCACCGCCCCTCACCTCCCAGCGGCGCGCGCAGTGCACGCCCCCTCCCCGACTCCACCAATCAGCATCCGGAGCGGCGCCCGTGGCGCGGGGAGGGGGGAGTCTCTGGTCCTCAGCCAATGAGCGCGGCGGCCCGAGGCGGCGCCTCGCCGCCCCCTCCCAGAACGAAAGCCTCCTGCAGCTGGCGAGGGCCGTGGAGCGCACTGGGCGCGGGAGCCGCGCGGGCCGGAGCGCAGCGCGCACGCCACCCGTCCCCGGCGCGCCTGCCCGCGCTCCGCCTCCGTCCTGGGCGCGGCGCGGGAGCCGGGGCGGGGGAGCGCAGGGGGCAGGGCCGCGGCGGCGAGGAGGGGGCGGGGAGGAGCGGGCCCGATAAAAGGCTGCGGGGCGGCCCCACCCCGCGGCAGGCCGGCCGCAGGCTCCGCGCGTTCCTTCCGTCCGGCCCGCGCCGGCGGCGGGGAGACGGCGCGCGGCCCGCAGCCCGCCCATGGAGGCTTTCCCCTGGGCGCCCCGCTCGCCCCGCCGCGCCCGCGCCCCCGCGCCCATGGCGCTCGTCCCCAGTGCCCGCTACGTGAGCGCCCCGGGCCCGGCAAACCCGCAGCCCTTCAGCTCGTGGAACGACTACCTGGGGCTCGCCACCCTCATCACCAAGGCGGTGGACGGCGAGCCGCGCTTCGGATGCGCCCGCGCCGGAGACGGCGGTGGCGGCAACGACGGCTCTCCGCCTTCCTCCTCTCCGTCGTCCTGCTGCTCCCCGCACGCGGCCGCCGGGCCTGGCACGCTAGGGCCGGCCCTGGGGCTGCCCGACTACGACGAGGACGACGACGACGACGACAGCGACGAGCTGGGCTCCCGGGGCCGCTACCTGGGGGGCGCGCTGGAGCTGCGCGCGCTGGAGCTGTGCGCGGACCCCGCCGACGCCGGGCTGCTGGAGGAGCGCTTCGCCGACCTGAGCCCCTTCGCCAGCCGCGCGGCCGCCGTGCTGCTGGGCTGCACGTCCGCCGCCGAAGGGACGCCGCGCGAGGAGCGCGCCGCGGCGTGGGCGGCCGAGCCCCGGCTGCACGCGGCCTCCGGGGCCGCGGCCGCCCGACTGCTCAAGCCCGAGCTGCAGGTGTGCGTGTTCTGCCGGAACAACAAGGAGGCGGTGGCGCTCTACACCACGCACATCCTGAAGGGCCCCGACGGGCGCGTGCTGTGCCCCGTGCTGCGCCGCTACACGTGCCCCCTGTGCGGCGCCAGCGGCGACAACGCGCACACCATCAAGTACTGCCCGCTCTCCAAAGCGCCGCCTCGCAGCGCCCGGGACAGCCTGGCCGGCAAGAAGCTGCGCTGAGCGCCTGGCCGGCGCCGCCCTGGGCCCCACTCGGGACGTGGTCTTGGCGGCTTGGCAAGGCGGCCGGCCCCGCGGACGACTTTCCAGCCGAGCGGTGGGGCCCGGACGCTTGGGCGCTGGGTTCTCGTGAGCGCCACGTCCAGGACGGCGAGGGCCGGGTGTGTATTCCTCTGGTTGAGCGCGGCACCCTCGCCGCGCTGTTTACCGTGTACTTGGACCCGTTTTAGATGCGCCATCAGTATGGAATCCCGCTCCCACCTTGGGGTGTTTCGTCCTATGTCTTGGAGGCACTTTATTAGCTCTAAAATATTTTTTAATGGCCTCTGAACCGAGCTTAAAACTGGTGGTTTTATGGAATGTCGGCAAAATGACTTATTTTATCGTTTTGATGCAATTGAGTTGTCCTTAATCAGTTACCCTAATTCCAGGTGGAGCAAATGCCGGTTTAGTGAACTTCCCAGCATTCGCTTGGGCGAGGCTCGCTTCCACCCAGACGGGAGGTGTAAGACGCGCATCTGTAGCAGATTGAATGCAGCTCATCTTTTTCTGTGCCAGATCTTTTATTACTCAACTAGCAAATGGCCTTTTTCACATTTAAAACTTGTGCCAAGTCCTAATCATATTGTGTGTACACTTGGAAATGGTGCTGTTTTAAAAAACCTGGTGTATTTATATGGTGATAGTATATTAATTCATTAATCTCACAACCTGTTCTACCGGGCACCTACCCCCACTTCGAAGCTAAAATGTTTAAGACCAAGAGAGCAGTATTAGCCTGAATTGCTCGGGTTCAGCGCTGCAGCGGAGGAAAGCCCATCCCAGCTGCTGCCTCCCTAAGGAGGGGTCCCTGGAGCTGAGAGGTTAATGTCATAACGTGTGCCACAAAGGGCTTCCCTCGGCTTACACCAGCAGGGCCACTCTTATAAAGCACCTGCTGTTGGGGGCTGGCAGCAAAGAACAAAACCTCTCCTATGTTCCTGTCGTCTGGCCACCCACACCTCACCTTCCACTCTTTTTAAAAATCCGTTAGACACTACTGGCATTAGCCAGCTCCCTAGTGTCAAGACAGGAGGTAAAAACAAGACTAACTCATTGGAAACGCACAGACATATTGCTATCTGAAAATAGCAGCCACAGATTTACTCGGGGAGGAAGATTTAGCTACGGTATTAGGAGCTCAACTGCTGACATGAAACAGCTAACTTCCTGCACGGCAAATTGGCTTGATCTGGGACACTGGTTTCTAAGTGTAATCAAGGCTGGTTAAGCCCTTCTGGTCAGGCGCATCAGAACCAAAGGCCTGGCGAACAGGCAGTTCCTTAGCGGGGGAAGTGGGGCCCCCCTGCCTCTGCCAGTCTGAACCCCAGAGAACTGCACTCTAGTTGGGCCCCAGCCTAATAAAACCATGTAATTACTCATTCTGTTCTCTTGCTAGGAAATATACTGGTTAAAATTGGCTTGGCTTTTTGGGTAGCTTTTTTCAGGTCAAGTTACTCTCCCACTGTTCTTTTCAAATGGTCCTTGTAATGAGATGGACATGTTCTCCAGGCCAGAAGGCCCAGGCAGGCAGACGAATGGAGCCACTTTGGACTTTGAACAGTCTCAGGCATGTGGCATTGGTATATCCTCAACACGTGAGTCCCTGTGATGGGATGTGCTTAACTCTAATCAGCTATTCTGTAACAGTTACTACCCAGGATGCACTGCAAGTAGTCTCTGAAGGCCCTCCCACCCACACTGCACAGCCATGATTTCAACCCATTTAAAAAGCACCCCCACTCCTGCTACATATGCCTGTGTTTCAGCTAACTGTGTGTGACTGGGAGGTACTGCATACACAGGGAATGTCACTCTAATTTTCTATAGTTCTCTTATGGAACAAGTATACTTAGCCACATTTTAAAAGCATCCCTGAAATTCAATGTGAAAATTGTAAACAGTTTACAAAGTTTAGTGACAAAGATACCTTTTACGGGAGAACCCACTGCAGGTGGCTGGGAACAAAGCTGAAGTCCTCTAAAGACCACCACTCGCAGTGGGACTGGTGTCACCACTTCACCTGCTCCTTCCCATTCACACACCACCAGTGGCATTTTTTACTTTTTGGGTTATTTTAATTTTCCTAAATTTTTTTAAGTTGCTCCATTGTTAGCTTTGACTTAACAAAACTTTTAAAACTATACCACAAATACACACACACACACTTCCAGGGAAAGAGAAAGTGTGTTGGTCCTAATATTCTAGTTTTGTTTTTTGGTTTTTTTTTTTTTTTTGACAGAGTGGACAGTGAGAGACAGAAAGGTCTTCCTTTTGCCGTTGGTTCACCCTCCAATGGCCGCCGCAGCCAGCACGCTGTGGCCGGCGCACTGCGCTGATCCAAAGCCAAGAGCCAGGTGCTTCTCCTGGTCTCTCATGCGGGTGCAGGGCCCAAGCACTTGGGCCATCCTCCACTGCACTCCCGGGCCACAGCAGAGAGCTGGCCTGGAAGAGGGGCAACCGGGACAGAATCTGGCGCCCCGACCAGGACTAGAACCCGGTGTGCTGGCGCCGCAAGGTAGAGGATTAGCCTAGTGAGCCGTGGCACTGACTCTGAGGAACATTCCCTTCCTAAAGCCCATGCCTTTCAATTACTTATTAAAAATTCAAAGTCACCCATCTGTACTGACTCTGGTAGGGATGGATGTGTAGACCGGTGGTAAAATAGCTCTGTCCCACATCATTGTGCCTGCATTCAACAAATGCAGACTGCAGGAACAGCAGTGACGGCTCGAGTGATTAGGCTCCTGTCACCCATGTGGACACCCAGACTCAGTCCCAACAGGGGCCACTGTGGGCAAATTAAACAAAAACCGGCTGTCTCAACATTAAAGCATCCTCCCACAAATGGATGCCAGCCTTCTGCTGTGGATAACTAATGGGATGTCGTCTGTGGGTGGACAATGATGTTTCCACCCTCGGATCCACCTATATTAACAGCAATGTTCCTCAAACATGCAGAGAAGCCCCTGAGACAGGCCACCTAGTGTATCAGTGAGTAGGTGGGTGATTTCGCTTTCCCTTTAGCATGTACTACAAAGGAGCGAGAGGGTTTTAAGGCCTGGAGAGAGGAAATCACAGGATCACAACACTGCAACTCTGCTGGCTGCCCCCAGGACAAAGCCACTGGCGGGCCTGCGCGCCCGGGGAAATGGCCTGAGCAGAGAAGGTGGGTGGGCCTGCAGACCAGCCTCAGAACCCCCATCACTCATGCAGTGGTCATCTCCGTGAGTGACTAAATGGGGCCTTTCTGTGATGTCACGTGACAGTTCTCTCTTGACCCCCGCTGGGGGTGCTATCCTCAAGAAAAATTGATGTTCTTCAAGTCTTTCACTTGCTGTGAGAGGAAAGGTCCTTTCCCCCACAAGGCCTTTTAAGAGGTCCAGATGCTTGCACCACTGCACAGGAAAGCGCTCTGAAAAAGCAGGTGCACACGGACGGCTGCGTCTGCCGCTTCAAGGAAAGATGCGCCGCGACTCCCTCTTCTGGCCTGCGAGCTGCACCAGCGGCAGGGGAGGAATCGCCACTGCCCAGCGGGAAACGGCTCAGCCACCAAAAATTCACAACTGGTATCTTCTGAAAGAAACTAGGATTCCTCAATTTGAGCTGAAAGCATTAGTGCTCACACACACAACATGCACGCACGCACGCTCAGGAGAGAGCGTCACGGGAGAACCCAGGGAGGGCACTTCAGGGGAGCACCTCGGCCAAGTGCAGACTTCCCATGTGGTACTCGGGTGCATTTCTGTTTCTGTGAAACACCACAATGGCTCTCAAGTAGAATAAACCCAGCTGAATACGCATACTTACCATCGTCAACAACACTAACTACGAAATCAACACTAAAACAAATTCTGTAAGTATTTTATTTATCACTGAAGAAAAAACACAGCAGCAAGTTCTGTGTTGGCTTCAATAAGACCAAATAGTTAAATCTTTAACATAGCTATTACACTCCAAAATTGAAGTCAACACAGTCATTACTACAAATTACTTGTTGAAAGAATCTATCCTGAAGAGAAAATTAGGAAAGAGAATTTAAACAGTTCCTCCAAACCACACATTTATAAATATTGTCATATTTAAAATGCTTGAAAGGCATGAATTCTCCATTAAGGGAAAAGCAGTTTGCTATTGGCAACAGAAAACTCAGCGATAGTTTACCAAATGCTTTAAAATTTAAAAGCTGTATTGTTTGGGATTCACACTGGAGCAGTATTCTTATTACAGTGACTGTAAATTGCCTTATACTCACCTTCTCTCAAGTAAAAGCTACAGGAAATCCCACTGTAGCCAATGTTTGTGATGTTTACTGCACTAAAGTGAATCTAAAATCTTCCAAATTCAGTTAGCAGTAAATACCTCAAAATATCTAAAAGAGGTATGTTCCAACCACTAAGTGATGTGAAAATTGTTTCAGATCCATTGCATTAAAGGGTCTTCAAATACATTTTCTTTCACAGAACCTTATTCCAAATTCTCATTCCAAATTAAAACATTTCAAAATCAAAAAAAAAAAAAAAAAAAAAAAGATCAGTTCTATACCAAGATACAGGTGTTACTCAATACCTGAAGGGTTCACATTTTAAATTTATTTTTTTAGTTTTCCTTTTTTGTAAACAAATGATTGATGAAATAATGCAACACCTTAAATTCCAGAAAATGGCATGGTTTTCCAACTCCTGCGGATATGGTGCATGATCAATCTATTATATAGGATTAATACAAGTTCATGCTTTTGTGTTATGGTGAAACAATATTAAAGAATCCAATTTAGATTGGTTGAAGCACAAGTATAATAATCCTGAATGGGATCAAACCTAGGTAAGATAGGAGTTTGAATCCATCATCTGGGAACTTAGCGTCGCACCGTGGTCCATCCATCTTCATCAGTCTCATTTTTAGTACGACGAAGAGATTCCCTGTCTTTCTCAGCTCTCCAGGAGGTCTTCTCTTTTTCACCTTCTCTTTCTCTTTCTCTTTCTCTTTCCCGGTCCCGGTCCCGGTCTCTGTCTCGATCTCTAGAAAGAACTGGGGGAGGAACTCGACGAGGAGGATCCCGCTCCTCTGCGCGGTCATCTTTCCTGTCATCAGCACGCCTCCAAGAACTTACTAAAATGTTGAATTAAAAAAAATAAAGAACTAAGTTTGCAGTATACAAGTAACACTGGCTCAAACTAAACAAAACAAAGCAAAGCAAAGGGCGGCTTGCTTCAAATCATTCAGAAATCCTGAACTAAGGAATCATAATACAGGATCACAATCAAAAGCTAGTAAGAGCTACCTTACTATTTCAATCATTTTAATATAATTTGACAAGATTGTCTGACTCACAGTTATAACTCACATTTTTTTTTTTTTTTTTTTTTTTGACAGGCAGAGTGGACAGTGAGAGAGAGACAGAGAGAGAAAGGTCTTCCTTTGCCGCTGGTTCACCCTCCAATGGCCGCCGCTGCAGCCGGCGCACCGCGCTGATCCTGGCAGGAGCCAGGAGCCAGGTGCTTTTCCTGGTCTCCCATGGGGTGCAGGGCCCAAGCACCTGGGCCATCCTCCACTGCACTCCCTGGCCATAGCAGAGAGCTGGCCTGGAAGAGGGGCAACCGGGACAGAATCCGGCACCCCAACCGGGACTAGAACCCGGTGTGCCGGCGCCGCAAGGTGGAGGATTAGCCTATTGAGCCACGGCGCCGGCTTATAACTCACAATTTGAAAATAAGAATTATTGGCCTGAGCAATGTCTTAACTGGTGTGAATCTTTAAGGCAGAATGATAAATTTTAAAATGGATTTTTTTGCTGCTTATTAAAAAATTTTACCAGCAAATCAGCCATAAAATTTTGGTAGTTTTAAATTATGGCTATAACAGAAGGATCTACTGTGCAGACAAAATATTAAGTTTCCAAGACACTGAGGGCAATGAATGTTTTAACCATACTCAGAGTATTTGCTAAAAGTAACTATGTGGATAATCAGTTTCTTCACTTGCACTAAGCTCTGCCTCTCTGCTTGCTACCCCTATAATCCATCAGTCTACCACTGTGCTTGCTAAGAAGTTAGTGACCAGCTCCCTCTCACAGCTGGACGGCTGAGTAGGGGTCCTCAGATCCTAAATGTAATATACATCGCACCCCATCGGCAGCTGATGTAACCACCTTACCTTCATCACGCTCTGACCTCAGGGGAGGTCCTCTCCGGTCCCGATCATCCCTCAGATCCCGTCTGTCTCTCAGGTCCCGCCGGTCGTCCCTTTCACGGCGCCGGTCGTCCCTATCCCTATCATCTCGGCGACTCGAATCTCTCCAGCTTGAGGCTTCCTCAGCTGGTCCTCGCCTCCAGCCACCTTCGTCCCTGCAGCCATGTAAAAGCCAAAGGACAAGTTAGGTTCTGCTCTTTGCTGCTGTTTGCACTACCTGGGTAACTACCAGGTGACAACATGACATCCACACTGGGGCTCAAAATTCATGGAAGTGGAGACCAAACTTAAACTCATCACTGGACCTCCATCTGAATTCTTCAGGCAGGGAGAGCAACTGACAACACCCGGCCTGGGCCGCCCCCACAGCAGCCACTACTCACTTTTGGCTTCTTCATGGTTAAATAAAGTCCAGACACTGCCTCAGCAGCACTAACCACATTCCCAGCACTCAACAGCCCCACGCGCCTGCTGGCTGCCACAGGACAGCCCAGACACCGCGCACGCCCTCCCTGCACAAACTGCACTGCACAGGCTCTCCTGCATTTGTCAGTGCAAAGCCACCTGGGCAGATGGGACATCCTAGAACCAAATGTAAGTAAAGAGGCTTTTGAAAACTTACGGGCAACACACTGACTTTTCTATACCACAGGGCAAACAGTGAGTGGTAAAGACATGTGGACTGGTCTCATCACCAGTCCAAGCCTCCATCTTACCATTGGAACGGGGAAGATTCAACTAGATCATCTCTAAAAGTTTCTGTATTCCATACTGATGCTAAGAAACAGGTGGGTGGAACAGGGTGACGGCGGGAGTGGCTGAGCAACACCGTCTCTCAAATCAGCTTGGAATACCCAGGAAAGGGCTGAAGGGAAGCGGGACCGTAACCCCCCACAGCGTGGGGAAAACTCCCCACCTGGGTCTTCTGAAGCGCTCCTCTCGGTCCCCGTCCCTCTCCCTGTCTCTCTCTCTTTCGGGGTCCTTGTCGTTCTCCTCGCGGTCTGGGTTGTCCCTGTCTCTTTCTCTCTCCCATTCACGTTCTTCGGGTGGTCTCGATTCTCGGGGAGGGCCCCAACTCTCCTCTCTGGCTTTTTCTTTCTCTCTCCATCCACCTATATTTTTAAAACAGCAAAGTTACTTTTTTCACTCAAAAAAACCGACTGGCAATCATGCATTTAGAGCTTAACGCTGGCATTAATTCCTTCACCATCCTAAAGTGCTAACTCTAGAAATGCCATTTTAAAACTTCACTAGGAAAGAAACCACTCAAATCTGTACATGCGGATTGAGTACAAAACCCGTTTTGATGTAAACAGATTGCTCATTTAAGGAGAAAGGTTAAGAGTGATCTCTCGAGGATCAGAGAATCTGTCTACTTAAAAATTGTAACCTCAAAATGAACAATTGTGGCACTTGCCAGGAGACAGAGTGAGCAGCTTCCCAATAACCGGCTCATTCCCCAAATGCCCACATCAGCAGGGACTAGGTCAGACTAGGAGCTAGGTGCTTAGTCCCAAGTCTCCAACATGTGAGCAGGAACCCAAGCCCTCAGCCATCACCACTGCCTCCCAGGGTCTGCATCACCAGGAAGCTGGAAGTCATAAGCCAGAACCAGGAATCAAGTCTAAGAACCCCGAAACAGAGAGTGGGCACCTTACTCTCCGGGCTAAATACCAGTCCCTTAATATGCCTTTTTATTCTAAGGTATATTTATTAATTTGAAAGGCAGAGTTAGAAAGAGAAATCTTCCATCCACTGTTTCACTCCCCAAATGGGCAGGGGCTGGGCCAGGCCAAAGCCAGGAGCTTCCTCAGGGTCTCCCACATGGGTGCAGGGGCCCAAGCACTTGGGCCACCTTCCACGGCTTTCCCAGAGAGCTAGATCTGAAGTAGAGCAGCCGGACTTGAACCATTGCCCTTATGATCCCATCTGCCAGTGCCATAGGAGGCAGCTTTATCCACTATGCCACAGCACCAGGTCCCCCTTAGAGCACTTTTATAGGCACTCAATGAGTAGAAAAACCTGTAGTCATTTGACACAAACACCATGCTAGATGAAGTTGGCCATCTTCTGCCTCCTTGTTTCAACTGTCAACCTAGAAACAAGTATTCTTTTTGAAGGCTGTACTCAGAACAGTGTTATAATTTTGTTGATTTCACAGGTTAAAATGGTCCCCAAGCATAGTACTGTCATAGTTTCCCAAGTACAGGAAGGCTGTGATGTGCCTTAAGGAAAAAATATGTGTATTAGGCAACTTTCTTTGCCATGAGTTCAATGTTAATGAATCAATATTGTTATATATTAAATAAAGTATCTTAAAACACAAAGATGGGCTCTGCTGTGCTGTGGTGAAGGAGATTAAGCTGCCACCTTTGTAAAACCGGCATCCCATATGGGTGCCAGTTCGAGTCCAGCTCCCTACTCATGTAATGTGCCTGGGAAAGCAGCAGAAGACGGCCCAAGTGCTTGGACCCCTGCACCCATGTGGAAGACCTAGAGGAGGCTCCTGGCTCCTGGCTCCTGGCTCCTGGCTCCTGGCTCCTGGCTCTTGGCTCCGGCATGGCCCAGCCCCAGCCCATTTGGGGAGTGAACCTCTGGATGAAAGATATCTCTCCCTTTCTATCTCTGCATCTTTGCCTTTTAAATAAATCTAAGTTGGGGAAAAAAAAAAAAAGGCATAAAACATGGCTCTCAAAAAGCTGTAACCTCTCAGGCTCACAGGAACCTAACCTTACACTTCCTCAGTATTCAAAGCTACTTTACAAAATACAACAACCACCATTTAAAAGGATTTACTGTCAGGCCAGCACAACAGGTTGAAGTCCCAGCCTGTAGTGCCAGCATCCCATGAGCACGGTTCGAGTCCTGGCTGCTCCATTTCCGATCCAGCTCCCTGCTAATGTGGTTAGGAAAGCAGGAGGATGGCCCAAGTCCTGGGTCCCTGAACCCATGTACAGAGGAAGTTCCTGGCTCCTGGCTTTGGAACAGCTCAGCTTCGGCCACTGCAGCCATTTGGGGAGTGAACTAACAGAGGGAAGACCTCTCTTCCTCTCTGTAACTCTTTCAAATAAATCTTAAAAGAAAGAAATCCACTATACTGTTAACTCCACTTACATTAGGCACAGAAAAATTAAGTGGCTTGCCCAGGACCACAGCTCAACTGTGAGACAAGAAGAATGCAGGGCCGGCGCCGCGGCTCACTAGGCTAATCCTCCGCCTTGCGGCGCCAGCACACTGGGTTCTAGTCCCGGTCGGGGCGCCGGATTCTGTCCTGGTTGCCCCTCTTCCAGGCCAGCTCTCTGCTGTGGCCAGGGAGTGCAGTGGAGGATGGCCCAAGTCCTTGGGCCCTGAACCCCATGGGAGACCAGGATAAGTACCTGGCTCCTGCCATCGGATCAGCGCGGTGCGCCAGTTGCAGCGCGCTGGCCACGGCGGCCATTGGAGGGTGAACCAACAGCAAAGGAAGACCTTTCTCTCTCCACTCTGCCTGTCAAAAAAAAAAAAAGAAGAAGAATGCAGCAGATAGCTCTACGAGTAAAAGCAAGCAGGCTGCTCACTTAGATCTGAACGTAGAACACACTGCTCTAGTGACTGCACTGTCCAGCTCTGACCTCCAGCTTCCTGATAATGAGGGGCGTCAGAGGCAGTAGTGATGGCTCAAGCAGTTAGGTTCCTGCCTCCCAGCTTAAGCCTGGCCCACTCCCAAACACTACAGGCATTTAGGGGAGCAAAACGGTGGACAAGAAGCATGGTCTTGGTTTCACTCTCAAAACTAGAAACAAAGCGGGGAGGACTAGAGGGGGCCGGTGTTGTGGCACAGCACATCAAGCTGCCTCTTAGGAAACTGTTCCCAATTCCCACTCAGCTTCCTCTTAATGCATCCTGGTTGTCAGCAGATGATGGCTTAAATGCTTGGGTCCCTGCGACCCAGGAGGACACCCAGATGAAGTTCTAGGCTCCTGGTTATTACAGTCTGGCTCAGCCACGGCTGTTGTAGGCATTTGAGAAATGAACCAGCAGATGGAAGATACCTCTCTGTTGTTCTGCCTTTCAAGTAAAGTAAACATACATTCTAAAAAGAAACTGGGAGTGGGAGAGGTGGCAGACGCATGTTTAAGAGGCAAGAGGAGATTCCAAAGACCCAGACCAAGCATAAACAGGGAGAAGAGAGAAAGAAATGGGCAGATGTGAGGAACATCAAAATGGCAGAACTGAACTAAATTAAAGCTCTAACAAAAGGATGAAACAGAATAAAGGTGACCGCCCAGATTTGTAGCTTATCAAAGTAGCTGGACAGTAGTGCCCCTGAAGGAAGTGGGGTGTGCGGGTGGGGGTGGGGGTGGGGGTGGGGTCAGACATAGAGGAAAGGGCTGAGTCTGAGAGGTCGGACTGCACAGCCCAGCTACAGGCAGAAGTCACGTGCAGGTGCCGGCAGACATCACGCATGCACGCAACTCCTCAAGGGCAGCACACGTGGAAGGAAGAGCAGGCCTGGGACTGAGACAATGAGCTCTTTCCATGCAGTCTCACAACCGGCAGGCGTGTGCGTGTGCACAAATAGTCACAAAGTACTTTCTGGTTCTAACTGTTTTTAAGAACACACCAATAGGTCAGGCCCGGGAAGAGCCTCCAGAGAAGCAAGGAGGCAGAAGACAAACAAGCAAAGCGTCAGCACACAGAAGGGCCGGTGACTTGGTGACTTCAGGTGTTGTGTTTTGTTTGGCAAACCTCTGGTAAACATCATTTCACTGACACTCTAAGAAAGATAAAATACCAGTTCACACAGAACAGGTAACAGCCCTCTTTGTCACTTAAGAAGTTTCACTTTGCACATGGAAACACATCAAGCAGGCTCCAAGCACCCCATCTAGTTTTCTGAATACCAGAACCTTACCTGGCTTAACAAACGGTCTCCAAGGACCAGGTCTGGAGTCCTCGCCCCGCCTGGAAATCCGGTCATCATCAGCTCGTCTTGACATCCGGTCGTCATCCATGTTTCTCCAAGGACCCCTGTCATCGTCAGCCCCCCGTCTGGGAATCCTGTCATCGTCGGCATTCCTCCAAGGTCCTCGATCATCATCTAGCCCTCGCCTGGGACCCCGGTCATCATCAATGCCCCGCCTGGGACCCCGGTCATCATCAGCACTCCGCCAGGAAGGCCGCTCATCATCAGCACCCCCTCGCCTCGGGCCCCGGTCCTCATCCATCATTCGTCTTGGGCCTCTGTCCTCATCGGCTGTCCGCCAGCTTCCTCTGTCGTCATCCAGTCCTCTTCGAGGTGGCCTGTCATCCTCTGCATGGCGCCAGCTTCCCCTGTCTTCCTCACCAATCCGCCTGGGAGGCCGATCATCGTCTGCACTGCGCCAGGAAGGCCGCTCGTCCTCCAGCCCACGGCGAGAGAACCTCTCTTCATCGGGACCACGCCGGGGGCCTCTGTCGTCCTCCATGCCACGCCGGAGAGTCCGGTCATCATCTGGCCTAAGAGAAGATTCTCTGTCTTCATCGTCCCCCACACGCCTCGGCCGCTCTTCATCTCTTCGGTGAGACCGCTCGTCATCCCGCCCTTCTCCACGTCGCCACTCCCTGCAGAGCAGCAAGCCAAGTTGTAAAGGTAAGCGTCTTAAAAGCACAGAATCTCTTGGGGAATGATCTTTTATTCACCAAAAAAACCACTCCAGTCTACACTCATTAATCTTTGTCCTTAAAAATTATGTTCTCCTAATTAAAACACAGACAAACACGCAACAATCTCTTACATCAACACGGAGACCGATAAGCAGACAACTGCCTAAAAAGGTAACCTACACTTTACATGGAGCACTATGGCAACTGCCCCATCCATTTTGAGCTTTCTAAACTTAATTTTTGTAAAGGAAATTAAAGCCAATATTCTTGTCTATCACTAGCAGTTTATTTTAAAGCATGCATCCATCTTTTAGAGAATAAAAAAATCTAAAGCACCTACATTTCAAGGTGTTTCATGATTGGTAAATAGAGGAACACTGACGTAAACATAGAAAACTCTACACAGGGGACACTGATGTGATACAGGTGAAGCATCCAACAGAACACGGGTTCAAGTCCCAGCTACTCCACTTCTGAAACAGTTTACTGCTAATGCGCCTGAGAGAGCAGCAAATCATGGCCCAAGTACTAGGCTCCTGCCACCCATGTAGGGTAACAGCATGGAGTTCTGGCTCCTGGGTCTGGCCTGGCCCAGCCCTTGCCATGGCAACCGCTTCAGCAGTGAGCCAGCAGATGTAAGATATCTATCTCTGGCTCTCCCTGCTTTTCAAATAAATAAATAAATCTTTTTTCAAAAAAAGACAAGGAACAAGAAAAAACCTCTTAGTGCCAGCTACGTCCAATATTCCTCATGGCTCAAGCTCTCCTTTCCCCATCCCTACAAAATAATCCCAATTCGAACAGGACTCAGGACAAGGCAGGACTCTTACTTCTCAGGGGGGCCTCTTCTCCACTCGGAATCTGCTTCAGGCCCTTTTCTCCAGGTGCCTTCCGAATCTCGGTCCCCCCAGCGGGAGTCCTGCGTCAACAAAGCCAACAGGAAGCATCACTAGGACAAGTTTATTATCAGAACTACTAGTGTTACCATTCACTCTCACGCATCTCCAACCCTGAAAACATTCCACCTCTCTTGTGACCAATTTCATGCTGACAGAATCATAAGCCTGGTACTTCCATAGGCTGTGGATGGCCATACAAATGGATGAACCACCAGTGGAAAGCAACGTGGAACACCCACATGGCACCATTACAATGTCTACAGTGGACCCAGAAATGTCCTTTTCAGATTATGTGTGTGTGGAGGGGAAATGCCCCCAAAATGAATATCAGGGCCCACTAAACAAAACAAACCAAAACAAGGAAGGAGTTCATGAACTAGGCAATGGCTAAAATAACAGTATTTCTCTCTTCTGAGTACTGTGCTGTCATTTAAAAAAAATCTCAGGAAGGATGTCAGGAGACCCTTAGCACGCCTCCACCTCTTTTCCGCATAAATGCACAAGACAGTAATCACAACCTCCGGCCTCTGCTTGGCTGCGCTGACTCGTGTGACCTAAAGCAATGAGCAGACACAGAACTCTGGAAGTTCCTTTAAAACAAGAACTAGAGGTGGGGGTGAGAAAACTGAAATAAAAGCTGAGGACCGCCTACCACCCGTTTGTGAGTAAGAGGACCTGGTTTCCAGTGTCTTGACAACAAATCCCTCCCAAGTGAGATGCAGTCAAGTTAGCTTTGTGTCCACCACAGCTGCTCACTCTGAGTGCACTGTGAACTTTGGTCACTCTGCTCAGGGTGGACTTTCCCAAGTGGGCATTGGGAGGGAAAATACACATCTGTCCGTAGCATGTGTGGTCAGTAAACCGGGGTGGGAAGACACACGACATCCACATCCCCGAGACGAGCACCTCCTGACCCTCACATTCATCTTGCAAATTATACTCAACAAAGAATTCCAGTTATGAGAGGAGACGGCATAAGCATTAGAACCTTTAAAAAGACACTGAACAAAAAAAATTTCAAAAATTAACACGATTGTTAACATTTATAGACAGTAGACACAGAAGAACGGGCCCTGTTAATGAATGTATAAACTAAACAGGACTCAGAAAATCTACAAAAGAACAAAGGTGAAGAAAGTAACAAGAAATAAAACGGAAACATAGAATTGGATGGGACGGGCTTTGGGCAGAGAAGTTAAGTGTTGCTTTGGGATCCCCACATCCCTTATCACAGTGCTTAGGTCTGAGTCCTGCCCCTACTCCTGAAGCCAGCTTCTTCCCAATGTGCACCCTGGGGAACGGCAGGTGATGGTTCAAATACTTGGGTCCCTGCCATCCACAAGGGAGATCCAGAGCCTGGCCCAGCTTTGGCTCTCAAAAGTAGGGAGTGAAAGAACGGGAACTTTGAAAATACAAGAAGAGAGTAAAAGCAGAATAATTTTCTTAAGTTGAAGAAACTTTTTCTTCCCTAAGGAGACTGAATCCTCTGATCAAAACAGCAACAGACCACATGTCCATATGCACCTAAACACAGCCTACTGAAGCTATTTAACTACCTTTAATGGAAGGACAGAAACACTCTGAGAGTTTCCAGGGAAAACATACTACTACAGAAGCAACAAGACCAAGCAAGACCATTATCAAGAACCCTCCCCGCTGTCCCACAGTGTGTTATTATGTAGCCAGGGGCCAGTGCTGCAGCATAGCAGGTAATGCCTCCACGTGTAGTGCCAGCATCCCATCTGGGCACTGGTTCGAGTCCCTGCTGCTCCACTTCTGATCCAGTTCTCTCCTATGGCCTGGGAGAACAGTGGAAGATGGCCCAAGTGCTTGGGCCCCTGCACCCTCATGGGAGACCCAGAAGAAGCTCATGGCTCCTGGCTTCGGATCAGCGCAGCCTCAGCCATTGCGGCACTGGGGAGTGAACCAGCAGATGGAAGACCTCTCTCTCTCTCTGCCTCTCCTCTGTGTAACTCTTTCAAATCAATTTTAAAAAAAGAAGAAGAAGCAAGAGCGTCTCAATTTCTAAGATGGTTTGAACCTACAGAAATGCCTCCTGGATGCCAGTGTCAGCAATTAACCAAGGGCCCTCCAGACCCATTTGATTTAAGCAGTCTTGCATGTTCCACAGTAAATTTTCTAAATATATTTTGTAGACCTCCAGGTACTAGAAAGGAAGTTCCTATTCAAAGGCAGTTTACCAATTTACCTTAAGATACTGTAAATGACAATAATTTTCTGTCCAGTTGCAAATATAAGTTGTACTATTGAAAAAAAAAATAGAAGAGCCAAGATAGGAGATAAGGGAGCAGTACATCAAAGTTGAACAATGGGCTGGCGACGCGGCTCAATAGGCTAATCCTCCGCCTTGCGGTGCCGGCACACGGGGTTCTAGTCCCGGTTGGGGTGCCGGATTCTGTCCCGGTTGCCCCTCTTCCAGACCAGCTCTCTGCTGTGGCCAGGGAGTGCAGTGGAGGATGGCCCAGGTGCTTGGGCCCTGCACCCCATGGGAGACCAGGAAAAGCACCTGACTCCTGGCTCCTGCCATCGGATCAGCGCGGTGCGCCGGCCACAGCGCGCCGGCTGCGGCGGCCATTGGAGGGTGAACCAACGGCAAAAGAAGACCTTTCTCTCTGTCTCTTTCTCTCTCTCACTGTCCACTCTGCCTGTCAAAAAAAAAAAAAAAAAAAAAAGTTGAACAATGGTGTAAGTGTACACCAGAAGCCTGACTGGCAGAGTGTTAGTCACCAAAACGACAGTTTTGGAAAGGACTAATGCTGAATAAATTCTCATTATCTTCACTAATTCAACAGTTGTATACTATAAACCTATATTATCTACCAAAATTTATATATACATATACTCTTGCTAAATAAATCTTTTACAAAAAGGAGAAAGAAAATATTTGTGAACAATTTTTGAAGAATGAAAAAAGTTCCTAAGGATGTTTTGTGTAGCATCCTGGCATTTGTTTGTTAAAAATCCACTTCAAGGGGCTGGCACTGTGGCGCAGCAGGTTAACGCCCTGGCCTGAAAGTGCCAGGATCCCACATGGGTGCCGGTACTAATCCCAGCTGCTCCTCTTCCGGCCCAGCTCTCTGCTAGGGTCTGGGAAAGCAAGAGAAGATGGCCCAAATCTTTGGGCCCCTGCACCTGCATGGGAGACCTGGAAGAAGCTCATGGCTCCTGGCTTTGGATCGGCGCAGCTCCGGCCATTGCAGTCAATTGGGGAGTGAACCAACAGATGGAAGACATCTCTCTCTCTCTCTGTCTCTCCTCTCTCTGTTTAACTCTTTCAAATAAATAAATAAATCTTAAAAAAAAAAAAAAAAAAAAAGCCACTTCAAAACAAAGCCCTCCCATGATGCTAGACTTGGTATGTGCCCAATCTGAACAAGGACTGACAACTGCAAAGTTGTTGAAACCTTGTAAGGAAAGAGAGTAAGATTAAATTATGGAAAGCAGTTTCCACTGTAACATAGAGATCAAACTACCAACTCTTCCCGGTGGGAGGGAGGGTGGTGTACAAAGCTGCAGAACAGAAACAAAAGATGTAAAAGGAACAGAAGGCCAGATTTGTAAGAACAACAAGAATTAGGTTTCTGTAAGCAGAGCAGCGATTCTCCTCAAGATAAGTCTTAGCAAGTAACAGAAGGCAGATTTAAGCACCACAAAAGCTCTGCTCTCATACCAACACAGAATTCCTGACCAGCAGAAAGAGAGCACTCTTAAAATCTGACCATCATTTTAGAATACAAAATATAAATTCTTTTTTTTTTTTTTTTTTTTTTTTTTTGACAGGCAGAGTGGACAGTGAGAGAGAGACAGAGAGAGAAAGGTCTTCCTTTGCCGTTGGTTCACCCTCCAATGGCCGCCGCTGCAGCCGGCGCACCGCGCTGATCCGATGGCAGGAGCCAGGATCCAGGTGCTTTTCCTGGTCTCCCATGGGGTGCAGGGCCCAAGCACCTGGGCCATCCTCCACTGCACTCCCTGGCCATAGCAGAGAGCTGGCCTGGAAGAGGGGCAACCGGGACAGAATCCGGCGCCCCAACCGGGACTAGAACCCGGTGTGCCGGCGCCGCAAGGTGGAGGAATAGCCTATTGAGCCACGGCGCCGGCTTATAAATTCTTAAAAACTAGAAATCATCCACAATGAAGGATGATTAAGACTCAAAATGTGCAACAAGAACAAAAACACCCACACACATTATGAAACAAATTTAAGACAATCCATTTGTATTAACTAGAATCAAGTTCTCCCATTAAGATTAAGCATTTGGTACAGGAGAGACGCAGATAAAGACATGTAAGAAATCCTTGAGTTTATTTCTTTTAAAAATTAAGCCAAATCTTAGAAGGGAGAGACAAAGTGGGCACATCTCAAACAAAAAAATGTGAGGCAAAAAAAAAGAAAAAAAAAAAAAAACCTCAGAATGGGAAAAGCATAAGTGACCAAGACATGTACACAATGAGAGATGAAACTGATATTTTCAGGGGCTGGCGCTGTGGCATAGTGGGTAAAGCCTCCACCTGCAGCACCGGCATCCCATATGGGTACCAGTTTGAGACCCGGCTGCTCCACTTCCAATCCAGCTCTCTGCTATGGCTTGGGAAAGCAGTAGAAGATGGCCCAAATCCTTGGGCCCCTGCACCCACATGAAAGACCCTAAAGAAGCTCCTGGCTCCTGGCTTTGAATTGGTGCAGCACTGGCCATTGTGGCCAACTGGGGAGTGAACCAGCAGATGAAAGACCCCTCCCTCCCTCTCTCCGTTTCTCTAAATCTTTCAAATAAAATAAATAAATCTTAAAAAAAATATATTATTTTTGAAAACGGGGAGGAAACATGAAAGGCCTTTAGCTGAAGTGTGTGACACAGCTGATTAAACCAATGCTAGGGGACCTGCACCTCAAATCCGAATGTCAACCTAAGTACCAGCTACTCTGATCTCCCAACCAGCTCCCTGCTAATACAGCTGGGAAGCAAAAGATGATGGCCCAAGTAGCTGGATCCCTGCCACCCACATGGGAGACCTGGATGGAGTTCCTGGCTCCTGGTTTCAGCCTGGCCTATTCCTGCTATTAAAGTTAAACCAGCAGTGAACTGGTTGGTGGAAGACTGGTCTCTGTGGTCTCTCCCTCTGTCACTCTAGTACCTTCCAAATAAATACATGAGGAGCTGATGCTGTGGTGTAGTGGGTAAAGCCACCACCTGCAGTGACAGCATCACATGTGGGTGCCAGTTCCTATCCCGGCTGCTCCACTTCCAATCCAGCTTCCTGCTGATACACCTGGGGAAGCAGCAGAGGACAGTCCAAGTGCTTGGGCCCCTGCAGCCACGTGGGAGACCTGGAAGAAGCTCCCGGTTCCTGGCTTCAGAACAGCCCAGCTCTGGCCATTGTGGTCATTTGAGGAATGAACCAGCGGATGGAAGCTTGCGTGTGCGCTCTTTCTCTCCCCTGGCCATTAACTCTGCCTTTCAAAGATTTACAATTAAAAAAAAAAACAAAAAAAACCCTAAATAAATACACAAACAAGTCCTGCATTTGAATCAGCAAAGAATCAGCAAATTCTGATTTGAGGGTTCGCGGTCAGGCCCAAGAGTTTGCATCTCTAAGAAGAGCATGGGGCCCCTGACACTGCTAATCCCTCAAACCCATCTGTAGGACAACCCATCATCCTCCAAATCCACGGCAACTCCAAGGGACCGGGCAGCCCTCCTGTGCAGCACTGAGGAGCACAATCGCCAAAGCCCTCCAAGGCCGGAGATTCCTTCTCGCTGCTAAGTATCTGGGACAAGTATGCCAAAGCCTGTAAACTCCCACCACTGCTAAGACATCTATTTTCTCTTAGAAACACTGTCTTTGGGAATGTAAAAGAGACCTGCAAAAATAACTGACTTCAACACCCAGCTCAAATACTGAGATGACCACACAAGGTAAATGGCCACCTCGTTAAGGAGACCGAACTGACACCATACTCACCCTCCTAGACAGCGGGTCCTCACCAAGCCGCCTCTCTTCCTCTCGACGACGCTCTCGTTCTTCAATTTCCAATTCCCTCTGGCGTTTTTTCCTTTCTACTTCTTCTAATTTCTTCACCCGCTCCTGATATTCTCGTAGTTCTTCCTCTCGTTTCGCTCGTTCAGCACGTTCTCTCTCTTCTCGCTCTATGCAATGTATAAGGTTAGTTACTAAGTGTGCCTTCAACCCACAGCTTTCTCCTAGAGGGAGGGTCTACTATCATGCCAATCAACATTAACAGTTTTAGGGGCCGGAGCTATGGCGCAGCCCATTAATGCCCAGGCCTAAAGCACTGGCATCCCATATGGGCACCGGTTTGAGACCCAGATGCTCCACTTCCAATCCAGCTCTCTGCTGTAGCCTGGGAAAGCAGTAGAAGATGGCCCAAGTCCTTGGGCCCCTGCACCTGCGTGGGAGACCTGGAAGAAGCTCCTGGCTTCAGATCAGCGCAGCTGTGGCCATTGCAGCCAATTGGGGAGCGAACCATCGGATGAAAGACCTCTCTCTCTCTGCCTCTCCTCTCTCTGTATAACTCTTTCAAATAAGTAAGTAAATCTTAAAAAAAAAAAAAAAAAAAAAATTAACACTTTTGTAGTGTCTTAGGGTCCTAGAATCCCCTCCCTTACTGCACATCTGGAATTCCCGATCAGGCTCATTGACGGCTTTCCCATTGCATGATTCCCTCTGAAACATTAATGTACAGAAAGCAATAATAAAAACAAAGATAGTATAGATGTGATTTTTACAAGAACACCAAATATGCAGAAACAAGTTGGTACAGAATGTAACATCTCCATCTTTCTGAGAACCAGCTACCTAAGTTCTAAGAGGCCAATTATCTTACTTCCTGTATTTTCTAAATAAAATTGCTAAAAATCGGACCTAACTGCAACCTTGCATTACCACACCCCGGATGCAGGGCCACCTGGTTACCTTTCAGCATCTGTTCTTCTGCCCTCCTCTGCTCCTCCTCTTCTTTTTCTCTGTAGTAAGTTATTCTGCGTTCCTCTTTGCGCTGCCTTTTTCGTTCCTCCAGGCGATTGTGCCTTTCTTCGGCTAACCTCTCTTCAAACTGTTTAAGTTTTTCCTGCAATATCAAAAATCAAGAGATGAAATGTATTCCAACAGCTACAAACTAACGGTAAGCTTTAAGGCTTACAAAAGTCAAATTCCTTGATAGCATAGAAACACCTCAAAATACAAAAATCAGAATTGCCAAAGACTAACATTTTACTGGTGTCGCTCCCCCTCTTCATGGAGGAACGACACTAAACCTTGCCTAGGCTTCATATCCGAGTCACGGCACCATTATGTCGCTCCCCCTCTTCGTGGAGGAACGACACAGGACCCTGCGCTGTTCTTTCGTCTGCTCGGCCCTCCCCGGGTTTGCTGCTGGTTCTTCCCGGGTTGGCTACTATCCCTTCCACCTCCGTGGAAGGGCAGTTCCCCCTGGCCACATTCCCCACTTCCGCGGGGGAGCAGCACACCGCCGGCCGGCTTTCTCAGGGGCTGCACAGGTGTTCCCCTCAGATGTTCCCCCTAGATGTTCTCCGTGCATGCCGTCTCTCTCCTCCTTTATAGTCCTCCTCCGCCAATCCCAACTCGGCTGCCCACACACCGAGTACGCTGCTCTCCTCCAATCAGGAGCAAGTCCTACAGTTTATTGGTTGAACTGGAGGCAGCTGTGCAGAAGCTGTTTACTTCTCTCCCAGCGCCATATTGTGGGAGAGCAGATGCATAGAATAAGTCTTAATTCCAGTAACTCAGTCCAGTCCGGGCTGCTCCCCACAACTGGTATGCAAAACTTTTCAAAATGTAAAATGTTAACATCAGCTACAGTAAGCAGGCCTATCTGCATAATAAAATAAATAACTACTAAAGCTTGATCTAATTATTATTTGCAAATCAAGCCATAAACTAACTTTGTAAGGAAGAAGTCTGTAGTCCACTCACTTCTAGCTTTAAAAACTGTTCAGCTTATAAATTTATTCTCATAAAATTTCTGCTAAAGGAGGCCAGTGCTGTGTTGCAGAAGGTTAGAGCAGCAGACTGAAGCACCAGCATCCATTTGGCAGCAGTTCAAGTCCTAGCTGCTCCACTTCTGACCCATCTCCCTGCTAATGCACCTAGGAAAGCAGTGGAGAAGGCCAAAGTGCATGGGCCCATGCAACCACCCAGGAGACAAAGAAGCAGCTCCTGGCTCCTTGGCTTCAGCCTGGCCCAGGCCTGACCCAGTCGTTGCAGCCATTTTTTGGGGGGGGTGGGGGGTGGGAGTGGTGTGTGAACCAGCCAGCAGATGAAAGATTTTTTTGTAACTCTGCCTTTCAAACCAATCAATTAATTAATCTTTGAAAATAAAACTTCTGCTAAAGTATTATTTGAATGACCATTATCCACATTAACTCAAGACAGAATATGCTACTGTGTTAAAAGAGATGCTTAAAGGGGCCGGTGCTGAGGCATAGTGGATAAACCCATGACCTGCAGTGCTGGCATCCCATATGCTGGTTCTAGTCCCAGCTGCTCCACTTCTGACCCAGCTCTCTGCTATGGCCTGGGAAAGCAGTGGAAGATGGCCCAAGTCCTTGGGCCCCTGCACCTGCATGGGAGGCCCGGAAGAAGCTCCTGGCTCCTGCTTCAGATGGGCCCAGCTCCAGCTGTTGTGGCCATGTGGGGAGTAAACTAGCAGATGGAAGATTTCTCGCTCACTCTCTCTGCTTCTGCCTTTGCCTCTGTAACTCTGCCTTTCAAATAAATAAATCTTAAAAAATAAAAGAGACAGATGCTCAAGGCAAAACTAAAAAGTTCTTGAACACATTTTTCCTTAAAACCATTAAGTTCACCTCATAAACAGACTGCCGGGCAGCTTTGAGTCGCATTACAAACAGATCTCTGTCTTCAAGCATTCGTGACATTCGATTCTTGTGTTCAAGAGCCTTTTCTCGCTCCAGCTGCATAGTTGTAATCTGCAAGTACATAACACACAGTAAACCTTCAACACGTTCACGACTGACCACTAAGCCGTCACATTCATGGAAACACGGAAGCAGCTCCTTCGCCGTTTCATCATGCCATCAACCATGCTGCCAGGACCCCAGAAAGGCGACTGGGACAGAAGCCAGATCCAGCAGTCCACGCGTCTACCAAAGTGTTTACTTAGACCCATAGTACTGATGAAAAATATAATACAATACCACAACACTACGCAAGTGTTATGGTTTAATTTTTAAAGGAATTTGTCTTTAAAAAAACAACTTGATGTTGGAGCCGGCATTGTGGCTCAGCGGGTTAACGCCCTGGCCTGAAGCACTGGCATCCCATATGGGCGCCAGTTCTAGTCCCGGCTGCTCCTCTTCCAATCCAACTCTCTGCTATGGCCTGGGAAAGAAGTAGAAGATGGCCAAAGTCCTTGGGCCCCTGCACCCACATGGAAGACCCGGAAGAAGCTCCTGGCTCCTGTTTTCAGATGGGCGCAGTTCCAGCTGTTACAGCCAATTGTGGAGTGAATCAGCGGACGGAAGACCTCTCTCTCTGCCTCTCCTCTCTGTTAACTCTTTCAAATAAATAAATAAATCTTAAAAAAAAAAAAGAAAAGAAAAGAAAAAAAGCAACTTGATGATGTTAAAGCTTTTTCCTTTGTGCCTGAAGTGAGAACATGCAAGACTCGAGATAATTCCCATTATTTTGTCTGGTCTGCAGCAAATTCATTTTAAGTTTTCAATACTTGTATATTAAGGAAACTACCACAAAAATTCCATCTTTCCGGCCGGTGCCGAAGCTCACTAGGCTAATCCTCCGCCTGCAGCGCCAGTACCCTGGGTTCTAGTCCCAGTTGGGGCGCCGGATTCTGTCCCGGTTGCTCCTCTTCCAGGCCAGCTCTCTGCTGAGGCCCGGGAAGGCAGTGGAGGATGGCCCAAGTGCTTGGGCCCTGCACTCGCATGAGAGACCAGGAGGAAGCACCGTAGTGGCCATTTAGGGGATGAACCAACGGAAGGAACTCTTTTTCTCTAACTCTGCCTGTCAAAAAAAACAAATCCATCTTTCCCTCTAAAAACTGGAAGAACCAGCAGCGCTAGGCCCGTGGTTTCCAGATGGCAGCAATCAGAGCATCGTGAGGCTGTATGCTCTATTCTTGGTCCCCACCAATACTGTCCTCCTGCGCTCGTCACCCTTTGTCACCACACCAGTTTACTCATTTTTATTATATTTGGTCCTTACAAGCATCTGCAAACCCTGTTTTTGTATATCAGGGAAATATAATATAGGTTAAATAACCGCACAACGAGCACATCAGTGTGATTCCATTTATACAGAATGTTCACAATATGCAAATCTAGAGACAGACAGTAGCTCAGCGGTTGCCAAGAGCTGGACAGTGGGAAGAAAATGGGGAGTGACTTTTGGTTATGATTTTTTGGGAGGTTATATTCTAAAACTAGATTAGATTCGCAGAATCCTATAAACTATAAACCATATGCACATCACATTGTGTTTTTGCAAGTTTCATTTTTTTATCTGCTTGTTAGCAGGCAGCCATTAATGCACCCTTTCTAGGAGCTGACACTATGCCATGAGCTTCAGTTCGAGCCCTAGCTGCTCCATTTCCAAACCCACTTTCTGAAAATGCGCCCAGGAAAGCAGCGGAAGATGGCCCAAGTGCTTGCGACCCTGCCACCCATATGGGAAACCAAGATGGAGTTTCAGGCTCCTGGATTCTGCCTGGCCCAGCCTTGGCCATTGTGGCCATTTCAGGGGTAAACTAGTGAATGGAAGAGCGATTGATCGCTAAATAAATCTCTTTAAAAAAAAAAAAAAAAAAAAAAACGACAACAGAGGCCAGCGCTGTGGCTCACTTGGCTAATCCTCTGCCTGCGGCACCAGCACCCCAGGTTCTAGCCTCGGTTGGGGTACCAGGTACTAGTCCCGATTGCTCCTCTTCCAGTCCAGCTCTGTGCTGTGGCCTGGGAGTGCAGTGGAGGATGGCCCAAGTGCTTGGGTCCCTGCACCCCATGGGAGACCAGGAGGGAAGCACCTGCTCCCGCCTTCGGATCCGCACAGTGCCGGCCATAGCGGCCACTAGGGGAGTGAACCAACAGAAGGAAGACCTCTCTCTGTCTCTGTCTGTAACTCTCTCTCTGTCTCTCTAACTCTGCCTGGCAAAAAAGAAAAAGAAAAAAAAAACACGTTTCTAGCAAAAGAATGCAAAATAAATTGATCATGAAACTTTTGGCAGAGAATTTAATCAAAGTTTACAATCCTTAAGTATCGCAATTAATGAAAAACCTACCCTTTCTTCTTCCTGTTGTTCCCACAGATCCATGTCTTTAATTCTCTGTTCCTCATAAGCACTCTTGATCAGCGGGATTTCTTCCAAACGTTTAGCTCTTTCAAAGTAGTCGATCTAAATGACATGAAAACAAATTTAACTTTTTAAGATAAAAACCTCTTTTAACTTACATTGAATTCCACCAGTCTATTCATTTACCTTCTTTTCTTGATTCTTTAGGCGTTCTTGAAGTTCCTTCTTTTCCTTCTCCAGCTGTTCAACCTGTTTAGCCATGATGAAATCTGGATCCAGTTCTTCCAGATCCTAAACAGCAATACAAATACACCATAAATTACAAATAAGAATGAAAAATGCTGAAGTCTGCACAGCTCACAGCTTAATGGTTTTAATTTAGGAAATAAAAATGGGAAATACGCTACACACTTCAATGTCAATATCTTTGAACGCTTTGGCACCAAGCTCTGTCTTCTTGATCTGTTCCAAACGCTCACGGACAGTTTTCTTTTTGATTTGTTCATGTTCCTGTAAGATTCGCTCCTTCTCTCTCTCCTTTGCCTCCTGGCGCAGCCTTTCTTCTTCGGCTTTCCGGACTTTTTGGAGTTCAGCTTCCCTCTGCTCCAACTCCTCCTTCTCCCGCTGAATATTCAGACTCTCAAGGCGCTCTTTCCTCTCCTCAATCGTCTGCCGGCGAGCCAGGATGCGCTGGTGCTCTTTTCGTGAGTTTTTAAGATATGCGGTAACAGCCAGCTGATGCTGCTCCTCTTTCTCTTGCTTCAAAAACAAACACAAGTTTTAAAATGACGGGGAAGTATCATACCATGGTTACAAGGCATTCAGGAAATGATGATAACCCCGGCACACTGCCCATCTGTCTGCATTTGTCTAAGCTATTCATCTCCAGGACCCAATGCTCTGGTGCCGTGCCTAGGCAGGCTCTGAACGGCAATGACGGAGCTGAAGAGCCTTTACCTGTAGAAGCTATTTTTCTCTGCACCAACTCTACCTTAAGGGTGCAAGCCAAAGAGGAATACTAACATGGCTCACGAATAAGAAACTACATAAGAAAAACCAAATCACTGTACTCTGCTACTTTAAGGGTCATGACCTGTGCAATCTGTTGTCTTCTGTAAACAAACCCATATTCCCACACTGCCTGTGTAGTACAGTGGAGTACATGGAAGGCACCTAAACGAACTGTGTATCTTACAACACTATCTAATGAAATACACTACCACGTACAAGAGAACAGGGAACTCCTCTCAGGCATCATCTCAAGCCCTTTTTTGAGAGATATAGCTTAAATGTCCCTCAAAAATTCTGTAATCCACTCTCCCTGTGAAAACGTATACCAGACAGGCATTGTGGCTCTGTGGGTTAAACAGCCACTTGGGATGCCCCCCCTGCATCAGTGTCAGTTTGAGACTCAGCTACTCCACTTGTAATCCAATTTGCAATCCAATCCAATGGCAGAGGATGACAGTCCAAGCATTTGGGTTCCCATACCCAAGTGGGACAGCTACCTGGAGTTCCTGGCTCCTGGCTCTGGCCTGACACAGCCCTGGCTCCTACAGACATTGGGGAAGTGAACCAACAGATGAAGATCTTTCTCTTTCCTGTCTCTGCTTCCCTGTCACTCTGTCTTTCAAATAAACAAATCTTTTAAAAAAGAAATGGTACCAGTATATGAGCTGGTTTGATGACTTCAAGTGCCTTGGCCAGCACTGACGACATGGCTGTCAGCTGGTTTCTTATCTGCTCTGAAGGCATGCTTTGCAGATGAGGCCCGATTGGAGCATCTTCTCGAGTAGCATAATTCAAATCAGATCCAAAGCTCAGAGTGCGAGAAGTGTGGTCAATACGAACCTTTGAAAATTAACGAGAAATGTGAAGTCATTCTCCATGTGAAGGGCTTTCCATAAAAACCTGAAATGAATCTGAGGAAACTATTAAACGAAGGTTACATTCCAAATCGAAAGGATTCGCCCCATGGCACTTTACAGTGGTCAGTTACCACTGCACCGAGACCTGAGACTGCAGCACGCCACCTTTCTAGTCCCTCCCGGCACATACCTGCAGGTCACAGTGCCTCGCTGCATCTACTATGGCCCGTTCCAGTTGGAAAGCATCAACAAAAGGAACCAGAGAAGTCAAACGAGAGAACTCAATGCTCTGATAAATCTGCGCCACCTGCATGGAAACACAGGGTAACAGCCACCATCTTCAACACTTTTGTGTGCAATCATTTTACAGCCATGGGAAATAAAAATCATGCACTGTGTATTCTGCAGAGAGAAAGAGCTGAAACTCAGAGCAAGTTAACAGTACACTGCGAGAACTGGTGGCCCAGTCTCAGGCCATCAACTACAAACCATATGCTTTGTTATCATCACACTCGACTATTCCTCTTTTCAAATCCTAGTTTCACAAGCAAAAAATGTTTAAATAATCCTAAAGCTATTAGTAAAAGACCTGCTACTTACCTAATACATTCAAAACATATTTTATAAAATTTGTGTCTGAAGGAGACTGGCAGCATTACTACTTGATAGTTATACTGCTAATTAACCTTCAACTATTTGTGTAGCACATAAGAAATAACACTGCTCACACATATAAAGAAAGCAGGCCAATGAAATGTGCAGAGAATGAAGTGACTATATAACAGCCGCCCCCCCAAATGAAACACATGGAAACCCAAACAGGAACATTTAAGCCATTATAAATCCTAATAGTCAAACCTACTCAAGAAACTAGCCAAGTATGTTAAAGACCGCCCATTGTTAGCACAGGGGAAAGGCCACCTCACTCACTATGAGTGGCAGTGACTGTTAAGTGTTCTGAGTCAAGTCTCTGAAGCTTTCCTGTGTCAGTCCTAGGACTGATTCCACCTTTATGCTACAGAAGGTGACAGAGGTACGTGAAGACGCTCAAGGCCACAACATGTTCTAACGGGAAGCAAACCAGAAAGGCAGGTTTTTATTGAAAGTCTGAGTAACTTAGCCATGGTACCATCAGCCTGTGAAAAAAAGGAGTAAGATTAACTCCACACTTAAAAAAAGGAGGAAAACGGTTACAAATGTGTAGTAATTCTTTCTAACGGACCACCCGGCGGCACGTGCGCCTGCACCGGCCCCGCTCGCCCGCTGGCTCACCTGCTGCAGGAGGCGGAGGATCGTGTTGCTCTGCAGCTGCGGCACGTACTGCTGCAGCTCTGGCTCCTTCTCGGGTTGCTCCCGCACCCAATTCAGAACCTGGAAAGACCACCACATTGACAAAGGTTTATGCTGGCTGCGTAACAGATACTCCAACATCTGAAATTCTTAAAAGATTTTTTTAGTTTATTTTTTAAGACAGAGCAAGAGAGAAACAGACAGAAATTTTCCATCTGCTGGTTTCATTACCCAAATGCATGCAACTGCTGGGGCTGGGCCAGGCCAAAGCCAGGAGCCCAAATTCCATCTGGGTCCCCAACGAGGGTGGTGGGGACCCAAGTACTTGAGCTATAGCACCTGCTGCCTTGCCAGGGTGAACATGAGCAGAAGGAAGTTGTAGCAGAAGCAGATGCAAGACTCCATGTCCGGTGTCCCAAACAGCAGCTTTACCTGCTCACCACAAATCCTGCCCCATTTCAACTCCTTTCATGTAATCACATAATCCAAAAAAAAAAAAAATCATAAAGCTATGGATATCTGTCCGAAGGTGACTGACAGCAATGGCTAAGTTAACCATGCTGCTAATTTTCCTCCCAGTGTTTGTTTAGCACATCAGAAATATCTTTTCTCTTAACATCAAGAAAAAAGAATGAAATGTGCACTGAATTCAAACATATGACCCTGCTTCTCTTAGCAAACACAAATACAACCTAAACCTGCAGTAATGCTGGCTATACGGCAGCATAATCAAAACTTCAACAACAGCTTACCTTCGTGACCCTCTCGCAGAGTTTTAGTGGGTTAAATTCCACTTCCAGCCAATTGTAAAGATCTTTCACTTCTGGAACAACATACTGTAGGACATTGAATCTCACCTACAGGAAACAAAGGGGACAAGTGCTGAAGGAAAGTTTCCAAATAAGATTCTGAACTGAGTATAAAGTATGAAAACTGGAACTCTGGAGAGACTGCTGGCCTCTGCCCGCTCTAAATTTACAAGAGAAACCACCCGCATCCCTGCTGCTCCACACTATTCATAAACCTAGCGTGAAAAGCCCCAGGAAATCAAATGTCTACTAAAACATTATCACAGTAGGATATTTACAAAGACAACTACTGTAACACAGACCATTTCCTATAGCAGGTAATGTACCAGTTTAGACATTATCGTACGAAAATTATCACACAAACATCACCATGGCAGCACTGTTCCCACTAACCCCAAAGCAGAACAGGCTCGAATGCTCAATAGTAGGCTCAACAGTAAGGCGGTGCTCAGAACAGCCCTCTGAAGCCACAGGCTCAGCAACCTCAGATCGAAAACATCTGGAAATTTCTGAAAACTGTACTGAACATACATAGAATTTATTTCTTGTCACTCCATAAATAATAAATCTTACATATCATATTAAGTATTTTAAGTAACAGATGATCCAGAGCACACAGAAGAATGTGCATGGTTAATACACACATATTACGCCAGTTCATGTAAAGACTGGACTATTAGACTATCAGTGGATTTTTTATTAAGGCAGAGTCCCTGAAATCCCTGTGGGTACCAAGGCATGACTGCAATGAATGGTCAAAAAGGAAAGCATTCATAAAACACATTAATAAATCTCACGAACATAATGGTGAGAGAAAACAATTTCATATAAACTACACAAACAAGACCAAGCTGTGGTTTTTAATCAGGACAGTGGCTATTCCCAGGAGTATGAGAGACTGGTGTACTTGGGAAAAACCTTATGAGAATTCACTCAACTGCATTTATAGTTCATACTTCTATAAATGAGTGCTTGAACAGAAATGAATTTCCCTGCACAATAAACAATGGTAATCATACAATCTTTCTTACAAAGTAACACAAACAAGAGCATTATGATTTCATAAAACACCAAGAACTGCCTATCACAACAAATCCCACCCTCCCTGTTTCTCCCTAGAATATGCCCCATGTTAGGAACTGCTAACGCAAGGACAGAGTAACTACCTGCTAGGACAGAGCAAGACTTCAAGTGCAGACCACGTGGAGAGACTGAGACAGATGCTAGCAGAGGAGGGCGTCCACATACTCAGGCACTCCCGGCTGGCTTTAGCACCAATGTAAAATGGGTGCATGACTGATCTCCGAACACCTCACTGCTTCTCCCTCAGAAGCACCTTCGCATTGCCATCAGTTCAGCATGGCACACACATTCAAGTGAAACACCCCCATCTCTAATCTCACTCCTATCAGGAAATTTAGATTCTTTCCATTAACTCATAGGGAATGATAGGGGGTTACGGCAGCTACATTTCCAACTAAAATTAACAACTGACTTTCTGATTTAACAATCACGCTTAGGAATTTTACTGAGTCTTTTCCTGAGATCAAGGAATTACTTACTCTCTTGCTCTCACAAATTCAGTTGTATGAGCCCAAAGTTCAGGTCTTGACCTGGCATGTTATGAAGAAATCACTAGAATTTACAAATACCTCCTTAGCAGTTAACCTAGTCACCAGACCAACCACTGCTTCTTCGAAACTTCTATACTTTCCATGGGCAAAGTAAGGATCCAAATATTCATGTCCTGGCTGCTGGCCCACTGCTAATCCCTCACCCCTGACCACTGATCTCTGACGTGGCATCCTTCAACACCATGCTGTGATGTGCACAGACCTGGGCTCAAAAGACCGGGAGTCTGGAACATACTCCAGTCTGGAACATTTCTTCAGCCTTTAAAGGCACACCCAAATTTTAAAAACTTATCTGCCAATAAAACCTCTGCTGTCGCTTTATGACATTTAATCCTACATCATCCCATTAAAATCTTGACCAAACACTACTTCACAGACTGACAGCAAGATACATCACAGAAACTTGCAAAGTAGAGAAATTCTTTTTAAGTTTTTTCCAAAGTTGACTACAAAGAGAATCCGAATTACTACAAGAGATAATGTTATAAGAGAAAAATACTGCTATCTAGAAAGCTTGTTAGTAGTTACCTAAATTGATGGATTCTTCCAGAACATTAAGGCCTTTCAGCAGTGACCAGACTAGATTTGCTTCCTTTCTCACTGACACAATAGCAGCGAGCTGCACTTGCTGTTCCCTTTATGGCATTTCTTTTAAGTGTTCTATTCACAAGGTAGGGACATTTAATGTTTAAATTCCAATTTTGTAAACTTACAGCTAAATTAATTTCCCTTTATACTTTTCTCTAGTACTTGTGCCTCTCACCCCCTTACCTCAAAGAACCGTGCTGGAGGTGACTACTATAACAGCAATTATGTCAGCCTATGGAGCCTGAGAACCCCTGGAACCTGAACTCTTCAGGAATACAGGTCGCCAGGCATATAACAGCCACTCCATAAATTTCCACTGACTCAGATCCAACAGGGCAAAGCACTGCAAAGATCACAAGTCAGACTCCACACTCTGAAGCTGACGGAGTGCATCTGATGGGTAAAGCTTGGAAATCTGCATTTTAAAAGGACAGCTGGCTAACCAAATACAGACAGAATATATTCGGAAAACAGAAAAATTATGTTGTACTCATCATGCAGACCTTCTACCCTGAGATTAATCCATAAACAATACAACTAATATTGACTTTGCATTAGCCACGAAGTATGCAAGAGGATGAGTAGACGGTATGTGAACAACACGATCTTACGTAAGGACTCAAGCAACTGGAGGCTTTGGTATCCGTGGGTGGCGGCAGGGGAGTCCTAGAAGCAATCCTACACGGGTACCAAGAGACAACCAATTTCACTGCCTAAACCTTATTAAGAACCACTGCTTTAATAAGTTTAAAAAACAAAAAAATTCAAAATATTTTAATGACCAGATTCAGCCTAAATTTGCCTCTTCATTATCTCTCCTGGCCTCATCACCACCTTCTGCGAGTGCCTGGTCAGTCTTCCCATGGTCCCCTGAAACAGCCATAACCTTCTGGACTGAGTGGTCCATGGCACCCTTCAGAGCCAGTCCAAGTTCTGCTTCATCAAAGGGTACACCAGTTGAACCCCAGCTCACTCACTCATCTCAACTAAAAATAAAGCTGACTTCCAGCTCCTACTCATGCATCAAAATGGCCTGGCAATAAATTAAAATTTCCAGAATTTAATCATGAACTATTAAAACTGACAACAAAGTTTTCTGCCCAAAATTTAAAAAACACTCAGACTAACCATATCATTAATAAGGCCAATTCGTGTCGGTGGGGCTTGAAGACCCAGTAGTGTTGCGAGACGACGCTGTTTTTCAACTATGATGCCATCCATATCCAGAAGTCGAGCTATATCCGTGCGCTCAGGGGTGATGGGGATGGAAAGCGTGGCCAGAAGGACTCTGGTAGACATTCTGTGGGGAGCAACGAGCAATCTGTTAAGTTTGTCAGTAAGCAGTAAATCACTTCTCTTCAATCGTCCGAGGAGATGTGACACACATGTACGTTACATAGTGCACTGTATTTAATATTTAAAATATTATCCCATCTGGGGCTGGCGCTGTGGCACAGCAGGTAAAGCCGCCACCTGCAGTGCAAGCATCCCATATGGGTGCAGTTTGTGTCCCGGCTGCTTAATTTCCAAACCAGCTCTCTGCAATGGCCTGGGAAAGCAGCAGAAGATGGCCCAGGTCCTTGAGCCCCTGCACATGAGTGGGAGACCTGGAAAAAGCTCCTGGCTTACGATAGGCCCAGTTCCGGCCATTGTAACCATCTGGGGAGTGAACCAGCAGGTGGGAGACTCCTCTCTCTCTGCCTTTGTCTCTCTGTAGTTCTGCCTTTCAAAAAAAGTAAGTAATTAAGGTGGCTCTAACAACCAAGAAAAATAACTGGCAATTGGAAAAGAGGGGGTAAAGGACAGAAAAACCAGACACAATTATGATAGGAAAAGCGGAAAGGCCCAAAGTGAAATTTTCACTTCAGTTGAATCCAGAGCACTGGATGACGCAAAGGATTGTGAACAGATGAGCCCACAAGTTAAGGGCTGGATCTCAGCTTCACTACTTCTAAGACTATATAACCTTAGTTTTCCGAGTCATTAGGTCATTGTGAAATTTAACCAAAAAGTATACATAAATAGTCAAAGGCTCTCTATTACTAAAGGGAGGGTGTAAGCATCCTGAAGGAAAACAGAAGACAATGAATTTCATAATGGACACTGACCTCGAGATTGAAAAAAAAATTTCTAGAACTCAGGCGATTCCATGTGTTGCTGTAAAACTGAATGACGGGGCTGCTGCTTTGGCGTAGTGGGTAAAGCCGCCACCTGCAGTGCCAGCATCTCATGTGGGCGCCAGTCTGAGTCCCAGCTGCTCCACTTCCAATCCAGCTCTCAGCTCTCTGCACTCTGGGAGAGCAGTGGAGGATGGCCCAGCTCCTAGGGCCCTTGCACCCATGTGGGAAACCCAGAGGAAGCTCCTGGCTCCTGGCTTTATATCAGCACAGACTCTGCGTTGCGGCCATTTGGGGAGTGAACCAGGGGATGGGGGACCCCTCTCTCCCTCTCTCTCTGTCTCTCCTTCTCTGTGTAACTCTCACGTAAATAAATCTTTAAAAAAAAAAAAAAAACTGACAGTATACAGTATGCCATGTTGCTAAGCAAGGATGCCTAGCAGGTTAGGTATATTAAATGCATTTCTGACTCATGGTATTTCCAACTTAGGATAGATTTTCCAGGCTGTAACTCCCTCAGAAGTCAAAGAGTGTCTGTATTCTATATTTTATAATGGAAGGGGAAAAATTACTCAATGAAATACTTACAGCCTAGTTTCTCCTAAGATTAGACTCTATAGGTACATGGATAAAAGGCTTATACACGTAAACGTTCTTTAAAAAAAAAATAAAGATTTATTTATTCACTTATAAGTGTTGCTGAGGCCGCGCCGCGGCTCACTAGGCTAATCCTCCGCCTGTGGCGCTGGCACCCGGGTTCTAGTCCCAGTTGGGGCACCGGATTCTGTCCCGGTTGCTCCTCTTCCAGGCCAGCTCTCTGCTGTGGCCCAAGTGCTTGGGCCCTGCACCCGCATGGGAGACCAGGAGGAAGCACCTGGCTCCTGGCTTTGGATCGGCGCAGCACGCCAGCCATAGCGGCCATTTGGGGTGGGTGAACCGATGGAAGGAAGACCTTTCTCTCTGTCTCTCTAACTCTGCTTGTCAAAAAAAAAAAAAAATTATCCAACCCAAAATCAGTAGCACAGACTGAGAAATCCCGACACAGAACACACTACACTGTCATCAGGCACAAGATGCTGGTTTCATGATTCCACCACTAGCCAACTACTTGACACTCTTACCTTTGCATCTCATCTTGTGTAAGATTCTTCCTCATTTCTCTAGACAGATGGTAAAGACGATGGAGTGTAGACGCATGAAAAAGAGCATTTCCAGATTTCCAAAACACAGTTGAGACTTTGTTATAGTAATTTGCCATCAGCTGAGGTTTAGGTGGTTTTTTAGACAAGGAGAACAGCCCGTGAATATCCTCCACAGCTTTGAATGCTTCCTGAAATTGGCAGTACAGATTATAGTTATTTCATTCTAAAGCAAATCTAATTCAAACCTCTATGAAAATCCAAAATACAGACACACAAAAGTAGCAAATATAATTCCCCTCTATGAATTTTTTATACATCTAAGTTTAGTATCTGACATATTAGAGAAAATTTCCATAACTACAAAAACATTAGCACTTTAAACTTCAAAAAAAGAAACGAGAGAACAAACTAGAAAGAAAATATTTGCATATATTATACCACTTGGGGCAGTATAAAGAAAAAAATCTAGGAGCTGGCGCTGTGGCATAGCAGGTAAAGCCACCACCTGCAGTGCTGGCATCCTGTATAGGCACTGGTTTGAGTCCTGGCTGCTCCACTTCTATCCAGCTCCCTAATGCACCTGGGAAAGCAGCAGAAGATGGTCCAAGTTCTTGAGTTCAGAACATGAGAGACTGAGAGGAGGTTCCTGGCTCCTGGCTTCAGATCAGCCCAGCTCCAGCCATTGTGGCCATTTGAGGGATAAACCAGAGGATGGAAGATCTTCCTTCCTTCTCTTTCTCTCTCTCTCCCAGTAACTAACTCTACCTTATAAATAAACCTTCTTAATTACTATAGGGGTCGGCACTGTGGCACAGCAGGTTAACGCCCTTGCCTGAAGCACCAGCATCCCATATGAATGCCGATTCGAGGCCCGGCTGTTCCACTTCCCATCCAGCTCTCTGCTATGACCTGGGGAAGCAGTAGAAGATGGCCCAAGCACTTGAGCCCCTGCACCCGCGTGGGAGACCTGGAAGAAGCTCCTGGCTCCTGGCTTCGAATCGGCTCAGCTCTGGCCACTGCAGCCAACTGGGGAGTGAACCATCGGATGGCAGACCTCTCTCTCTCTCTCTTTCTCTGCCTCTCCTCTCTCTGAATAACTCTTTCAAATAAATAAATAAAATCTTTAAAAAAAAAAAAAAGTACTATAAAGTGAAATAGGAAAGACAAGCTCAATTTTATTATCAGATTTAACACAAGATTATTAAGAAACTGACGTTTAAAAACTTTGTAAGGGTAGGTGTTTGCAGAGTAAAGATGCTGTTTGAGAAGCCCACATTTCCATATCGGAGTCCTTGGGTTAAGTCCTGGCTCCATTAAAACCCAGCTTCCTGCTGATGTGCACCACCACAGGAAGCAGCAAGCAATGGCCCTGGTGGTTGGATCCCTGCCACCCAAGAGACCTAGACTGAGTTCCTAGCTCCTGGCTCCAGCCTGCCCAGTCCTGGCTATTGTGGACATTTGCTGATTGACAGTTGCAATAGGAACTGTTTCTCTGCCCCTCAAATAAGTAAAAATTAAAAAAAAAAAAAATACAAAAATTGAGGGCCACCCCAAATCTCCCTAAGAAACAATTCTGTGTGCGCTTCTCTCCTCCAGATAACTCACCACGAGACTAAGAGCTACATGCTGGCACCAGCCGCAGTGCCACACCATGAGCAGCACTGAGGGTACACTATTTCACATGCACACGGCTTGGCTCAGATCCCACAGGACAACATTTCTGAGACTTCCTGTCTAGAACACTAACCATCAGACAACTTTAAGTTCCTAACTTTATCTACTGAAATTAACCAATGCATACCAACACAATAAGGGGAAAACGGTAGTAAGAATAAAGAAATATTATTTAAAAGAAAAGTATCAGTTCACAACATACTTGCCACAACTCCATGCTGATAGCACTGTCCAACTGAACAAGCCTGGTTTCCAAGTGCATGGACTGGCTCTCTGGATTATTAAGATTGATAGCTGTGCTCTGGTTATGGTGGCGCTGAATTTGCGATAAGTGCATTCTCAGATTGTCACAAAGCTTACGGAATTCAGCCTTACGAGTATACTGGAGGCAGAACTTGAAAGCTATAAGCATAAATGTAAAAAAACATTAGGCAATGTCCACCATCAACTTAAATACTTGAATATGTTTTATTTCACATATTAAGATCAGGAACTTTAACAAGGTTTACCAAAGTCATCATCAGTCTTTGAAGGTAACATGATGAAGTCACAACTCATTTTATGTCCTCACTTTTTAAATGAATTCTGATAAAACCAAAGATAAAGTCATCAGTCCTGTACCAGAACCAAACCACAGTTCCAGGAGTTTACAACTGGGAAATACTTTTAAACTTTCCAAGATCGATCACCTCAAATCCTATACAAACTTCTAATGTGAACAAACTACAGTGACACAGAAAGCAACATGCTCTTATACTAATTAAAATGACATAATACATTATTAGACTGACAGTGACTTAACTCCAACTGTATATATAAATGTGTATATGAAATTACTTAACCATCATTAAAGTACAGTAATTTTCTGTTGACATACATATAATACTATGTTATTTTTCTCTGCTCTTACAAAAAAAAAAAACATTATTTTGATCCAGTGCTGTGGCACAGCGGAATAAAGCCCCAGCCTGTAGCACCGGCATCCCATATGGGCACCACTTCGAGTCCTAGCTACTCCGCTTCAGACCCAGGTCCCTGCTGACGCATCTAGGAAAGCAGCGAAGACTGGCCCAAGTGCTTGGGCCCTACACCCACTGTGGGAGACCCAGAGGAAGCTCCAGGTTCTTGGCTTTGGATTGGCTCAGCTCCAGCCATTGTGGCTATTTAGGGAGTGAAACAGTGGATGGAAGAGAGAGAGAGCTTTCTGTCTCTACTTCTCTCTGTAATTCTTTCAAATAAATAAATCTTTAAAAAGTTTTATTTCAACAGATCTGAAAGTTAATATTTACATCAACAGTCATCAAAAAGCCCAAGTTTACCTGTGTTGAGTGAAAATTCAGATATACTAGTCATGTAAACAAAAAACACAGGTTCTAACACCCACCAGCAAAGCATTCTTAATCGCAGAGTCACTCAATAGTAAATTAAAAACATGCCAATCATCCCTGTCAAGACTGACAACAATAATCACATAATCACAAGGCTGCATTCTCCACAGGAAGGATACTTTCCAAACAGCCCTTCAGAGACTCAAAGCATGTGCAGAGTAGCAAGTGTCATGAGACTCCATTTTATGTTCAATACTACTGTATCAAGAAGAAAAAAAACTTATTTTTCATGGACTTTTTTAAATGCAGAGCTTAACGAGACCTTTGAAATCCAAGACACAGTTAAGCAGCCTACCAAGAATTTGTAGTAATGGAGTCAAAAGTAGAAACTGAACGTACCAGGCAGCAATGGTCACCTGGAGCATTCCATGATGTTAAAAGGTCTTTTGGGCATCAATGTAATACATTCACATGGAACTATCTTAACTTTATGTAATACTAAAAATGAATGTCAACCTCATTCCAATAAAGATCCAACCTAGTTCATTTTCTAAGCACTAACGAAGAAAAGGAGGTCAGTCTGCAACATCAGAATAGATGAGCACTTCAATTCAGCTTATTCAATTAACACGTGGTCTTTACCTTGTTGAGCAATATCATGGTAGAGGCGCTCAACTCTGGAATTGTTGCGAAGAAGGTCCAAACACTGTCTGTATGATTCCCAAAGGAATTTAACCCAAGGAGTTAAAAGTAATCTGTCAGTCCGATCCTGAGTGTCTTCACCACTTACAGCACTCAGAAGAACACTACAAAGACAGGAAAAAACGTTGATACAAATTAAGACAAATTAAGACTTTGCCATGTGATTCAAAACCAACAAAGAGTATCATAAAACAGTGTACACTGTTCCCACACTTTGTATACACTGTAAGGTTGTCTCTCTACTACATGAATTCTCAATCTGTATTACAATTGTTTAAATTATCACATGCTCTTTTCTCTTAGAGCTATAATCTTCCACTTTTATCAATTGAGTATCACATTATTTTGGACAGTACTATACATAAAACTTCAAAGATAAGCATTCTTTCTGATAAACATTTTCTTCAAATAGGATGGAAAATGGAGACCCATGTAAAGAAATGCATGAGATGGCTGTCAGAACATCTTACTAGCATTTAACCCATGTACCTCTCAGGAGTTTGAATGTTATCCAGATCTTCTATGTCCAGCACCATCTGCTGAGATTCTTCTTTAGCAGCTTCAGTTTTTTCCTCTGCCAGTTTCAAATATGCCCTGACAACATCCTCTAAAGATTTAATGTTTACCTACAACAAAAATCAAACTGTAAACTACTTTTCCAATGAACTACACAATGTTTAAAAAACAGATTTTGATATAGAATATTAACTTTGAAAGACAAACTCTTACAAATTACTAAAAGCATTCCTTCAAAATGTAAAACTGGTTCTTTTGTACCTGTTGACAAATATTCTTATACTGGTATAATCCTTCCTTAGCCAAGTGGCTCTTGCGAAGGTCCACGCAAAGTTCCAAGTATTTCAACATAATTGGCTCGTGTATCTTTTGCCATGTTCTGTGTTTCTTACTTTTCATAACATCATAAAGAACGTCCAAAGCAGGTTGCTTTTTGCCAACCTCAAGAAACTCTGAAAACAACAATTCAGGAGAATTAAAATCAGTTACATATATTAAAGTCTAAACCTTGCTCTAACTGGCTACTTTAATTTCTTACTCATTATAAACTTTTTGTAGGTCACATTTATTTGTATCCAAGACAAAGCAATTGAAGATCCATACTATCTCAAAATACAGCCTACAGGTAAAACTAATTTAATTCCACTGTGATTTTAAGAGCACCAGAGGCTGGCACTGTGGCACAGTGGGTTAACGCCCTGGCATGAAGCACCCGCATCCCATATGGGCGCCGGTTCTAGTCCCACCTGCTCTACTTCTGATTCAGCTCTCTGCTATGGCCTGGGAAAGCAGCAGAAGATGGCTTAAGTACTTGGGCCCCTGCACCTGCGTGGGAGACTGAGGAAGCTCCTGGCTCCTGGCTTTGGATCGGCACAGCTCCGGCCCTTGCAGCCAAATGGTGCACCAGAGTGAACCAGCTGATGGAAGATCTCGCTCTCTCTCTGCCTCTCTTCTATGTAACTCTTTCAAATAAATAAATCTTTCAAAAAAAGTTCTAGAAATTGAAGCCCCCGGCAAACTTAGCAAATCCAATTATCTTCACAGCCACTCCTATCCAGCTAATGAAATTTTTGATAGTTCATTACAACAATTAAGGCAGGAAAACATTAGACTGCTATTTTAAGAGCAACTGACTGGGGCTGGTGCTATGGCGCAGTGGTTTAACGCCCTGGCCTAAAGCACTGGCATCCCATCGGATGGAAGACCTCTCTCTGTATAACTCTTTCAAATAAATAAATAAATCTTAAAAAAAAAAAAAAGGATCAACTGACTATATTTAAGTGGGTCCATTTCTGTGCTTTCTATACTGTGCACATTCTATTCATCAATCTAGTCTTTGCCTCCAATACCACACTATACTGATTACTGTACCCTATGGAAAATTCATGCAATCAGGTAGTGAGTGTTCCAATTTAGTTCTTTGGTGATGTACTGGCTATTCCCATGTAAGTTTCACAATCAGTTTGTAGGATCTGATTGGAATTGTGTTCAATCTATATATGAAGTCTGGAAGAAATAACAATATTTAATTTTCCAACCCGTGAATATACTCTCTACTTAGTTACCACCAATGAGAAAAATGTTAAGAAAAGCCCTAGTTGAAGGATGCTATGGTTTGAAATTCGCAGAGAGAATGCCAAGGGTGTGGTCAAGAGATAGTGCTATGTATTTAAGGAACTATTTATCAAGAAAAATGGGCTGGCACTGTTGGTGCAGCATGTTAGGCCACTGCTTAGGAAGCGCTCCTTCCATTTCAGAGTACCCCAACTGCTCCACTTCCAATCCAGCTCCCTGCTAATGCCCCTGGAAACAGCGACCAGATGGCTCAAGCGTTTGAGTTCCTGCCACTCACATGGGAGACCCAGATGGAGTTCCTAGTTCCTGGCTTCAGTCCAGCCCAACTCTGGCTGTAGGTAACTATTTGGGGAGGGAACTACAGGACGCAAGTTCTCTCTCTCCATCACTCTATCATTCAAATAAATAGTTTAAAGGCACCTTTAACTAAGTGCCTTTAAATGAAGTCATTTCAGAGACTCTTAAAGGCACCATTCTCATCACAGCCCAAGTCAGGCTGACTACCTCCACCTACATTTCTTTAAAAAAAAAAAAAAAAATTATTTTACTTGAAAGGCAGAGTTAGAGAGAGAGGAGGATGAGAGATCTTCCATCCATTGGTTCACTCCCCAAATGGCCACAACAGCCAGAGCTGGGACAATCCCAAGCCAGGAACTTCTGAGTTTCCCACATGTATGCAGGGGCCCAAGCACTTGGGCCATCATCCAATGCTTTCCCAAGCGCATTAGCAAGGAGCTGTTTAGAAAGTCAAGAGGCCAGGACATGCCGGGACTCAAAGCGGCACCCATAAGGAATGCCAGCACTGCAGGCAACAGCATAACCTGCCACGCCACAGTGCTAGTCCCTCCACCTACATTTAAGATGCCTTAAAGAAAGCTCAGGCCATGCAGAGTCCTCACTTGGGGGAATGCCTGCCAAAACAATGGGGCTGGGGCTGCTGGGAGCCTGAAGGGCCCAAGGCCCCAACCTCAGTGTATCCAGAAGGCAAGACTCAGAGGCAAAGATTATTCAACCTTCAAGATTTAGCTTGTTTACCCTGTAGGGTTTTGAGCTTTCTGGGGATCTACTGTGTCTCTCTTCTTAGCTATTTCTCTCTTTTGGGCTAGGAATGTTATCCTCTGCACGTCCTACCACGTATTTAGGAAGTATATGACGTGCTGGAAGGGAAATCTGACTTAGGATGAATCCTAGTGCATTATCTTATTTAGATATTTAGATGAGACTTTGAACTTAAGACTTTAATGTTGAGCAGGTTAAGATTTTGGGGGTTCCTGGAATAGAATGAATATAAAGGACACAAATTCGGGGAGGGCAGGGGACAGAACGTTATGGTTTGAATGTTTACGTCTCACCAAATCCACACTGAAACCTAATGTTCAGTATGATAGTATTAAAGGTAGGGCCTTTAGGAGGTGCTCCCATCTTGAGGTCACAAAGGGTGCAGAAACTGTCCCCTCCAAAGAAAGCAATAACAAGGCACCGCCTCCAAAGCAGAGTGCCAGCCCTCCCTGGACACCAAACCTACTGGCAACTCGGACTTGCCAGCCTCCAGACACATGAGAAATAGATTCCACAAACTTCCTCAACTGTTCCCATATCTTGATGTGTTTTTTGATTTACCCAGCTGCAAACTTTAAAATATGTTGGAGAGTTGGAATATTAATTGTGGTTTGGCTAGAGGAAGGAATGTTGGGATGCGCCATTCCAGAAAGATGTGAGAGTTCAAAGAAATGGTAGAGAAATTACTAAACCTGCAGATCAGATCTGGTAAAGCCAATAAGGAATTCTGTTGCCTCTTGTTTGACTAGCATAGAATTACACAATAGATGAGCTAATAAGAATTCTTTGTCTAAGAATTTTGTTCTCAGGAGGAAAATAATGATTTAACAATGGAGATGTATTTTAAGATGTGTTTATAGTGTAAACTAGTGTTTCAGTTCCTCCCAATCCCAAAGGTACTTCAAAAGTGTATGGAAAATGGAATTAAAAGATAAACTTTGGTACAAACTTTTTTCCATAATATGCATTTTATTTCTTTCTTTATTTTTAAGATTTATTTATTTATTTGAAAGTCAAGAGTTAGAGAGAGGAGAGGCAGAGAGACCTTCCATCCGCTGGTTCACTCCCCAGTTGGCCACAACAGCTGGAGCTGCACCAATCCAAAGCCAGGGGCTTCTTTCAGGTCTCTCACGTTGGGTGCAGGGCCCCAAGGACTTGGGCCATCTTCTGCTTTCCCAGGCCATAGCAGAGAGGTGGATTGGAAGTGTAACATCTGGGACTCCAACCAGCATCCATATGGGATGCCAGCACTGCAGGCGGCGGCTTTACCCACTATGCCAAGCGCTGGCTCCCATAATATACATTTTCCACAAATGTTTTGAAAATCTCTGATCTGTATAATTCCAAAAAAAATTTTGGCACCACTTTATCTTTTAATTCCATTTTCCATGAACTTTTTTATTATTTGAAAGGCAGAGGGAGAGGGGGATAGAGATCTACCACCTCCTGGTTCACTTCCCAAATGGCCACCAACAGCCACGGAGCCAAGCATTCCCTCAGGGTCTCCCACTTGGGAGGCAGAAACCCAAGCACTTGGACCATCATCTGCCGTCTCCCAGTGTACTACCCAAGAAGCTAGATCAGAAGCAAGGGGCAACCTCGACCAGGCACTCAGATACAGGACGCTCCCAAGTGGTAGCTCAAGCAGCTGTGCACAAGGGCTGCCCCTTCCAGAACTTTGTGTGGTGCCCTGATACCTTATGTCAACCCTTATAATTTCTCAAACTCTATTCCTCACATGTACATAAATTCAAAATAAATAAACACAAAACCATTATGGAAAAAAGTCCATCTTCAACATGGCCACTGAGTCACTATGAATAAAAAAAAATCTTACAAAAATGTACAACCAGATACTTTGTTGGAACAATAAGCCTCTGCTGTTTTAAGGTGGGGGAACCCCATCTATCTTCTTCCTAGAGCACACAGAGCACACAGTAGGTATTTATCAAAACTACTTCAAGAAGTCTCTATCGGCCAAAAACTTAGGAGTACACGCTTTTAATCAATTAATTCAATTCTTTAAACACAACCCAACTACTCCAGCCACATGTTAAAGTACATTCTCAGGACACACACCAGCAGGGAGCTGGAATCAGCAGTGGAGCCAGCACTTGGCTAATCCTCCACCTGCCGCGCCAGCATCCAATATGGGCACCAGGTTCTAGTCCCGGGTGCTCCTCTTCCAGTCCAGCTCTCTGCTGTGGCCCGGGAGGGCAGTGGAGGATGGCTCAAGTGCTTGGGCCCTGCACCTGCATGGGAGACCAGGAGGAGGCACCTGGCTCCTGGCTTCGGATCAGTGCAGCACGCCGGCCGTAGCAGCCATTTGCGGGGTGAACCAACAGAAAGAAGACCTTTCTCTCTCTCTCTCACTAACTCTGTCAAATAAATGAAGGAGGAAAGGAAGAAGGGAGGAGTGCAGCCAGGACTGAGAACTGAGGTACTCAGAACCCAGCTGTGCTCAACTGCTGTGCCAAACACTTGCCAAGTTCCATACTTTGTGACTCCAAAACAACTGTCTCAAACCAAACCAAACACATGAAAAAAAAAAAATGCTGTAGGACAAACATCCTGACCTCCACCAAAAAAAAAATTGGGGAGCATAAAAACAAGTTTATAAAAAACTGGACAGTGAAGAGACTTTTCATATTAACCTATGATAGCAAGTCTTCCTTTCTATACTAACTTATATACAAGGATGAGTTAATTCCTCCAATTTATCTAAAGAGAGAGGGGAAGATTTTTAAGCTAGAAAGACCTAGCATACGCTAAAGGTTCTATTCTTTAAATCTTTTTTTTTTTTTTTTTTTTTTGACAGGCAGAGTGGACAGTGAGAGAGAGAGAGACAGAGAGAGAAAGGTCTTCCTTTGCCGTTGGTTCACCCTCCAATGGCCGCCGCTGCAGCCGGCGCACCGCGCTGATCCTGGCAGGAGCCAGGAGCCAGGTGCTTTTCCTGGTCTCCCATGGGGTGCAGGGCCCAAGCACCTGGGCCATCCTCCACTGCACTCCCTGGCCATAGCAGAGAGCTGGCCTGGAAGAGGGGCAACCGGGACAGAATCCGGCGCCCCAACCGGGACTAGAACCCGGTGTGCCGGCGCCGCAAGGTGGAGGATTAGCCTATTGAGCCACGGCGCCGGCTAAGGTTCTATTCTAATAAGGAAATGTTGATGTCTACATCAATACTTTAGATATTAAAAATAAAATTGGGAATATATTCTTAGGAAGGTGAGTAGTATTCCGAGTTTACCTTTCAGACAACTGACTGAAACTATGTATCTACCTATAAAGGAAAAGTTGAGGTCAGCCCTTCATTTTTAAAAGTTTATTTGTACAACAGATCAAACAGGTAAGCTATAATGTTACTCAACTTGTACCTTTAGTAACAACTTGATTTTTTAAGGCACTAGTTGTAGAATTTAAATTAAAAGCTTAATTACAGGGTCAGAGTTAGCTATTTTGGCACCAAAGTACTAAGGGCAAAGAACCTTGTCCAAATGATTGCAAGATACGACTCTTTCTGAGAAAATGCTGGACCAACTTCTCACCCTGAATAACTGCCAATTTCTTCCAAAAATATTACTGATATAGACAGGGAGGCTTGAAGAACTTGTACTCAAATGTACTTACATTTTATTAAGATAACGCAACAGATAAGGTCTAGACATGTTTGGGGTTACAAACGCTACAGATGAAACATTTAGATACAATCAGTGAAATGCCCTTTCACCCTCCTGTTAATATCTGGAATCCCGAGCCATTCCGGTCTCCCCACTTTGACACTTTGAGAAGGGATCCTTCCCTCCTAAAATCACAGGTACATTAGTTACCACTTGGAAGGGAAGCCATGTGCAAGGCAGAAACCCCCATCCTACAGCAAGAATCAATACAGGCCTTCTCAGACACCACACAAACAGCATTCCAGTCTATGCCCACAACATCCTCTCCTCATCCAGCCTACTTCAACCTCAAGATGCCTCCCTCCCCAAGTTGCCCTTCATGAATCAAGTCTACTGCAGCTTAGAAACTCAACAAAGTTTTGACTCAGATAATCTAAGTTCCAACAGTTACAGAAATGTTACACTCATATCAAGATTCTAAAGGGAGAAGTGAGGAAGGGAATAAGCCCTAAACACAGCAAATGTGTAATATTTAGGCCGGCGAAACTTATAGGACTTCAGCCTCCTAGCATGGGGAAATAAATGCTCGTTGGCAAAGCACGCAAATAAGTGCAAGACACATCTACAGAAGGTGTGCACAGCTGTAATTTCCTGCAAGCCATTTTGTACACCGTAAGCCTAAATTTCCAAACATCAAACAAATCTTAACTTTGTACAATTTGTTGAAATGAGTTTCTATTTTCTTACCCACACACTACTGAAAGTCCCTCAACAGTCTGTTCTTACCATTTCAACGTTGGTTAGAATTACTTATCCGATTTAGGTTATAGCTTTAATAGGTTTGTAATAGTTACTGTCATCCACAGAACTTGGATTTATCCTATCCCCAGAGTGTTACTTTTAGCTTAAAAAAGGATGTGATCAACACATCTTTGCTACTGACAGTTTATCAGTGGGGTCATTTCTGTGTAATGACTCAAGCTGAGCTTTTCACAGAGTGAAATTTCAAGCAAGCTACGAATACATGTAAACTGTCAGACTCCCACATCCACCTACAACGTGGCTAAGACCCCAAACAGGTCTGGCCAGACAGAGGTGAAATTAAGATATGAATGCCTTAAACATTGTTTAAAAAAAAAAAGCACTTTAACAAGAACGCTTTCAAAGCCCAGGCACCTGCATAAAACGTGTGCACCCTCATAATGCAACGTAATAAGTGCCTGCTGCAGAGCCCGGGCGGCCGGCTCACTCCTGCGCGTCCGCGCCGTGCGTGCACTTGTGGAGAGAGGGCAGGCGGCGGCGCCGCGCCGAACACAGCGATCTGGACGTCAGGAGACCTTGGTTTTAGTCCCCTGGCGCAACAACTCGCTCCCGGAGTGACCTTGGGAAACCATCTCTCCCTCTCCCTGCGCCCCACTTTCGTCCTCTCTTTGAGAGAACACCCGAAGTCCCCTTCTAACAGCCACTCCGCTCCAACTTCCTGCGCTTCGGAATCGCCTTCGGGGCTGCCCCTAATCAATGCCAGGAGAAAACAGGAAGCCGGCGAAATGGGTCAGAGGCGCCGGCGTGGAGCCGGGGCCAGGCGAAGGCCGAGTGGACCCTGACCCAGCCCGGCCGGGCGCGCGGCCGGGGGCCGGCCGGGGCGCAGGGGGGGCCGGGGCGCAGCGCCGGGCTGCGGCCCGGCGGGAGGTGGAGCCGAGCAGCTCGCGTGCATTGTCCCCGGGAGGGAGCCATGTTTCCTCCTCCCCGGCACTCCCAGATGGCGGCCCAGGAGCGCGGCCCGAGCGGGCGGAAGCCCCGCGGCGTGGAGAGCCAGCCGGGGGCCGCAGCCCGGGCCCGCCCGACTCCAGCGCGGCAGCCCCCGGGCGGAGCAGGGGGCGGAGGGAGGAGGAAGGGCCCCCGGGGCGACGGTTCCCGGCTCCGCGCCTCCCACCCCCACCCGCCACGAGTGGGCAGGGAAACCGAGGACAGCCAGGGGCCCGAACGGCGGCGGGAGGGCCGCATCGGCGTCCTCTGCGGCCGCAGCCGGGTGGCGGGGCGGCGGGCAGCAGGTCTGGGTCTCGACCTCCGAGGCCTCCGGCCGCCCAGCCCGGCGCGCCCCGATCCCCCTACTCACCGTTGGCGCGTTTCAGAGCATTTTCCGGCCTCTGAAAATAGGCCGGCATTTTGGCGGCAGGCTCAGCTCACCCAGCGTCAGCGAACTCCCTAATGGCCCGGGCCGGGAGAGGGGACGAAGCCCACGCGCCTCGCCAGCAGTCGCCCGCGCCCAGCCGGCCAGAGACGGAAAGGAAGGAGCCACGTGACCCCCGCGCGGCGGCACTGCCGCCGCCCAGGCCCCGGATGTAGGGGCGGGTCTCCGCACGCGCCCCGCCCCTACGCACGCGCAGGCGCGCCGGCGTCACCCGCGCCGGCTGACGTGGCGGCGGTCGGCGCCCTCCCGGCGCGCGTGAGGGAGGGGCGCTGGCGCGTTCCCTGGGGGCGGCTGCGGGCGTCGCAGGGCGGCCTTAGGGAGACGGTTTGGGGCGCCTCGGTCTCCGGGCGCGACCTGGGGTCCGAGTTCCTGGCGGCGGAGAGAAGCGGCTGCCCTTATTCCTGTTGAGCACAAGTTGCGCGGAGTGACGCTGGGATGCGCCGTCAGGAGACGGAATGGCCGGCGTCCCTTAGGGAACGATGCCGAGTTGTCCTGGAACCGGCAGGCCGTTTAAACGCGTTCCAGTTCTCAAACCTCGAGCGTAGACAGCGGCAGTGCAGTAAGTTCATCGTGGGTCTATCACACGTGTTGACTGCGAGATAAGCTGTGCGAACCCGTGTCGGACGGAGCACCACGTGACCGAGCCAGGGCCCCACAGCACCTGCAGGAAGACCGGTTCATTCTTCCGCCTCCACAGAGGCGTTTCTCTTAATTCTTATCTGTCTGAGAGGCGGAGAGGGAGAGCGACGGGGAGAGACTCCCATAGGCAGGTCTCCCCCGGGCTCGGCGGGGGCCGTTACTTGACCCAGTGAGCGCTTGCTGTCCCGCAGGGACTGGACCCAGGCTCAGTGATAGACGTGTAGTCTTCACTACTAGGCCAGACAGCCACTCCCAGGATTTTCTGTTTAAATTCATCAATATAAGGAAAGAAAATTTAAAGTATGCAAATGTGGACAAAAATAATCACAGATTTTAAAAAAGCTTTTTTAATTGCAGACAGTTCTTCCTCTGAAATGCGTAAACTATTCTGTATGCCTGAGCTTACTCCCACAAAACTAAAAGCCAGCACATGGATGTAAAAGCTACAATTTTAGGAAGCTATAGGGCAGGATCAAGGGACCTGTTCCGGTAAGAATTTAGGTGGGGAAAGCGACGCCTTGGGGGCAGACGTCCCACAGGGACAGCTGCCTGGGATCCGGCTCCCTGCTGGTGTGCCTGGGAACGCAGCAGAAGGTGGCCCAAATACTTGAGCCCTGCATCCGTGTGTGGGACCCGGATGAAGCTCCTGGCTTCAGCCTGGCCCAGCCCTTGCAGTTGCAGCCATTTGGAGAGGGAACCAGCAGATGCAAGATCCCTCTCTCTGCTTCTCTCTGTGTATTTTTGCCTTTCAAATAAGTAAATAAGTCTTTTTTTAAAAAAATTGAAGAGCTCAACATGAGAACAAAGTAAGTATGTGCTGTGGATAGAAAACTATGTAATAGACCCAAACTAAAAGATACAAAGAGAATAAAAGGAAACTTGGCCTACATATCAGCAAAAGCCTCCTAAGAGTCCTAACTTTTTATTATGTCTCAAAATAGAAAAATGGATATCAACGTTGCAGCTGCTCCACTTCCAATCCAAATCCCTATTAATGTACCTGGGAAAGCAGCAGATGATGGCTCAAGTGTTGGGGCTCCTGCCCTTCTTGTGGGAGACAGGTGGAGTTCCAGGCTCCTGGCTTTGGCCTGGCCATTGCAAACATTTGGGGAGTGAACCAGCGGATGGAAGAGCGCTCTCTATATGTAACCCTGCCATTCAAATATATTAAATAAATCTTTAAAAAAATGGTAAAATAGGTTCATGGATTACTAATTATTTGGTAGACTGAGACAAACTGGAAAGCTGGAAGATAAAATGAGATCCAATATGTACACATTGATCCTTTTCCTTTCAGATTAAAGTGTGTGAAGCGTTTGGTAAAGTAATAGGCAATAACCACTTAAATGCATTAAATAGGTTTGTTTAGAGTCTACTGCCATTTCTGTGAATAAGTGTAATGTCAAATTCCAGGACCAGGCTACCTGTTAAGTTTGACAGATATTCAGTACCAACTAACAGCCATAATGTTGGATGCTGGCAATAAAGGGAGGCAAGATATCTGCTTTCAAGGAGTTAATGACTCACTGGTGAAAATAAATGAACACACATTAAGAAAGCAGCTAGGATCTTATCTGGGTTGAGAGAAAATCATAATTACATAACACTTGATTAATGTTTCCTTAGTAGGAAACAGGCAACCTGAACATGATAGAAATCACTTTAAGAAATAGGAAGAGTAGGCCGGCGCTGCGGCTCACTAGGCTAATCCTCCACCTTGCGGCGCCGGCACACCGGGTTCTAGTCCCGGTCGGGGTGCCAGATTCTGTCCCGGTTGCCCCTCTTCCAGGCCAGCCCTCTGCTGTGGCCCGGGAGTGCAGTGGAGGATGGCCCAGGTGCTTGGGCCCTGCACCCCATGGGAGACCAGGAAAAGCACCTGGCTCCTGGCTCCTGCCATCGGATCAGCGCGGTGCGCCAGCTGCAGTGTGCCGGCCGCAGCGGCCATTGGAGGGTGAACCAACGGCAAAGGAAGACCTTTCTCTGTCTCTCTCTCTCACTGTCCACTCTGCCTGTAAAAAAAAAAAAAAAAAAATAGGAAGAGGAAATGAGTAATCAGACTGATGAAATCTGCTCCTAATCCAGTTACTTTTGGGCTCCATATGACGAAGGATTCCTGTAATGCAGTATTTGTGGGATAAGCAAGATTCCTTCCCAAAAAATTGCAAGGGGCACAACAGAGGCACTGCATGATACATATTTGTGACAAAGTATCATCCAGCTTTGAAAATAAGTATCATGTTTTACAGTTTATAAAGTGCTTTCACAGAGGTCATTTTAGTTACAAGGATGCAGTAAAGATATTTTTGCTGGTGAATGTTATGAATTTCAGAGAGGTAAAGTAAGAGTCACAAAACACATTGATTCAACAAACCATTGTCAAGTGCACAGTAGGGCTTACAGCAGGGAACAGGACAGATTAGATTTCTGCAGTCATGGACTTTGCAGTCAAGCACCCACCAGAAATTCTGTGCAGACAGTGGTCACTAGAGTCCGGCCCCCTCACCTCTCCAAGACGAGCTCTCAGCACTCAATGCCTTTCAGCACCCTAGGCACAGCCTCACCTCTTCCTATTCCTTGCTCTGGGAACAGCCTTCAAGTTCGCCTTGAATATCACCCCCTTCAGAGTTCTTCCATGGTCCCCAGGTTAGATTCGATGCCGAGGCAGTAAGGACCCATACCATCCTGTCAGAGCACCAGTCCGCTCTTCAGTGTGATTCCTTGCCCGCTGTAAACTCAGAGCTGGGGAGAATCACATGTGTTGTTCACTGTTGCATCCCTGAAGCCTGGCAGAGCAGTAGGCAGATAGGCCACTCTCAGAAAAGGCTGGTGTGTCTCCGTATGCAGATTTATAGAAGAAAGCATCCCACTGTAAGACAAAATTTCAAAGCTAGAGATTTTCCAAAGACTGATGTTTATTCAGGAATGGCAGAACACTGCCATGGGACTATGCATGGAATAGTAAACTGGGCATATTCAAAGAGGTGCAAGCACGGGGCAGTTTCTAGAGGCAAAAATAAAAATTACATCAGATATTTTGAAACAATAATGTTTGGCCACAGTGATTAACAACCATGGTGATGTCAGCTTAAGGTTCAACAGCGGCTGGGCAGATGGCCATGTAGAAGTACTTTTTTTTTTTAAGTTTTATTTTATTTATTTGAAAAGCAGTTAGAGACAGGAGAGATCTTCTATTGGCTAGTTCACTCCCCAAATGGTAGCAATGTCCAGGAGCGGGCCAGTCTGAAGCCATGAGCCTAGAACTCCATCCGGGTTTCCCACTTTGGTGGCAGGAGCCCAAGCACTTGGGCCACTTCCATTTTTTTCCCAGGCACATTATCACAGAGCACAGAACTGAATTGGAAGTATAGCAGCAGGGACTCGATAGCGTTCTGGTGAGATGCCAGCATTACAGGTGACAACCTGCTTGGACAACACCGGCTCCACTGTAGAAGTAATTTTTTTAAGGATTTATTTCTTTGAATGGCAGAGTTACAGAGAGACAAAGGCAGAGAGAGAGAGAGAGAAAGAGAGGTCTTCCATCTGCTGGTTCACTCCCTACATGGTTGCAGTGGCTGGAGCTGCACTGATCTGAAGCCAGGAGCCAGGAGCCAGGAGCTTCCACCTGGTCTCCCACACAGGTGCAGGGGTCATCTTCCACTTCCTTCCAGGCCATAGCAGAAAGCTAGATCTGAAGTAGAGCAGCCAGGACTCGAATCTGCGCCCACATGGGATGCCAGCACTGCAGGTGGCAGCTTCACCTGCTATGCCACAGCTCTAGCCCCTAGAAGCACTTTTCACAGGAAGTCGTGGTACCCTCTGTTTAAGTTTATGATTCTGGAAATCTGATAGTTACTGTCAGGAAGTCATGTGGAAGAACTTTTTCTTCCTGACCTCCCAGCTTTATTGTTTTGTTAGGGCTGACACAAGCAACACCATTTTGATTTTGACAACTTTTACATCCCTTTCACATCACTGCATCTGTGGAGAAGAACAAAGTTGAAAAGTCCAGGGACCAGCACTGTGGCACAGAAGGTCAAGCCTCTGCCTGCAGTGCCAATATCCCATCCTAACTATTCCACTTCCAATTCAGCTCCCTGCTAATGAGCCTGGGAAAGCAGCAATGATGACCCAAGTACTTGGGCCCCTGCACCTATGTGGGAGAGCTGAAAGACCCTCTGGCTTTGGATCTGCCAGCTCCAGCCTTTGCAGCCAATTGAGTAAATCAGTGGATGGAAGTCTCTCTCTCTCTCTCTCTCTCTCTCTCTCTCTCTCTCTCTCTCTCATTCTGCCTCTCAAATAAATAAATATTTAAGAAAAAAATTGCTTATGATTGGGTTCCTGCCACCCACAGGAGAGACCTGGACTGAGTTCCCAGCTATTAGCTTCAGTCCAACCTAGTGCAGCCCCAGCAATTGGGGGCATTTGAGAAGATAGGAGCTTTCTCTTTGTTTATCTAATTTCTCTCTCTCTCTCCCCCTTCCTGCCTCCCTCACTCCACTTTGCTACGCCAATAAACATTTTAACAAGAAAATCACTGGTGCTGGGGTTGGGATCAGCAGCCAGAGCATTCTCTCTCCAAGCATTGAAGCTCCCACTGTCAGTCTAGACCTCCTGCTATTTCTCTTCTACAGACCCCAGGCCATGTCCCTCATTTTTTGATGCCTAGTTCTAGCTCCTTGGCACCCTCTTCACACTATGTAGATTTCATTGCTCATGTTGATGGCCTACCTTTCTTACCTCTTGCATGCTCACACCTTTGAATCTAAGCCAGGAGGCAGCAAACTTTTTATGTGGTGCCAAATAGCATGTATTCTAGGCTTTGAGGGCTGGGAGTTATATCTTCAACTTCTGAAGCAACTGTTCTTGCTGAAAGAACCATGGTTTTGTGTTGTTTGTTGTTAGCTTATTTCATAGATGTAAAGATGGTTCTGGGGCTTGCACCGTGGCTCACTTGGTTAATCCTCCACCTGCGGCACCAGCATCCCATATGGGTGCCGGGTTCTAGTCCCAGTTGCTCCTCTTCCAGTCCAGCTCTCTGCTATGGCCCAGGAAGGCAGTGGAGGATGGCCCAAGTACTTGGGCGCCTGCGCCTGCACCTGCGTGGGAGACCAGGCGGAAGCACCTGGTTCCTGGCTTCGGATCGGCACAGCGCCGGCTATAGTGGCCATTTGGGGGGTGAACCAATGGAAGGAAGACCTTCCTCTCTGTCTCTCTCTCCACTGTCTAACTCTATCTGTCAAAAAAAGATCATTCTAAACTCAAGGCTTTACAAAAACAGGCAGCAGGTAGGGGTGTACCTGGAGACCCATGAATCTCTCTCTTGCTTCAACAGTGTTTGGGCAGAATAGATTCAGTGAGTCTTCCAGCCTCAGACCACCCTACGGTCTCCTCTCCTATTGCAACCTCCAGGATCACTTCTCAACCATCTACTGCTTCTGGGACCAGCCAACACCAATTTGGGGGGGGTTATCTCCGTATTGTGACCAACCATGGCCTCCCACGTACATCAGAATTGTTCCACCTAGGGGAAGGCCTCCATCAACCACCTGGTCAATCTTCATTGCAGGCCTCCTGCCCCTACCTCTCTCCGGGCTTCAATTCTCACTACACGATACAGCTCTGGGGAGTGTGGGCCCTTCTTCCTTGAGGTGGCCAAGGAGAAGCACAGGGGTGCCAAGGATCTCTTGAAGATGCAAACCACACCGCCTTCCAGGACACGCGGAAGCCATCTCGAGAGTGAGACGAAACCCTAGAAGCCAGGGAAGCCACCTTGGCCCTAGAGAAGAACCTGAACCAGGCCTTGTTGCACCTTCATGCCCTGGGTTCTGCCCACACAGACCCTCAACTCCCTGACTTCTCAAAGAACTACTTCCTAGAGGAGGAGATAAAACGCACCAAGAAACGGGCAACTGTGTCAACCTCCCCAGGCTGGGCTGGGCGAGTGTCTCCTTGAAAGGCTCACTCTCAGACATGACCAGGAGCCTCTAGGGCCCAGCAGTCTTTGAGGGCCCTTCTGCATCTCCTGGTAACAGAGCTTCTGCCTGAGCCTTCTCCTCCAGCCACTAGCAGTTTTTTAACAACCCAAGAGGGGCCGGCGCTGTGGTGTAGTAGGTTAATCCTCCACCTGCAGTGCTGGCATCCCATATGGGTGCCGGTTCTAGTCCTGGCTGCTCCTCTTCCCATCCAACTCTCTGCTATGGCCTGGGAAAGCAGAAGCTGGCCCAAGTCCCTAGGCCCCTGCACCCATGTGGGAGACCTGAAAGAAGCTCCTGGCTTCGCACTGGCGCAGCTCTAGCCGTTGCGGCCATTTGGGGAGTGAACCAACTGATGGAAGACTTTTCTCTCTGTCTCTCCCTCTCACTGTCTGTAACTCTATCTCTCAAATAAATAAAGAAAAAATCTTAAAAAAAAAAAAAAACACAGGAGCCCTATCCCAAGGCTTGGACCAAATGGAAATAAAGCTTTTTATGGGAAAAAGAAGCAGAAGGAGGAAGAGGAGTTGGAGGAGGAGGAGGAGTTGGAGGAGGAAGAGGAGGAGAACTGTAGGCAGCAGGCTGGATTTGGCCCAGAAAGCATTGTTTATTGACCCCTATGCTAGAACTTGGCACATACCATTAAAGCTCTCAAAGTCTCAATTTAAATGTGTCACTTTCCTTTTTTATTTTTATTTTTGAAAGGCAGAGTGACAGAGAAGGAGGGGGAGGGAAAGAGAGATCTTCCATTCACTGATTCACACCCCAAATGTCTGCTGCAACAACCAGGGCTGGGCCAAGCTGAAGCCAGGAGCCAGGAACTCCATCCAGGTGTCCTACATGAGTGGCAGTGGCCCAAGTACTTCAGCCATCTTCATCATCATCTGCACCAGGCACACTGCCTCCGATGTCGGCTTCCTGTGTTGGTTCCAGTTTGTGTCCCGGCTGCTCCATTTCTGATGGGGATCCCTCCCTGCTAATGCACCTGGGAAAGTAGCAGAAGATGACTCAAGTCCTTGGACCCTTGCACCCATGTGGAATTCCAGGTTGAGGCTTCTGGCTTCAGCCTGCCCCAGCTCCGGCCAGTGTGGCCATTTGGGGAGTGAACCAGCAGATGGAAGATCGATCTCTCTCTTTCTTTGTGTTTTGTCTGTTTGCTTGCTTGTTTTAAATAGATTTATTTATTTATTTATTTATTTGAAAAGTGGAGTTACAGAGAGGCAGAGGCAGAGGCAGAGAGAGAGAGAGAGAGAAGTCTTTCATCCACTGATTCACTCCCCAAATGGCTGCAATGGCTGGAGCTGGACCTATCTGAAGCCAGGAGCGTCTTCCAGGTCTCCCATGCGGGTGCAGGGGCCCAAGGACTTGGGCCATCTTCTCCTGCTTTCCCAAGCCATAGCAGAGAGCTGGATCAGAAGTGGAGTAGCTGGGACTTGAACCAGTGCCCACACAAGATGCCGGCAGTGCAGGCAGAGGCTTTTCCCACTATGCCACAGCGCTGGCCCCTAGAAACATTCTTGGCTCCTGTTTTTCCTGTCACCTTCCCATATCTAGTCAATCCATTGACATATCCTGTGTCTGTCAGTTTCAGGCTATCTCTTGTCCAGGACACCACCATTTCTCATTTGGAAGACATCCTAACTTGCTAACTTGTCTTCCTTTTTCATGTTGGGTCCTTTCTCTTTACCCTGCACATATGGAGCAGAGGGATCCATTTAAAATTAAAGTGAGGGGCCGGCACCACGGCTCACTTGGCTAATCCTCTCCCCACAGCGCCGGCACTCTGGGTTCTAGTCCCGGTTGGGGCGCCAGATTCTGTCCCGGTTGCTCCTCTTCCAGTCCAGCTCTCTGCTGTAGCCTGGGAAGGCAGTGGAGGATGGCCCAAGTGCTTGGGAGTCTGCACCCACATGAGAGACCAGGAGGAAGCACTTGGCTTCTGGCTTCAGATCGGCGCAGTGCGCCGGCCGTAGCAGCCATTTGGGGGGTGAACCAACAGAAGCAAGACCTTTCTCTCTCTCTCACTGTCTAACTCTGCCTGTCAAAAAAAAAAAAAAAAAAAAGTTAAAGTGAGGGAGCCAGCATTGTGGCACAGCCTGCAGCGCCAGCATCCCATATGGGCACCAGTTCAAATCCTGGCTGCTCCACTTCAGCTCCAACTTTCTGCTAATGTTCCTGAAAACACAGCAGAAGATGGAACAAGTGCTTGGGCCCTTGTGCCCCTGTGGGACACCCAGATGGAGTTCCAAGCTACTGGCTTCAGCCTGACCCAGCCCTAGCTATTGCAGCCATTTGAGGGGTGAACAAACAGATTAAAGATGTCTGTCTCTGTATCTTGTTTCTTTCTTTCTCTCTCTCTCTCCCCCTCATTCAGTGAAAATCAAACCCCTTACAATGGCCTGCAAGGGCCTACACAATCCCTCTTTTCCTAATCACTTCACTACTACCACCACCAATGTCATCTTTTTAAAAAAAAGCTTTATTTATTTATGTGTGTGTGTGTGTGTGTGTGTGTGTGTGTTTGAAAGGCAGAGTGACAGAAAAGGAGAGACAGAGAGAGCATCCAATGTTCCAATCCCCGAATGTCAGAACAGCCAGATGTGACCAGGCCAAAGCCGGGAGCCCAGAATTCAATCCAGGTCTCCCACATGGGTGGTGGGAACCCCAATACTTGGGCCATCACCTGCTGCCTTCCAAGTGCATTAGCAGGAAGCTGGATCAGAAGAGGAGTAGCCAGGACTGGAAATGGCAACAGCGATAAGGGATGCCAGCATCCCAAGTAGCTTGCTGGCCTGCTCTGTGACAACACCTGACCCAGTGTCATCATCTTCTCAGCGAGATCCTCCCTGCCTTCCGTGTTTCCCAGCACCTTCTCTTCTCTCTTATGAATTTATTCCCTTATTGCCCAGCCCTCTAGATGTCATAAGCTTGGTGAGGCCAAAGATTTGTGCCTGTTTTGCCCACTGCTGTATGTCTAGCACTTCTAACAGTTCCTATGACATAGTAAACACTCAACAACTGTTTGTGGAATCAATGACAGACGAAATGATTAAAGCAGATGTCCCCTATTGCTGCTTCCCATTTGGACTTTGTAGGACTGAAAGCCCTTGGAAGTAGTGACTGGGACGGCGCAGGCAGTGCCTGGCACGTGGTCAACACCCAGTGTATGTTTCAGAGCACCTTGATGGCTGCAACTGGATGATGCCAACAAGGCACACAGGCTTACGGCCTTGCATTCTTTTTTTTTTTTTTGGTAAGATATACTTATTTATTTGAAATAATTACAGAGAGAGAGAGAAAGAGTGACTACAATGGCCAGAGCTGGACGAGGCCAAAACCCAGAGCTTGGAACTGCATCTGGGTTTCCTGCATGGGCCATCCTCCACTGCTTTCCCAGCTGCATTAACAGGAAGCTGGATTTGAAACAGTGCAGCCAGGACTCAAACTGGTGCTCTGATACGGGATACCAGGGTCACCAGCTGCAGCTTAACCCCCTTAACCTGGCCACAGTGCTGGCCCCTTGGCTGAGTATTGTTAACAGAAACATGTCCTGGCAGTACTTGATAGTTATTGAGAGCAATGCACTTTATACTCAGCTGTCTTTGCCCTTTAATGCTCTGCTGGACTCCGGGAGAAGACTGAGGGGAAGAAAATGAGTGTGTCTGTGCAAATTGGTCCTCAAACACACGTGTGGGCATGCGTGAAGCCCAGCTCCTGCTTGGGGAGTCAGGAGGTGATGCCCAAAGCTACACAAACCGCCTAGCCAAGAAAGCAGAGTGAGTAAAACACTGTGCATGGTGGTTTGGGGTGTGGTTTGAAAACAAGCTTCTCTGTTAAATATGTTCAACATGATTAGAAGGCAGCCTGGAACCACAGGGTGTGGACTTCTTGTGGAGGACTTGGGTGTTAGATAATCTCCCATAGGCCTCGCATTGTATTCTCTTCTCGTGGCGCTGCCTCAGCCCTTTCGTGAGCACCCGGCCTCAACCTGAGACCAGCCTCCTTCAGTTCTCTACAGAGCCCGCCTCATGAATGGTTTTCTTCATTTCATTGGCTACTGACTCATCCACTCGAGGGTAAGCTCTAAGAGGCCAAGCGTGTCTTGTTCACCACTGTATCTCCCGCTCTGGGACAATGCCCAGCACAGAGCCAGCACTCCCTAAATACGTGAGATCTATGAATAAATAAAGGGTTGGGGACAGAGGAAGAATTCTAAGCTGTCCCTGGGATTCCCATTCCCTAGTGAATATGCCCTGCAGAATCCCGGGGCTGTGGATACAATGGGACATCCTTCGTGGTCAGGGGATACGTCACAGCAGACTTTAAGAAAGGGACAGGATCAGAGTGGGCCTCAGCATTCACACAGCCTTTATTTCATCTTTTTTATTTTATTTTAAAAATTTATTTATTTGAAAGTCAGAATTACACAGAGAGAAAGAGGTCTTCCATCTGCTAGTTCACTCCCCAATTGGCCACAACAGCCGGAGCTGCACTGATCCGAAGCCAGGAGCCAGGAGCCTCATCTGGGTCTCCCATGTGGGTGCAGGGGCCCAAGGGCTTGGGCCATCTTCTATTGCTATCCCAGGCCATAGCAGAGAGCTGGACAGGAAGTGGGACAGCCAGGACTTGAACCCATGCCCATATGCAATGCCAGCACTACAGGCGGCAGCCCCACCCACTACACCGCAGCGCTGGCCCCTATTTTATTTTTTTAAGATTATACTTATTTGGGGCTGGTGCCGCGGCTCAATAGGCTAATCCTTCACCTGTGGCGCCAGCACACCGGGTTCTAGTCCCGGTCAGGGCACCGGATTCTGTCCCGGTTGCCCCTCTTCCAGGCCAGCTCTCTGCTGTGGCCAGGGAGTGCAGTGGAGGATGGCCCAGGTGCTTGGGCCCTGCACCCCATGGGAGACCAGGAGAAGCACCTGGCTCCTGCCTTCGGATCAGCGCAGTGCACCGGCTGCAGCACGCCGGTCGCGGTGGCCATTG